>NC_142047.1:48706385-49344135 GCF_982192425.1 Myodes glareolus
ATTGTCTGTATTCTGTCAATCAAATTTTAATAAAACGCTGATTGGCCAGGCAGGCAGTATAGGCGGGAAAGCCAGACAGGAAGTAGAGGTGGAGTAAAGAGACTGGGAGTATTCTGGAAAGCAGGAAGCTCCCTCTCCATTCCTGCGAAGACCACTGAAGAGGCAACATGTAAGCTGTCACACTGAGAAAGGTACTGAGCCCTGTAGCTAACATAGATAATGATAATGGATTAATATAAGTTACAAGGACTAATAAGAAGCCTGACCTAATGGGCCAATTAGTTTATAATCTTATGGAGTCCTGTGCATGATTTTCTTTGGGATATGCCGGCTGTGGGGTACCGGGCGGGACAGATACCCCAACAAGCCGGCCTGCCTTGCTACAACATGGGAAGCAACTGCCCCCAGACAAAGCTATCAGCACTATACTGGAGACATTACACAACAATCAACGAAGACCTTAAATTTTTAAGAAAGTTTTAATTATGTGCATGAGACTGTGTGTTGGTATGCACCAAGTGCAGGTGTCTGCAGAACCTAGGCATCAGATCCCTCTGGAGCTGGAGTTACTCACAACTGTCAGACACCCAATATGGATGCTGGGAACCACACTCAGGTCTTCATAAGAATACTACACACTCTTAAATACTGAGCTATATCTCTAGCATCTCTAGTACCAAAAAAGGCTTAAGAGTGGGTAAGAAAGACAGATGTACCTCTGTTTTCAACTACATGACATGTTAGTATATCTGGAAAACTAGAGAATCAACAAGCAAACTGAATCAAGACATAATTCATAAGACAGCAGGATATTAAATTATAAAAATTACATCAACCAGCTAGAAGTTTTAACAAATGAGAAAAGCCCAGCAATAATGACAATAAAAAAGATTAAAACACTTAAACTTACTAAGCAGTATGTGAGACCTACAGGAGTTTGTAAAATCTCTTGGGAGATACAAAACCTTGAGTAAATGGCACAGTAATTCTGAGCATGGTACAGCTATTGAGAACATGGCACAGCCATTATAAACAAATACTGGGACCAGAAAAATGTCTCAACAGTTAGAGCACCAGCTGTTCTTCCAGAGAATCCAAGTTTGAGTCCCAGCATCCACATGGCAACTAACAAAGGTCTGTAACTCCTGTTGCAGGTGTCGCAACACATTCTTCTGGACCTCACAGAACTACACACAAGTGGTGGACAGGCATACATGCAGACAAAATACCCATTCACATAAAAGAATGGCTTTCAGCACCCATGTCAGACAGCTCACAACTGTCTACAAGGGATTGGATGCCCTCTTCTGGACTCTGTGGGAACTGCACTCACATGCACAACATTCCCAATCCCCACACACAATTAAAGACATATTAAAACAAAGCATTCCTCTTTAGCTAATTTAAGCTTGTAAACCAATAAAAATGCTATCACGTTCTCTTATAAATGAGCCAAATTCCTATGAAAAGTCAAAGAAAAAAACCTTCAAGAAGAGCCAAGAAGATGAATAAGAGACCAGCACCACCATACATTAAAACACAAACAACAGCTCTCAAGAGAACAGAGTGGCAGAGGCACGTAGACAGAGCAGTGAACTGACACCGGGAGTCCAGAGAACAAAAGTACTCCAAGAGGCCTTGGACTAGAAGGGCCTGTGTGGGACCCAGTATACTGGCATTCCAGACTGGGCAGCTTGAGCTGGTGCCATTAAGATGCCAACATTAAGGGAAGCTGGAAGGAGAACTTCTGGGTTCTCAGTACTATTTGTGAAACTCTGATATAAATCTAAAATTGTCTCAAAATAAAAGGTGAAAAAAAATTTTGGTGAAAAATAGCCTCAGACCAATCATGAGAAAACAGAAGATAAACCCATTGGAGACAATCTGCAATATAAGCAACTAGCTCTTTGCTCCAAGAATCAAAGCATAAACAACAAAACACAAACTGCCAGGGGCCAGAGACCAGGTTAACAAATTACACTGTAGGACCTGGAACCCCAACAGGAAAAGAACACAAGGGTAAATGGAGACCTTATCTACAGAGCCAGTGTTACACATGACTTTCAATAGTTGTGTCAGTTCAGCTAAGCTATTATCCCTGCCTCATCGGTGAAGCTATGCAAACAGTATATGATAATTCTATTTTTGCAAATTTTCTACAAACCTAGGTTGTTTCCAAAGTGTTAAAAGAAATAGAAAACATTCTTTTGCCACATCCACTAAGGTAATATAGTGTCACTGTGTTAACAAAGCCAGGGTTTTTGCAGGCAGCACCTTGCAGAAGCAGCTCACAACCTTACAACTAAGCCTGAGTGTGGGGCCATCACTCCTGATGTTAGGCTACTATTTTGTGCACAGGAGTCCCAAGGGCCTAGGATAAGAAAACGCTATTGAGGATGCCAGCACATACCCACCTTGCCTGTGGTTTGTAGCTGCTGAGGATCTGATAGGCTCGCAGCAGATCCAGCTTGCCATGGCCTTGTTCAAACATGTTGACACCAGGAAGCCTCCGGGCTGATGCAATCAGGGCTTGTTTCACACTGGCAGGATTCACTAGCTCCCGATTCTGCACTGTGCTGGGGGAAGAGAAACAGTATTTGATCACTTTTCTCTTAGTGTAAGATAAAAACCAAACTGCCTCCAATCTGCAAAAGGATGGAGCCTGCAGTATATTTTATATCTAGCAGGACTTCCTGGTCCAGTGGAGCCATGAGATGAGAATAATACCATGACCTCAACGGGTCATGTGTCAGGCCTGACCACTCAATAAATCTCCACACAACTTTCCTCAGCTGTAACTTTGTAGGCTCTTGCCTATTTATACAAAATGCATGAATAATAAAGTTTCCTGATAATCTGAATAAATTAGTCACACAGGTTACAGGAGGCAAAACCATCAAAGAGGTGTGGAGTCCCAAGAGAGGGACACCAGCAGGCAGGGAGATGGAAAGAAACACAGGTAGATATTGGAAAGGGACCCAATGTGGGGTGAGCAGGAGGTGTAGGGTGAAGGAGGGCCATTGCCTCCAGGGCCAGCCCTTGTTTTTGGTTTGAGATTTGGAGGCCTCAGGTCACTGTGAACAAGTCATCATTAAACTGCATCTCAACACACTAACTTATAGCCTTGTTTGGCCAGCTTGGCTCACTATAACTCTGAAATGTTCATGTTTTCTTACCTGTGTGTCACATACAAGTAAGTTTTAGTGACTAGATTATGGGAGCATTTGGCAGGTAAAAATGGAAAACTTAAGTCTCCTACTTAGAACCCTAAATATTAACTAGTGATGGAGGCTGATCTGAGAGGCAACCAGACAGGACAGACAGTGAGGTCAGCTCTTCATGAGGAGTGAGTACTACTAGAAGTTACAGGTCAGTGGTCTCCACTTCCTCACTGGGCAGCATCTACCACACTACAGGCTCCTATAACCACAATGGCATCTGATGTGAAGAAGTGAGGTGAAGGCTCCCTCAACGCTGAACCCACCTGTGTTGAGAGCTGCTACTGGGAATGGCAAACACAGCCTACTCGCCTTCCCACTCACTTGGCAGAGACAGATGGACTCTACAGAGAAGTGGGAAGCCAAGCTTCCTGCTAACAATTATGCGATAGGAAAAACCAGACCAGTATTTTCTGTTTCTAGAATCCACAGCACTAGAAACAAAAACCCGTGCAGTTCCCTTTACTCAGGACATATAAAAGTGTGAGTGAGCCAGGCAAGTGCAAGACTGCCTTCCCTCTTCTGCTATTTCACTGTGGAGGGAAGCAGTGCTTCCAGAAGGCACACACTTATTTCTGGGTAGTGCTATCACTTTCAAAGACCTGGCTCTGACCTATAAGGGAAGATAAGGCAAGAGACAGATTGCTCCTGTCAACATTATTAATAACATATACCAATATGAAATTTGCTTAATTATAAAATAAGCATAGAACACAAATTTCAAATATGTAGAGGTTTGTGTGTGTTTGTGTATATGTATGTTTGCATTATTACAATATAATACCTCAGTAAAGACCTCAACTAGAGAAGGTGAAAGCCTAATGTCAGGAAATGCAAGCATTTCAAAGCCATAACTAAGAAAAGAGGAGCATGGCCCATCTGACCACACGCCGGGGGCGTGCTTCAACACTGTTCTACCACATTTTAGAAACTGCTTCTAGTTTCATCACCTGCAGGAGGAAGGGCCGAGGACTAAGCTCCACTCCAACTACAGATGAGATTCAACACGAGAGAATGCGTGGCACAGAGACACTCGTCAGTCATCAAGGAAAGTGGCTGGCTGTCAGGACCTAAGTGGCTTCACAGCTCCTTAGCTAAGAGCACGGAAACAAAATGTGAGGTGATGACTATGATAACTTGCTTCCCAGCAGAAACCAGTTATTCTCTGTGTCCCATGATATAATGCTATATAAGGTAGATCTGCACAGAACTTACTTAATAAAAAAAAAATATGTCTTGCTAAGGAAATGGAGGGTTCAGCAAGGAAACTTGCATACTTCATGTCCTTGCCTGATACACACATATTACAAGAACAAAGTCCAGCCCATCATACAAACATATCTCCATCACGGAGTCATAGAGGGCAATAGATATGTATCCCTCAGGGCTTTCTGGTTTACTCCAGCTTCCAGCTAGCACACAGAGGGAATCCTGCCTCTTGTGGGAAATAAGAGAGCAAAGGAAGCAAAGGTCAGCTGTATAATACTCACCTTACTAACAAGGTGACAGCCCCAGCAACCACGGGGGAAGCGACACTGGTCCCCGAGAGTGCCCGGCAGCCCCCTTTCACACCGGAACCCCGCACTCCGGCACCATAGGTGACAATGTCAGGTTTCACACGACCATAGCCTCCTGGTAGTTCCTACAAACAAGGGTAGCTTGGTTTCTTATCACATCTATAGCCCTTAGCCATGGAGGGTTATGTGTGAATAAAACCAGTTAGATTTAAACAGTCATCTTCTCAAGAAGATGCTGATTTGAGTCTGAAATACACTGTGACCTGAAAACAAGCTTTGGTGAACACACAGAAATGAAAAAGTTTTAGTATGTTTTATAATACTAAAATTAGCCAGGCAGTGATGGTATATGCCTTTAATCCCAGTACCTGGGAGACAGAGGCAGTTGGATCTCTGTGAGTTCGAGGACAGCCTAGTCTATAAAGCAAGGTCCACAACAGTAAGAGCTGCACAGAGAAACGCTGTCTTGAAAACAATCAAAAAGTATAGTATTAAAACAGCAAAGAAAAACGTTTTGCTGACATTTTAATAATTGCTCAGATCAGAAAGCAGTCACTGACTTGTCAGTGCGGGAACCAGCAGCCTGCTCTACCTTCTGATAACCTAAGCAACATCAGAGAATAGGGAAACTAAAACCTAAAAATATTTACAAGTGTCTTCATAAGAAAAACCAGCATATGGTTATGACTTGCTATTTCAAAGAGTAAGGCACCACTGAGGACGAGCATCCTTCAGACTTCACTCCTTCAAGTCCCTAAAAAGTGGGCCCGTATGAAAAATACAAAAGAATTTTAAACCAATTCCCCCCTCTCACCCCGCCGCAGCTTCTCTCTGTGTTTTTCTCATGGTTTTTCTCATGTTTTTCTCATGGTTTTGCTGGGCAGCCCAGACTAGACTTAAACTTATTTGTGATCTTTTATTCTAGTCTTCTCAGTGCTGGGATTACAAGTATGTGCCACCATGCCTGGCCAAGAACTTATTATATTCTGTTGAGAAAAAGTGACCTACCCTATTTGAAATGAAAACCTTTCCCAGGCAATCAGTCACAAAAGGAGTGTATAAGAACAAGCAAAGGGTGAAGACACCATTGGCCACAGCTCCACAGATTTCTCGGTAGCCACTGAGACCAAGGACATGGGCACCATGTACAGTTGGTAAGGTGCTTACCCAGGGAGCTACAGACTGATGCTGACATGAGAAAGGTGTGAATCTTTCTGGGTCCTTCTTGAGATCTCCCAGAGCTTAGCACAAATTAGAACGAGACATGACCTGACCCCATAAAACTCTATGGACAGGTGCTCCCCAGACACCTATTAAAGGTTAACACAATGGGGCGGTGCTCTGGGGGAACATCTAATTCTGAACCACACTGAAGAAAAGGAGAGTCAAGTGACGCACAATCAAATCCCATGCAGCTCAGTCACTAACATTCTGATATCGATGAATCACTAACATGAGAGAGGGTAAACGCAATGACGCTGTCGGCAGGACGGACACTAGCTATTCTTACTGGGCTTTCATTTTCACTGTAACGCTAAGGATGGAACCTGAGGTCTGGCACTTGGCAGCCAATGTTCTCCCATCGTCCTTGGAACTGACTTCTTAAGACCAAAGATAAATCTGAGCTTGTATTAAGGAGTGTTGCTGTCCCTCAGAATTCCCCAGGATCTTCAAGGCAACTCGACTCACTGAATTAAGGTGGTTAACTTCAAAGGAGCCTGATGTGTGCTGCTGCTGCTGCTGGGGTATGTAGGTGTGGGCTAGGTATTTGTGTGCACATACCATAGCCTGGGCTACTTCTCTGCCTGTGCATTGACAAATACATGTCAGGGCTGATAGATCAAGGACTCTGTGAGTCACATTAGGCTAATATAGAAAAGCATACCCAGGTAGTCATTCCCCTGGAAGAAAAGCGGGCGATGTTATCTTCAAAGTCAATGCCACCCACTCCAATCACATCCATCTGATCAGCAGGGTTATTCAGAGTGCTAAATTGAGACATACAAAAGAAAAAAAAGAGAAAAAGGGGGGAGGGAGAAAAATAATTTAAAATGAATAATTCAAACCAGGTCAAGCAGTCCCAGAAAAATCCAAGGCCATATCTTAGGTTCTTCTGCACAAAATGTGTACAGCTTTGATGGAAGGCTGCTCCTTAGAGCTGTCCTGTGAAATGCCACAGTGCTGCACTTTCATGTTGTAGCCACTTATATGGAAGGCCATTTGTTTCCCTCTCTTTGCCACCTAACTCACGGATGGGCCCATCTTGAGGATTTCTCCTCCCTGGTGTCCCTGGATCTGTCCTGACTATGGACTTCTCCAGAATACACACATCAGTTTCTCACTCACCTACATGTTCTCACACCACGCTGGAGTTGATTATTTTGTCTTTCACCAGAACAGACACTACCTAAGATAGCCCAGATCTATGGTTGTGTTGCCAGTCAGACCAACAGTATGCATGCCACTTCCTCAAGAGAACATGAAGACAGCTACCATCACCATGCAATCTTGAGCCCTAAGATGACAGACATATGCCAGAACCTCATGGCCGTAGATCTGCACAAAAAGCTATAGTAAAACAACTGACAAAAAAGTTTAGGTCATAGCCAGGCATGGTGGTACACACCTTTTAACTCCAGGACTCAAGAGGCAGAGGCAGGTAGAGGCCAGCCTGGTCTATACAGTGAATTCTGGGCCAGCTAGAGCTGTCTAAAAAAATTTATATTACAAAGTCAAGATGAAGCTGGCTGGAAAGCAGGCACACTTAAGAGCTTCACACATGACAACTCTGCTCCAAGAACCCCGATAATGCAAATCACAACTGATTCCCAGGGGTTTCAGGGATGTGCAGCAAGATCCTAGAGCATGAGTTTTCAGAGGCTCAAAGCTCAGTCAATGCTACTCTGTAACCAAGTAGCCACTCAGAGGCAGCAGAAAGCTTCTCACCCAGTGATGCTGCAAGTCTGTACATTTCCATGACGGTAAGGAACATAGGCTAACAAAAGCACATGGCAGGACCTCCTGCTGAAGTCAGCAGAGAATCGCCACTTCCCATCTCCCTCAATGTGTTAATCCTTAAATCTCAACCCTTAAAAAAATGAGGCACTGAGAGGACCTGGCCAGGAAATAAAGAAGCCCTGTTAGGACTGAAAAGGAGGGTGACTTCAGCTGTATACTAACTTTCTTAAGTCTCAGGGCTAAGAGTGCAGAATCCAGAGCTCCTGGTAAAGAAAACAGGGGCTGCCCACCTCACTTCCAGGACATGCTTCCATCCTGACTAGCAACGGGAGCACTCCTCCCAAGCCAAGCTGTAAAATGGTAACTTTTCATGAACTAGGACACAGGGAGAGAAGATGCCCATGTCCATGAGTACTGTGAGCACATCAACAAGCCCACATGGCCATTCCACAAAATTTTCCTTTTCATCTATACTAATTTCACAACTCACAGGTCAGAAGCTCTCAGAGGTGACTACCCTCTGGTTCAGAAAGGGCCTGCGTGATAAGGCAGTCAGAATGTCAGAATAGCATAATAAAGGACAGACAGTATCAACAGGAGGATCAGCAGCAGGGACAGTTGAGAGAACCTTCAATTGCTTCTACTGGAGACACAGGTGGGAACCAGACCCAAGGAGGAGTGCATGGGTCAAAAAGTTCTGGCAAAGAGCAGGCAAACTGTCATGGCGCAAATCAGGTGCCACACCTGTTTCTGTACACATAGCTTTAGTAGGACATGGCCAAGCTTGGCCATTTCCCCATCTCCCCGCTGTTTTCTCATCGCCTCTGTGATGAGACCATCTGACCACAAAGCCTACACTATTTACTCTCTGACCTCTGAGGAAGTTTGCCAATCCCAGCTAGACTATCAAAGAACAATGTGTATTTGCCCATTAGGTACATCTGTCTACTAGAAAACTGCTGCAATATTGGCTTACACAGCAATAAAACAGACCAAAGGAAAGAAGTAGCAGCTGCCAGTCAGGGCTTTCCTTGTATGTCAGCATCACCTGCATAGCACCTAAAGAGCAGGCTCAGGACCCTGGGACAAGCAGTAAGGCTAAGGCTCAAAGTGGAAGGTGCTCAGCCTGGATAAGCCCCATCACACCTGTCTGGTCAGGCCTAAGGCTCCACTCCTGTCCATGCTGAAACAGTCAGGGTAAGAAAGTCTAAAGATAGGAAGAGGGTCCAGGAAATCGACAACACAGGTGATTCTGAATTGACTAGGGCTGTCAAAATGAGAGAAGTAGCATCAGGGAGAACACATAAAAAGAGAACAAGAGGAGCTGACACCAGATGCCCTAAGAGCTGGTGTTTGCTACAGAAAAGGTACTTAGGGTCCTTCATGCCACTTAACATTTTATGAATTACAGCACATCAAGAATTGTGGACCTTTAGAAGGGATGGTGTATACATCAAGCTGCACCAGCTTCACATCACAGACCTTGTCCTATGCTCTGGATGGTTTGTCCTACAGACAGCCTGTCCTCCCTCAGCAAGAGCACCGAATGAAGTATGAACAAACGAATGGATACACTGCTGTACACAGGCACATAAATCACACCCCTGGCATCTTCTCTTTTCTCTGAGGTCACCTTATACCCTTGGTTCCAGTACTGAACTGCACCCATCCAGAGTAGCCTGTGGCTGAAGGTAACAAGCATTCTACAACAGAAATGTGCCCAGAGATTGCTTACGAATGTCCTCTATAGAAGGAAAGCCAGAGCAATAGGGAGAGAACTGAGACCCCAGGTGTGTTTGTTTGTTTATCGGGTTTTTAAAAGAGGGTCTGTCTACATAACCCTGGCTGTCATGGAACTCAATATGTAGACCAGGCTGGCCTCAAACTCACAGATATCCACTAGCCTGGGATTAAAAGTATGTGTCACCACACCCAGCAGGCTGAATTTTGCAGTGGGGAGTGTTTCATATTGCACACTGCTTTAATTTCCAAGAACCGACATATGGTACACCTTGACTCTATCTTCTGCTGTTCTCCCAACTGACCTTGTCAACCCCAATGGCACCATGTTTGCATCAGGCACCCAGCACATGAGTCTGGCTGTGTTTACACTCATTCTTTTGGGCAGGCAGACATTCATCTATTTACCTCTTAACCAATGTGCTATACACAGTCTCAAAAAATACTCAGAACTCACTTGTCCCTAACAAACCCACTATCCTAACTATTGTCTTATTTTCTTTGAAGTAGGGTCTTATATAGTCCAGGCTGAATCTGAACACCTGATCCTCCTGCCTCTGAAACCTTTCAAGTACTGGGATTACAGGTATACGACACCATGCCCAGGCTCCCAATTAACTTTTGTGCTTTGTGTAGGACATATGTACATTTTAGTACATGTGGGTATGTATGTAGATATACATGCTCACATGTGTTGCTGGAGGTGAGGTGGCAACAGTGAGGGTCTTCCTCCATTGTTCTCTAACTTATTTTCTGAAGCAGGACCTCTCAATGAACCAAAGTTCATCAACTGGTTAGACTAGCTGGCCAGAAAGCCCCAAGGATCATCCTCTCTTCATTCCTAACGCTACTGCTAGGGGTAATAGGTACATGCAGCCACACCTGGCTTTTTATTTAAGTGCTGGGAATCCAAATTCAGTTTTTCATGCTGATGTGGCAAGCCCTTTGTCAACTGAGTCATCTCCCCAGATCCATTCTATTTTGAGGGGAGAAGGGTAGAATAGAACTTTCAGGCCTCTAAACTACAGCTAAGTTTTCAATTAACATAAAAAAGAATAGCTTCCATTTACAATTGTTGAAGCAGGTGATAAGGACTAAGGGGTCACTGTGAATTCTTTTTTATTTTAATTAAAAATTTAACAAACTTCAGACAGATATAAACAAGGACACATACAAAGACACACAAACTAAAGACTAAGAATCTTTCAGGTTATCCTGCTGGGATTACTTACCCATAAAGAGGTCCGTCATTGCCGATAGCAGAAACCATGATTACATTGTTAGCTGTTAATTCCCACACCTACAAAAATACCAAGAATTTGGTTAACCCTACTATCAACAAGTCAATGTCCTAGAAACTGGAACTTCTTCAAGTACGCCGAAAAAAGGAGCCCCCTTTAAGGTAGTGGGAGGTTCAGAGGGATGGGCAAATGGGACAGTTTTGGAGGACAACCCCATGAACCTGGGGCTGGCCAATGCACAGCACATTGGCCCAGAGGCCAGGCTCAGGAAAACCGAGCGCAGGTTTAAAAGAAAGGCATCAAGGCACCAGGGAAGCAGCAATGCTCCTTAAATATACCTGCTCCCAGGCCTCTAGCACCCTGGGTTGCAACATGCAGGTTTCTGAAGTTCATGTCATTAACCATCTGTTTCACAAAGCTGGTATTTCCTCAGCAGAATGACTGTACACCTCAGGATATAAAAGCACAGTAGTTGTCACACAACATACCGCCCTTGCATGGTGACTTGACCAACCTTATCAACAAAGGGATGATCCATGAAGTCAGGACCGCCGATGCTAAGGTTTAGAACGTCAATCTTCTTTAGGATGGCATAGTTGAAGGCGTCCAAAAACCAAGATGTGTAAGACACCTGGTTAAATTGAAACAGTCCTCTGAGGGTCTCAGCAGAAGTGTAAAGAGCTGTGACTGCTCTGCTTTCTAAGGACAAGCATACTCTTCAAAGCATGGGGACAAATCCCAAGTAAAAATGCTTTAGAATGTAAACATTATACCCACAAACTAAGTTCTCTAACTAGATCCAAGGAAGAGGACTGTGCTGTATGCTGTGTCTCCCCTCAGAGGGTAACAGGCAACTGTCTACCTTACAGCATGCCTTCTAGGACCAACCTGAGCTTCTTACTGCCCTTATAAAGGACCCATTCTAGACACTGCTGTCACGTCAAGCATTTCTACAGTTCAAAGAATCCGTCTAACACCCTTCATTCCTAAAAGACTGAAGGACAAACAGGAGCAACCACGGTTGCATCACAGTATCATACCACCAGTGTTGTTTTCCTTATGTTATGTAAATGAAACTGTTTTTCAAAATACTACTTCTGCTGTTTGTTTGTTTGTTTGTTTAGATAAAAGCTAAGCCAGGCATAGTGGCTCACAACTGTAACCCAGGCATTTAAGAGACTGCAGCAGGAGGACTCCCTTGAGTCTGAGGCCAGTTTGGGCTACAAAGTGAGTTCCAGACTAGACTAGGGCTACAGAATAAGACACTGTCTCAAAAGCAAAAACAAACCAACCAACCAACAACAAAAACACAAAACCAAGTTCACAGTGGGCAGAGTAGGGCGGTAAGAAAGAGTATTTTGAAAGCCTTCTTTAAAAAGTTAAACTGTATGCTGACATGCAAAAGAAATCCTAGGAGGTAACATAAGAAGCAAAGAATACTCCCCACAGGGAGGTTGGGGAGTGAGCTGAAAGCCACTGGAAGGAACAGGTGTCATCACTGTGCTTCCTTTTGATGTGCTAAAGCTCAAAAATCAAATTTAAAAACAAGGGCTGGGGTATTGGAGAGATGGATCAGCGGTTATGAGCACTGGTTGCTCTTTCAGAGGTCTTGAGGTTGACACCCAGCAACCACATGGTGGCTCACAACCATACGTAATGAGATCTGGTGCCCTCTTCTGGCATACAGGCATACATGTAGGCAGAACACTACATACACAATAAATAAATCAATCTCAAAAGAAAGAAAGGAAGGAAAGAAAGGGAGGGAGGGAGGGAGGCAGGCAGGCAGGCAGGCAGGCTGAAGAGACAGTTCCCTGTAGTGACCACTAGGGTCAACTGTAAACTTGAAGACTCTAGGAACAATTGGGAGATGGGCCTCTGGCCATGCCCGGGGTTATATTAATTCACATGGAAAAAGCCATTTCAATTGTGTGTGGGTTCACAGAGCAGGACACGCAGGGGAAAGAGCACAGCACTAGTTTGTATTCATTGCTCTTCTGCTTTGTGATTGTGGATTCTGTGACCAGCTGCCTCAAAGTTCATGCCACCCAGAATCCTGACCATGAGGAACAAAATCTTCAGCTGTGAGCCAGAATCAATTCTTTCTCTATTAAGTTGCGTTTGACAGAATATTTTGTCACAGCAACTGGGAAAAAATTAAGCAGGTCAAGAGCTTACTATGCAAACATGAAAGAGTCTGATGCACACATAAAAATTTGGATGTGGTAGCACATGCCTGAAATCTCAGAACTAGGGGAGGCAGATCCCTGGGGCTTTTCTGCCACCCAGATTAGCCTAATGGGTAAGTCCCAGTAGTTTGAACATGAGCCTACACATTTAAGCTGGATCCAATAACCTGAATCTGGCCAGGCCTCCCTTCAACTCTCTCTAGAAAAAAGTTAAGCAACCTACACTGTGACTTGACAGTTCTCTATTTATTGTTCTCTCTTTGCCTTGCATGTTACACTGAACTAAATCACATGATCTAAAACTTACTGCCAGCCTGATAATTTCTTTGTTCTTGGGATGTGCTAATTATGCAAGTGCTCAGAAGCTTGCGTTCTTTTTTTTTTTGGGGGGGGGGGAGGATTTTCAAGACAGGGTTTCTCTGTGTAACAAACAGTCCTAGCTGTCCTGGAGGTAACAGACCAACCAGGCTGGCCTCGAAATCACAGAGATTTACCTGCCTCTGCCTTCCAAGTGCTGGATTAAAGGCGAGTGTCACCATAGCTGCCTACCTAGAAGATTGCTTTTCAAAGACATTCCTCTGACTTCACCCTGGCAGTGATCTTTCCCTCTTTCCTTATCTCTTAGTCTCACTCTTAATAGAACCGCTCTCTTTCCTTCTAAGGTCCCATAATGCTTAGATCTCCATATACTGTACTGGATGTCTAATGTTCTCTCTCACACAGTAAGGCCCTCTCTCTTAATGAATGGCATCTTATGAAGGAACTAATTTCCTGGACCAACTGCTGCTTCTCTTCTTTCTCTTTATCTAGTACCAATGAGAGATCCTGTCACAAGAAACATGTAGAAGTCAGTAGTGGTAATGCAGGTCTTTAATCCCAGCACTCAGGAGGCTAAATTCATGAGTTTGAGAGCAGACTGGTCTATATAATAAGTTTCAGGCCAGAAAGGAAAGACAGTGAAACCCTGCCTCAAAAACAAAACAAACAAACAAACAAAACTCAAGGTGGGCGGTGTTCAGGCTGACATAGCCTCCACACATAAATGAGTATCACAACTAAAACACACACACACACAGAGACAGAGACAGAGAGAGCAGCCTCTTCCTGTTTCCAGATGAAATGAGGAACGAAGCAGCAAACTTAGGTGCTGGAATACTAATACAGAGGTCTGTAACATAAGTCCTCATTCTCCAGCAGTAGGAACTAAATGGGGGTGGGACAGTATGTATATCATAAACTATGCCATCAGTCCATCATGGAAGACCGAGACCATAGCCTAGAGGGTTCAGGCAAGCCTGATTGTGAAGAACAAACAGATCAATGAACCACAGTGGCCTTGGAGGAAGGTCAGTCAGCAGGATTGCAGTAGGCTGATGAATGCAGTATTGAGGGAAGGACACACAGAAGACAGGACAGTGTGAGACAATAAGGAAGGCTGTTACTCCAGTGTGCATTTGCAATGGCTGCACAATGGTACTTTCCGTCAGACCTCAGCCCTGACCATCACATGTTTCAAGGCCCCTCAAACACCTACCTGATTATTGGTAAAGACCCTGAAGATGTGCAGCTCTGCATCTGGGGCGAATCCCTGGCACTCCCTCATGCTGGCAATCACACCTGCAACAAATGTGCCATGACCCAGCCCTGCAGCCACAAGAAAAGAAGCCTTGTGAGACATCTGAGAATGCACAATGAGGTAGAACACTCAAAACCACTACCATACACTCCTGGTCTTGGAAATACATGAGCAGCCTCTGCTGTGGTATTCCCCTCATATTCCCGACACCACTGTTCCGACTCTCCTTTGTGGGCAACTCCACAGGTAACCTTTCTCAACAGCTACCTCCTTCATTCCTAGCCTCTACTTCAGCAAAGCTTCTTAGTACTTGGGCTTGACTGTGAAACCACAAGACAACTCACAAATATTGGCCTCCAGATCAAAAGTCCTGCCCTCATTTGACTGGGACCTACCATCATCCAGGGTCCGCTCATTGGTCCAGTTGGTTCTCTCTTTCACATTCTTGAAGTGTGGATGCTTCTCACTGAGCCCAGTATCAAAAACAGCAACCCTGACACTAGCACCTTATTCCAAAAAGAGAAAATAGCAAACAGTCATATTGGGAGAAATAATCTTTCTTGATTTCCACCCATAAAACACCATTCCTCTGAGGGAGCCACAGAAACAGGAAATCAACGACAGGCCCTGGCATAGGACAGAGCTCACAGGTAAGTTCACACACTACTGAAAACAGGGCTGTTCTGCTCTTGTCAGCAAAAGAAAGGGATTCTCACTGGTTCTAAGTTTCATCGCGTAAGCAACCTAGAAGGCAGCCTCCCTTGATGCTGACTGTCCAAGTCCCTGGTCTGCAGTACACACCTGTGTATCCCATCTGCCACAGCACATCTGCCTGCAATGTCTGTGCAACCTGTCGAGGAATGGCTCTCAGCAATCGTCGACTTGAATGTCTTCCTGTTGCATGCCAGAATCCAGAGCCCAGGGAGAGACTGGCTCTTTTCAGGGGTCGTGATGACTGCCACTTCTGGCTCCACCGGGTTTCATTACATGGCACAATGGAGTCGGCTAGTGGCAAGGAAGAGCATGATCAGAAACCAAGAGGACAAGCGCACATACCGTGCTCTAAGGCAAGGTCACCTGAAATCATGTTTCAGAAACTTTCCTCAAGGCAACCACAACTATGGGAGTGTTCAGTTGCCATATTACACCCAAATGACTCTTACAATTTTATAACAAAGGGAAGGCAGAAAAAGACTTAAAGTAACTTTTACAGAAGCCCTGCTAGGGGTCAAGGCATTACACATCTGTAACCCCAACACTAGCAAGGCTAAAACAGTTTAAAGCTACCTAGGCTATACTGCAAAACTCCATCTCAAATAAATAAATAAACTTTTTTTCTTTTAAATAAATTCAAGTCAGGGTTTCTCTGTGTAATAGTCCTAGCTGTCCTGGAACTCACAGAGATCCACCTGCCTCTGCCTCTTGAGTGCTGGATTAAAGGCATGTGCTACCATCATCAGTCCATAAATAAACCTTTTATAATACTAAAACACTAAAGATAAAAATCATTCTCACCAGTGGCCTGCCCCCAACAGGCCAGAAAATGACCCAAGAGCTGGCCACTGGAAGCCCGGCAGATTTTACAGCGCTGCACGATGGACAGGAAAAGGCTGTCTTCCCTCACTGAACACACCTCTGGTCACACTTCAACAGGAACTTTAAGCTATGTTCTGCTCAAACAAAACTCAGTAATTTTTTTTTACCTTTTCTAATTTCCCTTTTCAAAAAACAAAAGAACCAGGAGGGCTAGAGGAGGGTCTGAGGCAAGAGAATACTCTGGATCTATTTTGTCTACTTTTGCTAAGATCTGTCAAATTGTATACCTAAATGATGAATTTTATTTTTTTTTTAAAAAATTTATTTATTTATTTATTATGTATACAATATTCTGTCTGTGTGTATGCCTGCAGGCCAGAAGAGGGCACCAGACCTCATTACAGATGGTTGTGAGCCACCATGTGGTTGCTGGGAATTGAACTCAGGACCTCTGGAAGAGCAGGCAATGCTCTTAACCACTGAGCCATCTCTCCAGCCCCCTAAATGATGAATTTTAATACCTGAAAAATTCCTTCATTTAAGAAACAGTAATAGCCAGGCAGCGGTGGTACACACATTTAATCCCAGGATTCGGGAGGCAGAGGCAGATGAATCTATGAGTTCGAGGCCAGCCTGGTCTATAGAGTGAGTTCCAGGACAGGCTCCAAAGCTACATAGAGACCCTGTCTCAAAAAACCAAAATGAATTAATGAATGAAATAAAAATAAAATATTATAAGTATTCATTTTACTTTTCAAAGTCTATGTAATAATGAAAAACAAATTATATTTTAAAAATCTTAATTTCATTTATTAGTGTGGGAAAGCACATACAACTCTGAGTCACTTCTCTCCTTCTACCTTTGCATGGGTCCCTGGGATTGAACACAGATTGTCACTGACAGTCAAGCACCCACTGAGTCACCTTGCTGGCCCTCAAATCAGTTTTAAGAAGCAGCCTGTACTACTCCAACAGTACTAGATCTAAAGCAAATGACTCTCATTGCTCTCAAGCCTTCCAGGCCACACCCATGAAAGTATGGAATGTGGAAAAACGAGGCTGTCAACGCCATGAAGCAAATGTCTAAAATGACAGTCCAATTCAAATCTATCTTCACTGAGTTTCCCAGGTGACTCTAGTCTTTAAATCAATAGAAGGGGCAATCCCAGAGACACTGGATAAGAACATTTAGATGATGGAGACAGTCTGCTCTGCTTGACCTTAAACAGAACAAAGCACTCAAAGAAAATAAAATAGTGAGGGGCACAGATCATGTCATATGAATAACCACTGAGAGAACTTGGGATCATTATCTTGGACAGAAGAAACTGATGAGAAGAACAGCAAGACATCTGCAAAGAACAGATAATATCCTAGTTAGGGTTACTATTGATGAAATACCATCACCAAGGCAAATTGGTGAAGAAAGGGTTTATTTCAGCTTACACTTCAGGTGACAATCCATCACCAAGTGGAGTCAAGGCAGGAACACAAAAAGGGTAGAGGTAGGAGCAGATGTAGAAACCATGGAGGGGTGCTGCTTACCGGCTTGCTACATGGCTTGCCCTGCTTTCTTATAGAACCCAGGACTACCAGACCAGAGATGGTACCACCCACAATAGTCTGGGCCCTCCCACATCAATCAGCAATTAAGAAAATGCCCTACACCAAGTCACGTGGCTAACAAAGGCAAGAATTATGGGCTAATATAAGTTACAAGAGTTAATAAGAAGCCTGAGATACTAGGCCAATCAGTTTATAATTAATGTAAACCTCTGTGTGACTTCTTTGGGACTTAACAACTGCGGGAACTGGGCAGGACAGAAACTTCAAGACAGGGTTTCTCTGTGTTAACAGTCCTAGTTGTCCTGGAATCAGCTCTTGTAGACCAGGCTGGGCTCAAACTCACAGAGATCCACCTGTCTCTGCCTCTTGAGTGCTGGGATTAAAGGCATGGACCACCACCACCTTTTTTTTTTTCTTTTTGGTAGGCATTTTCTTAATTGAGGCTCCCTCCTCTTAGCTGACTTTGGCTTCTGTCAGTTTACATAAAACTAGCCACCACAAGTGGACATCTTTATGATGTCATTAACATCTCAAGCGAAAAAGATGTTAAGAGTTTTATCTTAGGGCCAGTAAGACAGAACCCAACAAGATCCAAAGCAAGACAGAATTCAGTCTAACATCAACATGAAGCAAAACCTGAACTCAGCTGCTATCACATGCTGTGAGCACATTGCTAAGCACTACACCCTGGCACTATTTCACTTCAACCTCTGAGAACCAGTAGAGTGAGTGGCCAGTACCTCTCTCTGTTAGGAGAGAAAAATGAAGCTTATGGTGAAAAGGAGCTTCCTGCTCAAGACTATAGCTAGCACAATATAGGACAGATGCTGAAGAAAGGAACCCAAAAGGATGGCCTAGGCTTCATGACTAGAATCAGGCAACTCTAAGTTTCCAAAAACATTCTAGAGTTCTCAAAGATGAATGAACCAAAATGAACAGGAAGCCACATTGAATGATAGTGTATGTAGGCACCTGGCTAAATGTACCAAGCTTGAGCTGGTTTTCCTGAGTTGTTAGGGAACTGCTTTGGAGGTGGAGGCATGAACACATGGATGGTCAGAAGTTCAAGGACAGCCTAAGTTTCATAGTGAATTTGAAGCCTGAGCTACAGGAAACTGTCTTAGAAAACAAAACACAGAAATTGCCTGAGAAGACCACATTCTCCACTGGAGAAATGTGAAAAACAACACAGATGTCTCCAAATCACCCTTAGCAACTCTGTGGTGAAAGTCAAGCAGTGGTATGGCCTGTGCTCACCATACTTACATTCAGCAAACTTCAGGGAACGAAAGACTTTCCGCTGAGGGGTCACCCGCTTGATGTTTGGATGATCTTCAAGTGTGAGCAGCCCAGCCTTCTGTTTCTCTTTTATCTGAATCACCTCAAAATCACTAGGGTAGTCACTGGATGGGTTGTTCCGAGGTATAATTCTCCAGTTGTCTACTTCACTGCTTTTCATAGCGCTTGAAATAAATGAGTTTCTAGCTTTGGCTGTGAAGTACCCGTTGAAAGCCACAATATATTCTGAAATCAATGGTCACAATAAAAGTAAGTACTTACATACATAGCTGAGTATACCTAATCTGAATCTTCACTGGCAAAAGAACAATGTACCTCAAAGACCACAGCAAAACAAAAGCAAGCAGAAAGATAAGTGTAAAATGCCATACACAGTCGGATGGTGGTGGCAACTGCCTTTAATCCCAGCACTTGGGAGGCAGAAACAGATAGATCTCGCAGAGTTCAAGGTCAGTCTGGTCTACAAAGTCAGTTCTAGGACAGTCACCAGGGCTAGACAGAGAAACCCAGTCTTGAAAAACCAAAACAAACAAACAAACAAACAAAAAATCCAAACTGTAGACAATAGTATGCAGAGTTTCTGGGTAAAGCTGACATACATGAATCTTAAATCACACAAAATATACAGTTCAAACCCAAACACCTGAGTATTTTTTAAACGTAAGTATGGGTCTGATGAGCTGGTTCAGTAGTTAAGATCCTGCAGAAGACTTGGCTTCAGTTTCTAGTACCCAAGACAGGCTGCTCACAGCCACCTATAATTCTAGCTCCAGGGAATCTGATACCTCTAGCTCCCATAGGCATCTGCACACATGTGTATATATCACACACATATATAATCAAAATATATCTTAAGAAATATTAACTGGGAGGATGGAGGGTTGGAGAGATGGCTCAAGGGTTAAGAGTGCTTACTGCTCTTAGAGAGGACCCTGGGTTCAGTTCCCAGGACCCACACAATGGCTCACAACCATCTGTAACTCCAGCTCCACAGAATTCAAAACCCTCCTTTGGCTTCCACAAGTGTCAAGTGGTCCACAGACATTCATGCAGGCAAAACATTCATACAAATAAAACATTTGTAAATTGAAAAATAAAATAAAACAAAACTCCCATATCTATAGAAATTTGACAACACTAAAGAAATGTAGTTTTCCAACGGGGACAGGAGTTCAGAGAATATACAGCTGTCTGTTCTACAGAAGGCAAAGACAAAGACAAAGGTTCCTCTGCCCGAGACTTGACTTCCAAAGTGATGCTCAGTAACTGCATCAGCACCCTCCTGCTACAATGGCAGAATGGGAAAACACCTTAACCAAATGTTAATACCTACACAGTGTGCACTCATTCCATTTGAAATTTACCACAGAAGTGGAAAAGAAATTAATATTTATATTAAGTTTGAAAACAGTAAGATGGGAGGGCCCAACAATAAAAATAGTTCATTACCATATTCCACCACAGTTGAGGAGAATTCCACCTTCAAAGTCAGGTGGGAACAGCTAAGGCATGGGGCCTTTTCAAAAGCTTTCTTCCCCAGCCTATCACCAAGATGCTTCTTCCCGCAGAGCAAAACCACCAGCAGAAGAAGCCAGATGTTGATGAGCTTCATGGTCCTAAGTGAATACGGTCATAAAATTGCATAAATTCAAATCGCACTAGGTTCTTCCTTGATCAGAAGTGAATTCCTCTTTTGGCTAAAAGCTGCAACCTTACTGATCAGCCACCCTACAGACTTGTCCAACGTAAAGAAAACCTCAGTCCCATAGTCACCCACAGCTTGGCCCAAAAAGAGGCTTTCATTTCTTTCTCCGCTTCTTCTCCATCTTGGACAGAGGCTTCTCTCATTAGGACAGAGTCGATTAAGTCCTAAACTCCATTTGCGCCACAGGCCCAAATCTAGCGGGGATGCCCAAGCAACCACTCTGTGAGCCGATCTGAAACAAAACAGCACACAGAGACATCATAAGTATCCCGAACAAGCCAGATATGACAGTTACAGTTGCAACTTAAATGGAAGGGTCAGTACCCCAGTTACAAAACAGACAAATGAGAATACAACAAAGTCCCCACTCTTTCCTTTAGATTTACTTACACTTCACTGCTTTTCTGGAAACATTTCAAGACAGTTCTCCAAGAAAGTGAGGCAAGTGAAGAGACTACGGGCAAACCAGCTAGCAAAAGGAGCATGGGGCAGGCTACACTAGCTAGAAAGGAACAAGAAAAGCCATCCTTCATGTTCCACCCTAAGCTTCTGCTTCAGACTCTGTTTTTCAACATGTGAAGCTCTCCACAGTCCAGGGCATTTAACCAATCAGCATCTACAATTTTTCAGTCAAAAGCATAATCTATAGGTCCTTAGTTTCTGCTGTAAATTGTAACTAAGTACAAACTATTTTCTAAATAAGTCATTTTAATAGGTTAAGAGACATTGCTGAAATGTAGTCATATTTTAAAATACTTTCTACCAATTTTACGAAAGGGGCACAGAGTTTTCTGCAGCCATTAAATTTATTTTACCTGAAGCATCAAACTTAAACCAGTTTAATCTATTATAAAATCAGATTAGCTCTTTACTGAAAGTGGAATAGAGAACAGATTGTGAGGCACATTATTGTTATACATATAAAACAATATAAATAACATATGTTACTATATGCTATTTGAGTATAAAGTTTCCCGTGGACTTATATCTCTCTCAAAATATCTAAAGTACAGGAGGAACAGCTGTTCTTCACAACAGTAGCAGTGAGGGCTGAGTTGCCACAAGGTGACCAGTAAATGCAGCTCACCATCATATCTGTGGGGAACAATCAAGTTGGAGGAGGGGGCAGAGAATAAGTTAGGCCCTTATTCTGTTACAAAAGCAAAATAACAGCAACAAAACCAGACAGAGAATGAGCTACCATCAACCAAGATGAGTCAGTTAAACTCAGATTCTTCTGGCAGAAACTGGTACTTTAGAGTAATGAAAAGGTTTTGGCTTCAGCAACTGCCTGTTTGTACTTCTGAAACAGGAAAGGGACGGAACAGTACTGAGGGAAAAGGACCTAAACAGATGTTTAAACTTTACCAGTAGGACCTTCACTGCTGCACTATCCAATAATCTGCAAAACCAGCCACTCTAGAGCCCACACCACAGACCGGGGCTGCTGGAATGTACTCACAGGAGAAATAACGACGTTTATCTCAACAGAAGAACAATGAGAATGGCAACCACAAGAGCAAAAAAGTAAAACAAAGACCCAATAGAATGACCAGAGGTCAGCTAAACCACCTTACACATTCTGCAAAAGTCAGAAGCCCTAGCAGAGCCATCAGGGAACAGAGTCTCAGAAAATAGCCCCTAAAGATCACTGGTCAAAGAATATACAGTCAGTCACTGAAGTAATGTAATAGTTCTAACGCTGTAGTAAGTGTGCACTTTACAAAAGAGACTGGAGAATTGTTCAGTGATTAGAACTGACTGCTCTTCCAGAGGCTATAGGTTTGATTGCCAACACCCACATGGCAATTTACAACCATCTGTCATTCCAGCGACAAGGATCCAAGGCCCTCTTCTGGCCTCCCTGGGCACTGCATATATATGGTGCCAGACACACACGAAGGCAAAGCACCTGTACACATAAAATTTTAAAAATGAAAAAAAAGAGAGTAACAAAAATAATCTCTTAAACCCTTCTGCCTTAAGAGAAAGAATCTGTAAGCTAGTGTAGAAATATATAATGTGAATGTTAGTGAGCAATACTTGTGAGAGCATCATAGGCCTTACTGCAGTAAATCACTTCTAACACTGTCCTTGATAACTCTCCCACAAGAGACAGTCAATTTCTATTATGATGTATTCTGTGCAGAAGAGATAGTTGAGTTTACAAATGTTTGTGTTTTAAAAAATAAAGCTGGGGCTGGAGAGATGGCTCAGAGGTTAAGAGCACTGCCTGCTCTTCCAAAGGTTCTGAGTTCAATTCCCAGCAACTACATGGTAGCTCACAACCATCTGCAATGAGGTCTGGTGCCCTCTTCTGAACTGCAGGCATACACACAGACAGAATATTGTATACATAATAAATAAATAAATATTTTTAAAAGAAAATAAATAAATAAGTAAAAATAAAAAATAAAGCTTTCCTGACGATCAGAGAAGCAATGCAACCAGACACTAGAGAGACCTTTAACCTCTAACAAATCCTTAGACTGATTGCTTCAGACTGCACTGAGTTCCTGTGTCCTCCTGCCTTATATTCCTCTATCTGCCCAGCCATATCACTCCTGTCTCCACCTACCTACTGCTGGGATTAAAGGTGTGTGATCTCAAGTGCTGGGATCATCTTTGTGTGAGCTTTGTTTCTCTTTTAGACTGGGTCAATCTAGTGTAGCCCAGGGTGGCTTTGGGCTCACAGAAATCTGTCTGCCTGTCTCCTGTGTGCTGGGATTAAAGGTGTGTGCCACCACTGCATGGCCTCTAGTGGCTTAGCACTGCACTCTGATCTTAGTTCTGGGAAATGGGACAGATACACACACACACACACACACACACACACACACACACACACACACACCCAACATCAAAGGGCACTCTGTCTTTATTACTCACTATGCCATACCATTTTATAGGGCTTATCCAGTAAGGTACGCCCCAAGGAGAGGAAGGGAGGGAGAGAAAGGGTGGGGAGGAAAGGGAGAGGGAAAAGGAGAGAAACAGAGAAAGCTAGGGACACAGTGCTGAATGTATGAGGAAGCAAAGGAAGCCAACCACAAACCAACCACCAGGCCAAAGGCAGAAAAGGAAGGTGTCAGAGAAGAGGTCACCTAAGCTGAGATAGAGTCCCTTTAGGAGTGACAAGAGGACACTTTTATTTCCTTGTGCAGAAGCTAAGCTGGGGAAAGAACATACAAGGCACCATAGAGGGAGAAGTGGTGCATATGCGGACAAGGAGAACACAGAATATGCACAAGGACCAATAGAGCATCCTGTCTGAGGAGGAAGGGGGTTGAAGCAGGACATTCCAGAATGCAGGCATCAGTAGCCAAGGGGAGTGAGCATACACAGCCAGAGAACAAGGCTGCTGAGCAACTGCTCAGAGCTCCTCACTGTACAGACAGGAGGATCAGAGTACTAGACAAACCATGGTAGAAACCTCTGACCTCACAGAGCTTATCTTCCAGTGTGGGGATGCAGATAAGAAATAAGTAAATACAGCTTAGCTGATAGCAAGTGCTGTGCTTAGAAAGCAGAGAAAAGAAGGAACAGGGCAGCTAAGAGAGATGCACCATCAGCCTGAATGCCACAGAGACCCCAGAGAAGGTATTTCTAAGTGGAACCTAAAGGAAGTAGTTTGGAGTGAGAAGAAAAGCAAAGAGGCCAGTATGGCTGAGCAGAATCCAGAAAGGGAAAGGAGGGGGACATGAAAGAACTGGGGACAGAAACTGGAGACGGAGTAGAGACAATCCTGAACATCAGAAAGAATCTCAGCTTCTGTTTTGAAAGGGAAAGGAAGACACACCTGACCACTGAGTCTTCTAGGAGAAATGAACATAGGGGACAGGAGATCCTGTGGAAAATCGTGGGTATAAACAACCCAGGGAGAGAAGATGCTGACTTGGACCTTAAGACAGAGCCAACAAACTCCTGATGGCAAGAGGTGGGAGAATGCAGGTAAGGAATCAAAGTTACAAGGATAACTTTTGCCTCTGAGATGAAGACTAAATGGAAGCCGGCTCAGGGGAACACTCACGTGAGAAATAAGTTGTGAGCACCTCTGCTTAGGATACTCAACAACACTGGGAAGCAAGCAGAGGTTGGCTGAATCCTGGGCCACAAGCACCTCTTCTCTGGGAAAGACAACAGGAAACAGGAGAGACTGAAAGAAAGCCAAAATCAGACTTCCTTGAGGAATAAGTCTACTGACTTAGCTTTTAGAGGGAGAGGGAGATAGCTCAGCAGATAAGGCCACCTGCTGCCAGGCCTGACTATCTGAGTTCCATTCCTGGAACCTACATGATAGAAGGCATGAACCAGCTCCCACATATGTCCTCTCTGATCTCTACACCAGTACCCATCCATACAAACAAAATAAATATGTTTTTAAAATGTTACTAAACTCTTCCAGAAAAAGGTCACACTAAATGAAGGAGTTGCCCTAGTCTGACTGCACTCCACTAAATCCCATCTACTCCAGGAACTTGCTCTCCACACCCCCCAGTGCTAGAAGGAAGTAAGGAAAGAAGGAAGCCGTTTCAGGTACAAAAGTCTCCTGAGATAAATGAGCAAGGTGAAAATGACAACAGCTCTGCTGTGTAGACACAGGTAACCTACTTACTGCTCTCAAAAGTGAGAAGTCCAGGCTCTTAGATATAGACATTACTGTGACTGGTATGAGGTAGAAAATTACAAAGTCGAAGGTTTCTACAGGTTCCCAATCCTAGAAAAAGGAGCAAATCATTTTCCTTTATGGCTTTTAATTCACAACTCAACTGCTAGAAGACAGTGCATGGGGCCTGGGCACAGGAAGCCAATCATTTACCACTAACCCCTGCGCTCTTGGGCCTGTGTCCAGAGAGATCCTAGTCCACAGACATATCCAGTGGGGCTTTTAAAGAAGAGACTGCACTTTGAGAGTTGTAACACACCTAGTCATCTGTATCAACAACCTATGATGTCCAAGCTATGACCCCAAGCAGTAAACAGGAGCCCCAAGACATGCTCACTAGCTAATGGCAAACAGGAGCACCACAACAGACATTAGACAGTGTGTATGCATAGGTTCACACACAGGGAGAAAGAAAGCCACTAACTTGTCCTTTACTTTCTGAGTTAGTATGTTGAGGACAAGGAAGCCAGAGAGACCCAGTTAGAGCTGGAGTCAAGCAGGTAAGAAAAGTGTGTGACGAAAACACCACCAAAAACTAAAATGAATGAGCCATTCAGTATGAGTTGAAACTGAAAGGCTGGTGTGAGCTCAAGGTTTTCAGATGTACTCAGAGATGGAAAAATAAACACAGGCACATCTGAATACACATCCCATTTACCAAGAGGACACAGCAGCAGTGCCATGTGTTGTACCCCCAAGAAGGAAGCTGGCTGAGTACCACTCTCCAGGGAAGAAGCTGGGATCCTTGACGAGACAGCTCAAGGGTGGGTGGGACTAGATGAGATGACTGTGGAACCCCTTGTGCCAGACAGTGAAGCAGTGCTCACTCAGAGAATGGAAATATGTTGCCAGAAGCCAGGGTGGAGGAACTCTCCCTAGCAAAATCTGGGACAATCCAAGCTTCACAATATATGAGTAACAGAACATAACTCCTTGAAAAGTCAAAACGGGAAAACAGTCTTCAACACAAAGTAGAAGCTTAAGGAAAACTCTTCTATTTACATAGTTTCAAATGCCGCCCACTAAAATACATATTTACAAAGAAGAAGAGTGACTTCACCACATTATCCAAGCCAACCAGCCAGGGACAAAGGGGCCCAATCCACCCCCTCCCCCAGCAGAGGCACTGAGAAGAGCCCTGCCTATTTCTGAGGTTCCCCCCAAAGTTTTGCAGCAATCAAATCATGAGGAGGCATCAGATGAATCCCAAGGGCCATTTCATGCAGCAACTTAACACTCATGGGTTGTGCAGTGTCACCCAGAACAGGGTGACAGCTAACACTGACTAACATGAAATGTGGAGTGCAGCTGACCATGGAGATATACTGAGGGTCCAGCCCCCGGCCCCTAAACTAAGAATATACAAACCCTTTATATAAAATAGCACAGCACTTTCACAGAACTGTGCACACCTACCCACATTCTACGATTTATATCAGATTACTTTTAGTACCTACAAAAATGTAAATGCTAAATGGTTCTGCCTCAGAGTACAGACATATCTCAAATAATTTGTTTTTTTAAAAAAGTCTTCTTTTATCTCGTGTACAAGTATTTTATGTTTATGTACATGTGTACCATGAGCATGCAGTGCCCATGGAGGTTAAAAGGCAGCATGGGATCCACTGATGCTAGAGCTACAGTTGGTTTGTGAGCTGCTATGTAGAACCTGGGAACAGAACCCGGGCTCCTTGCAAGTGCTCTTAACCACTAGCCATCTCTCCAATACCCCAAAGAATTTCAATCATCACATGGCTGAGTACGAGGGACTGGGACACTGGGGAGGGAGTGCAAACCCTATCTCCTACTCTACAGAGCTGATTTGTTTTCTGAAAGGCTTCAGTCAAAAACATTTTGTACAAACTAGCTTTAATGCTTTTACCATTTACATTGTAAAAAGCCCAAAACAAACAAACAAACAAAAACAAAAAACCAAGTAACTTTCTTTCTGAAAAAAAAAAAAAGCTAAGCACCTAAAATACAACTCATACTTAATAATTCAACAAATTCAGCAAATATTTTCATGTAATTAATGATTTTTAAATCTCAAAACCATTTGTCAATATGCACTAAAACCTTAATACTGACATAGAAAGATTCCTGACTAGGAATAAAAACTTAACACTCAATGAGCATTTCTTGGTGGCAGTTGAGATTCAAATTCATTGTCTTATAACAACTCACATAACCCTCATAACATCCTATTATTAGCCCCACTTTTGGGTGAGAAAATTGATTCCTAAAGGAGGGATGCCCTTGCTGCTCTTATATCCTGTTGTTGAGTGGGAAAGGTGCCTGGACACCCCAGGGTCTGGTTCACATTCTTCAGAGAGAAAGAGTGTACTGTTTTAAAAACGCTCCCTAGGAATTCAGTCCAACATGCGTAAGCCTGAAGCCCACTATTTACATCCAAGGATATATGGTGCAAGATTGTAATGAGGAAAAATTAGAGACTATCTAAGCATACAATAATAGGGGACAGGGGAATGATTACGGTTTGCTTCAACTATAGAATACCCTGCAGCAATTTTTTTCAAACTGTGCCTTGAGCCAGGCTGAATCATTGTTCCCCACAGATGTTCACATCCTAACCCCCAGAATCTGTCAATGTGACTTTAAAAAAAGACTCAGCAGGATATGACCACCCTATGGGAAAGGCACCCTCCATCCTCTAGTCACTATAAGTCTCTCTATCCAGCCAGGTGCGTAGTTCAGAGGTGGGGTGATAAACTCCAGAGTTCAGTTTTTTTGATAGAAAGAAATCAAGGAGCCAAGGATTATAGGTAGCTTCTATAAACAGAAGGAACTAGATTCTTTCCTGAGCCTCCAGAAAGAACCAGCTGTCAATACCTTGACGTACACAGGAAATGCATGTCAGTCTGTGCCAGTGCTAGGAAAAGGAGAATGTGCTAAATGAAGTATTAAAGATATCAGTTCATGTACAGAATAGACTAAATTTTGCCCCCACCCTATTTTTGGAGACAGATTCTCTCTACATAGCCCTGGCTGTTCTGGAACTATGTAGATCAGGCTGGCCTCAAACTCAGAGATCCAACTGCCAGCAAACCTAAAATGCATCCATGGAGTTGGAGAGATAGCTCAGCAATTAAGAGTACTTGCTATTCTTGCGGAGGACATAGGTTTGATTTCCAGCACCCACATAATGGTTCACAACCACCTCGAACTCCATCTCTATCATTCTAATCTTACCTCTGTGGACACCAAGCAAGTACACGGTGCACATACACACATTTAGGCAAGATAAAAATAGAAGTTAATCTAAAAAGTTTTTTATGCATCTATGTACACAGGAAAAAAAAAACAATCAAAAGATAACTAACAAAATGATAGCAACACTCCTACCTCTAGCAGGATGACTTATCCTTTTTCACTTTATTACATTTTCTTTACAGTGTAGAAATAGCTTTTATTATTTTTATAACTAGAGAAATCATACTGTTTATTATTTTTAATAAATCATTTAAAATAAATTTTAAACAAAGAAATCACATTTTCTGATAAGATAGCACAAAAATTCAACTGTTTGCTAAGCATGATTTGTGCGAGTTTAAGACCAGTCTGGTCTACACAGTTCTAGGACAGTCAGCACTACATAGGGAAACCCTGTCTCGAAATAAAAACAAAAAGCTACATAAAGAAACCCTGTCTCAAAAAACCAAAAACATAAAAACAAAACAACAAAAATCAACCACGTCAGACTTAACTATTTTGAAATACAGAGTGATCTTAAACTAATTCTCTCCAAAGGGCTGTTCCCACAAATCTGTCTACAGTAGCCTTCCCAGCTAAGGGAGGTCACTGCTCCTTCCAGAAACTTCACAGGCGTACTACTTACTTGTAGGGCCTCTTGAGGCTGCCCCTGAATCCAACAGGTGTTGATCAGACTTAATTCCCAGGCATCCTTGTAGAAGACCTGGCTATCTTCTACAAAAAGCACACCCTAAAGATAGGCCTTCCACCAACGGTTTAACATGAGCATGACTACACCACTCACAGATGAACTCAAGATGAGTCTGACATCAAATACTGAATGGGAAGACACCTGCACATCAAGAACGGATGCAGCAGGGAGAATGTGTAAGAGGGAGAAGGAGAGCAAGCTACAAGAGGCAGTTAATGTCCCCTTTCAGCTCTGAAATTCTACTTACAATGTGAAAAGTAAGAGAACATCACCAAGATTATACTTCTGGGTATAATTTAAATATATCTGAAGTTATTTGCTTAAATATAACTTTAAAATCTAATTCAGATGAGAGGAAATGAATGACCCTTATCACAGTCATTTAATTATGTTACTATGTCCTCCCTCTTAATAAACTAGTTTGCTGAAATAACTCCAGTGAAGGTTGTTTAAACCATGAAAGGGTACTATTCAATTTAATTAAAAGTTGGCTGGAAAACGATCCCTTTTGTAACTTGATTGCATACTTGGCTGTATTCACACTGTTTAACGGGCTAACAATTAAGCAGTGTCAGAAGATACTCTCTTAAAATAAAGGTGCATATGGAAGTCTCAAGGAGCCATCAGTCAGCACTGTGTGAACCGAGAAGCCAAAGCATTTTCTGCCTGTCCCTGCGGAGTGTGCTCTTGGCTCCCAGCAGTTTCTCCTAGTTCCCAGACATTTAACAGGTACCAGCCAACCACAGATTGTGCCACCAAACTTCCTACTCTCCTCATTTTATTTAAAATGCATTTCCTTAAGGAAAAAAAAAAAAACACTGTCAAGATTAATAGAGCCTGAGTCTGGAGAGATGACTCAGTGGTTAAGAGCACTTGCTGTTCTTCCAAAGGACGGGGTTCTAGTCCCAGTATCCTCACGCTCACAACTGTCTATAATGCCAGTCCAAGGGATTTGATGCCCTCTTCTGGTCTCCTCAGGCAAATGGTGCACACACATACATACAGGCAAAACTCTCACATACATAAAAGAAGTAAATAACAATAAAAATGATTAATAGGGCTGGTCAGACAGTCCCATGAGTAAAGGCACTTACTATGCTAGCCTGATGACCTGAGTTTGATCCCTGGAACCCCCATAAATTTAGGTGAGAAAAGAGATCCAACTCCACACTTGTCTTCTGACCTCCACAATTGTGCTGTGGCACATGTGTACCTATATATATCATACATACATGGGTTTGTGAATCAAAACAGACTGCGCCACTAGGAAAGAAAAAGCAACTCATTTCTCAGTTTTTTAACCTGCCTCAGTCTGTCTTAAACTCTCACCTCCCAAAATCTGAACTCCTTAGCATTTCAGATCACTGGTTCTGAACCCATCTATATCACTTCCAAAATGATATAGTAAGTAGCAATCAAGAGTTGCTAATAGGGGGCTGGAGAAATGGCTCAGCAGTTAAGAGCACTGGCTACTCTTTCAGAGGACCCAGGTTCAATTCCCAGCACCCACATGGCACCTCACAACTGTCTTTAACTCCAGTTCCAGGGGAGTCAACACCTCAAACAGACAGACATGCATGCAGGCAAAACACCACTGCACATAGAATAAAAATAAATAAATAAATCATTAAAAAAAGAGTAGCTAATGATGTACAACTTCCTCCCCAAAAGAAACCACTAAAAACACTTCTTGGAGGAGCTGGGGGTGGGGTCCATGAGGCACGAGGATTTGAATTCAGATTCCCAAAATTCACACAAAAAGCTGAGCACGCTAGTGCAAGCCCACAATCCCAGCACGGGGAGGCAGAGACAGAACCATCTCTGGGGTGCACTGACCATTTCAGAGTCCCTGTCTCAAAAAACTAAGGAGGTGCATGAACAATGAGACACCTATAGAGCTCTGGCCTCCATATACAAGTGCGGGCAGGCGCGCGCGCGCGCACACACACACACACAAACTAGAATCAAAGAATATAAGGACACGATGGCAACAAGAAAAAAGAAACTGACTAGAAAACACCCTCCTTCATTCCTAGGTGACAGGAGTGGGGAGGGTGCTGTCGACACTACATCACCTTTTTGAATACTAACAGCCAACTCTTGCTTATGCAGGACGTTTGAGGACTGCAGAGACCTAATGGGTAAGAGTGCAGCTCAGGTAGCCACGTCCCAGAAAAAAAAAAAAAAAAAAAAAAAAAAACAGCTCTGGGGCCAAATGTGTCACATACTGGAGGATAAAATTTCCTTGGCAAAGAGTGTTCCACATAAATGGGGTGGGGGAGGGATGTGGGCTGTTATACAAAGGAATATCATTTAGCCATAAAGATGATGAAATCTGATTCATGCTACAACCGTAAAAAAAAGTACTGATTCATGAGACAAGATGAATTCTGGAAATAGTGCACCAAGAAACCAGGCACAGAAGGCTACGTGCGACTCCTGACTATTCCCATAAGGCAAATCTAAGGAGAAAGTATACTGGTGATCCGCAGACTGAAAATGGATACTGACGACAACAGGGTACCCGGGGTTTCGGGAGTGGTTCTCCAAGTGGCTTGTGGTGCTGACTGCAAAGTCACTGAGCAGTAACACTTAAGTGAACCTGTGAATAACTAACGATCAGGGAGGTGTGGAGAGGCACGTTTTTAATTCCAGCACCAGAGGCGGAGGAAGCAGGATCAGGAGCTCAAAGCCAGCTTGAGCTATTAGACTTTGTCTCAAATACTATGTTTTCCCCCAAGTAAAAAGTAGTCTTGCAGATTTTAATGGAACTGCTTTTCTCTCCGTCCGGCTTTTCTTTCGCTTCCTAAGCTAGAGGCTGGCACCCAGGATCAAACCTTCAAGTGTTCCTCCTTTCACCGCAAAACGCCACTCGGGGGAAAAAAAAAAACCTATAGTAAATGCAAATATGAGCCTTAACGTGCACGGACCTGCAGGCCCGCTCCCTGGGGCTCGCAACCGCAGGGCCCTGCAGGGGAGGGCGGCGCGTGCGTACCGCGGCGCGCAGGCGCAGGCCAGGCCGCCGCTCCGCCTGCTCCGGGAGAATTTCTGGCGAAGCCACAGCGGTGACCGGCGGCCCCCACGCTGGGGAACGAGCGGCCGGACCTAGAGCGCGGCCAGCTCTCGCCCGCGGCCGGCTGACGTACCTGCGTTCTCCTCAGGCTCGAGGTCGGCGGGCCGAGGGAAACGGCGCCTCCGCGGCCAACACGCCTTGACTCTCCATTTGGGGGATGTTTACTCGCAAGTCTCGCGAGACCACGCCGCTGAGGTGGGACAGGAGCGGCGGCCTGGCGTGCCCCGCGCGCCCGCGACCTGCGTGCGCGCTCCCGGCGTCCGGGCACCGGAGGTGAGGAGGTCCAGAGATCTCGCGACATTTGCGGCCCTGGGGGCGGGGCGGGGCGGGGCCGGATCGCGCTCTAGCGTTGGGGAGACACCGAGTCTTATTGTGGGCGGAGGGACGGTTTGCTGGCCGGCAAAGTGGGAAAAGGGACGCGCCGTTGTGCACTCAGGCGGAACGACTCCTTATCCAGTTGACGCGCACTCCTGAACTACGTCGATAGCCCCAGCTTCGTGGCCAGGATCTATGGATCCTGCTAAATTACCCATCATGACCCAGCGCCTGAAGGCCTCCAATGGCCTGGGTCTATGCACTCACCTAAACTAACGCCCATTGCTGTTGCGATGAACCAAATCTATAAGTTCTCCTAAACTAGCCCCGTGGATCCAGCAGCCGAGATGGCCTCTGATGGCCAGGTTTGTAACTACTGTCGGGGCAGTCTGCACCTTGGAAAACAGGAAGGGCTTTTATAAGACCAAATATTTGCCGTTTTGAACAAAACAGCCAGTGTAAAAGTCTGCCTGGCAAAATGTAGCAGTAGGATAGACCTAGTCTCAGTCTTAATTTAGTACTGAGTTGGACCACAGTTGGCCCTGGCACAACCTAAGTGTGGACAGCCAGCATGCTTGGGTGATGTGACTGAACTGGATAAAAAAAAGGATGGAGGCCACAAGCCAACCTAGAGTCCCAGGCTCACAACCTCAGGAGATGGGCCTTGACAACCAAAGCCTGGTGTAGAAATTGGATTGTTCATTGGAACCAGCAACTGAGCAATCTCTTCCTGAAAGAGGATCTGGAGCAGGGTGCAGAGGAGACCCCGTGCAGAGCTTCTTGTGCCTTGTTCCTCAGGTGCTCTGTCAGAAAGTTCAGTTTGGAAGCGAGAGAGATGACTCGGCCGTTAAGAATTCACATAAACCAGGCACGATGGCGCACACCCTTAATCCCAGCACTCAGGAGGCAGAGGCAGGTGGATCTCTTGAGTTTCAGGCCAGCCTGGTCTAGAGTGAGTTCCAGGACAGCCATAGCTCTGTCTCGAAATACTGTGTGTGAGGGAGGGTGCATGTAAAACAGCACACTACTCTTGTAGAGGACCCAAGCTTAGATCCTGCAGCCATATTAGGCAGCTCACAACCTACCTGTACCCAGCTTCAGGGGATCTGATGTTTTGGGCCTTTGTGGGCACCTGTACTCCTGTGCACATGCGCACATAGACATACACATTTTTTAAAGGGCGATCTTGAAGCAGACATGTGGCCTGCAGATGTAGCCCCACACCTTGAAAACATACTGCATTTGTTTCCAGGCTCCAGCATATCCCATGGATGGCCATCTTTCGGGAGATGCTATGTAGAGACCCTACTGCCTGCCCACTGGCAAGAACTTCAGTCTTGCTCTCCTCCTGCAGTACTCCCTATGTCACCACTCTCCCAAGGGGGTCAAGTCACTCCACTGCCTGGATCCCAGGAGCTAGAAGCCTCTTGCTGATGCAGGAGAAACTAGGAACAGTAAGTTGATGGTATAAAGGATCTGTTAAGCCTGCATAGGAAAGATTGAGTTACACACGGCAGTCTTTAGCTAAAGGAGTGCTCAAGGCTGAGCAGCAAGCTTACCAAACTGTAGGAAAGCAACGTTTGTTAGTTTAGGGTTGCTGAGTGTTTCTGTTAAGATTTGTTCAGTAAGAATGCCACCTATTAGAGCCATAACAAAAGGAAACTGCTGGGCTCACAGCTAGCCCTCAGGAACACTTCCATATCAAAGAACATGCCTCTGTTGGACCGTTCAAAGGGGACAGCACTGGGTCACAGCGCCACTGAACTGGCTCTCATTAAGCTCATGTCCTCTTATGCAGAAGAGCGATTTTCTGCCAAGCAGGCAGGATGGCCCTGGTTAACAGCCTAGCAGTTGTCTCAGGGTAACTGACAATGGCTGTATTGTAAATCTCCCCATTCATCCGAACAGCCAAACTCTGGGACTGAACTGCAACTGGGGGCCCTGAAACTACTGAAACCAATGGGGATTTCTGTCCCGGGCTGGCTTCCTTTTGTGCAGTATCCAGAACCAGTCCCATGCTATTACTAAAGAGTTTCCTTTATTAGTCTCTAATTGCTGGAGTGACTTCTCACTGGGAAGGCGTGTTGAGTCCATAATACACTGTGTCCATGTATGTCTGGTGCTATAATCTAGAGAGAATTCAAGCATTCAGAGGACCTGTGCAGTTACACACAAACGCTATTTCATTTGAACCAAGGACCTTAGCATCATCAGATTATGGTGTCCATGGGGCTCCTGGGACTGACACCACACAGACACCAGGGGATAACTGCTGGGTAACCATGGGACCACACAGCTGCCAGAGCCATGGCTGTTGAAACTGTGTATACCCCTCTCCTGGAAACACGTCAAAACTCAGCACATAGGAAGCACCGTCAGACCTAAGTCAGGGACTGTGTCCAGCTCACTGTGGGTGGACAGGAGTAGAGGCTGAGGGCGCAGACCATCAGGTCTGAGGAGACACCAAGTCTCTAGTTCTCATATATGGAGATTTTACATCACTGAGGTAAACAAAACAAAAATAGCTGGTCAGGGGGCTGGAGAGAGAGTTCAGTGGTTAAGAGCACTTACTGCTATTCCAGGACTTGAGTTCAATGCCTAGCACCCACATCAGGTAACTCCTGCCCAGACATCTGACTCTTTCTTCTGGTCTCTGTGGGCACCTGCACACATGTGGCACACACTCGCAGATACATAAATACAAAGAAAAATAAAATCTTAGGGGGCTGGAGAGATGGCTCAGTGGTTAAGAGCATTGCCTGGTCTTCCAAAGGTCCTGAGTTCAATTCCCAGCAACCACATGGTGGCTCACAACCATCTGTAATAAGGTCTGGTGTCCTCTTCTGGCCTGCAGGCATACATGCAGACAGAATATTGCATACATAATAAATAAATAAATATTTTTAAAAAATCTTAGGGACTGGAGAGAAGGCTCGAGGACCCAGGTTTGAGCCCCATCACCTACATAGTAGCTCATAACCATGTGTAGGTCCAGTTCCAGGGAATCTGATGCCCTCTGGCCTCCAACAGCATCTGCATGCACGTGGTGCACACAAACTCATACAGCCTCACAAATACACATATAAATGAACTAAAAAACAAATGTTAAGAAAAACTGTTCAGAACTTTATCTGTTCTCATTTTTCTTTCCACTTTTAAAACCTACTACAACTGGCTTTTGTACCCACCACAAAACTTAAATGACTCATGAGTGACCCACACTCATCATGCCGAGGCCATAACCCATCCTCACCTACCCAGCCATCAGCGGATAAGAGCAAGATCCTTCAGGTGCTCTGCAGTCAGTGGGCACATTGATGTGCGCCCTGCTGTTTAATCAGTGACAGTCATAGGTGTCAACTTCTGCTCATCCTGTCTACAAGGGACAAGGCAGTGACACATTCTGAAGGAAACAGTGATGCTTTTAATGGTACATTTCAATTCACAGGGTAAGTTACAAAGGTTCAAGTTCAGAGCTCCTCCTTCCTTGGCTCAAACAAACAAACAACCCACCATGTCCACAGTGAGAAGAGTAACTCTCAGCGAAGGGGCCGAGTATGAAAGCTAGGAAACCTAAGGATGCCTGGTTTGGTCTTCTGCTGGCGCCACGGATCACTGTGCTGAGTCTGCACCTGTTCTAGCTGAGTCCTGCTGAGGGGCATCACTACAGTCATAGCAAGAGCTGTGCGCTGTACCTGACAAGTCTGTATACTGGACCACAGGACCTCACACAGAACTGACAGTGTGTTTGTGGTTTCACTATGTGGTCCATGATGGCCTTGAACTCCTGAGTCTCCTGCCCCACTCCCCACCCCCATGGGATCATGATTGGTGATGTTTCAAGCGGAGTTGCTGTTGCTTATCACGTATTCGCCCAAGTTTCGTTAGTACGACAGAAGCTTCCAACCACTGGTCTCCTGCCATTATCTCCAAGTGTGGGGTTCTGCACATGTTTTGAAGACATAATTGAGGACAGAAAGAGTTTCAATCTTCTGGATCTGAGGCACAGCTAGAAATGCCGCAGGGGATGTCGTGGGCAAAGCGCATATTCAACATAAAAGCGCACAGGGCCTACAGATGATGGAATGTCACCTAAAACAATTCCACACAAGTCCCAGCATCTCACCCATTTTCATATCCAGGCACAGCATCAGCACCACAATACTAAGCGCCACATCCCTCCACTCTGCACACGATGCCACGACCTACGGATTCCCAAGTGCCAGCTGTAAAACGCTTATAAGTGGTTGGTTTTATAAGACCAAATTTAACACAGTAAGATTCAATGCTCACCCATATTGTGGGGGTTTGTGTAAATTATCTTCACACCAATAAAAGCATTCCCTATAATGTACACATTCATTACACAGGCCAAAAATGAGTTTCTAACACCATTTCCACGATACCACATAACACACACAAAAGTTGCTCCTATTTTAACCACTAGTCTACAAACACTTGATTTTATCAACAGTGCTCCTCGGATGAAATTGGGTTACACAGAAAAGTGTATGAAAACCAGCTATAAGCAGTTACAACATGGATGTACTGAGAAATCACTCCTTAGCCACAATTTTTACCTTAGAAATCAAGACAACCCATTATGTATCCCAATCTAAAAATGAAACCCTCCCATAGAGTTAGACAAAAACCAGCAAAGGAAGCAGCATCAAACATGGTTAAGCCCACGACAGAACTGGGCAGGCTTTTACCACGTGAAAAGGAGTAACCTGGACCTTTAATATGGTAAGGCTCCCCATTACCTCGTCCTGACAAAGACTCTATTAAAGACATATCAACAACATTGCTCAGACACACATAGCGCACAGTACACACATCGTTCTAGGGGAACTGTAGGGAAAGGCAGCGTGCACACACATGCCCCCACACGGAGCTATGTGGTGTGACACACACATCTACTGCTAATACCACCTGCGCTCACAGTTCACAGTTAGAAAATAACACTTTTCTGTTGCCTTCCTGATGAACATTATTATATATTTTCTTTTGAGATATCCCTGGCTGACCTGAAACTCACTATATAGCCCAGACAAATTCACAGAGATCCACCTGTCTCCACCTCCCGAGTGCTGAGACTAAAGGCATGAGCCGCCATGCCCAGAGTGATGAACATTTGAATGCCAATACTATAATCACCTATAAGAGGAAACCAGGTGATTTCCATTACAGGAGCTGGCCAGTCACATTCTAAGTGCTAGGGAAGCCTTTGTTCTGTTCTGTTCTTAGGCTTCGTGACTACATGCCCTGGGCCACGCATGTGGTCCCTGAGGTTTTTCTCACAGACTGAAAGTCGGCCTCGTGAAAGATGGTAACACACTAGGTACTCAGGAAGAGACGATACGCAGGTGAACTACATGTGTTTTCCAAATGCCGGAATACTGCAGGTTACTGTGGCTTGGCCCAGCTTCTCCGGAGCGTCCAGATTCAGGCTTGGCAAGATAAGGTCTCTTTCCGTAGGGAGCGGTTGAGAAGGTTTGCTCCCCACACCCAGAGCCACTCAGGCATATACTGTGCGAAAAGAAACTACAAATGAAAGAGAGAGACATGGTTAGAATCCTACACCATCAAAGCTGAAGAAACAAGGGTACAGATCAGTGTGGGATCTAGCCCTGTTAACAGACATCTAGTGACTGCACTAAACAACAGAGTCTGAGCCCCTTCCATACTGAGGTTTGCTTCTGCGCAGGGTAGTCACCACGATTCAGTCAAGGCAGCACAAGGAAAAGATGCCCCATCATGATGCCCACCATCAGTGCCCACTCCCTTTCTGCATGCTCCTGGGAACATATGTCCTAAGTAAATCATTCTAAATCCAAGAGAAGCTACAGCTGTACCACCCTGAACAGGATTTCATCTACATTCAAGGAGATGAAAGGAGTCTTACGGGGGTCCCTTGGGAGGCCCTGGGAATGGCTCACACAAAACCATGGCCTCTGAGACAGGTGAGACCCTGGGAGCCGGGGGACTCGTTTTGCGTGTTTCAGTGTTTACTTAGTGGGAAGGGAGCTAAGCAGAGTCAACCAGAGAACAGTGCTCCAGTAGGCCAGTCAAGTGCTGACTCCCTCGGCAGCCGTCTGCAGGAGCGAAGAGAAGAGGAGGAGTGATGAACTTTATGCTCAGGGACCAGACAGCAAGCACTGGAGCTTCTAAGGCACACTCCTGAGTCAGGATGCCTTCAAAATGCCCTGGCCTTCCACTTTAGCTGTACTTAATGATGAAAGCTAAACATGCACAGAGTATCCTTGTCCATCACTTTAACCTCTCTAACCTTACACTCAGCATGGACCAACCCTGGATGCGTATGTACAGCCTTCCTGAATAAACTCCTTCACCCTTTGTTATGGGAGACATTGCTCCAGAGACGATGCCTAGACTCTTCTCGCCCTCTGCAGGTCCATCTTTATCCACTCCTGCATCTTGGCTGCACTGCTTTGGGCTTTGCACTCACATGATTAGACAGGGAAGGACTGAACCACTCTGAGCTGGGGTGGTGACAGTCCCCAAATGAAGTAAGAGTTTGGGAAGCAGAGGTACACAGGAAGGGACTTCAGGCTCTTAAAACTCTTTAGCCTTTGAGTCATATCAGAGGTGCTGACCCATCCAAGTTTAAGAAAGCAGTGCTCCTGAGGTAGCAAAAAAACTATGGTGGCCCTCAAAGTGATGAAGTTCAGAAAGACACTGGAAGGCACTGACAGTGACCATGCACATTCAGGTACGCACATCAGTAGTGACGACACAGGTATCCACCTTCCTTTCCAAACTGAGACAGGCAGGTGGGAGGGCTTTGGAGGCAAGCAGGGCTGGAGACTGCACGCCAGGAGCTCTGCCTTCCAACCCAAGTTCTCCCAGTGGCAGAGCTGCTGGGAATCGGGTGCACTAGTGCCACTGAGGAAGGGTCTTGTCCGTCTCCACCTGGCTTCTCTCAGTCATCCTCATCTCGGCTAGACCTCCTTCCTCCTTTGTCCTGCCATGCTGAGACTCTCGCCTAGTTCTCCTTATATGCTCTCTCTATGGCGTTACTGAACACTGCCAACCTACAAACCTGTCTCCAGCAGAAGTCCCTCACCTGGACGCCCACCTGTGTAGCTGCCACCTCAGCTTCTCTGCAGAAGTCCCCAGGACCCTGGCAACCAACTGTGCACAGGTCCCACTAGCTTCCGTCATGCCTGATGACCTCGTCTCCAGCAGCCACCCATCTGGACCAGAGTGGCACCAACGCTTCCTCCCCTCCTGTTCGATCTATCACTGTGTTACACATCTCCAGGCGGGACACACCGCTAACGTGCTGTTCACCGCTTGAGCAGAGATCCACCATGCACGTCTGCTATCCACTTCCTCCTCCCAGCAACGAACAAATGCAGAACACCATTCTCACTAAACACACAGGAGGCCAACTGGGGTGAGACACTGTTCCATTCGTATGACAAATCCCCAATCTATTCCTTAGAGCTAAAGAATGACAGGGGGTGGAAATCTTCATAAAACTGAACCCTTTGTGACCCTGGGAAATTGCATTCAGAGGAAGCAATAACTACAAGGGAAAAGTCACAGACAGAGCCAATAGAGAAGTACAGTGTGGTCAAGACAGCACTGGATGAATATCTGTGCTGTAAAACAGAAACAGGCTGGCTGGAGAGATGGTCCAGTGGTTAAGAGAGCTGGCTGCTCTTCAAGAAGACTGGAGTTCAGTTCCCAGCAAACATCAGACAGCTCCCAACTACCCAGAACTCCAGCTCCACGGGACCTGACACTCTCTCTTATGACCTCTGTGGGCACTGCAATCATGTGCACATACCCAGAGAAACATACATAAACACATAAAATTAGAATTTCAAGATGCTTTAAAAGAGCATCACCCTAAAACTTAGGGGGGGAAAGACAAAAAAAAAACAGATTGGCAAGGTTGAAAACTTAAAGTTTTAACAGCTCTGTACAGAAAACTACTCTGGGCACTAAATAGCTTCATAGACTCTCTTGGCAGAAAATACATTAAAGTACATTTAAAAATACATAGAATTTAGGGCCCCATGCTTGCTAAGCAAGCACTCAAGCACTGAGCAACATCCTTAGTTTGTGTTTTCTCTCTCTCTCTCTCTCTCTCTCTCTCTCTCTCTCTCTCTCTCTCTCTCTCTAACTTTAAACTTTTTCTATTTTGAGACAAGGTCTTGATAAGTTGCCCAGGCTGGCCTTGAAGTCACTCTACAGTTCAGGCAGGCTTTAGGCAGGCTTTGCAATCCTTCTGCTGCAGCCTCCAACGCAGCCGGGATTATCAGCCTTCACCTAGGTGAAGAATACATTCTAGAGTTCATTAACGTGGACCAGATCCACCTGCCATTAAGATGCTGGTGTTTCCTACATGGTCAAAATATCTCATCATCATTTGTGCTCGTGGCTGCATCTCCAAGACAACTTCAAGGCCTTGAAGCCACTCTTCACGCTTTGTTTTTGTTTTGAGAAAGAAAAGGTCTCACTACACAGGCCAGACTGACCCTAAGTTGAGATCCTCCTGCCTACTGAAGAGATGGCTGGGCTACCATTTCTATCTTTAAACTACTTTTCAGGTTTCTTTGCTCAGTTCTTGAGAAATATAGACTCAGAAAGAGCTACTAAGACAGCATTTTAGATAAACCTATAGTTCTGAGCCTTTAGACGAATATAAGAATTATCTGCTGATTTGCTCACATGTATTCTGTCATAGTAAACTAAATTATCTTGATGGGCAGTAGCCCCCAAAGTATTTAACTCATAATCAAAAATGCTCAGTAAAATCTAAATCTAGTAACACCTATTTCTAGTCCAGATAATAAGAAACAAATTACTATAAATCTTTAGTTACTGCCCCTTGTGATTAAAATCGTTATTTTAAATATTTCATAAAGTTCAAATATTTTTCTTTTTTTTCCTTTTTTGGTTTTTCAAGACAGGGCTTCTCTGTGTAACAGCTCTGGTTATTCTAGAACTCACTTTGTAAACCAGGCTGGCTTTGATCTCACCTGCCTCTGCCTCCTAAGTGCTGAGATTAAAGGCATGAGCCACCACACCTGACAGAAGCTCATATATTTCAAAATAATATTTTTAATTACACTGGTGTGTGTGTGTGTGTGTGTGTGTGTGTGTGTGTGTGTGTGTGTGTGTGTAGAGCTCTGAGGACACCTTGTGGGAAGCAGAGCTCTCCTTCCACCACGTGGGTCTCGGAAATCAAACTTAGGTCATCAGGCCTGGTGGCAAGCACCTTAAGCTGCTGAATCATCTGGCTGGCCCCCAAATACTCTTAAGATATTTGTTTTGTCCAGGCAGTGATGGTGTATGCAGAGGCAGGTGGATCTCTGTGAGTCTGAGGTCAGCCTTGTCTACAAGAGCTAATTCCAGGACAGCTAGGGCTGTTACACAGAGAAACCCTGTCTCTAAAAATTAAAAAGATCTTTGTTTTGTCTCAACAACAACAACAACAAAATCTTAGGAAACAGTCTATGTTTCCTGAGTAAACAAATCCAGGAGTACATGGAGATTTACTTGGCATGATGGAGATACACTCACGGCCCTACCTTAGGGCTTCCTGAACTGGACTGCGCACACAGCACTTCCCCTTCAGGCATCACCAACACCTCTGCACTGAAACCCTATTCAAGCACCCAGTATCCTCACATTCCCCCACGCACCAAAGCAGCCTATATCATGTTTTGGGGGAAAATGAGAAAATTTGAAAATCGTTACAATAATCCCCAGACATGAGCATCTAGCGCTGTAAGCACCATCACTGAGAATGTGAGGTATAAGTGGGGATTCCCAACCCTCGGTCCCTGGCACAGCTCACAGGCACGGGGCTACCTGAATAGAGTGGGACCAGTAGCCTGTGGTCCTTTTCGAAATGCCCAGGGTCGACACCGCGTGCTGAGCATACACTCTTGGCGAAGGTGCCAGCCATGGGCATCTGTGCAGGAAGCTGCCAGGCGTGGTCACACTGGTGGTCACGTGGAAGGGGATCAGACTCTGCACGAAGATCCCTTTAGAGGCGTACTCATACTGCAGGGCTCGGCTGAAGTGGTCCAGATAGGCCTGGGGGCGGGGGCAGAAGGGAAGACTTTGAATCTAGAAGGACCTTGAAAGAAAACCCAGGAGCAAAAGACTTGCCTATTCCCGTCTCAGGGAAAACGGCCAGCACAAGCAAAGGGGAGCTGACTGCTCCCTGACCATCCCACAGGAAGAAGAGCCTGACCTTGGATGCAGAAAAGGCCGCCAGCTGTGGTGTGGGCTTGCAGCAGGAGCCAGAAGACACTGTGACGATGGCGCCCTTCTTTCTCTCCACCATTCCCGGAAGCACTATGTGGACCATCAGGCTTGCAGCCGCAATGTTCACATTCACAATGTCCCAGAGCGTGTCCTCAGGAATCTGGGTGAAATACTGGGGATAGGGGTAGAATGCATCCATGTCATTCACCAGGATGCCAATGTCTCTGTCTCTCAGGGCTTCTCGGATTGGAGCATAAATCTCTCGGCCTCTGCTGAAGTCCGCCACCATAACAACTGTCTCCACCCTGTAGGTGTCAGCTATGTGCTTGGCCACAGCCTGCAGCTTCTCTTCTTCCTGGCCAATCAGGATCATGTTGAGTCCCCGGCTTGCTAACTCCTCAGCATAGGCCTTCCCAATGCCATCTGTGGCCCCTGTAAGGCAAGGCAGGAGGCATGAGCGTGTTAAAGCATGGTATCCTTACAGAGAACCAGAACTGCTCACGGTTGATCTCATCAGAGAAAATCGTACACTAGGGGGAAATGCATAACATCTGTCAGTAAAGGACTACGCTAAACTGGTAAGGTGAACCATAATGCTAAAGATCCTCAGGCACGAACTAGCCAGAGGCTCAGTGCTTGCTGCTAAGCCTGATGACCTGAGTTCAAACTCCAGGACCCACATGGTGGAAGGAGAGAACTGATTCCCAAAAGTTGTTCCCAGGCCTTTACACGTACACATGGCGCACGCATGCACACATGCACACACACACGCACACGAATGCATGCACTCATGCACTCACTCCAAGCTACCCTGGCACAGACCAGAACTGCTCACACTCAGCCCGCTGGAGTAGGATACTGTGAAATCTGCTTCCAGTCTCACCCCTGGCTTGCTTAGGTGTCAGGATGAGCTTTCTGGGACACGGAAATACATCACAATGCAATTCAAAACAGATAAAGCATTTCTGAGAGCTTTGACAACCCCAAAGGACAATTTCAAAACAGACAGCAGAAAAGACATGTGAGAGGTGGGAATGGGGGGCTGGGGAACAGGAGCTGGAGTAATGAGGGGGATGCCTTGGAGGATAGGGCTCCCTGAAGTGAAGTGGGAAGAAGGGAAGAGCACAGAACAAGGTCTCAGCAGGAGGCAGAAGCCTCCACTTAAATTCTGTAGCTGCCTGCTGGAAACACTGACTTAAAATACAACCCAAAGAGAAAGACCACTGGAGCTGAGATCAAGTTACCACTGATGACAGCCCATCTTCCATACTGCTTGATGAGGTCGGGCCTGCTCCCCAGGCGAGGGATGAAGTGCAGCCTGATCAGGCTGTAGAAGTCACAGATGACCGTGATGCTCTTTCTGGCTGTGTACCAGGCTCCCACCAAGGCCAGGGCTTCCATATAGCAATTGCAAGACCTGGCGATCTCCCTGTACAAGAGGTAGAAGCTGTCAACAGCAGCCATGGCAACCTGCAAGAACAAGAAGAGAGAGCTGCATTTTGTGGACTTCCTCGGGAGCAACAAAACTCCTGAGGGCACGCAACCTGAGACTGTTACAGCATGACCTCACTGTCTAACACCTGTGGCTTAGGAAGTGCTGGCCTTCCAAGAGATTATTCAACAGAACTACTCAGCTATGGAATTCCTCCCAAAATCCCAACTCCGAGCTACAAGCAGTCTGAACAAAGAGAAACATGAGTGTCCTACTTCGGAGCTGCAGGAGGCACAATTATCACTGATGGCAGCTGGAAAGTGTCCAGCTTCCCAGGCAGTAAGTACAGAGGACCTACTACCTCAACAGTGACAAGTAGAATAAACACAAGTAGTGACAGAATGTGACCTTGGTCCCCAAAATCATGCATATTAAATAAAAGGAGCACCCCTAAAACACGAGATGACGATGCCCTCCTGCAACAGCAGAGCAAGCCCCCCAACCCCCACTGCCAGCCCATTACTAACTTGGTTTGCTGGTATTTTCTCTCCTGGCCTCTAGGTTTGAGAAAGTCGCACACACCTCTTCTAGGTGTGTGCATAGCAAACACTAAAGGGCAGACACGTCCCAAGTATTGTGTTAAGGATCCAAGGCAGAGGCAGGCATTTAACAATTAAAATGCAAGCTCATCTGGATATCTTAACCTACGAGCAGAGGGGACCCTGGAGAGGTGGACAAAGGCCAGGCACGGTCTTGATGGCATGACCAAGGGCTGTGTTCCATCCTGGATCAGGGCAGAGGAGCCACTGCAGTCAGATCCAGTGCACACTAGGTGGCCAGAAGAGCCTGAAGGCTCACATGCATAGTAAGACAGCGGAGGCTATGCACAGGCAACTCAATTTTAAATACCACCCCCTCTCCCTCAAAAAAGAAAACATAAAGCTTGTGGGAATGACTTCTGGAAGGAAATCCATTTAGAGTGAGAGGTGGGGAGTCCTGGAAACAGTCAACACAGTGGCAAAAATGGCACAAGTCTTGGGGAAGGAGTGGGTGCCCTCTGTGTCTCCTGTGATGTAATTTGCGATCTATCAAGTTTTGCCAAGGGAAAAATGAAACAAGCTAACCACCAAGCAGGAGCCTGGGAGCACACGGCCTCCCAAGGCACAGGGCTGCATGAAGAGAAAACTGAGCAGCAGCCAGACAGAAGACAAGCAGCAGCTCCTGCGGAGGCCCTGACCACACAGCGCACGCTCCCCAGTAAGTTCCACATTTCCACCATGTGGTAGAAATCAAGCTGACGTCACAGTATGTTTTGAAAGCTATTCTCAACCTGTATAGTGGTGTGGACACGTAATTTGGGAGGCTGAGGATGGAGGAGTCCCAGTTTGAGGCGAAAAAGCTGGGCTATTTAAATAGTAAGACCTTGCTCCAAAAAAATAAAAAATGAGAAAAAAATCAGCCCCCAGCTGAACTAACTGGTGGTATATGCCTTTAATCCCAACATTGGGGAGGCAGAGGTAGGTGGCTCTATGTGAGTTCAAAGCCAGCCTGGTTTACATAGTAAGTTCTAGACCAGCCAGGGCTAAACAGAGACTGCTTTAAAAAAAAAAAATCAACTACTGGAGAGGCTAAAGTGGGAAGATAGAAGTTCAAAGTCAGCCTGGAACTTAATGAAAAAATATCTAAGGATGGGGCGGGGTGGAAGTGTTATTCAGTGGCTTATCCAACATGAAGTCCTGACTACAAGCACCAGCACCGCAAAGAAAGGGAGGAAGAAAAAAATAGAGGGAGAGAAAACAGAGGGGAGGGGGATGAAGGGATGGAGCTACTGCCCCTCTGCCCAGCTTTCCCAAGACTCTGAACACCACTACAGCAAATCCAGCAGAAGGTGCCTGACCTCAGGGGTTTCTGCTCTCCTCACTGTCAGCCCCAGTCTTCTCTTAGCTTCTTGCTACCAGCTCTGCCCTTAAAGGCAGCTGCGAAGGGGAAAGGAAGCCAACAACAAACAAACAAACCCCAGGCTCAGCTGGGAACACTTTATGCAAAACTAAGATCAATGCTTTCAAAACAAAGCATAACTAAAGAGTGTGTGCCTGGGGACAGTCCCCTGGCCTTGGAGGCAGTGGAGAGGGCATTCCTTCCTTGTCCTGACTCTTTTCTTCTTAGGGACACAGCACCAGATAGGACAAAATTCCATCCAGGTGAGCTGGGGGATCAACGGCAATCTAGACTGCTTAAGAGCACCTGCCTATGGTCTGAGCACCTGCCTGTGGAAGGGTCACCCTCTCTCTCTCCAGACCCTTCCTCAGTCCCCGACAACACCCGCTTGAATTTTCCACACCACAACAGCCAGCCCGTGTAGCCCACGCCCAAAGTCTGGTAGATTCTGGTTGGCCTGCTTGAACCCAGGTGCCCAACACTTTCTCACTGCTGGCAGAAGTAGCAAGGAAGGAGAGGGGCTTAAAGGAGGGGGATGGTTTGGGAGGCTCGGTAGGATTCTCCATTTTCCCCTTGGAGACCCTTCCCCTGCTTGCCACTGTCATGAACTGCTGAGATCATGGCCCCACCAACTATGAGGTGTTCCTTAGAAACAGGCACTGACAGCCCTGGTGTGCTGGAGTCTTGACATAAGAAACACCATGCAATCATTCCTCCCAGCCAGACCAGGGTGAGACATGACCACAGCCACCAAACTCACAGAAGCCTGATGTAGTCAAACACCAGATGGTTTATGAATAAAGCACGAAGCCATCAAAAGACCTACACTGGCAGTTACTGGCCTGCGTGTGTATGGGGGCGGGTCTCATACAGGAAAGTGCACATGGAAAACAAAGCCATTCAAATAGGGCTGAAAAACGGCAACTCAATGTTCCAGACCAAAGCTAATTTCAGAAATAAATCTAGGAGTGCCCTACGCCTGGAGACCCACAGAAAGTTAACTGACCATCAGTGAGGCAGGGCATTTGCAGGTCTGCTGAGGGAGGAGGCGAAAACAGAGCATGCATAGGACACTTCTAATAGATGAGTAAGATCCCTAGGACAAAAAGAGAATGCTGTCTAGCAGTCCCCACTCCAGCCACAGTCCTGGGGCATGACTGGGCATCCCCACGTATCCTTACACAGGGCAGGAAAGTCAGAAGCGGTGAGTAACATGACCACAGTCTTCACAGGGTCACAGTCAAGACCCATGAAGGACTCTGGGAGGTAGCAAGGGCAAGGACAATCTTCTCTGGGTTCTCCAAAAGGACCCTTCTGGGGACTGTGACTTCGGTGTGGTGAGGTGGACTTTAGTCTCTACCCGCAGAACTAGTAATAATCATGTTACAGAAGGAAGTATGGTGGACACAGGGACAGATGCCAGGAAAAAGGGATGGGCAGGCAGACAATGCACTGTCAGTCCCTCAGCCATAACCATAGTGCTCTCGGGAAGCAAGTCCTTTGCTCTTGGACTGAAGGGTGACCCTGCAGGCTGGGAAGGACTGACAAGGCCTCCTTACCCTCTGCAGCCAGAGGCTGCGCTCTTCGTCTGGCTCTGGTGTGTCCACTGGGTCTGCCTTTACACAGAACCCTAAGCCCTGTTTAGCCTTCTTAGCCAGCTCGTATTCACTCTCCGTCCTTGGTTCAAATCCCCAGTCATCAGGAAGTTGAGGAGCAACCTCCTCCAGCCTGAGGACCCCTCCTCTCCTGCTGCTCTGTCTCTAACACAGTATTTATCTCACTTGTCTCTGACTCTGCAACTGGAGCTCAGGCCTCCAGAGGTCAGGAGCTATGTCCTAAACCAACTCCTCCATAATTAGAAGGGGGTGGGGCTGGGCATGGCGGCACATTTCTTTAATCTCAGAACTCAAGAGGCAGAGGCAAGTGGATATCTATGAGTTCAAGGGCATCCTGGTTCACAAATGAGAACATGTCTCAAAAAAAAAAATTGGAAAAGAAACTAGAAAACGCATTCCAAAGTATAAAACCTACTATGCACAGTCTGAAGGAAAACAAAACACCTACTCTGTGACAAGCCCAACAAAGGCAGCATCCAATAAATTCCAAGACACCCAAGCTTCCTTCTTGTCCCCTCTTCTACACTGAAGAGCACATCCTCCCAAAAGATGGGGTTTCTCTCTTTCTTTTTCTTTATTTTTGAGGCGCAGGCTGCTTTGATCTTACCCCAGCATCAAGAATGCTGGCATCACAGCTTATACCCCAAACCTGCTACTCTGGCTCTCTTTGTAAAGAGCTGCCAGCTTTCTGGTCTGAAACACTTCACGGCGCTGCTGAGTGCCACCTGTCTGAGTGGCTCCCGAGGAGTGCCCCAATGTCCCGAACTGACCTGCGTCCTCCACCTCCGGAGATTCTTCCACCGGCTGAGGTCACAGCTTTGCTGTAGGTCATGTCATGCCCACATACAATTCCTGTCCATGCTACCAGCCTGGGGTCACCCCTCAAATTCTTAAGAACCTCTCTTGGGCACTGGTGCAGGCATTCACGAAGGGGCATGCCACACAGTGGAACTGCTGGGCCACAAGGCCCTCGAGGGTTCCACTCTCCCTTGCCAAGAGACAGGCGTGACTCACCTGTCTCACAGGTGGGTGTGCAAACTGCCTCCTCTGTGCCACCTGCAGGAACGCCCAAGAGTTCACCCTCCAACAACAGGGTGTGTAGCAGTGGTTAGCAGGGGGCCAAGGCTCTTGCGAGCCATATGTGTTCCCGCCACCTCTCAATCTCCGAAATGCCTATTCCCGTCTGCCCCCTTCCTTCGATGTTGTCTCTTTCTCTCAGAAAGACAAGAATTCTTGACAGACTCTAGACACGCACTCTCTCTGCTAGTTCTTGCTCGCATAGTTAAGTCTTCGTTTCCAAGCTCCTTCCTTTGCCAGCCGTGTTCACGGCATTTGACTTCCCGCCGCAACTCTGGCAGAGGTCTCCTCACAGTATTTTCTAGAAGCTATTCTGATTTAACTCTGCGATCCTCGATTTTGTAATGGTGGAAACCAGTTTTCACGCATCCTCTGTAGGGCTCCACAGCACCACAATGCTGTGCATACAATATTGCCTTAGCAAATACAATATTGCCTTAGTAAACACAATATTGCCTTAGTAAATCCCTTTAGAGACTGTTGGTGCCAGAGCTCCAGTTTCACTCTTTGAAGAGGAAAAAAAAATCTCAAAAAACTTCGCATCAGCATCTGGCAAATTCTCTTACAGATCAGTGACATTTTGGGAGTTCCTTATCTTCTTCGGTCTGTTCTTGATCACTGACTGAACCAGCAGTGAGACTGAGGGAAAAGAACAGCAACAGAGAACCCAGAACCCGGGACTCTTACCCGAGATCCAGGTCTCTACTTAGGCACCAGGAATTAAGGCAACAGCAACCCACTCCTAGACACTCATCCAAAATAACTGAATTTTTTTTTTTTTTGCTTGCACTCAAATTCTGTAAAGAGGGTCCCTGCCAGCCTGACTCACACTAGCCAAAAACTGAAACTGCCAAAATGCCCATCGAGTAATGACCACAGTGGGGCCCAACCATAATACAGTGGGGTATGACTGAGCGCTAAAGAGGACCAGGGCATGAGTACACGCTGTGCCATGAAAACATGAGGCCGAGGGTCAGAAGCCAGACACAGCACATGTATAAAACATGTTTGCAATTGGGAAACCCACAGACATAGAAAACAGATCAGGAACCCAATCTGGGGGCAAGATGGGCTCAATCTGCAGCTGATGGGGTGGAATGTCTTTTGGAGGTGGTGGGAATTATCTGGAATTAGGGATGACAACTGCCTAGCACTGTAAATATGCTACAAAGCGCTACGTTGCACGTTTCAAAAATGGCTAAAATGATGAATTTTGATATGTAAATTTTACCTCCAAAAAAAAAAAATCCACTGGGAACTGGGAGTTGGCTCAGCAGGTTGTTTGCCGGGCAAGCCTGACGACCTGCGCTGAGATCCCCAGCTGTATGTAAGAGTAGACAACTGTAGAACCAATTTGTAACCCCAGTACTGGGAAGGAAAAAATAAACAAGAGAGTCATGGAGGCCAGCCAGTCTAGCCTAAAGGAAACGTTGGGTTCAGTGAAAGACATTTTCTCAAAAAATAAGGCGGAGAGTAATAGGCACTAACCTGTGGCTTTCACACGCACATGAGTGAGCAGCACACACACTCCACTAATAAAGTAGCGTTGAACTCTGCGCTTCTGAAATATTCCCGAAATGACTAGGATCACTGAAAAAGAGATCCTGCCCTTGGAGATTAAGTTACACCACAACACCTGTCCTCTGGCCGTCACCTGTGAAAGGGGGCTAACCCTTCCCAGCTGCAATGAGAATTAGAGGAGGTGATGAATAAAAAGCACTTAAAACAGAGCCTTTCGCAACCGCTCAATAAACCGTAGCCATTAGCCAGGATTATTATTCAGGGTTCGATGTTAGCTACCGCTATTTGTACTGATCCGACTTTGTGAAAATGCTTCTAAGTGCGTTATCCCTACGGCCTCACTTTATGCCCTCCTTAGATCTCACAGGCAATACTACACACGAGGAAAAGGACGCAGTCACATCCCAGGATGTCAGCGCTAAGACCTGAGACTCAGGCGCGGCTCAGAGTCCTGGCCGGTGGTCCATGAGACACCCCCTACCCCCGACCCGCCCGTGGGAACCTGTATCCCCTGCGGTCACCGCCCAGGGGTGCGGCTGAGTCCTGGTGGTGGAACAGGGACTCGCCGGCTCGGTTCCCCATCCCTCCCCTGCGCCGCGGGGCGCCGCCCAGCGACTCTGCACAACCCACCCGGCTCTGCAGGATCTGCGCGCTTTCTTCAGCAGCGCTGCCATTCTGCATCAGTTCTGACTCCTAGAACCCATTCAGACCCAGCGGCGGGGAAAGAAGGATAAGGCGGCACCGACAAAAGGGCGGTCACAGGGCGTGTCGCCTGTGCGACCCGCGCTGCGAAGATGAGGCCCGGGACACCTGCTCTGGCTGCCGAGGGAGCGCGGACCAAGAGTTCCCAGCTACTGGACGCGCAGAGGGGTGTGGGGGGCGTTCCCAAGGGTCGGGGTCCCCGGGGGCGTGGCAAGGGCCGGAAGCGGGGCGCTAAAGGCACGGGAGCAATACCTGCAGCAAGCCGCGCGGTCTCCGAAGCCCGTCCCGCCACCAGTCCGCGCGGCCGCCGCCCCGGACTCAGCCGCAGGTCCGCTACCCACGTGATCCGCTACGCACGCACCTGGGTGGAGCCCCCACTAGTCCCTCCCCCGGTAGCGTAACCGATTGCGCGTGCGCATTGGTTACCACGACGACCGGGGAAGCGTTGGGCAGCCAACGACGCGGACCGTACTGCAGGAGCCGAGTGGCTGGGCGAGGAGCGAGCATGCACCCCGAGTCCTCAGAGCCGCCGGCGGATGGAGCGGCGGAACCCAGTCTGGAGGAGTCGGCGGGCGATCACGGCGACGTGGGCCCAGGGGTCCGCAAAGAAGGTGCCACCGCGTCGGGGAGCCGAGGGGGCGAGGACCCGTGTGCTTCACACATGCCCATTCACGCAGCTGGGAGTAACCAGCAGCGCTCACACATGACCGTCCATACAGCAACACGAACAGCCAGCCCACCTGCCTCACACGTGCACATCAACACAGCCCGGAATAGCCAGCACCCCTCAAACATGCCCATCCACACAGCCATGGGTCAGCCAGCACACCGCATACATGCCTGCCCATTCACTGTTAATGAATGCTAGACCTTTATTAATGTAATCATTCCAGCACATATAGAACACCAACTATTTACTCCAATGAATATTAATCAGGGCCCGCCAGTGGCTGGGACTTGTCTCCAATGAATGTAAGACACAGTCCCCAGTGCTCAGTGTTATTCAATAGACACCTCCCCCACCCCCACCCCCACCCCGGCTACCCCTCCCCAACACAGAGAGAGCTCATCAGCTCTTGAAGTTGCTTTCATCTGAGGCTTCTAGAGATGCTTTACAGGGTAAAGGTGCTAACAACACAAGCCTGTTAATCTGAGTTTGAATTCACAAGTGCATAAATACGGTGGTTCAAATCTGTATCCCAGCATCCCCTAGAGTTATGTCTGTGTCAGTGACTCTTCAGCTAAATATTTCTTCTGTGTAATTTGATATTCTCCAAGAAAGCTTATTGGTAAATTCTCCAAATTCTCCATGACACCAGTTTGTCCTTTTAAATTATTTTTTTCACTGTGTCCTCCCCTTTAAAAAAAAAAGTGTATTTTATTTTGTGGGGTGAGGGTGAAAAGGGAGAGGTGAGCAGGTGCCCAAGGAGGCCAGAAGAGGGCGTCAGATACCCTGGAAGTGGAGTTGGAGGCAGTTATGAGCTGCCCTGTCGGTGCGGAGAACTGAACTCTGATCCTCTGGAAGAGTAGCAAGCATTTCAAGCACTCTTAATGACTGAGTCATCTCTCCAGTACCGTGTACAGCAATTTTTACAACAATCTGCATGTGTAATGCTATGTCCATGTCACTTTTAGGTTGATCCTCTACAAAAACTACACAGGGGAACATAAAAATGTGGGCAAATCTGTTCTTTGTGTTGTTGTTGTTTCTACCATCTGAAACATGTTAGCAATGCAAATGTCCTTAAGGGAGTCCTTGTAGGGCACAGTGGATTCTTTTGCCTCGAAAACAGTGCACTGACAGCTTCGTCCATGGGTAGGGATCATTCTCAGGACCATAAATGGGTATAAAAAAAACAAGCTCCACGAAAAGCAAGGATCCCATTTATATAAATCAAAAACATGACAGCCTACTTTTTCATTTGTTTGTTTGTTTGTTTTGGTGTCTTGCTATATAGCCCAGTCTGGCCGAACTCAAAACCCGGTGGAGAGTCTCCTTTCTCAGCCTTCCTGGGTGCTGGGATCACAGGCTGGGATTGCCATGCCCATCCTAAATTTTTTTGATGTTTACAAGTTGACTCTTTTCTTTTACAGAAATTAATGAGACCAAGGAAACGTGTGTGGATCCTTCTGCAGCATCCTGCCAGAGTCAGCAGCAACAGAGTGGGGACAGTCAGAGTGGCGGCAGCGGCTCAGACGGTCACTTAGCCAATTCAAGAAATGACAAGGATGACCGGGGCCCCAGGTATGTGTTGTGCAGCACAGCTACCAAGGAGAGTGCATGATGATAGCCCCTTAACCCCCTGCACAGGGAACAGCTACGGAGCCTGCCCAGTTAGTACTAGAACAGGATAGAAACAGCAATACCTCTTTAAGGGAATGAGGGGGTGTTACTTGTATTTATTTATGTGTGTGCATGTGTGTGTAAGTGGCCATGGAGGCCAAAGGAAGTGTTGGGCTCCCTAGAGCTGGAATTACAGGAGGTTGTGAGTTGTCTGAAGTGTACTGGGAACTGGTCTTGTATCCTCTGCAAAGGCCACAAGTGTTCTTAATTGCTGAGCCATCTTACCATGTCTCCAGCCACTACTGCTTTTTTAAAAAAAAATAATAAAGTATTCATTATGAGTGTGGAAGGAAGAATATGGAAACAAATGTGTGCAGTACATACCCCGGCGTGTACCCCGACACAAAAATGGAGGCCAAAGACAATTTGCAGAAGTCCATTCTCTCTTTCCACTGAAGATTCCAGCAAGCAGACTCAGGTCTTCAGGCTTCGATTCTGCCCACTGAGCCATCTTGTCATCCCCTCTGCCTCTGGCCCTGAGTTAAGACAGGGTCTCACTCTATTGCCCAGGCTGACTCTCAGTCTCCTGAGTGTCGGCATTACACATGTTCACACCATGCCTGGTTCACACTAGTTTTGTTGATGACACTGCTGGAAGTATTTTTATTAGGCCAAACATGGCAGTTTTTTTTCAGAGCGCTGAAGCAGCAGTATTGGATAAAACCCTAAGAGCCATTTAAGGGAGGAGACGCTGCTGAGACGGCTCAGATGAAGACGGAAATTAGAGTCCCCAGTGCCCATGCAAACACCCAGACATCTCTGTACATCTGTAGTCCCAGAACTGGGGAGCCTGAGACAGAGGAGTCCGGGAGCTTACTGGCCAGCCACTCTACCCAAATCCAGCAGGTTCAATGAGAGAGCTCTGCCTCAAAAACTACGGCAGCTGTGATGGAGGGAGACACCTGGTGTTCACCTCTGGCTTCCATGTGGCTCTGCACACACATACCAAAGGAGAACGGGAGGAGGAGGGAGATTTAACATGAGGTTTCAGATTTAGGACTTTAGGCAGAATGGACGTAGGAAAGAACCTGAGCTGGTGCCATGGCCCACAGCTGCAATCCCAGCGGGGCTGAGGCAGGAGGACCACAAGTTTGAGGCTAGCCTGGGTTGCATAGTGCGTTCCCAGCTGACCTGGGCGACAGAAGGAGACCCTATCTCCAAACCCACCCAACCCAAACACGAACCTTTAAGTCTGTTTCCCGGCCGACAAACTGAAGCGTCTTCTTGCTTGTGCTCTGCATCTCCGCAGGATGACTAAACAGCTCCTTCAGAACCTCTGCAAGCAGCACAAGCTGTACGTCACCCCTGCCCTGAATGACACGCTCTATTTACACTTCAAGGGTGAGTCCCAGGGGCGTCCATGACCAGAGTTAGGAGGACAAGGTAGAAAGCAAGCTTTAGAGGTCACCTTTGTGCTTCCATGTTGTTCTGAGTGGAACTCGGGCTTGACTGAGTTCATAAATGGGCTGTGTGCGCACAGACAAGCCTCCCTTGCTTCTTTGGTTGCTCACTTGATTGTTTTCCCCCTTGCAATATAAAGGATGAAACCCAGGACCTCATACCCTCATACACTGCCACTGAGATACCACCCTAGCTAGCCCTCTTTTCACTTTTTATTTTAAAACAAGATTCACCAAATTGCCCAGGCTGCCCTTGAACTCACTTTGTAGCCCAGAAGGATCTTGAATTTCCAACTTCCTGCTTCACTCAACCAAGTCGCAGGGATTACAGGCCTGCACCACACATAACTAATTAATTTCATCTCAGCATCTCTCAACACCCCTCCCCCCCCACACACATGGAAGGTAGGATCTTGTTATATAGGTCATGCTTGCCTTGAACTTGTAGCCTTCTTGCCTCAGTCTGCTGAGAGCTGGCAGATCAGAGTCCAGTCAGCATGGCTGGTTTAGGACTGGGCAATTTTTAAAGCCATGGGGGCAGTTGTGAACCTTGACCTTGGGATGGGTATATGGTGAACCACAGAAGATAAGGGTAGAAGGCAAGGGAGCAGGGTCTTTGGTCCCCTTAGAATGTAGAGGTATTGTAGCATCCTAGGGACTTGGGCTTAGTGTCCAGTCCCACATCTACATCTGAGCTCAGGATCATAGCCAGGACCATCCTGAACAGTGATGACTGAGTTGGGGTCCAGTTTGTGAAGTGACTGACCCGCTGATCTCTCATGTTTGTCTATTTATTTGGGAAATCTTTCCTGAGAGCCTTCCATGCATGGGATTTTACCAGTGCTGGGAATCCAGAGGTGGACGTGGAAAGGCTGGTTTAGGGGTCTTGTAGGGTAGGGCAGGCATGAGTGGGCAGCTGCAGGGAGGAGGGTGTTGTGTAGGGAGGAACCCTGACTCTGCAGCACACAAACCATAGGGTTTAGAAGGGCTCCCCACCTGTTTCTCACTTCTGCCCCTCTAAAATTCTCCACCTGTCATCTGAGCAGAGTAGTGGTTAGAACAATGGGTCCTGGGGTTGGGGGAGCAGAGACTGTAACACGAGGGCCAGCTTGTTGGGGTATCTGTTCCTGCCCGGTAACCCACAGTCGGCAAGTCCCAGAGAAAATCAATCACACAGAGATCTCTATAAGTTATAAAGCTGATTGGCCCATTATCTCAGGTTTCTTGTTAACTCTTATAGCTTATATTAACCCATTATTCTCATCTATGTTAGCCATATGGCTTGGTACCTTTTTCAGCTGCCAGCTCACATGTTGCCTCTTCGGTGGTCTGAGCAGGAATGGCAGAGGGAGCTTCCTGCTTCCCAGAATACTCCCAGTCTCTTTGCTCCACCCCTACTTCCTGTCTGGCTTTCCCGCCTATACTGCCTGCCTGGCCAATCAGCGTTTTATTAAAATATGATTGATAGAATACAGACAATTCTCCCACACCAGAGACTAAGGAGGATGAGGAAGAGTAGCCAATGTTAAGCTAAGTGGATTCAGAGAGGGCAGGGAGCCAGAAGAGAGGTGCTTACCTTAGTCATCTATCACTTGGTAATAAATCAACCCGAGATTTAGCAACTTCAAATACACTGGCTCCCATAGGTTCTGAAGAAAGGGATCCATGTGTGACTAGCTGGGTGGTTCTGGCTCAGGGTCCCTTTTAAGGGCTGGTGGAATTGCCAAGTGCCCTCAATTACCTGAGCACTGCATGGGGGCTGGAAGGTGATTATGAACCACCGCTCAGTTCCCTACCATGTAAGTCTCTCTCAGTGGCTGCCAGCTTCATATAGAGCAAGCTGCCAAAAGAAAGGATACTATGGGAATAGGGATCCATGCCTTAACTGTCGTCTCAGGGCCACCCTCGTTTCGATATATCAACACAAGGCCTGTGGTAACCTAGGGGTAGGGGGATGCCTTGTAGGAATGAGAAAATGGGTCAGAAGTCTTAGAGAGGTCAAGAAGGAAGAGCAACAATGGAACTTAGCAATGGAGATGTCACTAGGGACTCCCGCTTCTGGTTGTAGATGACAGGAACAAAAGAGAGAGTCTGACCTAGGGACTGCTGCTGGAGGGACAGACGGAAAAGGGGGCTTTCCCTAGTGACAGGGGAGGCGTGGGACAAGAATAGAGGGTGGACCAGAGAGAAAGACCCATGTGAGAGTTCAGGGAAGAGATGCATGGAGGCACAGAGACTAGCCCAGCAGTGACCTAAGAAGACTTGGGTGTGACCCAGTGGTAGAGGACTTAGCCATCAGGTTTGAGGCCTTGGGTTCAATCAAAAATAAGGGGAATGACTTTGCAAAAAAAAGTTGCTACTAGCTGTACAAGCTGTCACACACCTTTAATCCCAGCACTCAGAGGGCAGAGGCAGTCAGATCTCTGAGTTCCAGGACAGCATGGTCTACAGAGCAAACTCCAGAATAGCTAAGACTACATAGAATGACCCAATCTCAAAAATAAATAAATAGACTTCTTTTTAAAAAAGAAAAAGAGAAAAGATATGTGGGTATCTTAATCTCTCAAGTCCAAGACCAAGATGCCAGCAGATCCAATACTTTGTGATGGCTTCCAAGTTCACAGCAGGAGACTTCCATTTGTGCCCTCAGTCTGTAGCCCAAGATAACCACGAAATTGTGATCCTCTTGCTGTAGCCTTCAGGGAGCTGGGGTCAATGTTGTGCCACCATGCTAAGCAGTCTCTCTCTAAAAGGGCACTAATCTTATCATGTGTGCCCCATCCTCACCTCCCAAAGGCCCCTTCTGATACCATCACATGGGAGGTCATGGTCTTTTACATCAGAATTTGCAAAGAGCCAAACACTCAGCCTCTGCCAATAGGCAAAACCAACAGTGGTGGGAACCTCACCAGCCCCTACCCACCAGGGTTTGACCGCATTGAGAACCTCGAAGAGTACACAGGCCTCCGCTGCCTCTGGCTGGAGTGCAATGGCATCCAGAGGATTGAGAACCTGCAGGCCCAGAGCGAGCTGCGCTGTCTCTTCCTGCAAGTGAACCTGTTGCACAAGATCGAGAACCTGGAGCCGCTCCAGAAGCTGGATGCCCTCAACCTGAGCAACAACTACATCAAGACCATTGAGAACCTCTGTAAGCTTGGCAGCCCTGCTCCGTGCCGCGTCCCGGTTGAGATTCCAGAGTGTGGGCCGGGAGCACATGCTGCTGTTGCTCATTTGTGCCACCCCCCCTCCAGCCTGCCTCCCTGTCCTGAACACACTGCAGATAGCCCACAACCGCCTGGAGACCGTGGCAGACATTCAGCACCTCAGCGAGTGTCTGCGGCTCTGTGTCCTCGACCTCTCCAACAACATGCTGAGTGACCCGGAGATTTTGAGCGTGCTTGAGAGCATGCCGTGTCTGGTAAGTGCAGCCCACTCCACGGACAGCATGCTCCAGGGTGTGCTTCAGAAACACCGCCTCCCGCCTTCCTCCCCTTCTCTTCCCTTTTTCCTTTTCACTAGGAATCCCCCCACCCCCCCACCCCCCCACCCCCCACCCCCCCTGCCCAGCATGGTGACACTCCTGCTGAGAGTTGCTTCTCTAGAGCTCCCTGGTGCCTACCTAGCAGGCAGCTCTCAGCTATTGCTCAGTATCTTCCACACAACCTCAACAGACAGCAGAGACCTTGTACAATTTAAGTTCCAGCTTTCCGAGACTTGGGAGTTTTAGTTTTGTTTGCTTCCTGTGCCTTGTGTGTTTCCTTATGTCTTTTCAGCACCCTTCCCTTCTCCCTGGGGAGGGGATGCTTTGAACTAAAAGAAATAGCTTCAGAGCAGTGGTTTTAGCTGTGTTTCTCAAGTGGCAGATGCTACCTCCTATTTAAAACATGGCAGTGGTTCTACTCAATACTTCCTATCTCTCTCTCTCTCTATATATATATATATGTGTGTGTGTGTGTGTGTGTGTGTGTGTGTGTGTGTATGTATATATATACACATACATATATATATATGTCAAAGACACACACACACACACACACACACACATACACACACGTTCTGTTGATTCTGTTCCTTTAGAGACCCTGACTAAGCTGTTTGTTCCCCCGTTGGTCTCAGAAGTGTCCTATCCAATACTGATCCAGGCATTCCTCAGGGTTACCGTTCCATCAATTTCTAGATCTGAGCATTCCTTTTTTTTTTTTTTTTGCATTCATTTGACGAGGGAACTGTGTTGATGGTAGCACATCCTGGACCTGGACTTGGAAAACTTTGCCGCTTCATAAGCTCTGTTGACTCTGGTGTTTCCTGGGAGATGAAGCTAGTTAGAGTTGCTTAGATCCTGGCTCAGCATGGTCCTGTAAGGTACATCACATCAGGCCTGCAGCCTCCCTCTCTGTAAGCTGGAACAGTGAGCGCTCATGCGGTGTGCCTGACTGGCCTCACAGTGTTCCTCACCCTGCTTTGCAGGCTGTCTCAGAAGGGCCACATGTGATTGGCTCTGGCTCTCTTTTCCCTTTGTTGTGTGTTTAAAAAGAACCACATTTTATACAGAAGAGTCAGACTCGGTGTTGGCTCCTTCCTTCCACCTAGCAATGGTCAGAATGGGCTGAGGTTCTCACCGCCTCTGACAGTGACCCCAACACTTTGCTTTGTAGCACTGTGTAGTGTCAGGTATGAGCTGATTCTTGCTATCATTCTTCTGTATTTGTGTGTGCATGTGTGCGTATATGCATATATGTGCATTTATGTGGAAGCCGGAGGTCAACCTCAGCTAATTGTTCTCCACATACATCTCCTCTTACAAGGATGCCAGTCAGGCCAGGAGGGCGTATCCTAATGGCCTCACTGACTTTGTTAGCTTGTCAATGACCTTGTCTGCAAATATAGTTACATTTTAAGGAACTGGGGGCTGGGGTAGGAGACGTGGGAAAACACAGGACACACCAGTCTATTACAAAGTGGTCACTTGTTATCGTTTGGGGTTTTAAACCAGGATTTTGTGCCGTCCAGACTGGCCTTGAACTTGCTTGTTGTGTTGGGAGGGTGACCTTGACTTCTCCTGACTTTGTACCTCAAGTGCTGGGATTATAGTTATGCACCTCCCAACATTAGTTAAAAATGGTTGCCTGATCATTATTCGTGATTCCTTTAAATCTCCCACATACAATGTAGCCCTTAGAATACTTTTCTGCTTCCTGCTATGTACTTCAAAAATACATCAAAGGCAATGAAGTCATGAGAACAGGGCATGGCGTGGTGGTTTCAATAGGAATGGTCCCCCACAGGCTCATATATTTGACTACATGGTCATTAGGGAGTGGCGCTACTTGGCAGGGATTGGAGTAGGTGTGGTCTTGCTGGAGGAAGTGTGTCACTGGGGGTGGGCTTTGGGCTTTCAGATGCTCATGCCAGGTCCAGTGTCTCTCTCTTCCTGCTGCCTGCGGATCCAGATGTAGAACTCCAAAGCTGCTTCTCCAGCACCATGTCTGCCTGCAGGCCTCCATGTTTCCTGCCGTGTTGACAATGGATTAAACCTCAAACTGTAAGCGAGGCCCCAGTTAAGTGCTTTCATTTATAGGAGTTGCATGGTCATGGTGTCTGTTCACAGCAATAGAACACTAAGACACATGGCAAGTTCAAAGCTAACTCATTTACATATAATATGGATATGCTTCCTCAACAGCATAAGCCATTTTAGATATGAACAGTGTCTGATGTGTTCAGGCAAACAGAATACAAAATGACTGATTCTCATGAGCCTCTCAGTTTCCTCAGGCAGAGGCCGGAAGGTCTACATCTGGCCATGGGAGAGAGGTACTGGTATTATTAGACCAATTTTCCTTCCTACATTCTGACCCCAGGGGGTCTGGCACCCAGTAGGAAAAGCCTCTCCTGGCGGTCCATACATCCTTCCCAGTCTGTGCCTCTTTCTGTGTTTTGTTGTTTGTTTTGAGACAAGATCTCATGCAGCTAAGCCTGGCCTTCCTCGTTGATTCTTATTTGCTGCCCCCTGCAAATATTCTCTTGAAATGGGTCCCAGGTAGGAAGACCCAGGAACAAATAGACTAAAGTCAGTAGAGTTTAACTAAAGTTTCAGTGAGAGATAAAGCTAATAGAACCATTGAGCTGGGCAAGGGCCTTGGGGAACGTTTTCCAGGATGGTTCCAGAAGAACTTTGGTCCTTCCAGGAGTAGAGAGGAGGGCAGCTGCACAGTTTGTGTAGCCCCCGTGGCCAGCACCAGGGAGCCTTCTCACTGTCCTGTCACCGCACCACAATGCCGTGCTGCTGTTTTACTTTGCTCAAAAAAATTTGTTATTCTGAGGGCACAGTGTATAGTGTTTGTGTATGTGTGTTCATATGCAGTGTGTATGTATAGTGTGTGTAGTATATATTTGTGGTGGTATGTGTGCAGTGTGTGTGTAGTATGTATGTGTGTGTATAGGCAGGGAATGCATGTAGAGGTCTGAGAACAGCTTTCCAGAGTTGGTTCTCTCTGACCACGTTAGTTCTGGGGACTGAACTCGGGTCATCAGGCTTGGCAGCAAGTGCCTTTACCCGCTGAGGCCTCTCATGGGCCCCGACTGTCCGGCTTTGATAATCAGTTTAGCCCTGCGTGTTGCTTTGCAGCGTGTGCTGAACCTGATGGGAAACCCAGTGACCAAAAATATCCCTAACTACCGCAGGACAGTCACTGTTCGTCTGAAGAACTTGACTTACCTGGACGACAGGCCGGTTTTCCCCAAGGACAGGTAAGAAAGGAGACCTTCGGGTTATGTTCGCTTGAGTGCTTGCCAGTCGGGCACACTTGTTACATGCTCAAGTTTTCTGATTTTTGAGCATTTTTACAAATCAGTAAATATCCTCCAGACCCATGGCACTGTCACTACCAAGCTCAGGAACAGGAGTGCTTGCCCTGATAGGGTGTGCGTGCATGTGCGCATGCGTGTGTGTGTACCATGGCACACCCGTGGAGGTCACTGTGCACTGTGTTGGTCCTGGGACTGAACTCAGGCTATCAGACTCAGCAGCAAACTCCTTTCCGTGCTGAGCCATCTCTCTGGCTATTGTTTTTTTTTGTTTTGTTTTTTTTGTTTTGTTTTTGTTTTTTTAACTCTCGTGAATAATGCTTCTGTGAGCATTTGTGTGCACATTCTTGTGCAGACTGGTTTGATCCCCTGAGATAATCAGGAATAAGATTGATGGGTCAGATGACAGCAACGTCATGCTGGGCCTTTGAGAAGCCACCAACCGATTTTCCAAAATGGCCTCACCTTCTTTGCCTCTCAGTATTTGAAGAGGACCTGAGTTTTCTGCATCCTTGCCAAAGTCTATCATTTTCACTCCTGCTATGGGATGCAACGTGGGGGCTCGTCGTGCTTGTGAGCAGCACTCCCTGGTGGCTCTTTCCTTATGCACTGGGCATTTGCATCTGTTGTCTGAGAAATCTCTGCTCATTTAAAACGAGAGTGTACCTTTCTAAAAGAGCAGTTTGGGCTGAACCAAGCAGGAGTAGAGTCCCCATCTCCTCTCCCAGTTTCCCAGCATGAGCATCTTGCATCCTTGGGTACACCTGTTACCTGGATGAACCATAGTTGATGAACCAAAGTTGATGTAGGGTTAGTAAGTGAACTCCAAAAACTTTTACTCTTTTTACTTTTACTTATTTGTTTGTGTATGCATGCGCATGTGCATGCACATGTGCAGCACGTGTGTACAGCTGCCTGGTGAGCTTAAGTTACAGGCAATTGTGAGTCGCCCAGTGTGGTGCTGGGAACTGAATTCATGTTCTCTGCAAGAACAGCAAGCACTCTTGACCCCTGAACCATCTCTCCAACTCCTTCATTTTGAAGAAATGAACGTGTTCAAGGGGCTGAAGAGATGACTCAGTCAATAAAGTGCTTCCCTCATGAGTATGAAAGCTTAAATTTGATCCCCAGAACCCACATAAAAAGCTGTCATCCCAGCTCTCGGGAGGTGGGAGGTAGGGTTCCTGGACTACTCGGGCCAACCAGCCTAGCCTACTCAGGGGCTTCAAAAACAAAGTAGATGGTACCTGCAGATGAAAGACCAAGGGCATACCCAGGACTCCATGCATATAGCCACATAGTACACACAAGTACATAGATGAAAGATCAAAGAACATATAAATTTGGCCAGACAGAATGTTTATAATTTTTGTAACCTATACAAGTTATGAGGAGCCTGATGGAGAGATGGCTCAGGGGTTCAGAACATTTGCCATCCAATACCCTCTTCTCGATTCTGATGCCATCTGCACACTTATGGTATACATGCATACACATAAAATAAAATATGAATCTTAAAATGAAAAAGTTAATTCAGACCTATATTCTCCTTCCAGGTCCCCCTCCCACTTCTCTGCCTCCCAGGGTCTCAAACTTCCTAGAATTCATTATTTAGTCTAGGCTGGCCTTAGCTCATGGCAGTCCTTCTGGCAGGTGCAGATAGGCCTGTGCCCATGCCCGGCTCCCAGCTCTGTTCCCTCCTGTCCTCACGTAGGGCGTGTGCAGAGGCGTGGGCCCGAGGGGGCTATGCAGCTGAGAAGGAGGAGCGGCGCCAGTGGGAGAACAGGGAACACAAGAAGATCACAGACAGCCTGGAAGCCTTGGCCATGATCAAGCGGCGGGCTGAGGAGAGGAAGAAGGCCAGAAACAGAGGTAAGGCCCAGCCTGCAGCTGTGCAAGCTGTGGCTGGTGTGTGACTCTGGTGTCGAAAACAGAAGCAAAGTTCACATTGTCCTGCAGGTAGATCACAGATTAATGTCAGAACAAATCTTGGCTGGACATACCGTTTTCTCATTTAACGATGAAGGTTGATTTGCATGTTAGTGGAATGGATATGCCCGGTTGTTTTTACAAAAAGAATTCAACTTCGGGGACTTCAGAGATGGCCCAAAAGTTAAGAACACTGGTTGCTCTTCCAGAGAACCCAGATTTGATTCCCAGAATCCACATGGTGGCTTGCAATATCTATAACTCTTGTCCCAGGGGCTCTGGCTCTCTCTTCTGGCTCTCATGGTTCCAGGCACCCATGTAGTGCACAGACATGCATGCAGGCAAAACACTCATGCACATAAAAATGAAACATAATGAACTGTTGGCTGACTGTTGGATATGTCAGGCTGTAGAGAATCTTCAGCAAGTATAGCTCACTGTCTGTCACTTTTCTATTTCTGTAAAGAGAAACCATGACCACATCAACTTATAACATAAAGTAACGGGCGGCTTCCTTACAGTTTCAGAGGGTGAGTCCATGACCATCATGGTGGGGATCATGGTGGCAGGCAGGCAGACATGGTGTTGGAGAAGTAACTGGAAACTTACATCTGACCCACAAGCATGAGGTCAGGCGGGGTGGGGTGGGGGGAGCACTAACTGGAGTGGTGGGACTTTCAAAACCTCAAAGCACACCCCGTTAACACACTACCTCCAACGAGGTTCACACCTGATCTTTCCCAAACAATTGCACCCACTGGGGACCAAGCATCTAAACAGATGGTCCTATGGGCCATCCTCATCAAAACCACCACAGTCACCGTGCCCGGCCTCTCCTGAACCATTTGAAAGTAAAAGTAGACTATGCTTTGGGTAGACCCCAAATCCTTGCCTGCCATGTCCTCAGGGCTCTGTGTTGTGTTCTCTCCATGGCAGAGTACTGCCCACTGAGCTGTGAACAGAGTAATCCCTTATTGGAGACATTTATCTGCCTTTATTTATCATATGATTACACATTTTTTTTCTAAGACAAAGTCTTCCATGACCCTGCCTGGCCTCTCACTTGCTTTGTAGCCAAGGATAGCCTTGAACTCTTTGATTGCCTTGACTCTACCCGCTAAGTTTCAGGATTACAGGCATGCACTGCCATGCCTGCCTAATGCTTTGATGAACTGTGCCCCTGGCAGTCCCCTCCACTCAGTTTCTTAAGTTCATGGATGCAGAGATGCTCTTATCCTCTCAGGCAGCTCCCAAGTTCAACTCTGAACTTTACTTGTCTAGGGCAGACGCCCCTGCCAGACAGTGAGGAGAGTACCTCCACCAGCCCAGAGCCTCAGGAAGAGCCACCCATGGAAGAAACCCAGCAGAAGATGGAGTTGTTTGTGAAGGAGAGCTTTGAGGCCAAAGACGAACTGTTCCCAGAGAAGCCAAGTGGAGAGAAGGAGCCGGCTGTGGTGGTGAACAGAGCAGTGGAAGAATCAGACCTGCCTGGGAGTCTGGCTCAGACCCAGACATCCCTGGTGGCCAGTCCTGATGGTAAGGCAGCTGAGACAATAGAGGGCAGCTTCTGACCCTGCACACAGCTATGACCTCTGACCCTGCACACAGCTGTGGTCTCTGTCCCTGCACACAGCTATGGCTCAGACTTTGAATCCACTGCTTTGGTTCTCTTTCTAAATACAGTCCATGGTAAATCTCATGTCCTATAGGAGACACACACACACACACACACACACACACACACACACACGGCACATTAATGTAAAGAGAGATTGCACGTTGGTTTCCTGGCTGTCTAGATCTGAATAATCACATAAAACTATATTAATTACAACACTGTTTGGCCAATAGCTTAGGCGTATTCTTAGCTAGCTCTTACATCTTAAATTATCCCATTTCTAGTAATCTGTGTATCACCATGAGGCTATGGTCTACCAGTAAGGCTCCAGTATCCTTTTCCTTCGGCAGATACATGGAGTCTCTTTGACTCTGCCTTCTTTCTCCCTGCATTTAGTTTAGTTCCCTCACCCTCCACCCCCACCTCACTCTATTCTGCCCTGCCATAGGCCAAAGCAGCTTCTTTATTAACCAATGATAATAAAACATATTAATACCTTCTGAGATCAGCCTGTAGGGCTGTGCCACAACTTCAGCTACAAATATCACACAGATCTGCAGGTCAGGATGGACTTCCTGGCTTAGCCACTCTTCTCCTGTGCCCTGGTGCCTAGCCCAGCAGGAGGTGTGAGTGAGTGAACAGACCTCACAAGGATAGGGCTTAGGAACTTGGCAAGGTGGGCCTGGCAGAGGAGGAACCGTACTGCTTCTGCCCATCCAGACAGTCTTGCTGTGTTAAATGGCACAGGTCCCTGGCCCTGGAGAGCAGGCGGCCCTGTACCTGATACAGTGCGAGCTGGCAGAGGTCTCTACCAGGGCTGTGCTACAAGGTTGGCGTCTCTGGGCTTTGGAACCAGCTGTTCTCTTGAGTACATCCCTTTCTCGTTGGGCAGTCAGGCTGTCTCCTCTTGGCTTGGCTGCTTCTGCAGACTCACAGCAGGGCCAGCTTCTTCCTTGTCTTTCCTCAGCTGGGGGTATAGGTGCAGCCCTGTCCTCAGTAGAGGACTCTTGAGGCTTCTATCATGGTGACTGTCCAATCCCTTTAACCTCTAGCGACAAAGGTTGCCCCGGCCTTTGTATCTAAAATCCATGCCAGGGTCAGTAACTTCTCACTGCTGTTCCTCAGAGTCCACATCTCCAGAGGCCTCCACTGATGGGGCCAGAACAGAAGACACAGACGCCATTGCCCTGGAGACCAAGGAGAGGCTTTTCATTGATGTGAGCAGGGGGCTGATCAAGCTGGGGGGGGGGGCTGACACCTTTATGGTCCTCAGTGACTCTCAAGAGTTCCCCAGGGGACAGGTACAGCACACCCAGCCAGGCGTACCCCCAGTCTACCCTGCTCATATTCAGGTTTTGGGGGCTGGTTCCATTTACACCCCACCCCCACCCCCTTGGATTGTGAAAGCCATGCTACCGTTATAGTGCAAAGCAAGTCTGTGGTCGGTTCTGGAGTCACACATCACTGAAGCCCACTGGGCCTCACACCCACAGCCTGGCAGGTGGCTCCAGCCACCTCATTGGCTGGTCCCCCACTCTGGCTTCCTGTTGGTTCACCATGATGTGATTGTCCAATGTCTCTCCCAGCAAACGTCGAGTTACAGCTATGTTACCTCTCCCCAAAGCTCCTCCCTTTGGATGACAGTGTAATGTATTTCCCTCATGGAAGGCATGAGAGATCCCACATTATCACATTGCCCCAAGAGCTGCAATTCAGCAGAACAATAATAGTTCAGTGGGCATGCAAACCCATGTGAGCTGGGGCCTCACTCTGCCTGCTTAAGGCCTAAGCTTTGCACTCAAGACCAGCCCACACAGAACACAGTGAGGATGTAGCTTTTACTCTGAGGTTACCTTGCTTAAGGCATGGTACATACTCAGTGTTCGGAGATATGGAGTATTATCATCCCAGTATTATGGAGGAGGAACTGGAGAAACAGAGAGGTTAAGCAACTTGCCCAAGGCCACATGTCTAGGGAATGGTGGCGTGGTTTTCTGGTTTTCAGGAGGTACTTGAGGCTCAGACTAACGTAGAAGAGGTACTTTTGAGTTCAGGTTTCCCATGACACAACAAAGTGAAGGAGCTGTGACAATCTTCCCATTGGTTAGATGGCTGGACTCAAAGTGGCAGTGTGGCTTTGAGCATGCCGAGGTCTTCCGGTGGGCATGGGTGGGAGTTACTGAGGGGCCTTGGTGATGGTTCCCTTAGGACAGCTCATCCCTGCTTATACTTTCTCCCACTGTGTCTGAGTCTTCTGCGCTCACTGGCTTTCAGGACCTGCCCGACTTGGAAGACGTTGATGACAGTGACATGCTGATGGAGGACCAGACAAAGGTCAGCACTCTTCCCTACACCCCAGAATGGCCTTAAACTATGGCAGCTCTCCAAGTACTGGGATTATAGGCATGAGCTAAACATGCCTAGGTTTTTTTTGAGACAGGATCTCACGGTGTAGCCCATGGCAGACCTTGAACTCACTGTAGACCAGGCAGGCCTTGAACCCACTTGTCTCTACCTCCTGAGGGCTGGGCCTACAGGAGTGCACCACCACACCTGCCCCCTACAGGCCATTTCCTTCTCATGAAAGTCAACTGCCTTTCTGAGTAGAGTGGCCATGTGTCCACCTTACTGGGAAGCAGTCCCTCTCTGGTCCCTCTGAGAGCTTATTTCAGCTACTTGGGCTTTCGGCTGCGTGCTCTATTGATGGCTGCATGAAATGAACTGGGAATGTTCTGCCTTCTGCTGTGCACCTATGCAAACTTCCCAAATTCATCTATTGAAGCTATCCCTAGAGGGTAGGAGCACATGGGTAAGGCACCTGACTCCCTGGGCATAACCAGGAGCCAGGAAGCAACTGCATCAGATCCTGTGTCTATGAGAAGCGTTGGAGAGAACCTCCGCATGATATTTCACTTCCAGATAGGCCCACAGGCCGCCACACTGTGGAGACTGAAGTCCAGGAACAAAGTCCTGAAGAGCTGCTGGGCTATGGGGTGTGGCAGAGGCTAGAATCCAGACATCGGTAGGGTGGTATAGGAGAGCTATGAGGGTGGGGACTAGTTGAGGTGTTCATCCTGTACCAGCCTGCTTTCTTCCTACCCCTGCACATCCTGTATCGTGATCATGGGAAAATCAGACACAGCTCACTCTCTCTCCAGGAAATGGGCATCCCCCAAATCCAGGTGGTTTCCAGCTTGAGTGAGGACAGTGACCTTGAACTGGACGACTCTTCCCTCCTCGAGTTGGACCGCACTCCTATAGGCTCCACAGGCCTCTCAAACATATTTGCCATCTCCAAGGATCCCTCAAAGGCGGTCAGGCTGCCTTTCGCAGACATATGTAAGCCAACAGCAACGGAACTGGAAACCCAAGGTCAAGTCTCCAGTGCCACCTCTCCACGACCCCTCATCCAGGAGCTGGAAGATGAGGAGGGAGATGAATCAAACCAGTCCCTGCCACCCCAAACATGGGCAAGTAAAGCGGCACCTGCCCAGTCCAGTGAAGCCAGAGACAGCCAGCCACCTGCAGCTACCCCGCTAGGTAACACTCCAGAGGCTACTGTAGGGAGGCGAACCACAGACAGGGAAGCAGATGGGGGTTTCTGCCCTGTTCACAGGTGACCATTTGGCTGTGGTGTGTCACCTGGTCCTATGGTTCCAGGCCAGAGGCTCTGGAGAGGGAAGAAGACCACTGACACCAGGGCTGAGTGACAAAAGCACAGGTGTTAGTGATGGTGTGACAGTTTAAGTCACACACCTGGCACTGTGTGCAGGAACACAGGGCCATCTGGGCAGCTAGTCAGGACAAACTGGAGACTGGCCCAGGGTCGGATATGCACTATTTCCCATGTTCCTCTTGGCCAACAGTAAGGGGCATTTCTGAGGGACTCTTGGGCCAGTACTCAGCAAGAAGGGCAGCTCTACCCAAGTACTGATCTGTCCTCTCCCATCTCTTCAGGAGACAGAGCGGAGGATGGAGCACAGTCTTCGTTGGACCTGGAGGAGCCCAGCATCAGGGCAAGACTGGAAGACATTGAGTTTGGCTTGGACTGAATCCCGAGGCAGTCTACACTGTTAGGCTAGCAGTGGTGAAGTGGACGCAGGGCACCCTTTCCTGTGTACCACTGCTGGTGCACTTTGGGACCCTGCGTGGCATCTACTCTGCCACATCTGTGTGCCTTGTACCCAGTGCATCGGTTTCCCTGGGTACAGATCCCATAATTACATAAACACTTTTAAGACCCACACAAGTTAGCATGTTACTGGGCTGCGAGTCAGGCCTCATTCTGATGAGAACAGAGACTCCACCCCATACCCTGTGCTGTGTGTATCCCCAAGGTGGAGGGAGCAGGGCTTTACACATCAGCATGCAAAGGCACCGAGACAACATCACTGCTCATATGACATCCAGCTCCCGGCTAGTGGACGGGTTTATTCAGTCCCTGAGCCAGAGTCAAAGCATCAGTTCCTACAGAGCCCATGTGGTCTGTCACAAACAGCCCATGACAGTAGCTGCCAACCCACATCAGGCCACCTCAGCCCCCAACACCATTGTCTCTGAGGACAGGAGGCTAAGAATGACACACGGGCTCTACTTCCATCAGCTCCACTGCACTGAGATGCAGGGGGAGGGGCGGAGCTGCCCTGGCCAGTCTGCTGCTGTTCCACTGAGTCCTGAAGACAGCAGTGGGAGAAGGTGGAGACAGCCCACACTGGATGAGTCCTCAGAGACTTGGGATAGGTGGCCCAGAGGGAGCCTCTGCAGCCAGAGCTCTGGAATAACCTGCCATCAAACACACAAAACAGATTTGTTCCCCATTCCTTCAGATGGGCACACTGTCCTTGGGAGGCAGAGGCTCTGCCCTGGAGACCATACTGGTTGAGTTCAGTGCAAGGCTCCAGGATGAGGGCTAGGTTTTCAGGCATGGCTGTGCACAGTCAGAAGCCCATCCGTGACTTCTTCCGGGGAGGATGGGAGCCAGATAGGACAGGTGCCTGCCGCCTCAAAGGCATGGCCCGGAGGCTGGAAGCCTGGGAAGGAGGTGTAGCCACAGGTCCTGGAGTGTCCTTCTGAAGTGGCAGCTTGGCCATGTCCTGGAGTGTCTGTTGACGTTCACGCTGCACACTTTCTGTCCACAGCTCCTGTGTCAACTCCTGGGAGGGCTGGGTCCGTGGGGGCTGAGGCCTGGCCTCTGAGGTAGAAAGGTTTTGGCTACAAGAGGGGCTGCTGGTATCTGGGATGTCCAAGTAGCTTGTGAGTGAGGAAAAGGTGCTGGACAGCTGAGTCCGGCGCTTAGGCCGCTTGGTCTGTGTCTGGGACCCTGAGGTCTGACCTCGATGCCCTTTCCACCAGGCAGCTACCCCATTTTCCCAGGATTCTGCCAAGCGCTCGGTGAGCTCATCCTGCTGGCTGCACTGAGGTGCAGGGGGCGGCTCTGCCCTGGGGAGTGTACCCAGATCCTCAGGTCGTAAGAGCTGTCCCTTGGCCATGGCTGCTCGGAGCTTCTGTGACATGGGCTGGCTTTTCTGCTGCTCCATGTGGCCCAGAAAACGGCGGTGGGAAAAGGTGGGGGCAGCCCACACTGGACAAGTAGGGGACAGCTCCATCAGGGCTTCCGCCCAACGGCTGCAGCGGGCACTGGCCTGAGGGGTCCAAGAGGACTGATCCATAGGTGCTGTTGCCTTGGGTGCAGGGCCCTCTGGTGCTGGGTGATCAGGTGATCCTTCTCCGAGACCGGAGGCTGATCGGAGGCGCAGGTGTTGGTAGAAGACGTCTCCAGCTGCCGAGAGCTGGAAGAGCAGCAGCGCTGGGACAGACGCGCAGGGCGGGGCGGCGGCCAGACCTGGACAGGGAAGGAGAAGAGCTGCAGGGCCTGGCAGCACCTCCCCACAGCAGCCCCAAGCCCCTTCTGCCCATCGCACCTATAACTGGTGCCTCCAGACGCTCCTGCAGCTGCTGCTGCCTCCTGGGTTCCAGTGGGGGAAAGGCGGAGAGGGAGTCGACGACGGAGGGCAGAGACTGAGGAGGCCCTGCCAGCTGGGGCATGGAGGGCCCCTCTCCTGGAGGAAGGACAGAGAACTAGGTATACCAGCCCCAGCCCCAGGATGTCTCCATGAGCTTCCCTCCCTCCTGGCTGACCTGTTATATGCAGCAGTTGAAGCTGTCCGCCCTGGCCCCCCAGTAGCAGGGGCCGTGGGAAGCCTGGGCTAGCTGGGGGTAGCAGGCGAGCAAACAGGGGAGAAGACTGCAGACCATGGTCCCACTTGAGCATTGGCACCAGGGGGAGGCGCTCATCCATCAGGTAGATCGAGAACTGAAGGAAGAGAAGTGGGCATGGCTGATGCCTGGCCCAGTCTTCCAATAACCCTTTCTAACCCACACAGCTTGTAGGAAGTACCCAACACCCAGAGGAGGGCCCTCCCATCAGCCATCAAGTCCTGCTCAACTTGGCCTACCAAATCTGGAACATGTACTTCCTGGGCATGCAGAACCACCCCAAAAGGGTTCTCATTAGAGGCATGAAGAAAACCTTGCCCCCAATGGAAGACTCTTGTGCCACCTGGGAGCCCGAGCTACTGTCACCTTCTGCCTCCTCCCAGGTTCTCATCTGATTTTGCAAATGACCCAGTTTGCTTGCCCTAGTGAGATCACATGCACAGGGACCCAACACTCCCAGGTTCCTATGGCTGTGCATCAGGCCTGCTGGCAGCAGCTCTGGAGAAGGCTGAGTTAGCCCAGGGAGGAGGCTGCTGCTCACCTGGGTGCAGATGAGATGCAGAGGAGTACAGGCGGTACCCGGCTGCCCAAGGTACTGGGCAAGCAGCACCCGCTCTCCTTTTTGGCAAGCGGCCTCTGCTCCGGCACGAAAAAGCAGCAGCCCACAGCCTGGGGGTCCCTAGGGAAAGTACAGCATGGTCAGCCAGAGTCTCAGGGTGGAGATGAGCCTCCCGCAGCCCATCACTTCCAACTCTCTTGCTTCTTGTCCCCTGACACCAGTACCTGAATATCAACCATCTTCACACCTGTGCGGTCACCCACGGTCAGCACCCGGGGGTGGGCAGTGAAGTCTGCCCAGCGCCAGGGAGAAGGATCACGGAAGACAAGTGTCTCAGGGTCCTTGTAGACTAGCTGCAGCCTTGAGGAGGAAGGCAGGTCATGGGTGTGGTCCTGGTGGGGCTTGGGGTTACAGGGTGTTGAGGGGGGATGGCAGGAAAGAGGACTGAGTCACGGAGCAGAAGGTCATGGTACTGCTTTGGGGCGGAAGGCTTCAGGGGAAAGGGAAGTTACCCATCTTGTGGGGTCCACAGACATACAGTCCCAGAACGGCTGCAGATAGCCATCTCTCCTGGCAGGTGAGGGCTGCAGGACACAGGGTGCTGTGTTAAGATCCAGCAACCCAGTCCTTCCTCCAGTACCTTGTCCTTGTCAAGAGGCCAACATCTCTCACCTGAGGCTAACACCAGTGGCCCCCTTTTCCACCTGCAGCACCTTCAGGGGTGCTGGTGGCCCTTGCTTATCAGTCTTCCACATGGCACAGTGGTAGTCAGAGCGGACGGCCAGGAGTGCTGGGGAGGACAGAAAGGTCAGGCTTGCAGTGTGTGTATGGCGGGGGGGTAACCAGCTAGACAAGAGGGAAGAAGGGGAGGAAGGAAAAAGAGGAAGGAATCTTACTTTCTCCCTGGACAGTGCTGGTCACCACTTGCCGTACAGGTCCCCGCAGCTGGATATGCCCAGGGTCCTCAAAGACCCGGGGATTGCCACCTGAGTTCACACTGACCTCCTGGAAATCTGAGCCCCTGGTTAAGGATCAGGCTCTGGTCACTCATCTCACACTTCCCCTGGACCACTGTGGACGGCCTCAGGATCCCCACCAAATGAGAAAGGATACACAGCTTGTCCAGGGCACCTCCACTAGGGTAGACCAGCTGGCCAACCCGTGCTGTTCTTCCAGGGAGCCAGGCCAAGGCTCCCCCAGTGAAGGCCTCATCCAGCAGCAACTGCTCCCACCGCAGAGCCAGCTCTTCATGCAGCAGCCTGCCCAGAAGCATGGACACCGACCTGCTCAGGACAGGACCCCCAAGGATGGAGAAGCGACGGAGCCGGCGGCTAAGGAAAGCCCAAGGACACCTAGGGCAGAGCAGCAGAGGATGGCACTGGGACAGTGAAGGACAAGCAGACAGTCTCTGTCATAACTACTTAGAATACACCCTACCCAGTTCCTGGAACCCAAACCCTCCTAGCGAGTGGCCCACAGACAGCTGAGAGGCTCCAGCCAGGCCAATGAGTCTTTTCTACGATTTGTGCTACTTCAGGCACTGACTGCTTGGTATAAGAAGCCATCCTTTTGCTACCTGAATTAAGTCAGTCAGAGGGAAGTGGATGGGAAAACAGAGAGCCCTGACAGCATTCTGAACACCTGGATGTGGCTGTGCCTAAGATCCACAAGCAGCCTGGAGCCGGAGACTGTGTGAACTCCTGGCTCATGACCTTGGTCTGTGTCCTAGGTCCTTCCACATTCCCACCACCAGCCAGGCCTATCCATGGCTGCTTTCTCACTGGCTACTTGCCCCCAGGGCTGGTGTCCACCGAGGTCCTGAAGCAGCCTCTTCACGCTGACTATGGTCATCTTTTTCGAGTAGCCCTGCGGGGAAGGCCTGTCAGGTTTGCAACCCCGGGACCCACCAGGGAAGCGGCCGACCCTTTACCCAGCCAATGGCACTTGCTTACCTTGTTTCCCTCCAACCTGAAGTTCTCCAGCATGAGCCTTCCCAGGGGTGCAAAGGCTATGTCCCCATGGTCCCACAGGAAGCGGCTGAGCTGTGGGGGAATGGCTGTGTCACTTAGCACAGCCCAGGCTGTGCAGCACAATCCCACCCGGGGACCACTCACCTGCTCAGTGACATCCAGCCCAACTTGAGGTCGGAACTGGTAGCGGTGACCTCCCCGGAAAAGGAGGTCCTGAGGGGTCATGCCAGGTTCCCAGGGATCTAAGGGAAGAGAGAGGTCAGAGAAGAATCTGAGGAGGCATGGAAACACAATAGTATCTGCAGGTATCCAGGGCCTGGAATGCCTGTGTGTGTGTGGATACACACACACACACAGAGAGAGAGAGACAGACAGACAGACAGACAGACAGACAGAGAGGGTTGAGGTCCTTGGAGACAGACAGACAGACAGACAGAGAGGGTTGAGGTCCTTGGAGGGAGCCCAGAAAGAGGCCCTTACCAGGATCAGGAGGCAGCAGGGGGAGGGGTCCTGGTGTCGTTGGCTCCCAAAGCAGGTTCCTGACCAATGGCACTGTCGGGTCCTAGGGGAACAGAACAGCTATAGCACGGCAGGGGTACACTTCCAGGCTACAACTCACTCAGTCCTCGTGACAGCTCTGCGAAGCTGCTCACTTCACTGATGTAGAAATAGAAGCACGAGGTTGCCGTCCCTTGCCCCAGGTGAGAGTCAGTCAAGAGAAGGCATGGACTTAAACCTAGGCAGCCACCTCCGGAATCTGTATTCTGAATACCACTTGCACCAGCTTCCAGAGAAGGAAGAGTTACTGCCTGCCTGGAGCCCACTGTGCTCTAACTTCGTTACTCACTTCGGAGTCCCACTATCCAGCAGGCTAGCGAGGCTCACGGCAGGCACCAGCAAGGCTCCCTTGTCACACAGGTCCAGCAAGGCTCCCTTGTCACACAGGTCCAAGAACACCCCCTCCCTTAACATCCCCTCTATGACCCCCCTCTTCTGTAAGTACTCAACTCGACAAGGCAGCTGGGCAGCTAACAATGTCCCTCCCAAGATGCCAGCAGTCCCTGCCATTCCACTGGTCTAGCAGAGCCAAGGCCACACTATACCAGGTCTGCCTGTTGGTACAAGCTCTCCCACCTGAACTGACAGTTCCTGAAGAATGGTTGCCTAAGTTCCCCACGCTGGGCTCCTGGGCCTGTAAGGACCCTGGCACAGAAACACCGGTCAATAAATACCTGCTGAACCTGGGGAAGGAGATGGAGAAAAGAGGAATCACAGGCTCTCTTGAGTGACCCTCTCTGGATAGCAGGGTGCCTGGGGACAGCAGGAGCAGCACCTGCCTGGCACTCTTTCCCTACCACCTGTGCCACTGGGTGTGAAGGATAAAGGGGTGGGGGAACGATCAAAGGAAGGGCCCTATTTCAATTCTCACCTCGCAGTTCGGGGGCTGAGACCCAGGCATGGTGAGTGCATCTCTCCAGCTGCACATGAAGGACAGGTCAGGGCCGTCAGTCATGCCAAGAGGACCAGTCATAAACAATGAGGGGCGCAGGGATCTGGGGAAATCCATCCTGGAGAGAAGGGATCAATCGTCACACGACGGTGCCCTCAGGAGAGGTAAAAACCAGACTCTGCAGCCTAATGCCAGGGAGTAAGGGCCTCAAGAAAACTGCTCAGTCCCCCATCACTGGGGAGTGTTGATGGACAGGTGAGATCTTCCTAAGGGTGGTCAGGAAGAGAGCTCTGCACATCTGAGCGGAGGGTCCAGGGAGAATGATCAGTGAGCGCAAAAGGCTCTGAGGCAGGGAAAGCGCCAAAGAGAAAGACAGCCACGGAGCATACATAAGAGTGTGAAGAAAGGCCTGGGATAAGCGCCGTGCGCGCGCCAGTGGCGCGCCAGACTAGGCTCCACCCCTCTAGGGACAAGGGCTGCACATTATTACTGTCTTCCCACTCATAGGCTTCTCTGAAAACGCCCGTGGATCGAATAAAAGGAACTCTCTAGAACAGCAGTTCTCAGCCCTCTTTCACAGGGGCCGCCTAAGGCCGTAAGAAAACACCGATATTTACATTGCCATTCATAGCAGCGAAATTCCAGTTATGGGGTAGCAACGAAAATAACTTTAGGGCTGGGGGTGCGCTACAACTGTACTGCAGGGTCGCGGCACCAGGGAAGTTGAGACCCACCTCTCTAGAAGCATTAGCTGCTATTCAGCCCACGTTTTTAGAAAACTTAAATCGAACACCAGCAACAAGAGCACCTCCTAAACACTAGCGCCTGCTGGGTGCGGCATAATGGCCCGGAATTTGAGGCGTCTGAGGAATCGGTATGGGGTTGAGTCGCTCACACGTGTGCCAGAGTGGAGTCCCGGTCCCGAGACCTCCCTCCCTCATGGCAAACGTCCTGGACGCTTTGAGCCCGTCTGCCGTGGGTTTCTGTAGCCACGCGGAAGCTCCACGTGCTCACATCACCCCCGCGCGCAGACCATGCAGGTTCCCGGCGACAGTCTCACCTGATTCGGGAGCCAGAAAGGAGCCGGAGGGTCACTCATCAGTTCCTCAGCCCTAAACGCTGGAGACTCCACGGCCGCAAATAACTGTTTTCCGGACCAGGCCGGAAGTGCTCCCGAGACACAGGAAATCCCGCCCTCAGCAAGTCCTCCCAGCGTCCTCCAGCGCCACCTGCCGGGCGGACAAGGAATAGGCGTGGCCGTGGCGCCTGAGGTGTGGAGTTCTTATCATGCCGGTGTTGGAAGAGCCTGCCTGTGCTTCATCAACTTTCTATCTCACAGAGGTGTTGTGAAGCTTAAACTGACTCGCTCAGCAAGCACCGAGAATCTCCGATAAGCCACGCACTGTATTTATTGACCGTAAATTCTAAGAATCTGCTTTTACAGATACCCCTGGACTGGAAGGAGTATTGGCTTGTAGTTCTCAAACTCCAGTGTGTACCTGGGTGCTTTGGGGGACACGTTCAAACTCAGAGACACCGAGTTATGGACTCCGCCTGTAAATTGCCTTTCACGTGAAATTTAGGATGCGTTGACTCTGCTGACCACTTTCGTCCACACACCCGGAAGTCAAGAATGTCTTCAGAGAGATTTTTTTTGGGGGGGGGGGAGGTTCGAGACAGTGTTTCTCTGTAGCTTTGGAGCCTGTCCTGGAACGCACGCTGTAGACCTCGAACTCACAGATTCGCCTATCTCTGCCTGCCTCTCGAGTGCTGGGATTAAAGGCGTGCACCACCACTGCCCGGCTTGAGACCTAACATAGACCCTCCTGCTTCACTGTAACCTCCCCACCTGGCGTTCCCTCCAGTGTGTTTGAAAACTGCTTTGGGTCATGATTTCCTTTGTTCTGAAACTAGTACAACTTCATAAATCTGTCTCCTCGGTGTAGCAGGTTATCCGGGGAATCTGGTTCTGGATGTGTTAGTCAGGGTTCTCTAACAGAACGGATTGATGAATATAGAATAGAGGAGATTTTATTCGACTGGCTTACAGCTGTGATCTGGGTAGTCCAAAAATAGCTGTCTCGTGACCAAAAAGGTGAGAATCTGGTAGCTGGTCGGTTCGTGAAGCTGGATGTCTCAGCAATCCCAACCTGGTGCTGGAGTCCTGGTTGATTCCTGGAGGGCTGGTGGTCACTCTCTGCTGGAATCCCAAAGAAGTTGGTTCAAATGCTGGCAAAGGAATGTCTCAGCAATGGCATAGATAAATAAGTGGTCTTGCCAGAGATAGTGAGGGCGAGCAGGCAAAAAAATCAAAGTTTCTTTTTTTTCCACATCCTTTTATCTGGACTGTTGCCAGGAGGCGTGGCCCAGATTTAGGGTAGATCTCCCTTCCTCAAATAATCTGATTAAGAAAATCCCTCACAGGAGTGCCGAGCAGTTTGGGTCTCAATTAATTCCAAATATTCAGTTGACGACCAATTTTAGTCATCACGTGGGGCCGTGCTCATTTATGTTTATCTGAAGAGTAAGCTATCATCTCTTCTCCAAGTCAGAGAGGTGAGGGCTGAGCTTGAGGCAACGTCTTTCCCACTCCCAGGTAATACAGGAATTCCCCGCGTGTGGCTTTAACACCACTGGCCAGTCAAAAACTAGCATCATTCTCCTTGCAGCTTAAGTGTACACCAGAGCCACCTGGAGACATGCTAAAACAGTTGGCTGGGCCCACTGGAGTTTTTAGCTTAGTGGGTCTGGGATAGCACTGCTGACCCACAGCCCACACTCCGAGAGCCACAGCTTTACAGGGTCAGTTTGCACCAGGTAGGTGCGGGCACACACTTTTAATCCTAGCAACGGAAGACAGAGGCAGACAGATCTCTGAGTTTGAGGCCAGCCTGGTCTACAAAGCCAGTGAGGACAGCAACCAGGGCTATACAGAGAAACCCTGTCTCAAAAAAAAATAATAATAAACACAGCAGCAACAAAAAAGAATTACCAATTTGCAAGGGGTGTGGGGAGGTGGTAGCTCAGTTGGGAGGATGATGGCTTAGCATGCACAAAGCCCTGGGGTTCGAGTTCCAGCACCACTTCAGCGAGTGGTAGCCCATACCTGTAATTCCTGCAATCTGCAGAAGAGGCAGGAGGACCAGACGTTCAAGGTCATTCTTGGCTACTTAACAAGTTGGGAGGCCAGAATGGAATACATGAGGCCCTGTTTTGTTGTTGTTTTTTTTTTAATCAATTTGCGGATTGTCAACTCCCAGCTATCAGTTTGTGTTTGGAAGGTGCCTGGAATGAGATGGCCCCTTTCCACCTTCCCTTTCACGGGCACAGTCAGTACCGTCCCTCATGGAGAGCTGCCCTAGAACAGGTGCCAAACTGGAAGGAGCCAGGAGCCAGCGGGTGCCCTGCAGGAGGCCCTGGGAGAAGGCTGGAATAGGCTGGGCGATGGTGGCGCACGCCTTTAATCCCAGCACTCAGGAGGCAGAGGCAGACGGATCTCTGTGAGTTCGAGGCTAGCTACAGAGAAACCCTGCCCGAAAAACCAGAGAGAGAGAGAGAGAGAGAGAGAAAGGAGAGAGAGAGGAGAATAGGAGAACGAGGAAGAGGAAGGGCTTCGTGAGATGGGGGATCTGTGTCTTCACTGAGTGCCGCTCATGGGGTGTGGGTCACTCCCCAAGAGTCTGTACCCATTCACATCAATAAAGAAGGCAGTGGAGGCCCAAAGAAATTATCCTCTTGAAGTTCAGCTCAGTGAACCAGTGAGTTCACTGGAGTTATTTATAGGTGTGTGAATGATCCCCTAAACAGCCGTGCTACCCGAAAGCCCCACTGAAGCATAGACACATAGATAGGAGCCCCCCACCCTTTAGTCATCCGTCCATCGACTATAGACACTCCAGCACCTGCCAAGACCCTCTGCAGCTGGGCAGGATTATGTGCAGCTGGGATAAGAGGGGAGGGAAGGGCTACAATGTCAGAAGAGGGCCTCTTTCTATGAGGGCTCTTTAACAGGCTTGATCTAGGGAGGGTCGCATGTAAGTGATCACAACTGGTCTCCTCAAGATGGAAATGGTCATACTATTATAGTTTTTAAAAACGGGGTGTGAGAGAGAAAGATGCCCTACGACAGAACTCATGTGGAGGGGGTCTTTTATTAGGGGAAAGGGAACATAAAAAGGAGAAAGGCGGGGGGGGGCAGCCTCTGGGGACAGAAGCAGCAGAAGAGGGGAGAGAGATAGATACACAGAGAGAGGCAGACAGAGAAGCAGAGAATTAGAGGGGGAGGGAGAGGGAGAGGAGGGGGAGGGGAGGAATGGAGGGAGAAAGACATGGGAGGTGGGCAAGGCCTACTGTTTTTGTTTGGTTGGTTTTGGTTTTTGTTTTTCTAGACAGGGTTTCTTTGTAGGTTTAGAACCTGTCCTGGAACTAGCTCTTGTAGACTGGCCCCGAACTCACAGAGATCTGCCTGCTTCTGCCTCCGAAGTGCTGGGATTAAAGGCATGCGCCATCACCACCTGGCAAGACCCACATTTTAAAAGGGAACGTAGTGAATGTGCACATGGGTGCTCTTAGTGGCTGCAGCTGAGGACATATCTTATCAGGACCCCAAGGCCAGGCCAGTACTGACGCCTGATTACTAACACACTGATACTGCATTCCATGATACGTGGGCCTATTCAGCATGCGCGGTCTGTACCGTCTTCTGCAGGTATGTTATAGTTTCACAAGTCTTCTCAAAAAAAAGAAAGAAAGAAAATCCCATCAGTCCTGTTGCTCCATTTCATGGACGCATTGACCGATTGGTTAGGTCACAGCTTTCTTATTTCTCAAACTTAGAAACAGAAATCAGAAGACACGGGCGGAATTCGTCTGTCTGGCACAACCCCCAACATGTCTCAAACTCTGAGTCAGACAAGGGAAGAAAGATGAGGTGGTTCTCTCAGGGCAGTGTCTGCACACTTTCTCAAATTGAAAACTGACATCAGACTGCTCCGGAGAGAATGCGAGTCTGGCTTGGCGGACTGGTTTGCCCCTGAAGCACAGCCTTGCCAATGAGGTCATCTGAATATGCATTCTTCATAAGTGAAATGACCTAAGGCAGTGTTGCTATAGTTTAGGTGACACAGATTTAAAAGAGTGATTATAACATAATAAAAAAAAAAACAAGGCATTTTGCCAACAACTTTGGGATTAAGAATTGGAGCTACAGAATTGTTTAAAAATTATTTTAGGGTGCATATATGCAAAAAAACACTGCAGACTCTTCATTTTGAGACAAGGCCCTACAGTATAGCGCAGGTGGCCTCAATCCTCTGAGTGCTGGGATCAGCTGTGTAGGCCTACACAAAGCCTGAAGATCACACGAGTCAGTTCCCCGGGCCCCAGCTGTCACAGAGAATCTTAACACAATACAATTCCTTACAATTCCAGAGGTCAGGGGTCCAACACGGACCCAACTGGGCCCAAGCCACCTTGTGAGCAGGGGCTTCTGGAGAAGGGGGAGAGCCCTGTGCTTTGTCTTTTCCAGATTCTGGAACCTTCCTGCATTTCACGGCACATGTCCCCTCCACCTTCAAGCTAACAATGGCTGCTTGACTCTTCATGATACTCTCTACAATTCTCTCCCAGTAAGGATGGTTGTGGCTACACTGGGCTGGCCTGGGTAATCCAAGCTATATTCTTTTAAAGTCAATGGATTAGGTGGGTGGTGGTGGTACACACCAGCACTTAAGAGACAGAGGCAAGAGGATCTCAGTGAATTTGAGGCCAGCCCGGTCTATAGAGTGAGTTCCAGAATAGCAAGGACCGTATCACAGAGAAATTCTGTCTCCAAACAAACAGAAAACCACACAAGCCTGCAATGTCTAACCTGGTCAAATGTTTATGTAGTTCTAAGCCATTGACATCACTTTCCAAAGCTGATACTATGTAAATTGCCCACACCTCTGCCTTCATTTTATTTTTTCCATCCTGCTTCTATTTAATCCCCTCACTTAAAGTTCCATTTGTGTGTATGTGTGTGAGTGAACATGTCATGGTAGGTGTGTGGAGATCACAGTGAATTTCTGGCAAACTGAGTCTTTGGGTTCAACATGTGGGCCCCTGGGAATTGAACTCAGGTCCCTGGACTTAGAGGCAAATGCCTGCTGGGCATTGCCAGCCCTCTCCCACTCGTTTTAAATAACTGACATCTTTTGATATTTTCCAGCCCAAACGCAAGTCCCTTCTGGGAGGTGGAGATGGGCAAGGGCTAATCTGGGGCTAGCTCACACTTCTGTTTGACTTCAAGAAGGTCCAGCAGAAGTTTTAAGGCTCCAATCCAGGCTGTACAAGGAACAAGGATTCCCGTTTCTGGGAGGGGGCAAGGACAGGTTGTGGCCTGGGTGGTAAGTCTGCAAACCCTCAGCCTTCCACTCCCACGCGTCAAGAGCAGAGGCTGATGGTGCGAGCCCTCACGAGACCTGCCCTCGTGTGGCAAGTTGGCGGGTGGCGGGTAGGAGGTCCAAGCTGCAGCGCTTAGAAACAGGCTTCTCCATTGGCTAATCGCAGCATCCATCACAGCGCCGCAGTCTGTCATTGGCGGCTCCAGGCAGAGGCGGAGTTTATGATCAGCTCCGTGCCACGTGCCCCCACGTGAAAAAGGGCGCAGCACGAGTACTGGTCGGGCCATGGCGAGCGTGGACGAGGGTGGGCGCAGGAAGCCTCGACTGGCAGCGTCGCTGCAGATCAGTCCTGGACCCTGGAAGCCCTCCGGAGGCCAGGAGCCCGCGGAGGCTGGGAACGAGGCACCTGAGACCCCTGAGCCTGGGGTGGCTAATGAGCAGGAGGCCCGCGGGGAGGCCCGTAAGGCCCCGGGGGACTCGGTCCTGCGCGCAGGGCCCACAGGCGTCTTCCCTATGGCTGCCCAGGTACTCAGCCTTCTGCCCAAGGACCCATCCCCAGGCCAGGCGGTGGCCCTGCTCACCCAGTGCGTGGCTAACCTAGGCATCTCTCTGACCTTCCTGGAGGACCAGACTACAGGTGGGACCTGGGGCAAGTGTGTTTGTTAGAGGGTGAAGGAGCTACTAATTAATGCAGTATGGTCCGTACAAAGGAGCAAGGCAAAGAGCTTCAACAATATGATGCCTTCAAGGCTACAGCTAAGCAAACATCTCCATTGGCTACCCCAGGTGAAAAGGGCCAGTTTCGTGCCGGCACAGTTGCCGGTGTCGGAGACTGCGCCTTCCTCATGGGGAGTGCTACTTTCCCAAAGGGCTGCACACACCTGAAGGAACTTAAGTGTGCTCTTATCCTTGGATCAGATGAGATTTTTTTTTTTAACCTGCTCTTGGGCTATTACACCTGAGATGATAGTGTTGAACAGAAAGATCTTTTAAGAGGAGGGTCCCTGGTGGAGAAAAATAAAAGGCCGAGTCTGGTGGCTGTTCCATATGGGATGGGAGAACGTCCTCCTAGGTCCTATCCTACCTCCCACAAAGTGCCAATCCTTCCATGCTTGTTCCAGAAAGCCCTGTGAAAGCCAGGTTGAGTTAGCAATGGGGATATCATGGAGAGACATCCACCACCTGCTGTCTGAAGAGTCCCCTTAGTGTGCTAGTACCTCTTTATTGATCTGGTTGTCATCTGTTGTCAGGTGTCGAGAGGAGGAGGCTAAGGTTGATAAATCCCTACTAGAAATGGCTGAGCTGGGGCTGAAGGCCAGAAGACTCCTCCTTCCTCAAGATTTCTTCCCCAGGTACGAGCTCCTCATTCTCCGTGTGTGCAGAACTGGATGGGTTGGTCTGTCCTGCCGGAACAGGGAGAAGCAAGTTGGAAGCCAAACAGCAGGCAGCGCTCTCTGCCCTTCAGTACATCCGGAAGCATCTGGAAAAACCAGGTAGCCAAGGCCCAACTGGGTGCATGGTGTGTGTGTGTGGGGGGGGGGTGTTGTGGGGGGTGTGTGACTGTGGTGGGGGGTTGAAGTGTGATGTTGGCTGTTGGGATGTGTATGTGGGGGGTATATGGTTGGGGCTTGGAGTGTAGGCAGGGTGTTGTGGTATGTTTGTGGGGGTGTATGATGGGGTGTATATGGTACAGTGTGTATGTGGGGTGTGTATATGGTGGAGGTTGGAGATGTGTGGGGTTGGGGTGTGTGGGGTGTATGTGTGATGTGGCGTGAGAGGCATATATGGATCTACAGTCACATCTGGGCATCAGCATGGTTCTAGAAAGGTGTCACCTCTGCCCTGATGGTCCACACTGGAGCCAGAGAGCACAAGAGCAGCTGCTGGTGGAGACTTTGCCTCCTCTTTTTGGCTTCCCAAAGGATAAGATCCAGCACCCATGCAACTAGCTGCTCTTGTCTTTTTCAGAGCCCCCTGTGACACCCCGCCAGTGTCTGCTCACCTCTCTCAGCATAGGTAGGTAGGCCCTTGGCTCGAACCCTGGTGTCTGCTCTCAGGAAAGAGGGAAAAGTGGGGGACGCATGGCTTGTGGGTCCTGCACTGTCCTCTGGTTATTGTGCAGAGAGTATCCTGACCCATGAGCAGCGCTGTGCAGCTGTGGTCAGTGCCGGCTTGGAACGCCTGCTGAGTGACAGCTCACCGTACCAGACCTGTAAGGGGACAGTGGCAGCAGTCATCCTGGAGAGGGGTAGGAATTGCCCTGCCCCCACCCCAGCTCTGCCAACAAGCACAGGATCCTGGCCTAAGTTTTCTGTCCCTTCCTGCACAGAGGTCCAAAGCACCAATGGTCACTCCAAAGAGACCTACGAGCTGGTGGCACTGGGCACAGGCAGCAGCAGCTGTGCTGGCTGGCTGGAGTTCTCAGGTCGAAGGCTCCACGACTGTCATGGTTTGGTCATTGCCCGCAGGGCCCTGCTGAGGTGAGGAGCAGAGCGGTCAGGTGGTTCTGCAGCGGGCAGGCTGCCTAGGGTCATTATCCTACCCCACGCCCTGGCTGTCACTCCCAGGTTCTTCTTCAGACAGCTCCTGATGGCCACACAGGGGGGTCCTAAGGGCAAGGAGCGGTCAGTGCTGGCTCCCCAACCTGGGCCCGGGCCCCCCTTCGCCCTCAAGCCCGGGGTCTTCCTGCACCTGTATGTGAGCAACACCCCCAAAGGGGCAGCCCACGATATCTAGTAAGTGTCCTAGGTTGGGAGTCCCTTGGTTTCATTGCGGGGGAATTGGGGTGTAAAGAGTGTCCTAATTCTAGGCTTCTGCCTCCTTCCTCTCCCCGTCACAGCCTCCCACTGTCCTCAGAAGACAGTGTCCTGCACAGACCAGCCTTCCGCCTGCAGGCCCATGTCTGTGGGCAGCTGAAACCTGTATCCTATGTGGCTCCTGCCCTCCGCGATACCCATGTGGGCTGCCTCTCTGCCAGTGACAAGCTGGCACGTTGGGCCGTCCTTGGGCTGGGCGGTGGGCTGCTGGCCCACTTCCTACCTCCACTCTATGCCACCAGTCTTGTCCTAGGTAAGGGGCACAAAGTGCTAGGGCAGAGAACGGACTCTGGGTGGTGCGGAGGATGTGGTGACTCAGGCCATGTCCTGTGCTTTCTGCCCACAGCTGACCCCTGCCATGACCCCCCAACTCTGAACAGGGCCATTCATTCCCGGCCTAAACTGGACAGTGACTTGGGGTCCTGTCTTCCCTCTCCGTATGTCCGTACCACCTTGCACCTGTTTGCTGGGCCCCTGGTGGGCCCCTCTGACCCGGTGCCCAGCACCTGCCGTGGTTTGAGCCTCAACTGGAGCCTGGGGGATCCTGACATCGAAGTTGTTGATGTGGCCACCGGACGCGTGAAGACTGAGTGAGGAGGGCCCTGTGGGACTGAGCCTTAGCAGGGAGCTCATGGCTAGGGAACCCCGTCCCCTGACTCACAGGGCAAGAGCACCGCGGTAACTGGGGCCTCCTGTGACTCTGGTAATACAGACCCTGAGTGGGAGAGTGTGTGAATGGCGTGGGTAGGCCTACCTGCTCTTTCCCAGTGACTCCTGTGTGTCCTTTCTCAGGGCCAGCACGGGGTCGCCCTCACGCCTCTGCAAAGCGGCCTTTCTTGCCGCATTCCGCCAGGTCGCCAGCGCTCTGGAGAAGCCCGAACTCCTGTCTCTGAAGACCTATGAGGCTGCCAAGGTGGACGTCTCTTCTCTCCAACCCTTTCCTCTCCCCTCAACCCTCTCAACAGATACCTCACTCACCCTGTCTCCTCCCTGTCCCCAGGCTGTGCCCTACAGGGAAGCTCGTCAGCAGCTCTCTCTCCTTTTGGACATGCAGGGGCTGGGGGCCTGGCCCTCAAAGCCACTGGTGGGTAAATTCAGGCACTGATCAGACTTCGAGGGAAAAGGACCCAAGTGGACTTGGACCTCTTCAGTGGGACAACGTACTGGGGGCCTAGCAAGGGGAGGTGGAGAGCATGGTGGGTGAGGGCAAGGCTAATTGGTCGGGGGGGGGCCCTAAAACACCCAATAGTTGAAGAATGGAAGTTCTTGTATGTCTAGTTTGAATAAAGAAATGATTTCTTGTGGTCTGTTGTTTGGGTGTATTGACGTAGTGGGTCATTGTGGGGCGCCTTTCATGCCACCACAGGTGGGTACTCACTTAGACCCTGCCTTCCAGAACTTTCTGTCATAATTCGTCATCCAGTTTGCACACCCGAAACCAGACTTGGTAGGGCCCAAATGCTAGGGCAGGAGGGCAGGGTGGGAGCATTTTCTTGCCTGTGAGGCCTGAATCCCTTCCCTTTCAAGGCTTAGGCAGGGAACTAGGAACACATGGGTCCTGTCATCTAGTCAGAGGCATCTCTTGTGTTCTGTGGGTTAAGTGCCCATGTTGAAGGGTGCAGGGTGGCAGCAGACACCAGGAGTCCTTCTTCTGGGACACTTGGCTGCAGAAGCCCCCTGCCCACTGTGGAGAAACCAGCACTTTTCGGTTGCAGGGTGAATGCTGCTTCCTCCCTCACCTCCAGGGTGCCACGGTGGATGCAGAAGGAGGATGGCGCACACTGCAAATATGCCTGAAGATGCTGCATCAGCAAACCAGGGGCCTTGCCACCCTGGGTAGGAGAGCTGCAGCTTTGAAGTTTGGGGAGCTGGTGTTGGTCCCATACCCCCATTCCACATCCCCCTCCTCTCCTGGTCCTGGGTCAGAGTACTGTCATGGAGGGTCCTAGTGCAGTTGGTCAAGGGTGGTGTTGATATCTAGTGTTCTGTGGGAACACTAATGGCTAAGGGGTGCACACATCCTGGGCATCTAAAGCAGTTCTGGGAACCGGCATTTGACTCGGGGTGGGTGAAGAGGGACATGTGTGGTACATGACAGAATGGCACTCTTCTCAGACGTGGGCACAAGTGTTTTGGTTCCTGAGCCCATGGTTCCTGGGCTTTAGGGTTAAACGGAGCAGCCCAGGCATTCAGATAGCCAATTAGATGATTCCCCAGCCTCCACAACAGTGTTGCCCATTCCAACAACCCTGAGACTGTGTGTCCTGTTGGCCTCTTGTCCTGTTTCTCTGTTGACCATTAACGGACACAGATGACTTCTGCCAGGGCTGTTATTCAGGACCAGGCTGGTCGCTGAGCCTGTGTTTATACTAGTAGACTTGCAGAGAGAGACGCCAATCCCTTTGTCCACAGGTCACACATCTGCAGTCAAGTGGCGGCAGATCAAAATACCCATAGTAGAAAATCCATGTGTATCTAATGCATAGATTCCATTACTCAGCCTCTCTGAGTCCTATTTTGCTGACTTAGAAGAAGAGGACCAGGGGAGGTCATTGCTAGTTTCCTCGTGGCTCAGCTGTCCCTGCCTTTGCTCTGCAGCTCCCGGCTGCTGTGGAGATCAGCATCCCCTGCCAGTCACATCTGCTTGAAGAGGTCACAGAGCCAGGGCCATGGGGCAAGGAAAGGTCATAGAACAGGCAGAAGAATAGGAAGGGCTACCATGGAGGAGAGCTGAGTCCTCAGAAGCACAAAGGCCCCTTGCTGAGAGAAGGGACACAAGGAAGCTGGTAGCCTTTATCATGTCGCTTTTGAAATCATTTCTCATGCTTATAATTTTCCAGAGGGGAGGGTTCTAGAAACCCCACATCTATTCATTAGCCCACTTACTGCCCACTATTTACCCCAGGAGACAACTTAAGTTGATTGACTATTCTTACCGCGGCGGTGACGGTGGCCAGGATCAGCCACTGTGCTTCGGTTTTATGTCCCTGAGCCTGCAGGACCCATTAATCACATAATCACTGAGTAAACAAGTTATTCAAAATGACATTAACTCTGCTGTGATCTGCCAAGAAGTACTTGTCGTCCTCTGGCTGTACCTATGGGCCTGCCGATCCTTCCCTCCACAGCCATCTGCCCAGCTCCCTTCTCTCGACTCTATCGTCTCAGGGGGATGGAGTCTGTTGAAGTCTTCTTGGCCTGATCCCCCTGGGTGAAGTTTTGCTGTCAGCAGCATATTTAAATTGGGAGCTGATGCAGCATATCCTGGCACACTCCTGCAAGGCTTCTCGGGTGCCTTCAGCTTCCAGCCCTCTTCCTGCAGGCCTGGCCTGTGGGAACTTTTCTGGACCTCAGTAGTCTCTGCACTGTGCCGTCTCTGGGTTCCATCTTCACTCCAGCGGCTGAGTGTGCACATAGTAGAAGCATGGACTTGGGGGACCAAGGCTCTGGTCTGCCTTTCTAGTTGTCAGGGTCCCAACGAGGGAAGGGAAAGTGAATCCCAGAGGTCCTGGCTACAAGCTGATAGTGGGATTCAGCCAGGAGCAGATGGGCCTGTTCCTGGCTCTTGAATGCTTCTTTGTGTCTGCCATCAGTCCTGGAGGGGAGGCCGTTCGTGTCATTGTTTCCTGCACTGGGACTGGGGGTGGGGGTGCTGTGTGGCACAGACAAACTGTGAGTAGAAAACTAGCTTTGTAGGTTCTCTTCACAGAAGTGTGTCTGGGTGAGACCAGAACCTGTTCTAAACAGGACTCCGTGGGGCTGGGACAGAGCTCCATATGCAAAACACTCGCAGTGCTGGGGAGGCAGACGCAGGGAAATCCCCAGGACTCCAGCCTAGTGGAATCAGTCAGTGCCAAGTCAAGTAAGAGACCCCAGTTCACAATAGAGCTAGGCAGAGGTAGACTTCCCAGAACTCCACCCCTAGCTCCATGTCAAAGTACTGAATGGAGTGTTCCATCCAGCATGGACCAGTGTGTGTCCACTCCCTGCTAAAGGACATCTCAGAAATTATGAAGAAAGTGCTTAAGCATCTGTACCAGGACTTTGTGTCAACTTAAATTTTCATTCCTGGGCAGATATCTTGTTTTTGTGGGTTGTTTTGTTTTTGGTTTTTTTAGGGCAGGGTCTCACTCTATATTCCTGGCTGACTTCAAACTTGGGGTGATTCTCCTGCCTCTGCCTCCTAGTGCTGGGGTTGCAGTCATATACCGCCACACATAGTCCCCACAGTCCTGGGAAATCAAACCCAGGCTTTATACTCATCAGGCAAACTAGCAATTGAGCTGCATCCCTAGACACTGGTTATTGTTAGAAGCAGTCTTAGCTCTGCAGTCCATCATACGAAATTAGACGCTGACTCTGTGTCCATGGCGAGGGGACCATCTGGGGTACACATGTGATGGAGGGGACTCTGGGGCTCAGTAAGGAGCCGAGAGACTGGAGTCAAGCAAGCTGGACTTCATTCCCTAATCCATCTGATGACCTTGGGATTTCTACCTCAACTCCTTGTGCCTCAGTTTTCTCACAAAGCAGGAGGAGGCTGTCGTGAGATTAACTAGTGATTACATGTGAAGGCATGGAGCCCAGCATCCCTGGTGGGCACTGTGTTCCTCACCCATGGATACCACTCCATACTCTTCCCCTCTCTTGTGGAGCAGCCTGATGTGGGATGACCCTCTGTATGCTGTGAACACCTTGGTTAATAAAGGAACTGCTTTGGGCCTATAGCAGAGTTATAGGGGAACAGAGCTATGCGGGGAAAACTTAAAGTGAATGCTGGGAGAAAGAAGGGCAGAGTCGGAAAGAAGCCATGGAGCCGGCGCCAGAGACAGATACTGGGAACTTTACCCAGTAAGCCACTGCCACGTGGCTATACACAGATTAATGAAAATAGGTTAAATTAATATGTAAGAGTTAGTCAATAAGAAGTTAGAGCTAATGGGCCAAGCAGTGATTTAAATAATATGGTTTCTGTGTGATTATTTTGGGGCTAAGCAGCCAAGAACCAACAAGCGACTCTCTCATTACAACAGCAGCCCTCTCATTTTCCCGAGATGTCACTGTCCCCGTTGTCAGGGGTGTGACTGAGCCTACCTTCTGCTCCTGGATGAGCCTAAAGCCTCATGAACCAATTGGTGCCACAGTAGCCAGGTTTAGGCTGTGTGTGGTCAGAGAAGACTTGCCTGGGATTCTAGGATAAAGGGAGCTTCCACTCTTCAGGGCCTGGTGGAAGGAAAGGGTAAAATTTGGAGCTGGTGCAGCCGCCTTGTAGTCAGGAGGAAAGCCTAGGGGTGAAGGTAATATACCCAGAAAGACAGGGAGAAGATGAAGCGAAAATGAGCTTGTTTGATACTGATGGGGTTGCCTGAAGCCCTGGGTCGAACCACTCCTGGTGTCCGCCAGGATTTCAGTACTAAGAACTAACACTGATCCTCTTGTTTGTTTAATGAAGTCCAAATGGAGCTTCTTCAACCTGGAATCAGATTGCCCTAACTGAGATTTCTGGTGTGCTTTCAAAAGCGGTTCCCGTTCCTGGGTCAGGAGAGTGGCAGACAAGAGAAATAAAGTTCTGTCCAGTGAGCCCTTGGCTTTTCTGTATCAGGATCTCCTCCCCCCGCCCCCCGCACCTCCAGTGTCTCCAGCTCCAGTTGCCCAGTGACGAGCAGGCTGGATCACACCAGTGCATGGGGGCTGCCTTCGCTGTGGTCACACCTCTCCCAGATGGCTTGAGAGACTGCGAAGGGATCCTGGCCCCGACTTTCTGCAGAGGTGGGTGGTTGCCAGGGTCGCACACACTCTTGCTCAAGGCTGCTCCACAGGTTGCCTTTGGGAACATGGAGGATCAGCTGGGATTCTTCTGGATATAGCCCAGGCTGGCCTCAGAGTCTCTATGTAGCCCAGGCTAGTCAGACTTTCTATAGAGCCCAGTCTTGTCTTGAACTTATAAAGTCTTTTTTTAAAAAAAAATGTCATTTAATGTTTAATTCAAAAGGGTACAGGGTCCCCAGATCTCACCCAGTAAGAGCAGGAGGCACCTCAGGCCTCACAGGGGTCCACATCAGGCAGGTAAGTGCAAATACAATGGAGGCTAGTTTTAGTTCGGGGCCTACACTGTCCTGGGTTGTGTCACATGGTACCTGTACCCCCCTTGGCTGTGTCCTCCTTACAGCAAGTCCCTAAGTGGTAGCTCTGAGTCCCCTAGTGTCCTCAGAAGCAGACTGCTGCAGGGCAGGGCTGGTGCCCTTAGTTTTATTTTTAACTGACATTGTATTCCGGGAGGTGCCCCTTGGCTAGATGTCAAAGCTGCATAAAGACAGGCGCTGGGCAGAGAGCAGGCTGCCCAGGGCTGGAAGCTCTAGAGCTAGGAGTCCAGAGCCTGGACCGAGCCAGACTGTGCCAGCCCTGGCAGTTTGCCTCCGAAGTCACACCCCCTCCTTCGTCCTTCCTGTCCACACTTACAAAGGCAAAGATGGGACCTTGAGACCATTAAGATCCTACTTTAGAATCTGTGAAGCTGTCCAGGGTTGGAGATGCTGCGTCTTGGGGACTCATTTACCTGTAAGAAGGATACGTTCTCCTCACAGAGGCCCTCAGTGTGACCAGCCTTGCTGGAACATTCTACCTGACCTGCTCAGGCAAGCAGTAAGCTGTCCAAATGTTACTGCTTTATTTCAATCTTTGGGCCAGGCCAACCCTCCTGGCCCCTTCCTCCCCTTTCTCAGCCTCTACTCTTCATAGTGTGTCCTGGGATCACCTCCCAAAGAGAGGAACTGCCCCTCATTGATAGTAATCCCCTTTCTCTTTATTTCTGAGAGTGGGGAAGATTTGCTGGGACTCATGGCATCTGACATGGTCCCCACACAAACTGTTACAAACCCATAGGCTGGGTACCAGTGACCACCCAGAAAGCGTCCACAGTCACATTCCTCCAGGAGGAGTGGGAGGGAGATACAGAATGTCCACAGTGGGGTATTCAGTGCATCATGGGAAAGGGTGAGGTGTGGTACCTGAGCGATGGAAATCGGGTGGTAGGAAAAGACTTCTGTGGGCAGGTGAATCTGGAATGAGCGGCCAGGTTTGGTAGATGGTGACATATTCACGCACTGATTACTGTGTCCCTTTCTGTGTGGCCTTCCCAGCCACCTCCGGGTTAGGAACGGCTGCAGTGAGTTCCCAGAAGCCCAGTTTCCCATGCTGGGAAGGACTATGGTAACCTCCTGCAGGATCACTAGGGGATATTTGAGGAAGAGCAGGTCCAGCAAGCCCATCCCCCTGCCTACTGCTGTACAATATGCCTAGGACACTCCACAGTGTCTCTGCCCCTCAGCTCAGGACAGTGTGGCAAACTGCTGCTTTCTTTTCCTCTCGAGCCCATTCTCCAAGGTCAGGCCCTGCTTCCCACGAGCCCAGGGTTGCGGCAGAATATACTAGAAAGGACTCAGTGAGGATCAAGATACTTGAATATAATGAGATAAGCCAGTGCGTGACCTTAGGCAGGTGGTTTTCCCTCTCTGAACCTTGGCCTCTCCATCTTCCAAAAGGGAGTTGATTGACATTAGAGCTCTTTATCCTGTTTGGAGAGTCTTCCTTTGAGAAACAAAGGAAATCAGTGGACACTCTACCCTCGGAAGTGCATGTGCATGCAGAGGCACGCTGATCATCTGTTGATGGGACTGCTGGTGGCCATGGTGCTCTCCTAGAAGCCCTGGAAGTAGCCTGCAGTCCTGGCACAGTCCCAAGTCAGGGCCCTCTTTGAGTCCCTTTCATTGTATTGAAGAGCTAACTCAATACTACTGCTGGGCTCAATTCTGCATGACCGGAAAGACCTTCAGTCAACACTGTTCCTTCCTCTAGGAGCCACATCTATAACAGCTGGAAGGTGACTCAAAATCAAAGGTCCCCTTTGGCTACAGTCACAGCAGCTGGGGATCACTGGGCTCCTGTCAATCAATGGGGATGAAAACACTACCTAGCAACACACTTGTAGCTCCATCCCATCCAATCACATCAAAAGAGATGCAAAAGCCAGACCTGGATGACTTAGACCCATCTCCCAGGATGTTACCCAAGAGAAAGAAAAACAAACAAACAAACAAACAAAGCGTTAAATTAAACCCCACAGCAAGACATCCCTTACAACTTTCCAAGTCTTATGTCGTGGGAGTTCTAACTGGGTATGTGTGTGCAGACAACAGAGACGTTTAGTGTCTTTGATGGGTTTATGCTGACTTTTGACTTTTCTTTTGGCCTTGGTACATTTTGGTGGCACAGAGAACCGTGGGGATGCCTGGTGAGGGCTAGGCACAGTGCTGGGGAGCATCATACCAAGCATGTGATGCAGACGAGGCCTTCAGCCAGAAGAGAGGGACAGATGCCGAGCTGACAGGGGGCCAGGTCCCCAGTGACTTCTTCTCTGGTTCCAGGGTGAACTCAATACCTCAGGTCTGTGATCTGTGGATAGCCCTGTCTTGGAGGAGAGGAACTGTCTAGGCATTTCTGTATTCTTTTAGGTGTTGTGTGAATGTGTGATCATCATTGGTCAATGGGTCCTCTGTCAGTTTGGCTGTTCTTCCTGCAACAACAGCAGCCCCCAAAAGTATCCTGTAGAACTTCAGCTAGAGAACCACAGATCTGGTCTAACCATGTGGTTTACAGGTAGGCAAAGGGACCTGCTCACAATCATAGACAGAGTGAAACCCCTGGGCCTCAGATGGTACCCATGCTGTCTGTTCTTAAGAGTATAAAGGAAAAACTGACTGTTTAGTGTTTTGTCTAATTACAGCTATAAAAATATTAGTGTGCTAGCCAGGAGGCTGAACCACGAAGATTACATGTTCAAAGATAGCCTGGACTATATTGTGAGATCCTGTCTCAAAACAAACAAAAATTAGACTGGTACAAAAGATTAATATAGCTACTTTTTATATACTTCCAGAATACATTCAGGTCTCCCCAGGACTCTGCTGGCTGATCCCTGGAACAGAACAGCATACCCAAGGCCTCATCAGGGGATCAGCTCTCCTAGAGTGATACAAAGGGCTTGCTTGAGACATGTGAGCTTGGTAAGAACTAAGGTGCTCTCCGGACCTTGAGGTCTAGAGAGATGGAGACGTGTATGTATCTGCTGGGGGAATCAGAGGATGTGAGAGTTCCCACATGGGCAAGACGCACTTTAGCTTAGATGTTGTGGCTTCTCTGGAAAGTCATTGGCTGTGGGCTGCAGACAGGGGAAGTGAGCCTGGCACCCAAAAGGGCTCAGTTCAATACCGGCAGAAGGACCAATAGCCAGGCATGTAAGAGCAGGGCTCCAGGACTGACTGCATGCCACCTCTGAGCCATGTCAGACTCACAGAGCCCCATCTATCTCACTGCCACTTACTGGTGCCCCGTGTCCTCTCTCCAGTGGCCTTACAGCCAATACTGGATGACAGTACAGCTGTGTCTCTGCTGAAAAGTATCACGGAGATGTCTCCCGAGTGTGCTGTGCCAGATTGGTAGTGATGTGGGGGAGGTGAACCCACGGGACATCCTGGGTGGATGTCACTCCCACCTTGGCTTGGGCTGTCGTCCTTGTCCTCATGCCTAGCACAGTCACAGTGCTGTCTTCGGTAAGGCTCTGAGATCCAGCACCTCCTTCTCCCCGTCTGCTCTGCCCCCCCCAGGCGCCCCTCCAGCATTAGACCCTGTGTCTTGGGAAACTCTGGGGGCACTGGCTGCTCAGGGGTGTCTTGGGAAACTCTGGGGGCACCGGCTGCTCAGGGCCTCTGCTGCTTTCTGGTCCATCTCTGTAAGTCATGTTCACAGCACGCTACCTCCTCTGTGGATCCAAGGGTCGAGTCTGCTGACAAAGGAGCACACAGATATGTGGACGCACACAGTCACCAGGAATGCCCAGCCTCCATCAGTGGGGGTCAGATGTGGGGAGCTAGAACCAGGCAGGCCTAAGGCTGTACTGCTGAGCTGGGTCAGTGATGTTTAGTTGCTTGTGGAAAGCTGAGGCTCCTCCTGGTGCTGCTGTTCTCTGAAAGGACGTTGTACGGTTCTCAGAGTCTCCTTGTCAAAAGTACGAGCTGTAGAACCAGAGTGTCCACCAAGAGTCAGGCTGGCCAGCTGGGTATTTGCAGGTGGCCCTACAGCCCAAGTCCCTAGCAGTGTCAGAGGTGACAGTAGGCTCGCTTTCATGAGACCCTGACAGGATTTGTTGTAGTGGCTAGGGCTGCCTTCTTGGCTAAGAGCATCTAGAACAGTGAGTGCTTCCACTGCATTTGAAAACTCGTCTGGTGGTGGCAGGAAGTGAGAGAGCCCATGATCCGCCTGGGATCCAGCCAAGTTCCTTGCAGGCTGCATGGAACTTTGAACAGGTCTCAGTGCCTGAGCCCTCTGGGGTGACATGAACTAGGACAGGGAGTCTGGGGGAGAGGGTGGAAATCTGCAGACCCCGTATTTCACTATTAGCGGTGGTCAGTTAGTGAGCATCCAGGACCCAGGATGGAATAGCAGAGTCTGCAAGGGAGGGGAAAGAACACAAGGCCACCGATTCAGCCTACCAAGATGAACTGTGCCCAGTAGCTGGCAGGGAGCTGGGAAAGGACAAGGATTATGCCCAGGATCACACCAGTGGTGTTATGGCTTTGGAAGTCAGCATTCTGAGAACACCCCTATATGGTCCACCGGAGAGGTGCAGAAGCTTGTCTCAGCCGTGGGATGAGTTGAAATTATGGCGCATTCCTAAGGTGGTAGGAGCTACACATAGCGGATGGGGGAGACCAGGCCCTCGGGGACCAGGTCATCCACATCGCTCAGAAGCTCCCTTTCGCTGGCCGAGTTTGTGTTCTGAAGACGCCGGAGGCGGGCCTGGACCTGCTCCTGCTCCCGCTTCAGCTCCAGGTAGGAATGGGAGAAGGTGTGAAAGATGGATGTGGCTGGGAAGGCCATGATGAGGATCCCACTAAGAATGCTGCTCAGAGCCACCATCTGACCGGGAACGCTGCGAGGGACCATGTCCCCATAACCGACCGTGGTCATGGAGATGATGGCCCACCAGTAGGACGCGGGGATGCTGGTGAACTCTAGGACCCTTCCAGACTCATTCTCAGCCACGTAGACTAGAGGGGAGAAGAGGGTGACTGCCACACCCAGGAAGAGCAGCAGAAGGCCAAACTCCCTGGCGCAGCGACGCACCGTGAGACCCAGCGTCTGCAGTCCCAGCGAGTGGCGGGCCAGCCGCATCACGTAGAGGATACGTAGCGCCCGCAAAACACGCAGCACCAGTCCGACTTTCTCCAGGTAGGAGCTGCCACTCAGCCTCTCGCCGGCCTCCGGGGACTCCTCGGACACCACAAGCGACACGTAGTATGGGGAGATGGCTAGAATGTCAATGACATTCAGGGGCCCACGGAAGAACTGACATTTGTTCCGGGCCTGGGCAAAACGCAGACAGAACTCCAGGGAGAACCAGGCCACACAGATGGTCTCCACCACGAAGATGTAGTAGCACTTTCTCGTGCATTCTCCCTGGGGTGAGAGAGCCACAGAAGCACGGGTTAGTCAGCGGCCCTTAAAACCTGGCACCACAGCACAGCGGCTTAAAGGGGGAAGGATTTATACCGGTTCATGGTTTCCGAGGAACAGCCAGTCATGGTGGAGAAGGCATGGTGAGTATCTCCGTGGTGGTTCTGTGGGTATGTGAGGAGGGCTTCCCTCTGAAAAGCCTTGCTAGCTGTGTGTGTGTGTGGGGGGGCACACACGCACGTACGTGTGATGGCCAGAAAACAATTGGGGCTGTAATTCTTCAGGCTCTGTCCTCTTTGGGTTTTTTTGTTGTTGTTGTTTTGTTTTTTTCTTTTTTTGTTTTTTGAGACAGGGTTTTTCTGTCGCTTTAGAGCCTGTCCTGGAACTAGCTCTTGTACACCAGGCTGGCCTCGAACTCACAGAGATCTGCCTGCCTTTGCCTCCCGAGTGCTGGGGTTAAAGGCGTGTGTGCCACCCCTACTGGGCTCTGTCCACTTTGTTTTATGGGATTTTTGGTTTTTCTTTTGGGACAGGGTCTCTTACTGACCTGGGGCTTGCCAAGTAGGCTAGGCTGGCTGGCTGGCTGGCAAGCCCCAGGGATCTGCCTGTGTCTACCTCCCCAGTGCTGGGATTCCAGGTGCATGTCATGACACCAGCTTTTTCATGTGCATTCCAGGGCTCTGACTCAGGTCCTTGTGCATGTCAATCAAACGACTAACCCACCAAGCCGTCTTCCCAGGTCCTAGAGCAGTGGTTCTCAACCTTCCTGATGCTGTGACTTTAATATAGTTCTTCATGTTGTGATGACCCCCGAACATAGTTATTTTTGTTGCTATTTCTTAACTGTTATTTTACTCCTGTTATGAATCATAATGTAAATATCTCATATGTAGAATGTCTGATATGCAACTCCCCCCAAAGGGGTTGTGACCCACAGGTTGAAAACCACTGCCCCGGAGACACAGTTTGATCTTGCTATGTCCCGTGGGCTGAGTTGTCCATTATTGTACATGGTAGATCAACCTGGTGGAAAGCTGGATTTCCTGCCTCTGTTACAGCTACGGCCACATCTTGTCACCTATAGAAGCAGCATTGCTAGGTCAAGGGCATCGATCAAGGCTGCGAGCTCCTCACACTGACCCCCTTCTTGGCTCTAGGACAGTAAAGGGGCCTGCCACAAAGGACCAACACCCCAAGGGAGAATGAAACAGGCAAGTAGAGAAAGCTGGGTTCAGTGACCAGCAGCTGGGGAAGGTGACTCTGGAGGCCCAGCAGGCCCCAGCAGGCTGAGCTTCTGCCTCTGGTGCTGGTGTTTGGCTATTCAAGCCATGTACACTCTGTCCTCCCTCCCCTGGTCTGGGCCGTCGGCCCTCCCTGCACTGCAGCAGACTGGCTCTGCCTAGTCACTCCACCTGCATCCGGCTCTGCCCTGCATGCTAACCAGCCTGGTGCCCGACTGCAGGAGCTGGCATCTCTGCAGCCATGCTGGGACACAAGAGATGGATGTAGGGCTCCAGTTGAGGATGTGACGCTCAGTCTAGCCCTGCCTATATAAAGGAAAGAGAGAAGAAGAAGAAAACAAAACAAAAACAAAACACTTGTTTCTCTCTGAGGAAGACTCTGGCTACTGGGGCCAGGGCACTTTGGTCTACACTGTTCTCATCTTTCTGGATTAGGCACAGAAAATTCTGGTTTGGGGATTCCTCCTAATTCCAGGCCAAGTGGGGGAACCAGCCTCCATGGCGCATGCCTTGTCTCTGGGGGTAGTGAGGAGAATGCTGCTTATTCCTAAAGTCAAGATGAGCCAGGCCTGAGGAGGCTTCAGTAGAAGTGAAAAGACCACACAGGCTTATAGGGCCTAGCAAGCCAGCGGCCACAGACAGGCAACAGTTGGGACTAGGGGAGGCTCACCTCCAGGACTCCAACCATCAAAATAACTGCTCAGTCAGGCAGTGGCGGCGCACGCCTTTAATCCCAGCACTCGGGAGGCAGAGGCAGGCGAATCTGAGTTCGAGCCTGACCTGGTTTACAGAGCAAGTTCCAGGACAGGCTCCAAAGCTACAAAGAGAAGCCCCGTCTTGAAAAACCAAAAAAGTAAAATAAATAAATAAACAAACAAACAACTGCTCAGGGAACCCTAGGTTGACTGGGGAGGGCCCAAAGTAAATTTTGGGGTGAGAAAAATAGTCTAGATTGGCAAAGGTGGGATTGCAGGGGTGTGGTTTTTTGTCTGTTTTGTCTGTTTTTTTTTTTTTTGTTTTTTTTTTTTAAGAAGTTTCAATGTGCGCGCCTGAAAACCGTGATTAAAAGAAGACTGAGGGCTGACAAGATGGCTCAGCCGGTTAAAGCTCTTGCGGCCGAGGCAAGCTTGACTATGTGCCTGGACCCATGTGGTGGAAGGGGAAAAAACAGCTCCCGAAAGTTGTCTGAGCTGCACAGAGAATGAGAGAGAGAGAAAGGTGAGGGGGGCGGGGAGAGACTCTGATGGTCTGGGTTACAGGGAACTTGAATTTAGGGAACAACGTGGAAGCTCCTCCGGGGGTTAAACTCATACTCAAGACTCAGCAAGGTCATGCCTATGTGCACACACAAGAGGAATGAACTATGCACAAGGGAACAGACACAGCATTCCACAGTCTCCTGGTAGCCGAACATGACCTTGAACTTCTGATCCTCCTGCCTACACCTTTGGGATTATAGGTGTGAGCTACCACACTTGGTTTATGCTCTGCTAGGGATCAAAGCTTCTCACAGGCTGGACGAACACTCTTCCAACTGAGCTCCAGACCCTGGCCAACAAGAGGAAACCCCACAAAGGTCATCGACCAATCCACCAATGGACAACAAGCATGACACAGCCAGATGGCAGCGGTGACAAAGCAAAGGAATCTGGGTTTCTATGGGTCACAAACACAGGCTCTGAGTTCCTCAGGGTGTCATTAAATCCCCGTGCCCTATGGCTTTCCTCAGGAGAAACCGGCCAGCCTTAACAGCTGACTGACTAAATAGAGCCTCTCTCTGCCTGCCTGCTGTCCCCTGAGGACAAATAAGAAAGACAAGGCATATACTAGAGAGAACAAATGCTTTTTATGTAAATGTCGAGGCACTGTCTTGAAAGAACAAACATTTTAGGATTGCCTGGCTTCAGCCTCCCTGGCTCTCTGAAATATAATCCCCAAAAAAGCAGAGAAAGGGCAGCATGTACAAAGGTGGCTCCACCGGAGAGTAAGCGCAAGGACACTGTGGCTGTCTCTGAACACGAATCCCTCTTACCCCATGGGACAAGCTGCCAGTTTCTCAGGGACAACTCTGGGCTGCCTAGGACTGCAAATTTGTGACCTGCCCCTAATTTGATTTTCCCAGTGGCAATGGCGTTAAGCCCGGCCTGGGTTTGCACTCTTAGTCATTTTCAAAGCCTTAGGCCCTGCGATGCCCTCACTCCTCTGCACAGGGAAGCTCCCCACACTGTCTTCTCTCCCTGCAAAAGGAGGGCAGGCACGTGGAGGACACATGTGTGATTCTTCAGCAGCTGCGACCCGGTATCCCTGACTGGGATATGGACATTGCATAATGTACCCTGATCTTCAGAAGCAAAATCGACATGTAGATATCCCCGTGGGCAAGCAGATTTTCCCATGGCATGCTTTGTGCTAAAAGACTCTTGGGGTTAGGGGATGCTCCTGGTGGCAACTCCAGTCTCAGGGTGGAGCTCAGCCATTGGAAAGACTGAGGATTTGAGTGTTATTTATCTTTTTCTTTGGGAGAAAACATTGGTCAGTTATAGTACAAATCTCAGAGTCAGCTATCAGAGGGTGAAAGCCATAGGATCAGAGAAGCAGAGCAGCCAGCCACTAGAGTCCTTACCTCTACCAGTGCTCAGACCTAAAGGGCGATCCTGTCCTCAGACTGCCTGCTCAGACTGCACTGAGCTCTTGTCTCCTCCCGCCTTATGTTCCTCTCTCCACCCAACCATATCACTCCTGTCTCCACCTCCTTTGTACTAGGATGAAAGGCGTGTGATCCCAAGTAAGTGCTGGGATCATCCTTGTGTGAACTGTTTCTCTTTCAGACTGGATCAATTTCGTGTAGCCCAGGGTGATCTTGAACTAATAGAGTCTGTTCCTGGAGTCCTGAGATTAAAGGTGTGCGCCACCACTCCCTGGCCTCTAGTGGTTAGCTCTGCCCTCTGATCTCCAGGCAAGCTTTATTTGTTAGATCATGAACAGAATATCGCCACGGTCAATCAGATGAAACACAGCAAATATTTGTGGAGACCTTATCCTGTGTAAGGTGTATGCTGATTCTCTGGTCCGGCTGTACTGTGTGTGGGGCAAGTCTGTGAGGAAATGATGGGTGTGTGTGTGTGTGTGTACATGTGTATGCATGTGATGTGAATACAAACATATGTGTGTGTGCTTTTAATCTGCCTCCTTGTTTATCATAATCTAATATAGATGGAGGCCTGGGTGATAAGAGAGCTATAGTGTAAAGTTGGAGAGAAGCCATGCTCTACCTTAGGTCTAGTTCTAGTTTCAAGCTTTTCATCTGCCTTCCGAACAAATGCAGGCTCCTATTTCAGCTTTGAGATTCTTCTAGTTAGTTCAGCTGTAGGCTTTACAAAGTCAAGAGACTCTAAGAGAGTCTCAATGGAGGAACTGCCTTCATCAGATTGGCCTATTGGCATGCTCATTTATGTAGGAGGGTCCAGCCTACTGTGGGTGGCACTGTCCCTAGACAGGAGGGCCTGGGCTGTGTAAGAGAGCTAGCTGAACAGTAACCAGTAAGTAGTCTTCCTCCTCCTCTGTGGTTTCTGCTTCAGGTCCTTGCTTGAGTTCCTGCCCTAACTTCCTTCACTGATGACCTGTGATCTGGAAGGGCCAGTCAAATAAACCCTTTCCTCTCCAATTTGTGTTTAATCAGGATGCTTATCTGAGCAACAGAAAGAAGACCAGGACACAGACCATCTGGTTCCTGGGGTCCTTGGTGTCTCACAGCTGTCTGTGAAGAGAATGTAGGGGTGCACAGGTGTGGTGGATTATTAGTTTAAGACGTGTTACATTTGTTTATGTCGTGGAACATTTGTTTAATATTTATTTAAAGATGTGTTGCATTCCTTTTGTTTTAAATATTTATTTATTATGCATACAATATTCTGTCTGCATGTATGCCTACAGGCCAGAAGAGGGCGCCAGACCCCATTACAGATGGTTGTGAGCCACCATGTGGTTGCTGGGAATTGAACTCAGGACCTTTGGAAGAGCAGGCAATGCTCTTAACCTCTGAGCCATCTCTCCAGCCCCAGTGTTGCATTCTTTTATGTTGCATTTGTTTAACTCTGTGAAGCTGTGTTACTTTGTCTGCCTAAGACACCTGATTGGTCTAATAAAGAGCTGAATGGCCAATAGCTGGGCAGAGAGAATAAATAGAAGGAGAAAGAGAGGAGAGGAAGGAGCAAGAAAAGGAGGAGAAGAACAGGATGCCAGGGGTCAGTCACCCAGCCACACTACCAGCCATAGAATAAGAAGGAAAGAAAGAAATATAGAAGAGAGAAAGGTAAAAACTCAGAGACAGAAGGTAGATGGGTCAGCTTGTTAGGCTTGGCAAGCACCTTTACCCATGGTTTACCCACAGAGCCATCTCACTGGTCTGAGAGTTAAGTAGAGGGCTGGAAAGATCTGCAGGCGAATTTCTCTCCAGGAGACAAGTTCCACCTAGGGCTGGCACCAGGCTTAAGCCTTTTCCCCCCTAGTGTTACTGGGCTTGTTGAGGGTTAGGTCCTGGGTCCTAGCAGACCTAAAGTGACCTTGACCCAGAGGAAACATTCTGCCTACGTGTAGTTGTTTGTTTGTTTGTTTGTTTTTGTTGTTTTTACTCTTTGTGGGGCCTGCCACCCAGTTCCCAAATAATCACACAGAGTCTTATTCGTTTCTATAAATGCCTGACCTTAGCTTGGCTTATTTCTTGCCAGCTTTTCTTAACTTAAATTATCCCAGGCCTGATGGCCCAGGTCCCACATGGTAGGAGAGAATCGACTCTTGCAGGTTGTCCTCTGACCTCCCCATGCATGTCCTCTAGACCATAAGCATGTTGAGGCACATGTGCCTAAACACATACCCTTTAGAATTATAATTACAATGTAATTTAAATACAGACTTCACATCGGAACCCGAAGATGACTTGGGGACCACTGGACATCTCCATTAATTTCTCTTCCCACAATGTGGTCACATTGATTAATTACCTCTCTGATTTTCACTATTGTTTACTTGGTCTGTTGAGGATGGGCGGCCAAGCCTAGCTTGTTGGGGCTGCCAAGAACCAGTCTCTGAGTTCTTCCCCAGAGATACTAAGAGACTTTGTGGGAGGTGGCAACCAGAAAAAAAAGGGCCGAGTGTTTCTGCTACAAACTATCCCTCAGCCAGAGGAAATACATGCAGCATTGTTGAGTCTCCGTCTGGGGTAGGGTTGGCTCCTGTGCAGGGATCTGGGTTCTGGGCCAATACTTAACATGAAGTAGTTGCTCAATAAACACTAAAGGCAATAAATATGGGAACGTTCAGAGAAATGTCTCCCATTTTACTGAGGAGGTAACTAAGATCAGTGAGGACCAGCACTCTCCATCCCCATCACAGGACCTGGGAAGTGGATGATGGTTCTTCCCACCATCCCAAACCAGACATGACTTTGTCAATATCCAGGGTTCCCTACAGAGCCAGGAACACACAATGACTTCAAAGGTCCCCATCCTAACAATAAAGGTGAAAGACTTATACTTGTGGCTGGGGTGTCTAAAACTATATACAAGGGCTGGAGAGATGGCTCAGTGGTTAAGAGCATTGCCTGCTCTTCCAAAGGTCCTGAGTTTAATTCCCAGCAACCACATGGTGGCTCACAACCATCTGTAATGAAGTCTGATGTCCTCTTCTGGCCTTCGGGCATACATGCAGACAGAATATTGTATACATAATAAAAATAAATAAATATTTAAAAAAAATAAAACTGTATATATTTCACTTAGGATAGTATTCATATTCCCCTGCTTATTTAAATGAAGACATTTAGTTGGGTGTGGGGACACATGTTTGTCCTCCCAGCACTCAGAGGATGGCAGCAGTAGGATGATGAATTGGAGGCTAGCCTTGACTGGACAGAGAGCTCTCGGCCAGTCTGGACTGCATGAGACCCAATCTTAAAACAACAACAACAACAAAAAAGGACTAGAGCTATAGCTCAGTAATTGGAGAGCTTGCCTAGCATGCAGGAAGCCCTGGGTTCAATTCCCAGTACAGCATAAAACAGGGTTTGGTGATGTACATACACCTGTAGTCCCAGCAGTCAGGCGGTATAGACAGGAAGATCAAAGGTTTAAGGCCTCACTGGGCAAGTTGAGACAAGCCTGGCTACATGAGACCCTGTCTCCAATGGTTTCCTAAATGTCCCTGAGCTGTCCCATGGTCCCTGATGGGCAACCACTCACCTTGTCCTCCTCAGCCCTGAAGTCGGGCATGGTGCTCACACACAGACTGACAGCCGTGGTGGCCACGAAGAGAATGGAGAGGCAGGCAAAGACTTTCCCGGGCAGCCCCGACTGTGGGTCCTCCACCATCTCACGCAGCTGGTTCATGCTGCGTGCCCATCGCGAGGACTGTACTTCAGAGTGGCAGGCCTGGCGCTGCTGCTGGCGCTGCATAGCCTCCTCCCGGCGCAGCTCCGCTGCCTCCTCCAGCTTCTTCATGAGTTTGCGCAGGCAGCAGCGTTCCAGGTTGGCTTCCTCGATGCCCCAGTAGCTCAACTCTTCCCGGAACGACAGCGCGCACATCTCCCGCAGAAGCACCAGCTTTCCCGCGGCTAGAAAGCTCACGATCACCCCGAAGGCATTGGGGCTCCTGTCAAAGAAGAACTCCTGGCTGCTCTCGTCATAGTCATCACAGAGCTGTGTGATCTCCTCGTAGCTGCGGCACAGCCGGAGTCTGCTTAGGCGGCTTAGCGGGAAAGCATCCAGGGTGCTCCAGGGCAGCAGATATCGCCGGCCACCCACGTTCACCAGGATCTCCTTCTTCAGGTCGGCCTCTGGAGAGGCGTCCAGGGAGCCCACCTTCCGGGCCCTGCGGTAGTAAAGGCCCTTCACTGACTGAGGCTCTGGATCAGGCCAGAGCTGGCTCAAGGGGCTGCAGGAGCCAAAGTGATGGTGTCCTGGAAGCAGGTCCCTGTCTCTGGAAGACGTGGGCATTGCCACAGACTGTGGGGCCAGGGCTCACCTGCCGGCCTCCAGAAGAAGAAGAACAAAAGAAGAAAGGGAGCATGAGTCTTGGTAGTACAAACATTGCTGCATTTGTGCGTTATACCTGCAGCTGCTTCAGCCATCTCTGAACCTCCTGTTTACTTCTTGGTTACCGGGCAGTTACTATGTGCTTGGGTCATGCCACTGGACACGTCCCTACCCCTGTGGAAGCATGTACATCCATGATACAGGTGTGCTGCCCACTACACTAAGGAGAGAGGTACTTCATGTTCATCTCCTTCTCCCTGACACAGACATTTTGAGAATGGAGATGGAATGGATCCTGAACCCATCCCAGACTATGGGGTCTTGAACATGTGGCTTCCTTTCTCTCTTCTCTAATGTTGACCCTTGGGTCATCCCTGCAGGGGCCCCGTGTGGCTGTGTTCTGAGGAGTGACTCAATCTCTCTGGACCCTCTGCTTGGTCTGTGTGAGTGGAGAAGCTCGAGTTCCCACTCTGTGGGCCAGGCCAGTGAGCAATGCACACATGCAGCACCCATAACCGTCACTTCTAGGTGCTCTAACACAGCTAGTTCCTTTAGCAGACTCATACCAACCGTCCCATGAGGGAGTCAGGCCCAGTTTACCTTGGCAGATGAGGAAACCCAGGCCCAGCATCTTGACCACTGTTTAGCAAATACAGTTCAGTAAGGCTCAGTGAGGGTCAGCCACCAAACGCACAGGGACTGAGAACCGTGGCGGCATTGCGAGGCACCCGACTTCTCAGAAGCTCCCCACAAAAGATTCACCCCCTGGTTTTCTCTCTCATTCAGAGGACCCTGGTATGAGGGTGGAGGACACCTCCCACTTTGGACAACTTTTTCCTACTCAGACATGCATTTTGTGTTTGCCTCAGCCACCCTTGCTGTGTGACCTTGAAGTGGTTACTCCCCTCACTGGGATGTCATTTCCTATCTGTGGAGTGAAGCGGCTTCTAATGCTCTCTCCATCACAGACCTATTTAGGGGCTTCACTAAGACAAGTGTTTTTGATGTTTGCTTGCTCGCATATTTTTAAAAATTATTTCCGTGCTATGTCTCAACCTCCCTATTGTGCGACCATTTCTTCCGCTATTCATTCCAGCCAGAGCTGTCTCCAGGCACCTATAACTGTACATTGAGAGAGGCACTCCAATCAGGAGCCGATGGAAATAAAAGTGCTTTCCAATTTCAGAGCCTGCTGGATTGTGGCGGCCGGTGAGGAGCGAGCTGGGCTGCCGTGTTTCACATGCGCTGCAGTACCCTCTGTTATTTTGCATGCGTTCCTTGGTTCACAGCACACAGCCAGTGGGAGGAGAGCAGCCTGCAAAGAGTCTAGGGAGTTCTTTCCAAGCTTTCTCAATTTCCAGAGCAAAAACTAAGTCCTAGAGAGCTGAAGGGACTCGTCCAAGGTCACACAGCAAATCTGAATCCAACCCAACATTGGTCTTCCTGGTCTGGGGTTCGGTTAGCCCAGAGCCAGAATCTTGCTCCATCTCCTTCCACTGAACAGATCTGATTTTGCCGTCTTTGCTCCCCTAACAGCTGGCCAGCAGAACTCCTCCAGAGCCCCGGGGAAAGTAATTCTCTCCAAAAGTCCCTTCTGCCAAGCTGTTTAGCCCAGCCACTGCTCTAAAACATCCCACCCCAGGACAAACAAGTTCCTCCCAAGTTAACTCACCGCTAGTCTTAGGAAGTCCGTTCCCAGCCAGTTCTCTGCCGGACATGGGGAGCCCATGTCTCTCTCAGTGACCAGGAAAGAGACAGTTTTGTGTCAGAGAGGTGGGGGGGGGGCACACAAACCAAACCAGCTGGCAACATAGCATCCCTGGCAGCGTCAGTTTCTCCGGCCTCCTCTATAGACCAGAAGTTTATTCATTCTGATTCTGCAGAAGAGCAGGGGCGCAAGGTGGCTTTCTAGAAGGACTCTGAAGCCCTCCTTCCTCCTGAGAGCTGAAGGTCCGAATGCTGCAGGGAGCTGGGCCAGCCGTCCTGCCTCAGCAACGGACTTGGTGCTCCAAGTCCCACAGGAACAGCCAGCATGGTCCTGCCCAGGGTGGGGGGTGGGGGTGCTGACGGGAAGGGCTTAGGATTAATCTCTCCATCAGCCAGGCAGCGGGCGGGAGCTGTGGCTGCTCTGCCAAGCACCCGGGAGGCAAGGAGAGTGTCTGTCCTCTCTTCTCTGTGAGGAGGAGCTGAGCTCAGGAGGAGCTGGGGCAGCTAGGGACCTGAGGACCAGGCTATTGCAGCCTCCTCGTGCACTAAGGTGGGGGAGATGCCAGGGAAGTTTGCAGATTGAGACAGACTGACCTGGCCTCAGAGCCTATGGTGGGTATCAGGGAAATGGTATAAAGGGTTAGGAATGGAGAGGCTTGAAGCCAGAGGCCAGCCTCCAATGGCTGGGTTAGTGCCTTCCTACTCAGCCTCCTTATCTGTAGAAGGTGCATGAGTGACAGGGGGAGGGAGGGTGGCTGCCAGGATATAAAATCCACAAACGTTTCCTATGAGCTCAGCTCCGTGTATAGGTAGGGAGATTCCACAAGCGAGTTTCTTGCTGTGTGTCCTTGGTGAGTCACCTCACCTCTCTGGGCCTCAGTTTTCTCACCCGTCAAATGAGGACAGCGGGAACCGCGAAGGTTGAAATTGCGGAAGCATGTTAATGTAGGACTTGCTGTCCCTTGGTCCTTCGGTTTCTTAAAAGGTTTTGCAGCCAAGTGACCTTCAGGACTCCATTCTGTCTCTGAGGGCCCCAGAGGCTTATTCAAGGTCATCATGCTAATTAGCCGCTGCGATAGCTTAGGACCATCACTGAAGTCAGACAGAATCTGATGTGGGGGTTCAGGAGCAAGAGGGATCAGAGCCTGGCAGTCCTCAGTTCTCTGGAAGGAGCAACTGAGTTTCCCTGTGGCCTGGCAGAGGGGTGGAGGGATGGAAGCAGGAGAAAGAAGCTGGCAGGGGGCAGGGATTCTCAGAGGGTATTATGGGAACCTTAGGGCTCTGCAGAAATGGTGAGGGGGCCTGTCTGATGGCAGGGCAAGAACTGGAGACTCAGCCTGTTTTCTCCGCCTTCCCACTGCCCTCCCCCCCCATCCCCCGCTGCCTGTGCCACAGTCACTGCTGGGGCCTCAGGCAGAGATGAGCATCTTTGTGAGGGATGCCGAGGTCCTGTCTCTTCCCCCTCCCCGGAGCGGGCTCTCTTTTCTTCATCGGATTTAGTCCTGTCTTAGTCAGGGTTACTATTGCTGTGATGAAACACCATAACCAAAGCAACTTGGGGAGGAAAGGGTTTATTTGCTTTACCTATCCTGAGTAAGTCAAGGCAGAAACTCAAACAGGGCAGGAACCTGGAGGCTGGAAATGATGCAGAGGCCACGGAGGAGCGCTGCTTATTGGCTTCTTCCTCATGGCTTGCTCAGCCTGCTTTCTTACAGAACCCAGGACCACCAGTTCAGGGTGGGGGTTAGCCTCACCTACTATGGCCTGGGCCCTCCTCCATCAGTCACTAATTAAGAAAATGCTCTACAGGTTTGCCTATGACCCAGTCTTAGGGAGGCATTTCCTCCACTGAGGCTCCCTCCGCTCCGGTGACTCTAGCTTGTGTCAGGTTGACATAAAACAAGTCAGCACAAGTTCCTTAAGTTAACCACCCTCCTTAGAGTCTATCTTCCTCTCCTAGTTCTCTCTGGGCGTGCGAGGTCCAGATGCTAATCAAGGCTCAGTGCTAATCAGGGCTCAAGCGTGCACATGCGTGCAGATCTAAATTTGATCCCTTAAATCCCATATGGTAATACATGCCTGATAGTCCTGTGTTGGGGAGGCAAAGACAGGGGTGAAGGGTGGGAGTGTGGGAGTGTGTGTGTGTGTGTGTGTGTGTGTGTGTGTGTGTGTGTGTGTAGGGTTCTCCCTTAGTCTTGCTGGTCAGCCAGCTTGACTTGCTTGGGAATTTCTAGGCCAGTGAGAAGACTTGGTGGGCGTGATCCATGCATGGGGTTCCCCGTCAGGGTTAGGATTAGGTGCTCCCTGACTGTCCAGCCAGGTCTGCTGTGCCATAGCTATATGACCCCAAGGCAGGTTTTCTTTTTTCTCTAGGCATCAGGGCAGCTGGGTGACTTAGCTTTGGAGCTCCCTGGTCTTTGCGAGTAGCAAGTGAATTATTTGGCACAGCACCATACAGGTGCAGAAGTTTTGATCCAGTTTTCTCTTTAGCATCGTCTCTGTCCCTTCTTACAGCAGTGCGATCATCGCTAACAGAGCGTGGGTGTAGAGGGGCAGCCAGGCCGAGGCTACTGTTGATCGGCAGTATATGATACCCTGACCACGGCTGGTTTTGTAGGGAGAAAAACCTCCTCAAACATGGTGCTTGCCAATTACTCTAGTGTAAATACTCCGGCCATATCAAGGGGACGCATTGCTCTGCGGAGGGCTGGGAAGGCAGGTGCAGGGCAGACTCTTGCACTCCTGTGCTAAAGGGTTCTGGGCATCACTGATGTGGCTTTCCAGCATGGACAAGGAAAGGCTCCCCAAGACAGGATTCTTGGTTAAACCCTGACTGTGCAACAGCTCTCAAGCCTTGACTGGGATTCTGATGGGCAGCTGGGGTGATAATATGATCTTGACAGCAATATTCAGAAAGGATTGGTGGTGTTTAGCCACACCTTAGAGTGCTAGGCAGGTTTATTCTTTACACCTTCCCATCTCCCCAGGATCCATTGACCCCTCTCATGGCTGCCCTCAGTGGTGGCAGAGCCTGTTCTGCCTGGTTTGGGGTGAGCACAGCCAAGCAGGCTCCCTTCCTGGACTGACTGTCCCTTCCAGCAGCTGATACACAAAGTGCCTCTCCCAGGCCACATTGAGCAGGTACACTGTGGTCTCTTGAGCAGTCCAGCTGGGTTCTGTATTGGGCACTGTCTTCAGTGTATTGGGTTCTGAGCTTCAGCAGTTTGTGGAACACGGTCTACCAGGCAGCATTTGCCTCACCAGGGAATAAAGAAGGGTTTCGGGGGTGCCCTTAACGTGGTGACAGGAAATTTGGAGTCAGTGTCAGACTCCAGGAGAGGAGTTGGCTCAGGGTTGGAGGTGATAATGGTGGTAGTGTGAGGGTAGGGGTGCCAGACTGTCATACCAGGAGCCCAGTGTTGTGAACAGCAAGGCGCCTCCTAGTGATCATGGCAACCAGGGACTCAACTCTTGTGGGGTTTGAGTTCCGGCATTTCTCATATCCGGTTTAACTTTTCCTATACCCCTCCGCAGCGCGTCAAGAAGTATTTTGCTTTGTAAAGCTGCGGGGACGTATTTATCATCTTGCCTGGGGAATCTTGGCCACGAGGTGTTCATTTAATCTGCAATTGGCACCAGCTCTGGAGCAGCAGTACCTGCCCAGAGAGGCAGCCGCAGTGGCAGAGAGCTATAGTGCAGTCAATTACCGCCTCTGCGAACTTGGCCTGAGAGAGCACGGATATGTTAAGCACCTGTCTGTAAGGATCAAATGGCTTTTTCCTCATTCTTTGGAAGCTTTGGGGGAAGCTTTCTACCTTTTGTTTTGTTCTGGTCGTTTTGGTTTTTCTTTTTAAGACAGGTTCTCTCTGTGTAACCTTGGCTGTCCTGGAACTCACTCTGTAGACCAGGCTGGCCTCAATCAAATTCAGAGATCTGCTTACCTTTGCCTCCCGGGTACTGGGATTAAAGGTGTCTGCTCCATATCCAGCTCTATGTATCTTTTATTAATACTTGGTCTTGGTTCAGTGGTCACCAGTGCATGAAAGAGGCAGGCAGACGAGGGACGGGGAGGATTGAGAGCTATAAGGGGCAGAGCCTAAGGTCTCTAAGGGATGACAGTGGTGGAGAATAAGAAGCAGGAAGGGCAAAACCTGGTGTGCACATTCAGCTACCGGAAGGGAGCAAACGGCGTGGCTCAGGGAACTAACATCCAACGTTTGTCTGACTGGTGTGGGTTAAACAGTGAGCGGTCACATCTAGAACTCTCCAGAGAAAAGATATGTAAACCAGGACTGAAGTGGGAAGTACCCGTGTGCCTCCACCTCCCCACGTTCCTGTCTTAGGTTTTCTATTTTCTCTGACCATGGCAACTCTTATAAAGGAAAACATTTCACTGGGATTGTCTTATGGTTCAGAGGTTTAGTCCGATGTCATCATGGTGAGAAGCATGGTGGCATGCGGGCAGACATGGCGCTGGAGAAGGAGCTGAGAGTTGGTTCTACATCCAGACTGGCAAGCAGCAGGGAGAATGGCATTGTGCCTGGCATGAGCTACAGAAACCTCAAAGCCCGCCCCCCAGTGACAGACACACTTCTTCCAATAAGACCACACTACTCCAACAAGGCCACACCTCCTAATAGTACCACTCCCAGTGAGCCTGGGCGGGGGGGGGGGGCATTTTCGCTTACACTACCACAATTCCCCCACCGGCTTGGGGGTTCTGGTGCGGGAGAATTATCTGTATTCTGTCAATCATATTTTAATAAAACGCTGATTGGCCAGGCAGGCAGTATAGGCGGGAAAGCCAGACAGGAAGTAGGGGTGGAGCAAAGAGACTGGGAGTATTCTGGAAGCAGAAGCTCTCTCTCAGCCACTCCTGTGCAGGCCACCGAAGAGGCAGCATGTAACTTGCCCAGCTGAGAAAGGTACGGAGCCATTATGGCTAACATAGATGAGAATAATGGGTTAACATAAGTTATAAGAGCTAATAAGTAGCCTGACCTAATGGGCCAATCAGTTTATAATCCTATGGAGTCCTGTGTGTAATTTCTCTTTGGGATTTGCCGGCTGTTGGGGTACCGGGCGGGACGGAAATCCCAACAAGCCGGCCCCTCATGTTACAGGGTTCTCTGGAGATGGTGGTTTCCCAGTGTTCTTTAGGTGGCCCAGTAGTCCTGGGTTCCTCAGTTAGCAGGTTCTTTGCAGACTTTCCTTGGTAGAGATAAAACTGGTCTGTCTTTGCCAGCCAAACTACCCAAACTCACATGTCACTGCCCAGATTTGTCTCACTCCCCAAAGCGTGGTTCTGTTCCAGGGCCTGTCAACGGTCCAATTCATAGTTGCTTCTGGAAGCAGCTTACCACCCTGGGTTCCCTCAGTGAGGAGTACAATGGAATTTTGACATGTGTTTCATCTTTATTGTTATGAGAAGCACTTAAAAAGTCTTTTTGTAAATATTTCCATTAAATTTTCAGGATATGGTTTGGCATAGCCCAGGGTGGCCTTCATCTTGCTAGGTGGTCAAGACTTGAATTTCCTGATCCCCCCTGCTCTACCTCTCAGGTACTGACATTATTCGTGTACACAACCACACCAGGTAGATGTCCTCTGCCAGCTCCAGCTGCCTCATGGAGATGTAGAGAGGGCACATGGAGACCAACGGGGCCGTGGGGTGCTAGGGAACTCACGGCTGCATGGTGTGGATGGTGCCCGGGAGGTGGATGCGGCTACCCTGAGCGCTCGGTCCCTGTGTCCAAAGCCAGACTCCTTTTCAGTTCTTCATGGTGGGGTAGCTGCCTTTGAGTCACCCAAGGTCCTGTGAGGGGCCCTTTACCTAAGCTGGACTTGGGTAAAATCCTTTATTTGTTGCTGGTACCCTACCTGGGGTGAATAAATGTTTGCTCGCATGTCCCCAGGAATGTCACCCAACATCATACCACACGGATTAGGAAGAGAAGGCCTTGGGTTCTGGGGTCAGAACTCAGGGCTTCAAGGGGCTTTGGCTCAGCTCTGTGGTGCCTGAGGCCCCTGCTGGGTTACCCAAGGCCAGATGACATCAAACTGTTGCAAACTGTAGCTCTTTGCCTGGCTTGATTTCCTATAACAGGAACGCTTGCTTTTGTACCAAACCTGCCGAGAGAATTCAAAATACAACGCAAGCCAGTACCTGTTGCCACGAGAGAATGTCCAAACTACGTCTGGTAAGCAAAGAAAGCAGGAACACGGTGGGCCAGGCGCTAGGTGGCTTTCTCCAAGTCATCTCTCCTTTTTATCGTTCAGGCGTCTCCTGGAGATTGAGAGCTCAGCTCTGGACCCTCTTACCCCGGATCAATGTCCAGGTTGTAATTTCTGCCTTTGCAACCCGGACCAAGTTCCTCTGCTTCTCTGGAGCTGCCTCCTCATCCGTAAGGTGATAGCAGATAGTATCCGCCTGGGGGGCTTTGGAAGAATGATGAATGAGGACATGTGTGTAAACAAAGCATCCTGTTGGGCTTGAGATAAGCAGCCTGAGGCTCTTTTTTATTTTTAGGCATTTTATTAATAATTCTTAAAGAAGATAAATGCATGTTAGGTGTTTCTGATATTTGATCACAGGATTGTGTGCGTGCGTGTGTGCATGTGTGTGCGTGTGTGCGTGTGTGCCTGTGCATGTGTGTGTGTGTGTGTGTGTGTGTGAATCTGTGCATGTGGGTGCATTTGTATTCACCTCCCCAAGAGTACAAATCTCATTTTCTTGCTGGGAAAAAAACCTCCTGACTTGCTTTCGTACTTTTTTTTTTTTCTTTTGAGAGCTGTTTGCTCTGGACAGAGTCTGCCTTCCTGAAGGTTTAAAATCTAGGACAGAGCTTTTCCTCAGAGGGAGGGGGAAGGTCACAGGGAACATCTGCTGTCCTTGTCCTCAGTGTTCTAGATCGAGGACTTACTCGGACAAGACGGAGACACCAGAGCAGTAAAATAATTGACCTGATTCTCTTTCTCGTCCTGAAGCCTCGTGCTCTGTGGAGACATGGAGCTCTTTATCATAAAAGGCAATGCTTTGCCCCGCTTGTTCTGCTGGCAATGAGAATGTTGGCTTTTGCACCCAACGTCCCTCCTAGTGAAATAAATTGGAAGGACACACGGGGACAGTCTGGTGTAGATTTAAAGCAAGCCTGACTCAGGATTCGGTGCTGGAGGAAGTGGTTCCAGCAGAACCAGCAGGCTGTGGGGACAGCATAGGAGTGCTGTGGGGACAGACGACAATGTTGTTCTCTGGGCTGCCGAGACAGAGATTCGGGGACAGACACACCCTACAAAGACATGCTCCCACCTCCTCACCCACTCACTGTCCTAGCGCTTTTAGCCAGGCCCCCCTTCCAGTACCATCATCAAATCGTGAACCCATTCGTTAGGTCTGAGCCTCCACTCTCTTACCAGTGATTGACCTACCAGCTGAGGGCCAGGCTCTGTCATTTGAGTCTTTGGGGAAGATGACACTTCATATCCAGTGTTGAGTCTGAATACAGGCAATCCTGAACTGGTAGCTTAAAGATAGCCTTGCCGTCCCATCCTTTCATGAGAGAAGAATTAATTTGTGGATGTATTTGCTGATTCGCAAAGTGGACTAACTCCCTTTCCAAGGTAGCGATGACAGCTTGCTGACGGGTGCCCGCCGACTTGTCACTCCTGGCTGGCTTATTCCTGGTGTCTGGGAAGATGATGGGGTGACACCCCTGTCTGGCCCTCTGGACACTCTGGAAGGGAGACTTCTAGGGTCCCTGCAGCAGGGTGCTATGGTCAATCCAAAAGACCTCCCACCTCCACCCCCGCACATAGAGTCTTCACACAGTACAGATATCAGGCTTGGTGTGGTAGCACACGCCTTCACTCCCAGAACTTGAGAGTAGATGCAGGTAAATCTCTGTGAGTTCAAGACCATCTTTGAACTACATTAACGTGTTCAAGAACTGCTGTCTGCATAATAAGACCCTGCCTAACCCTAAGGTCCATGGCCACTGTTCAGTTCTGGACCACAAAGCTTGTCTCTGTCGTTTGGAATTCCTGTGCCAGAGGCCTCTTGGCTCCTGTCCGTGTTGCTGTGATAAAACACCATGACCAAAAGCAACTTGAGGAAAGGGTTTATTGCATCTAACAACTTGTAGTTCATCATCCAGGGAAGTCAGGAAGTAGAAACTGAAGCAAAGGTCATGGAGGAGTGTTGCTCACTGCTTGGTCAGCCTGCTTTCTTGGTCATCCAGGATTGCCAACCTGGGTCAGGGGAACACTGCTCACAGTGATAGGCCTTTCTGTGTCAACCATCAATCAAGAAGAATGCTCCACAGGCTTGCCTACAACCGGTCTGGCGGGGGCTTTTCTCAATTGAGGCTGTCTCCTCCAAAAGGACTCTAGCTTGTGTCAAGCTGACGTCAAACTAGTCGGCACAGTTCTCCAAGAGTCTGACCTCCAGGCTACCCACCCCCAGCCACCAGCCACCATCCGCTCTGGGGAGAATTTAATTGCTTTCCTACTCAGCACCTTGCTAAGTCTGCAGGCACAGAGGGCTTTGAAGATTAAAGCATGAAAGGAAGTTAATTATTTAAAGACACACATTTGAAGTGGGGCAAACTGAACTTCGGTTAAAAACCAAGAAGTCTAAATTGCCAATTACCAGTAGCAAGCTCTTCTTCATATATGACAAATGAGCAGGGGCTTATCTCTGTCAGGTGTTCTGACTGGCGCACCTTGACTCAGACGTGTCATTCCAGCTCTGTACGTAAGGAAACCTAGGCACAGAGAGGTTGGGTGCCTCGCCTAGGGTAACTCAGCTTCAAGAGGCATACATAGAGATTTGAACCCATATCTATGTCCCTTCCCCAGGGTACTATTGGGATAGAAAGATGTATTTGTTCCTGGAGAAATCAGTCCCCGGGGCTCTCTGTGACTCAATGTTCCTATGACCATTGCATCTATTTAAGACTGAGAAATAAGCCGGGTGGTGGTGGCGCACGCCTTTAATTCCAGCACTCAGGAGGCAGAGGAAGGGGGATCTCTGTGAGTTCAAGGCCAGCCTGGTCTACAAGATCTAGTTCTAGGACAGGCACCAAAGCTACAGAGAAATCCTGTTTCGAAAAACCAAAAAAAAAAAAAAAACAAAACAAAACAAAACAGGAAAAAAAAAACCTCCAAAACAAAACAAAACCAAAAGCAAAAAAAAAAAAACCAAAAAAACAAAAAAAACCCTAAAAACAAAACAACAACAACAACAAAACCCTGAGAAATAACTATTTGTAGATATGATGAGAAAGAAAATTGGGTTCTATGGTATCAATGAGGACACTTAAGCTATCTGAAATTACAGAAACAGCTCACTACGGCTCTAGTAGGACATGGTCCATTAGTCATGGATTCAGTTGGTGAGGATGGCACTTGGGGGGGCCGTTTCGGTGCCTCTCCTTCCAGCATCCTGCTGGGCCTCGCTCGGCGGAGCCTTGTGTTTCCATCTGGGCACAGCACCACCAGACCTCATCATCCTCTCTGCTCACTGTTATTAAACACCCAGCATCGATGAGATTTTCTGGAGGCCAAAACAGTAACTGTGGCTTAATGGGGGCTTAATGGGGGACATCTGCGAGCCCAGATGAGCACCGAATGAGAGAAGCCAGGTAGCCCTGCTGGAGACAGACGCTGAAACTTTAGCTGGCAAACCACAGCCACGTGGCCATACACAGATTAATAGAAATGGATTAAATTAAGATGTAAGAGTTAGTCAATAAGAAGCTAGAGCTAATGGGTTAAGCAGTAATCTAATTAATAAAGTTTCTGTGTGATTATTTCAGGGCTGAGCAGCTGGGAACCAATAAGCAGCCTCCTCCAACATTTTCAGGCACATGCCAGCTATACCCAGCTCTTTACCCAGGTGCTGGGGCTCAAATTCAGGTCCTGATGCTTTCAAACCCAGGGCCATCTCTCCAAAGCACCAAGGCATCTATGTAAAGATGAATGATCACGTGTTTCTCTCCCATGTGCCCCTCAAGTATTTCCTGGCTAACAGTTTACTCACTTAGTGGCTTCTTCCTGGGAGGAGACACTGGCCAGCACCTGCCTGCTGCTCTCTGTAATGTTCCTTAACTCCTACTACCCTATGGGATCACAGTTATCATTCACCCCATTCTCCAGATGAGGACACTGAGGTCCAGGGAAACTGGATACCACTGTTAGGCTTTTGCAACTGGTACGTGAGCTCGAGAATTTACTTGTACGCCAGCCTCATCAGAGGTGGAAATAGGGGATGAGGCCCTACCTTCCTTAGTACAGCTAGGCAGCCCTTAAATCCAGGACAGGCCTGTGTGGGGATGAGGAGCAAGAAGCGTTGGCTGCTGCGTGCAGTGGGTCTGCAGCATGGCTTCTTTGGCCTCAGTACCCCACCAGCAATTTCTGTTTGTTTCTGTCCCCCAATGCCGCCTTCCCCTGACCACAGAGAACTTCCTGCTCCATCCCCATCGCTGGTGCCCTGTGTGGGCACCAGCCTAGGTTTCCTGCTGCCCCACCCCGCCATGCTCCCATAGAGACAGGCTGGGTTAAGCGCCTCTGGATTAGGGAGGTGCTAATGATCTAATATCTCAGCTGGGGATTTGATTGATCCCACAGCACAGCAGGAGAGGCTCCCACTGATTTCTCTCTCAGAAGCCACTACTTCAATTATGCTAAGTCCTCATCAAGAGAGAATTAGGGGAGATAAAAGGCAAGCGCTTAGGGATCCCATGGACCACCTGCTACACAGCTGCTTAATATCCATTCTCAGCTGTCACCTGTCACGGCAAGGTGTCACAGCCAGCCCTCCCTAAAGTCTAACCTTCCCAGGGTTCATAAGCCCAAGTTTTAAGTGACCTTTTACCCTCCAGACTCCTATTTCTTTAACTATTGGTTCCAGACAGAGAGCAGGCAACTGCTTCCTGTTTCCATCTTCCCCCAACTTTAAGGGTTCCCCAACTACACAAGGCTGGGGTGGATGCTGGACCCCAGACCCCACTCCTTGCTTTCTGATGGTTGTAAGCGCCTGGCTCACTTACCAGCTGCAAAGAGTCCCACTTACCAACGGTATCTCTGGGCCTGTTTCCTCAGCTAGAGAATGGGGTGAATGGTACCTTGGGAAGTTTCCATTAGGTCACTGAGGAAGCTTGAGACATCTTGAAACATATCTAGGCCCACAGGATTTTGAATGTCAGTCTTTGAGCCCTCTCTAGGCTATCCACGTTCCTGAAGAAAATGCTGGACAACAACTTGATAACATCAGTAGCTCTCATTTTATATTTGTTTGTTTGTTAAGACAGTTTCTCTATGTAGCAATGTGGATGTCCTGAAACTCACTCTGCAGACCAGGCTAGCATCAGACTCACAGAGATTGACCTGCCTCTGCCTCCTGAGTGCTGGAATTAAAGGCATGCGCCACCACTGCCTGGTAATAGCTCTTATTTTAATAGTGATTGAAAACACAATTACACGCGTACATATTTGCTTTAAACATAAACTTGACCTCGAGAAACCTAGAAAATCAGAAGTTAAAACAGCTCAACCACGACAGGATTAAAAAAAACAGTTGGGAAAGGGAAGCGTGTGACCAGTGTGACAGGTCATTTAGGGCCAGAGCGTGTCTCAGAATGCACACTTATCTAAGGTCAGGTCTCCGGTTTTGCGGGGACATAGCAGGGCTGGTCCTCTGAGAACTGATATTTCCACTTAGACACATGGGAGGTAGGATAAGAAGCTGTTGGTACAAGTTGGGTATCACGGGGCACAGCAAAGAGGATGGTGATTCAAAGCCAGCCTGGCCATGTGAGATGTTCTCTCAAAAGAGAGGGAGGGGAGAAGGAAGGAGGGAAGGAGAGAGGAAACAGCTTGTGGGGCTGATCTCATTCTTAAGCAGGGAATGTTCAGGGGAGTGAATGAGTTTCGGGAAGGAGTGAGCTGCAGGCTGAGTAGGTAAGCGGGGCAGCTGCAGTCACTAAGCCTGGCCCCAGACAGCACGCTTTCCTGGAACATATCTCGGGATCCTTCTGGCAATGGCCGATGAGCTCTGGTATCATCCCATTTCCCAGCTGAGGACGGAATTTGGCAACTCCAAGAGTTTGTTCCAGAGCTCGAGGCTCTCAGCTTGCTGCAGCAGCCATCTGTGACGCAGGAGTGGAGGTGGATATCAGACAGAGCTGTAAAATAGATACGGAGATTAGATTCTGATACTGGCGACTCCCGGGCAGAAAACAGCACGTGGCGGTTGTGACTTGATTTGGTCCGGAAATGATGGAAACGCGGGGCGAGTAAGGTGGGTTTGCAGCAAGCGCTTTGGGATGTTGTCTGCTAAACCGAGCACATGCCCTGTGAATAGCGACCCTCTGGAGCTGTTGGTTAGCAGAGCGTCTGCTAGAGAGCCCTGAAGATGGCTGGCCTGGGTGAGCTCACAAACTGCCTGGCTTGGAAGAGTGAGTACCCAGCTGACTCTAACTGGCTTCTGCCCCAGAAGTCTGGGCCATGCTCACCTCTCAATGGTGGGGACAGGAGTGGGGACTGAGATGGAGCCCGCAGTAGGGCTCCACAGAAGCTGAACCACTGCACGGCTAACTCGGACCAAGGTTACCTTGATGCATTTGATTGTAAAATCACCTGAGCGTTGTTACCTTTCTTTTCCCCTTACTCCCACCAATTCGCTTTGTTTGTCGTCAGGGTGTCTTGTAGCCCAGGTTGGCCTCAACTCACTGTGTAGCCAAGAAGAGTTTTGAAATTCTGGTCCTTCTGCCTTCCCCTCCTGAGAGCTGAGGTTATGGACTGGCTCCATCACATCCGGTTTATGTGGCCCTAGAACCCAGGGTTTCATGCAAGCTAGGGCAAGCACTCTGCTCACCAAGCCACATCCCCAGATCCACATTATTTTTAATTTGAAAAATATGTATGTATTTATTTTTATGTGCTTATGTTGTATGTATCTGTACCAGCCAATAAAAATCAGAAGGCGGCCGGGCGGTGGTGGCGCATGCCTTTAATCCCAGCACTCAGGAGTCAGAGGCAGGTGGATCTCTGTGAGTTTGAGGCCAGCCTTGTCTACAAGAGCTAGCTCCAGGATAGGCTCCAAAGCTACAGAGAAACCCTGTCTTAAAAAAAAAATCAGAAGGCGGCATCAGATTCCCTGGAACTGAGTTGCTGGTGGTTGCGAGCCTGCATGTAGATGCTGGGAACTGAACCCGGGTCCTCTGGAATAGCACAGTCTGTATCACTTTATGTGCCACAAATCCACTCTGTTGGAGTCTGTGACTCAGTGTTTTGTCATCAGTATATTCAGAGTTGTGCAGCCAACACCACTGTCTGTTTGGGGACATTTCCATCATGTTGAAAAGAAAACAGACTCCTGTTTGCAATAACTGCAATGATAGTCCCTGGTCCCCAACCCCAGACAACAATGTACAGATAGCGGTTGTACCCAAACCAAAGTCATTACTGAAATAGCCTCAGTGTTATGGTGAGGGGGGTAGCTATGGGAGGAGGCTTGGGGGGAGGCTTAGGCTGAGCTCTCCAGGCCACTGTCTGGAATTCACCTGCCCTGCATACACTGTTGGTTTGGGGGACAGTGACCTTGGCAGTTTTTTCAGCATAGCAGCCCTGCTCTCTGGTTTTCCTGCTTCAAGCAGGCCTGAGTCACATCATGGCACAGTGAGAATTCACGTGCGGATGTGCTTTGTAGCCAGACAGGAGCAGGCCAGGCTTCTTTTGCACCCACGATACAGCTGCCCTGAAAAACTTGTTCACATCTGGGTGGGATAAGAGCTTTGAACCTCAGGGTCTCCAAAGCCTATTGTTCTAGGGCATGGAAGGCATCCATCCTGCCTGGTACCGTGTGTCCAGCACCACATGGGCCACAGACACAGAGGACAATACCTGGAAGGAGCAGAGGACTGTGCTCCTGGGTCACCTGGGGATGAGAGGGTGGCTTGGATTTAAATCACAATACAGAAGGTTGTATACTGGTCCCCCACTCCCTGGTGACCATCTTGTCTGGGGAGGTCACTACACTCAGTCCTCACAGCAACCCTGGAAGGCAAGAGGCACTGTTTCTGCATCTCAAATAGGGAAATTGAGGTTAAAAGATGAGCCAATGACTGTGCTAACCTAGAAGCCCTGGGTTCCATCCCCAGCACAGAGTAAGACCTGACATAGTGGTAGTGATACCTCCTTTAATCCCAGCACTTGGTAGGTAGTGATGAAGAATTGGAAGTTCAAGGTCATCCTCCACTACCTATTGCCTTCCAGTCCTGCCTGGGATACATGAGACCCTGTCTAAACAAAAAAATCCCCAAATAAAGATGAACCAAGCCAGAGGCCTGAGTTGTCTATGGCTTCCAATGTTCCCCGAATTCAAGGGTTGCTGGGGTTCAGTGAAACACCTCCTTGCTGATGTCCCTGGAACTCGCTCATGCCATGAGGAGTCTGGACACTGGAACTGAGCCGTGTTGGGGCTGAAGGCCTAGAGTGGACCCACCCTCAGGGCTTTGTCTAGAGGTGTTCAGCATGTGCTTCTTCCCAGCGGGGCTGCTTGGTACTGAGAGAGATGAACTGATTTTCCCAGCCCTTTATGCTTCCTGACTTTCTTTCTTTCTTTTTTAAAGATTTATTTATTCATTATGCATACAGTGTTCTGTCTGCATGTGTGCCTGCAGGCCAGAAGAGGATGCTAGATCTTACTACAAATGGTTGTGAGCCACCATGTGGTTGCTGGGAATTGAACTCAGGACCTCTGGAACAGCAGACAATGCTCTTAACTGCTGAGCCCTCTTTCCAGCCTGCTTCCTGACTTTCTGTTGGTCAAAGGAAGTCATGAGGCCAACCCTGGAGGAGGAGGCCAAACAAGGCTGGTGCCTGATGCCAGGATTGGTACATGTGTGCTCCTGTGTCCGTGTGCTCGTGAGTGTGCACAAACAGTTAAGAAGACTGACACCAGGCTCAACTGCCCACTGCACTTGCCGGGAGCAGAGGCGGTCGCTGGGGCCCTGTGCCCCAGTCTCCTCACTGATCAAATGGGGGTGGCATGGATCTGTTAGTCTCACTTCCTGTATGGACTCATTGAGTTCGCCTGGAAAACATTGAGTGCCGACTTCAACGGAGAAAATTCTGGAAGAGCAGCTGCTGTTGTGATCTTTGCACTATGATGATGATAATTACTGTGGATCTCCAGGCCAGGGGGCAGAAGAAGCAGGCTCTGCTCTAGGCAGCGATTTCCAGCCCCTGCTGCTCAGAGGGCCTGAGAGAAGCCCTGAGCAGGAGGTAGAACTGGGTGGTCCCAGGCCCAAGGGACAGACCGTCACCAGGAAAGGACTGGGGGTTTCTTTCTAAGTCTCTCAGAGCAGAGGTGAGCCCCTGACTGAAGTCCTACTGCAGATTGCCAGGCTGTGGCTGGAGGAAGCAGGGGTGGGGCAGGCAGTCAGTGGGTGAGGCCTTGTGTCTTTGCTGTGGGGGCAGATGGGAGCAAAGGCTGCCCGGGGACTGCTGTGGCCCTGTGGTGTTTGGTGGGCATGAAGGATGGAGACAACCTGGGATCCCCTTGGGGCTCAAGTCTGGGCAGCAGGGTAGATCCTTCAAGAACATGGATGATGTGGAAGGGTCAGTTTGGGCAACTCCCGCTGGGGAATTGAGGTTGAAAGGTGGTGCAAGCCAAATGGGGCTTCAAGAGAGGAAGACATTTCCTAGAGCAGCAGCTTTCAACCCTCCTAATACTGCAACCCTTTAATGCAGGTCCTCATGTTGTGCCGGCCCCTGTCTTAGGGTTACTATTGCTGCCATAAAACACCATGATGAAAAGGCAAGTTAGGGAGGAAAGGGTTTATTTGCCTTACACTCCCACCCTGTAGTTATCACTCAAGGAAGTCAGGACAGGAACTCAAGCAGGGCAGGATCCTGGAGGCAGGAACTGGTGCAGAGGCCATGGAGGAGTGCTGCTTCCTGGCTTGTTCATCATGGCTTGCTCAGCCTGCTTTCTTATAGAACCCAGGACCACCAGCCCAGGGATGGCACCACTCACTGTGGACTGGGCCCTCCCACATTGGTCACTAGTTGAGAGAATGCCTTACAGCTGGATCTCATGGAGGCATTTCCTCGGCGGAGACTCCTTCCTCTCTGACGACTCTAGACTGTGTCAAGATGACATACACAACCAGCCAGTACACTCCCCCAGCCACAAGACTACTTTGTTGCTATTTCATCACTAATTTTGCTACTGTTATGAATCGTAATGTAAATAACTGATATGCATGATATCTGATACGCCACCCCAGGTCCCTACCCACAGGTTGAGAACCACTCTCCTAGAGGAAGACAATAGAAACAGTGATGCAGGATGAGAGAACAGCAGGTACTGATACTTAGAGGCTAGGCGGTGGGGACGCATGGTACTATGTGCCTTCAAGGCTTTACATGGGAAGCAAGCACAGGGTGAGAGAGGAAGCTAATGAGGTGGGCTGGCACCAGGAAGGGAAGGGCTCTGAATGTCTGGGAACGGCTAACCACAGGTGTCTGAGTGTTACCCAGGGAAGCAACAGGCACAAGTATGTTGGAAAGAGGTCTGTGCACAGAAATTACCACTGCCTTTTTGAACAGGGATTATCCAGCTCTGGCGATGGAGAGGCTGAGTGAGTCGCTGCCACATGGGGAGCCAGCACCAGGGGTGGGAGTCGGGGTAAGCTCAGTAAATATGGATGGAGTTAAGACGATTACGGCTTTGAGGGTTGGAAGTGCAAACAGCCATGGCCTTCTGTCACTTGGCAATAAAATCTATCAGAAGGTGGAGCAGCCAGATGTGCATGCACACACATGCACACACACGTGCACTATGCAGTGTCAGCTCACACACATACATACACATACTCACATACACACGTGCACACATACACACTCACACACACTCTATGCAGTGTCTACTCTCTCTCTCTCTCACACACACACACACACACTCTACGCAGTGTCTGCTCATACACACACACACACACACACACACACACACATACACACACTCTATGCTGGGTCAGCTCAGTGACCATGAGAATTTTGTAGGTATCCTTCCTGCCTCTGTCTGCCTGTCTGCTCTTCTCTCTTCCCCCTCCCTCTACCGACCGCCATCCACCCAACATCCACCCCGACTCGGGTCTTCCCACTTTCCACCCTTCGGTCCTTTACCTGTCTACTCTCTGCCACCCATCTGTCTCCTGTCTGTTCAGTCATCCACCACTCCGTCCTTCCATGTGGAATTCCAGTAAACTGTCTTCCCAGTCACCCTCCTCCCATCTCTCTACTCTCTCATCTCCCGGGCAACCCTGACATCTACCCACATTATCTTTTCTGTGTATTTATTTTTATTTCATGTGTTTTAGTGTTTGGCCTGCATGTATGTCTGTGTGAGGGTGTCAGATCCCCTGGAACTGGAGTTACAGCAATTGTGAGCTGCCATGTGGGTGCTGGGAATTGAACCTGGGTCCTCTGAAGAGCAGCCAGTACTGTTAACGGCCGAGTCACTTCCAGCCCCACCCACATTATCTTAATTCATCCTTCCAGTCACATCCTTGCTTTCCACCAGATCTTCCCTTTTCCTGTCTATCTAAGGCAGTGGTTCTCGATCTGTGGGTCACAACCCCATCGGGTCACCTATCAGATATTTACATTGTGATTCACAACAGTAACAAAATTTCAGTTATGAAGCAGCAATGAAGTAATTTTATGGTTAGGGTCACCGCAACATGAGGAACTGTATTAAAGGATCACAGCATTAGGAAGGCTGAGAAGCTCTCTTCTAAGGGAAGAGATTTCCACCCATCCGTCTTTCCATCCAGTTCTCTATCCTTTTCTTCCTTTCTCCCCATACTTCTCTCCTTCCATGAATCTTGTCGTCCAACCATCTTTTAATCCATCTGATATCTGAACATCTGCTATCGTCCACACCCTGAGCCTTAGCGAATCATTAGTGCACAAAGTAGGCTAGGTCACTGCGCAACAGTTAAAGCAGACAGGAAGACCCAGGAGTCCTGAGTGCTGTGCAGAGAATTGAAATTGAGCAGTGACAGGGGCTGTACTACCTGGGGTGTCTGGGGAGGCCTCTGACAGGCAGCATGTGTGCTGATACCTCCATGATAAGAAGGCAGGCATTAAACTTTCTTTCTAGCAGAGGAAGTCATTCTTGGGGTGCATTTCCTCGGAAGAGCGTTCATGTCTTAGAGCAAAGAGAAGGGCCTGGTCCAGTAAGGCACTGGGGCCTCTGCAGGGGCTGGGTGGGAGCTGAGGGGAAAAGGTTGGGAGTCAGAGGAGGACAGAGCGAGCTAAGTCTGGAACCTTGTCTGTCAAGAGAACTCAAGGTGGAGGACCCCTGGAGAGGACTCGTGGCCCTTGGAGCGTCTCCAAACAAGGCCTGACATCCTCACCAAAGTCATGTGATCCTTTCTTACTGTTTGAACAGCTCACCTCGAGGCAGAGGCTTAGAGAGCCTGGAGCTATCACACTGTTTGCGGCTCTAGAGTTCAGTGTGCTGTGGGTCTCACAGCTGGCCAGCTGTCGGTGGTTCCCCCTGGAGGTCCACTGTGTCCTCCCGGCTCCCAGGGGCTGCCTCTACTTCCTTCACAGCCCCTCTCTCCACTGCCTAACCCAACAGCTGTGTCTTCTTCTCTGTGTCTCTGACCTCTGCCTTCAGCCTTGTGTAGGCTTCTTGGGCTTTCACCTAACTGTGCTATCCACCCTCCCCCGCCGTGACTCTTGGAACTACAGTGGGCCCTCTTGGATCAGGCAGGGCCATCTGCTCCATCTAGGTCTCGGCTTAAACACACCCGCAAAGCCTCCCTACCGCCTTGTGGCTTGCATCTGAACTGTCCCCTCACGGGCATGCTTTAGAGATTGGTCCCTCCTAGCGGTGCTACTTTGCGAGACCAAAGAGCCTCTAGAAGGTGGAACCCAGCCGGAAGAAGTTGAAAGTTAGACTCGGCCAGCCTGGTTCCCAATGTAGTCTCTTTTTCCTGATCTTCATTTTTCTTTGATAAATGAATCCCTCCCCCAGAAAGAAAGAATACTGATTGGGTCCAGTAGGTGGCGGCATGAGCCAGCCCTACAGAGACCCAGGCTGGTGCCTGAGGCCCCTCGCTGCCCTCGGTGTGGATGGGCAATCCCTCTTCTCTCTTCTTTCTGCTTTCACCCTCTCCTCCAGCCCAGCACAGCCTTCCAAACTTCAGCTGTTTGGAAATTGAAATTGAAAATACCACCAGGAAGCAGAGGTCCAAGGCACCAGAGTATCATGTGACAGACGTGCCCTGAAGAGGGCAGCCAGGGCTCACAGCCATCCTGTCAACAACATGGGTCTGGTCTGGTCAGTATAGCAGTTTGTTAACTTGCTTGTTTGGTACAAAGCACGTTTTGTTGCCCTTGGCAGTCTTCTGTAGTCCCCGTAAGCTGTGTAACTTGGTGACAAGGGGTGGGTAACTCCCTCCATCTCAGGCCTTGCCAGCAAAGGGCCACTGCAGGGTCATAGTCAGCGGCCAGTGATGCTTCTTGATGGGACCTAACACCCCACCCTCACTGTACGCGCGTAGAGCCCTGTCTGCTCAACTCTCCCAAGCTGTCCCTGCTCCTTTGCCCAGCATGGAGAGGACCCAGGCCCTATCACCTGAGGGGAATTTAGTAAGGGACAAGGAAGGGTGTTTGGGGTAGGGGGAAGGGCATAGACAAAGCTATGATATCTAGGGAGCCTGTGCTGCTTGAGAATTAGACCCGTGTGCAGGAAACTGCTTCTGACGATGTGGGCATGGTGTCTGGGGCCCAGGGACCAGGGTGTAGACACTCCTGCCAGCCCTTGAGAAAGAGTTCCTTCTTCCCTCAGGCCAGGTTGGTCCCATGACACAGGATCTGGGTAGATGGTGTAACAACCCCGCTGAGCTCCAAGTTCACATCTGCTCAGAGGCCTCTTGAAGAAGAGGCTGAATGTGGGACTCACTGGGGCCTGGGACTGAGAAAGGGACTTGGGAATTTTGGAGAGGGGGATATAGATAGAAGTTTCTGTGCCACCCAGACCCACAGCCATTCAGTTTCAAATAAATACACAGAGGCTTATATTAAGTATAAACTGTTTGGGCTATTAGCTCAGGCTTATAATTAGCTAGCTCTTACAACTTAAATCAACCCATAATTCTTGTCTGTGTTTAGCCACATGGCTTGGTACCTTGTTTCTCAGTGCAACATTCTCATCTCACTTCCTCTGAGTCTGGCTGGCGGCTGCATCTCTGCCCTTCCTCTTCTCGGAATTCTTAGTCTGGTGGTCTATACTTCCTGCCTGGCTACTGGCCAGTCAGCGTTTTATTAAACCAACACGAGTAACAAATCTTTACAGTGTACAAAAGCATTATCTCACAGCAGGAGGTCAAAATTAGGAAACAGTGTAAAACAGAGACAGGTGGATCTTTGTGAGTTCAAGGCCAGCCTGGTCTACAGAGTAAGTTCCAGGACAGCCAGCACTGTTACACAGAGAAACTCTGTCTCGTGGGAGAGGAATGGAAAAGACTAGGAAACAGGTGATTGCAAAAGTGAGGGTATTGTTTAAATAGATTTTATTTTTGGTATTTTATTTATATAATTTATAAATGATTGTATGTGTAGGGATTGGCATTGTGTATGCGAGAGCAGGTGCCTATGGAGGTCGGAGGAGGGCTGCTCTCCCTGGTTGCTCTCCTCAGGACAGGCTGGCTGGAGATGGGGATGAATCTTGGATCTCATCCTAGGCCTGCCAGGTGGACAAGGGATGGAAAAGAACTCTGCTCGGTGGGTTCTGATTTCTGTCTCCTGCTACCTTCCACAGAACTGTACCCACTTCAGAGAAACTTCACTGACAATATTGCGACGATGGCTAGTGACCCAGGCTTCAACCCAGTCTCCTTGTGCCCTACGTGTAAGCAAAGCCCCAGGATGGGGGTTCTCTCTCCTACACTCCCTGCTCCAGCAGCAAGCTTGGATGCTGTGCCTAGAGGCTCCTCTCCAAGGGCAGAGCGCTGTGAATAAGAAACAGCACCAAAGTCAGGTGGTGGCTGTGCCTGCTTCTAATCCCAGCACTGGCAGAGGCAGGTGGATCTCTATGAGTTCAATCAAGGCTAGCCTGCTCTACGAAGAGAATTCCAGGTCAACTGGGGATGCACAGGGAGCACTGAGTGTCACTGTGGGAGTGAGCAGGAGAGATCCCAAGGCTGATGGGAAGGCATGTGCTTCTCTGACAATCCACTCTGTGAGAGCTGACTCAGCATCCCATTGAGAACTTCCTTAATCCTCCCATAGGCTTATCTTCAGAGACCAAAGACCTCTCATTAGGCCCCACCTCTTAAAGGAGCCACCACCTCCCAACATCCCCACACTAAGCACCAATTCTCCAGCTTGGGACAAGATGTGGGGACCAAAAGTGAGTGGGTGTGGGGAGGGCACTGGGGTGGAAGAAACACGAGGGAGCTTGGAGGGACATGAGGCCCAGTGTTACAGGTGGAGAAAGGCCACCTTTCTCTTCTTATGAGACAGTGTCTCACTGTGTAGCCCTGGTTGGCCTGGAACTTACTATGTAGACCAGGCTGGCCTCGAACTCACAGAGATCTGCCTACATCTGCCTCCCGAGTGCTGGGATTAAATGTATGAAAACACACAGGTCTGTTTTCATTGAACAGTTTTCTGGTTCCACAGGCTTATTTTAAACCCAGATGTGGTATGGTCTCAGACTCTCCAGCAGGGGTCACTGAAGTGCTGCCAGGGTAAGAGGGGGGCTGCCAAAGGCCCTTGGTGTTAGAGGAGCAGCCTTCCTTGTGGTTTAGCACAGATTTGCTTCCAGCGGGAAATATACACAAAGAAAGGCCGGGTCACCCACTAAGCTTGGGGATGAGTCCAGGAAGGCGGGACCTGGCTGGGGCCCGAGTCCGCAGTGCAGGGGCCTTGGCCAAGGGCCCTGCCAGACCAACCCAGCCTTGGGGTTTAGTGCCTTTGGCCTTGGATGTCCTTTGACTAAAAAGGGGGAGCCTCTCGGCAGCAATCCCTAAGACAAGGACCCAGAGCCGATCCTGGGACCAGTTCCCACAGCCTGGCCCTGGGTGGGTCAATCTGGGCTAGCAGGAAGGAAGGGCAGGCTGCTGCAGGCTGGGGAGGAAGTGGAGAGCTCCCTGGCAAGGAGGACAGTGAACTGTAAGTGAAAAGATGCTAAGCGGAGGTCAGTGGCCGGGTGGCCAGGGTCTCCAAGGACAAGGAGGCCCAGGGCAACATCTGTTTCCATTCCCAGTCAGGAGTGGAGCCAGTGGGGCAGCCACCCTGTACAACTGGGGAGGCCTTTCCCACCCTCCGCTCCTCCCCATCTCCTCCTCCTCAACCCCCTCATTCTTTCTACCCCTGCACCCAACCCCCCCCCCCACACACACACACACGCACCCTTCGCTGAACATAGCAAGGGAGCCACAGGGGTAAGGCGCTGCTCCAGGGCACATCATGGGGCTGATGTGTCAGATGTCAGCTCTGTCTTCCGGCTCTCTGCTCAGAGAGGCTAGAGGCTAGCCGGAGGTCACACAGCAATGTGCTTGGACACAAGACCCAAGTTTCTCAACCGACAGCTGCTAACATCTCTGAATGTCTCTTCCTGTCTAAAGGCAAGGGACTAAGGATATACCACATAAACTCGATATGGCAGCGCATATCCGTAACCTTGGGAGGTGGAGGCAGGAGGATCAGAAGTTCCAGGGTTGGCAAGATGGCTCTGTGGGTAAAGGTGCTTGCTGCCAAATCTGGCAACCTGAGTCCACTCCATGGGATCCACACGGTGAACTCTCGAAAGGCTGCCTTCTGATCTCCACACCCATGCTACTGTGTCCCTCTCCAAAAATAAATAAGTAAATAAGTATAATTTTAAAGAACATTCAAAGGTCACCCTCAGCTACATGGGGAGTTCAAGCCCAGCCTGGGGCTGTAGGAGACCATTTCTCAAAAAGAATAATTTTTAAAAGAAAAAAGAATGTGATGTAGCTTTGATTAAAACTGGTCTTTTATCCATTCACGGGGAGAAGGGTGTTGTTAGCGTATTTTTAATACAGGAAGGGCTCCCAGCAGCAAGCCAGCCTCGATCTGGCAAAACAATGGGTCCCTATGGCACCGCCCAAGCACTTGGGGACAACCAGCCAGGGCTGTGGTCCCCGGCCTGCATCCTCTCTACCCTCCCCATGCTCCAGACCCTTGAAATCTGGATCTCAGTTCCTCTCTGCCTGTTTCCCGCCCCCAACCAAGCCCAGCCCCTACTAAGCCTCCCGTGGCCTCTGACTTCAGCCCCACACCTCAAGTGACCTCCCGTGGTCATAGGGCACAGTGGTTCTTAGCAGGCTCTGGTCCCCATCTGGTCCCCACTCTGCCTCTCTGCTGTGTCCTCTTTCCAGTTCTTCCTCTTTCTGACCCCCAGCCTCCGCAGCAGGATGGAGACAGTGTGGCCACCTACCTGACACTGTCACAGTGACTGTGAGACTAGTACTCCCGCTTTGAGACCCAGCCTCATTCTGTAGCTCTTGTAATCCTCTTGCCTCCGTCTCCCAGAGGCTGGGAGGACAGTTGTGGGCCATCATGCCTAGCTTTAAGTGAGTGACTCTTCTTCATACACCAGGTGTTCACCTGAGATAGGATGTTGACCCCGTGAACAGAGTGGGGGCTGATCAAATGGAAGGCCACTGTCCAAACCCTCAGAATAAGGCCTGACATCCTTATGTTTATCAGAACTGTGGGTTGATATCTGAGTCCTCCACTTGGTCTTAAACCACAGAGGCACAGAGCAGGGTTTGGGGCCCTCTCCCTGGTGTCCTCAAGCCTGACACAGGTAGATATTCACAGGCTTGAATGAATGAGGGAATGAATGGGTTCCACACCTCCTACGCCATATTTCTCTGTGCCAGAAGTCATTCCCACTGGAGTATGAGGTATGAGACACTACCACTTTTGCCTGGTCTGATCAGCATGCTTGAAACTGTGTCTCCCTGGAGGACGGCGACCCTGAGTGGTGGCTGTGTCCCTTTACCTTGAGTCCCCAAGCACAGCTCTCTATGTTTTCTCCTTTCTCTGAGGTAGCTCCTCCTTGGTAGAGACAACCCCCGCCCCCGGGGGTTCACTGGAGGAAGGCTCACCCCCAAGTCTGCAGGAAGGTTCACAGGTTGGAGACTTCACAGGGAGGCATCCTACCAGGCTGGGGTAAAGTCCAGATTGTCTGGGTCACACAAACTAGAAAGATCTCTGCAACTTGGGACTTGGAGCTGGGAAAGGGGCTGGTCCTGACCTCACAGTAGGACACAAGGCCCTGCTGGAAGCATCCAGTGGCTGTCATCCTGCGGCCACATCAAATCCCTGATCAAAAGGGGAACTGGCTCCCCAGGCAGACTTGTTCTGTTTGTTTTTGGACCTTTTTACTTCCACACAAAGCGCTGTCAGCCCAGCAGCTCCTCAAGCGCCTTGACCTCCCGTGGTTCTGTCCCCTGAAGTCCCCAGAACAGTTGACCTTCTTGTCCCCAAGCCTCTGCAGGGTCCTTTTATTCCTTACCATAGTGGAGACTCCAAGACTCTGACTACCACTGTAGGTCTGGTGGCTCAACCCAAGAGCATCTATTGAGCACCTAATGTATGCCTGGCCCTTCCGTGTTATCCAGGGGACACAAATGTCAGTTTAGTCACACCTTAAGACTTCAGACTGCAGGCCTGGTTTTGAAGACCACCCGTCACTAAATCTGAGGGGCAGGAAGAATCTTTGTGCTTAAGAGGATTAAGTTTACTCAGCAATAGCAAGCACTTGCTGGATATAGGCCAGGTGCTGGGCACAGCTGGAGGAGGTTCAGACAGCTCCCAGGTGGGGTCCCCAGGGTGACAAATGGCCACATGTTGAGCAGCTGTGGCAACCTGGTTCAGCTCCCTCACTGCATCAAGACTCAAGTCCAGATGTGGCAGTGGGTACAGAGGTCTCCAACCTCCTCTTTACTCCCCTTTAGCTTCCAAATGCTACACAGAGAGCTTATTAGAAAAATCACACACACACACACACACCCGCATTCAGTTGCTTCGATTCAGGACTATGGCCTGATGCGGAGGAGGGAGTCATACGGGCGGGCGGCTCATAGTGAGATCAAGGTTTGGATCAGGCCTGCGTGGGGGAAGTCGAGTGTTAGAGGTTGATGTGTTAGAGGGCGATGAGGTATCACAGAAGAGTGACCGAATTTCCTCGCAGCCATATGACCATACAAGGAAATGGGGGGGGCAGACACAGTCATGGTTCCATGTGACCCAGTGGAGTCATTTCAATGCAGTCCCAGGCAAATGTCAAGAAAATGCCCGCTCCCCACCAGTTTACAAAGTGCTTTGGGGCCATTGTGAGAGCCGAGCTGAATGGCCTGGCTAGTAAAGTGCTCCCCCAGCAGACACAAGGACCTGAGTTGGATTCCCAGGACAAATACAAGAGGAGGGTATGGCAGCGTGTGCCCATAACCCCAGCGCCGAAGAAGCCAAGACAGAAGGGTCCCTAGTGTTCACTGGCTGGCCAGCCCAGCCGTCTTGGAGAGTTCCCAGTCAGTGAGGAACGATCTAAAAAATAAAGTGAATGGTCAGTGTCTGAGCAATGTGAGTGAGGTTGTCCTCTGGCCTACAAACACATGCACACACACACACACACACACACACACACACACACATACACGCACACATGCACAGGTTGCGTTTGGCACATGGCATCTGCTTTATACTTAGGACAGTCCTCATTTGGAGCTGCCATATGATGCATGCTTAATGGTCCCATGCCTGTGTGTTGGATTAGACGGCACAAGTGCAAAAAAAATGGGAAGGGGACCCCAGCAGCACCTGCGTCAGGCACAGCAGGGTCAGCAATTTTCATCTACTGCTCAAGGACACAGTTTGATGGATCAGATCCGTGACCCTTGAGTGACCAAAGAGGCCAACAAGAAAACCATGAAAAACCCAACCAGTGGAGCTGGCTTGTCTAGTTCAGAAAACACAGATCAGCCCTCCAGTCAGTGTAGATGCGCCCAGTGGTGGTGGCATAGGAGAGACTCTATCAGGAGCCACACTGGAAATGCAGGTCCTGCCGGAGGGGCCTGTGGGACCAGAGGGAATGCTGTGTGTGATGGGGGCATACTGGGAGGAAAAGCCTTCCCGGTGGGGAACTAGGAAACCTGGCACAGTTAAGACAGAGGGAGGTCAGGAGGGTGTCCAAGAGCATCATCCCAGTTTAGGCAGAAGCCAGACCACCCACGGAGAGGCCTAGAAACTGGGCCAAGAGCCTGCTGTCCAAGAATGTAGTGTAGGCACATGTGGAGAAGGGAAACGGGGGCTGGGAGCTGCTTTAAGGGCCCCAGGTCCCAGGTGCTTATGGTGGTGGGTGGGAGGATAGACCCACCTTCATGGTCCACAGGCTGTGCCCCAGGGTCCTCTCATAGGTGGCAGAACTGAGGCTTGTACTCCTACCCCCTGCAAGTGCCACTGGGCTGACCCCACCTCCTTCAGGAGAGTCCCTCAGGTGGTCTTCGGGGCTTGGGATCACACCTTCACCGCACAGTGTTGCGTGATGTCAGAGCAAGCACGGAACCTTCTTCTTCCTCTATGTCCTCTTCTGAGAAATGAGCATCCAAACTGCATCCATTCTCTGCATGCACAGGCAGCCATGTTGGTGATGGGCAAACTGTGAGTGGCTCCCGGCATCGGGACCCTCAGCGCAGACAGATGGACGAAGTTGCTTTACTGGGCAGTCAGTCCCACTGTATCCCAGGGACACATCAGAGCAGGAACCCAGAGATAAAGAACCCATGATCTGCCTCCCCATACCAGGGTCACAGGCTCCTGGGGTCCCCTGTCCTCTCCCTGCAGCACCCCCAAAAGCAGTTTCTAAAGTGGACCGTCACCAGCAGTGCTGAGAGCAGCCAGTCAGCAGCCCCAGCCCAGCCCAGCCCGAGGCAGCAACAGCGTGCTGGTTAGAGAGGAGTGGCAGGCCCCTCCCGGCCACGTCTCTGCCGGTGCCCCCCTCCTCCCTCTGCCCAGCCATTCGTGCTGAGCTGTCCAACTTACAGCCACCCTCATCACCGGAGTTACAGGGTGGGCTAAAAATAACCTGAGGACCAGCCATCGCCCGGGGCGCAGGTGCTGGGTGGGGACACAGGATCCCAGAGACCCTGTGCGGAGGACCAAGCCTGAAGCAGGCAAAGTCCTTTGGTCCGTCTGCTCTCAGGCCCCACCCAGGCCAGCGTCCCTCCTCCCCCTTAACCCCTTTTACCTCCTCTCCCGGGCCTGCTGAGGTCACTCGTGCTGAAGGAAACCCTGCCACCAGCCTCAGGATGGGCTGCTGCGGCAGGAAGGCCCTTTGGTCTCTGGGCTTCATGCTGCTACTGGGCACCAGCTCTGCGCAGGACACCTGGGAGGCATTGCTGCCCTCTGGGCTGGTCGAGAAGTCCCGTGTAAGTGCCAGGATGTGAGGAGGAGGGACGGGCGGGGGGGGGGGGCTCTGTGGGTGGGAGGTGACCCAAGGGTCACCAGGTCCTCAAATGCTGTGGTTTCTCAGCAGGGTGGGAGTCTTCAGTTTGAGCTATAGTGAATGGTTGGCAGAGGGGACTCAGTGCCCTCCCGAAGACACTCTCCTGCCAGCAGTGAGGAAGAGACATGTCTGCCCCACAGGGAGACTTTGCCTTTTGAAACTTAGCTGAAGCATCCTTCTTCCTGGAAAGCAGAGTCTAGTAAGAGTCTGAGGAGAAACTGAGCATTTAATGTCCCCCCACCCAATACACCCACCCACCCCCAGTGCCTGAAGCCTGGCTGTGGTGTCTTGCTCAAGCAAGGAACCACTTAGTGGAAAGTATGCCGGCCAAGCTCTAGATGGCAACCTGTTGGTACAAGATGAAGAGGCCAGCTCTCCCCTTGAGGGGGAAGCCGGCTACCTGGGGACAAATGACAGCAATCCCTAGAAAGGTTCTGAGAAGAAAGTCAATGAGAAGCAGGCACGGGGGAGCCCTATGGCTGGGTCTAAGGCAGAGCTTGTCTTTGGCTGTGTGACTTCCCGCAAGTTGTTTGACCTCTCTGGACCCCAACAATCTCCTCTGCAAAAGATAGAGTGATGTGTTCCTCTAGGCAAATAGGAGATTTTGTTGCTATTGTTGTGTGTGACATGCATGCATGTGTGTTTAGAGGTGTGCACATACACGTATGTGCAAGTGCCTGTGGAGGCTGGCAGTTGGTGTCAGTTGCTTGACTTCGATTGCTCCATTTAGTTTACTAAGGTCTCTCCCTGAACCCAGTCAGGTGGGCTAGTCTAGCAGGCCAGCTTGACCTGGGCATCCTGCCTGCCTCCCGAGTCCTTGGGTTACAAGTGTCTGCCACTGCCGCTGGCTTTTACAGGCATTCTGGAGATTGCAACTCCGGCCCCACACTTGCATGGCAGGTGCAGCATCCACGGAGGCATCTCCCAGACTCTGGTGCTGGTGTTTTGAGGGCCACTGTTTGGCAGACACTGTCCTGGGTGGGGGACTTGTCTGCCAGTGCCTGCTTGGGGTGTTTGCGCAGCAGGGTGGGCAGCAGAGCATCAATGGGAGGAAGGAAGCCCTGGGGTGTGTGAGCTTTTGAGCATCGAGGAGACAGATAATGAGGAAAGGGCCGGGGTGGGTGTAAGGTGGGCACCTTCCAGAGGAGTACAGGTCGAGGGGACAGCGTACCTGTGATGACACTTCACACACCTGGGCAGATGTGCGGCTTGGTGTGCAGAAAGCGCCCAGGACTCAGAATGGCTGGTGTGTCTCACAGGCTTTAAATCAAGGGATGGTGAAGTACCAGTGCTTGCCTCCTGGGAGGGATTCAGGCTCCTGGGGCTGGGGCTGCTGGACTCCCTGCCTGGTTCCTGCCTTCAGATCAGCACCTGGGACATTCTTGTGTATGATGTGAAAACAAGCGTGCCTGGGACAGAAAGGGAGTTTGATCAGCTCTGCCCAGGAGCAACAGGAAGGGCCTTCTAAGGTTGGAGACATTTGACGAGGGATTTTGAAGGGGAAATACAAGTTTGCCCGGTCAAGAAGCATGGGGCTGGGATACTAATCCCTACTGAGATGGATATTTTTGACACGAGTCAGAAAGTCGCAGGAGGGGAGTCAGAGAGTAAAGGGATTGGAGATGACGTTCATATGAGACACGTAACCTCCAAAGGCTTCCTGGAAGAGGCGGCTATCCTGAAGGGAGTTTGAGGAATGATTAAGAATTAGGAGGAAGTCGGGTATGGTGGCACACATCTTTAATCCCAGCATTCAGGAGGAAGGTAGATCTCTGAGTTCAAGGCCAGCCTATAAGGAGATTTCCAGGATGGCCAGGACTACACTAAGAAGCCCTGTTTCCAAAAAAAAAAAAAAAAAAAAAAATTAGGAGGAAGGAGGGGGGAATTCCTGGAAGGCTCAGCAGGACCTGAAGCTCAGAGGCCAGAGGCCATCTAGAGGGGGTTGGATTGGGAGGAGGGCCCGAGGGAGGGGCGAGCTGCAAGGAAAGATGCTTTTGTACCTTTCCCAGGCCCAGCTCTTTGTATCTTGTGCTCCCCTTGGACACAATCCCTGGGCTTTACCTTATCCACAGACATCAGCCCCTCCCTGCTGCCCAGACAGGCATAGGGGACAGAGTGAAAGAAAGTGGGGGGAGAGAACACACCCCGGGGAAGGCCAGGCTGTGACTCAGAGGCTAGCCTTAGAAGTTCTTTTGCACAGACCTATCGAGGATCTGTGCTGGCTTGGGCCACTCGCTGCCCCTCTCTGGGTCTCAGGCCGTCCTTTAACCTGAAAGTAACCAGGAGAGATGCAGTCCACATGTGCTTAGAGGCAAGATGCTCGCGTAGCCTTGCTCCCCTCCTGCTGCTCGGTGCTGATTCTTTGATGATGGTGGGCTGGTCAGACCTTGGGACTCCAGCTGCAGGCATCTGGAGCAGGCTTAGCCTAAGGGGAGCTACTTTTATTGAGAACAGGGTCACAGTTAAACGTTAACTCCAGTATATCTACAATGGAGAATTCATTACAGTCTGGTCTAGAACGTTCTCTAAAGGCTCGTGTGTTGAAGGTTTGATCCCTAATGCAGTCGTGGAGACAGAAGGGGCTTGTGGGAGGTGATTGACAGGTCAGAGCCTGAGGACTGGGTGGGTTAGTGGATCAGTCCCCTAATGGGCATATACCTGGATGGAGAGTCAGGATGTAGGATGTCCTGAGAACTTGAGAGGGTGGGGCCTGGTGGAGGAAAGAGCTCCCTGGGGACATGAATTTGAAGGTTTAACCTGTCCCTGCCTTTCCTCTCAGCTGTCTGTCTCCCCACTTCCCGGCTCTCCCCTCCGTTTCTGCTACGGTCTGCTTCTCGGGCAAACAACAAGACAGCGTTCAGAGTGAGACCTCAGAAACCCAGAGCCCAGGCGAACCTTTCCAGCTTCCCTTCCTGTTGACTTACTCAGGTGTTTTGTTATAGTACCGGAGTGCCCACTCACTTGCTCACAGTTGAGGGGGCAGCTCATCTGATACACAGCCCTCGGAGGGCGTGGCTGTTTTGTCTTTCTCGCTGGCTCTGACACTTATGCATCTGTGGACTTGTGGGAGACAATGAGGTTACACTTTATATTTCTCCTCTTTTCATAGCCTGGAGTTAGCCACACCAGGGTGGACAGCCCAGGCAATGGAGGTGAGATGGTCATTAAACCCTGCCAGTCACGTGTACCTATGCCCCCTCCCTGGTTCATCCCACCTTGAAGCTGTTCAGTGGCGTGGCTTGTATCTGGAGACTGAATTTTTTTTTTCTAGAGCAAGGCTGTTCATTTCCTGAGTGACTCCCAGTAGGGGACAGACAGGAACACTAACCCTGTCTTCTCACGTGAAGCCCTAAAGAATACCTAGGGATGCCGGATAGTGGTGGCTCACACCTTTAATCCTGGAACCCAGGAAGCAGGGGCAGATGGATTTCTGAGTTTGAGGTCTGCCTGGTCTACAGAGCAAGTTCCCTAGGATTGTCTTCTATGGGAGCTTCAGTTTCCGTGTCTGCAGTGGGGAAATCAGGAACAGGTGCCTTGTGGGTTCAAGAAACGCCCAGAGTTGGGGCGGGAGAGATGGTTCAAAGGTTGAGAACACTGGCTGCTCTTCCAGAGGATCTGGGTTCAAGTCCCAGAACTCTCATGGTGGCTCACTACTGAGTGACTCCAGTTCCAGGGGATCCGACGCCCTCTTCTGGACCCTGCAGGCACCAAGCACACACTATGGTTCATAGACATACATGTAGGTAAAATACCCACACACATATAAAAATAAAAACTAAAAAGACCAGGCCTTTGTCTGTGCCTGGCACCACTTTGCGTGTGCATACACACACACTCGTGTCTATGTCTGTGTGTGTATTCGCTTGAGTGATGTGTGTGTAGATATTATGGGTGAAAACTTGCATACATGTGTAAACATATATATGCACATATGCATATGTATGTTTAGGGTATGTATTGTATTGTCTCTATAGCTGTGAAACCTATGACGGTACTTCGGGCCGTGACAGCTGGGAGTGCAGGCACTGACCCCTTCCCCAGAGACCGCCCCACTTCGTGCTTGCTTTCAGGGTGTCTTGCCTGCACTCTTTGCTCTGTTGCTCTTATCAGCGAGATTTGTTTATCTTTTCACTAGCTGCTTTTGCAGAAGACAAAGGAAGTGGAAGGGTTGCTCCTAGGGTGGGTCTGGCTTGCTTAGTATCAGGGGAGAGTCCGCCCAAGCTGGAACTGGGCCAAGTGAAGATGGGCAGTGTCTTGGGGTCCAGCCCAGAATTCCTCAGAACCAACTGAGAGTCCTGCACATATAGGCTCAGGAAGAGGGTGTTCTTGCCACCCAGAGCATGAAGGAAGGCATGGAAAGTTCTAGAGGGCATCATGTGTGCAGCTGACAGCAACTCCGCTCCAGCTGAAGTCTTCGGAGCACCCTTCTGGGAAGAGCCCCACAGCCTGCTATAAAGGCCCAGGGCATCCTCACTCTGAGCCCCAGCGCTACAGGCCAGGGAGATGCTTATTTTTAGATCTCTGACGTCCGAATTCCAGAGGAAGGGCAAGTGGGGCTCCAAGGAAAGTTGGCTTTCTTCCTCCATCATGCAAACCAGACCTGGAAGACATTTTTATTGGTCTAGCTATGAAGTCTCTAGAACATTCCAAAGAAGGGCAAAGCTCTCTTATGGAATGAAGGGGTGGAGAGTGTAGGGGAGGAGTGGGGTGAGCGCAAATTTGCAGGTGGGGTGCCAGCTCCCTAGATGGAGGTCACTCCACAGTTCTCTCTAATGGGGCAGTACTGATATTTACCCTCCAAACAGCCCAGAACTGGAGTGTCGAGGACAGTCTGCATACCATCCCCTCCACACATCACTTATCTGTGTGGATCTCTGCTTTCTCATGAGCCCTGTCCACAACACACATTTCTTTTTATTCATATTGTTTAAAAATGTTTAAGTTGAGTTGTACCTTGTATAACATAAGACATTCTTTTATTTTTACTTTTTAGTTTTTTGAAACAGAATCTCATGTTGCCCGGGCTGAACTCAAACTCCCTATGTCACTGAGTATGACCTTAAACTTCTCATCTTCCTGTCTCCACCTCCTAAGTGCTGGGGTTGCAGGCATGTGCACCATATCCAGTTCATTCAGGGCCGGGATTGAACCCTGGTGTTTAAGCGTGCTAGGCGAGCACACTATCAACTAAGCTTCACCCATGGCCCAAGACAAACCCTTGGGGTGTGTCTGTATATGTGTCTTGTGTTTGTCTGGATGTATATCTATGTGCGTGTGTCTATGTCTGGTATGTATCTATGTTTGTGTGTGTGTTGTATTTGTGTGCGTATCTATGTGTGTGTCTCTCTGTGTGTATATCTTTGTGTGTTTGTCTCTACTTAAGTGTCTCTCTATATGTGAATATATGTATGTGTGTCTCTGTGTATATATCTATGTGTGTGCCTTGTGTGTATCTCTTTGTATGTGTATCTGTGTGTGTCTCTCTCTATGTATCTATGTGTGTGTGTTTCTGTATGTGTACCTATGTGTGTGTGTATATTTGTGTACACGCACAGGGTCATGCAGTCACCAGTTCTCTCTGCTTCTAAAGTGTTTCCTTCCCTCCCCCCACAAAGGAGACCCACACCCAATGGGCATTTGCTTTCTCTCTCCCAGAGGCCACCCAAGGGCTCTGTCTCTGTGGGTCACCTGCAGAGACACCATGGGTTCCTTGTGTGTGTGTGGGGGGGGATTCACTCTGCACACGATCTGCATGTGATGACACACAGCAGGTTTGGGGATGTGGCTGGTTCTTGTCCTTCCCCCAAGGCCCATGTGATGTTCCAGCCTGAGATGGCCGTCACTTATCCACCCGGCTTCCTCTGGTTGTTAGAGAACACTGAGCCTGAACCTCCTGATTCTTCCCTCTAACGCCCATTGCAGGGTCATTTTCTGTGGGCAGCATCAACCAAAAAGGGTTTTGTCAACCTCTATAGGTACTAGAGTCTCTCTCCAGGTTAAACATAGCCACCAAACTACTGAAGAGCTTAGGGGACTCGCTCTACTTGAGTCTGGCATATAGAGCTGAGAGACATCTGAGTGGTACCCAGAGTATATATATATATATATATATATATATATATATATATATATAATCCCTAGTGGGGGCACAGATGAAGGCTGAACAGCATGGGAAGGGGGGGCAACACCCTCCTGAAGGATGCTGTCATTCTTGCTGAGCCTCTGGCTTTTGTGAGGGATTTGATGTGCTCTTGTTTGGTTTCTAGCCAGTGACAATATAGGCAGGAAAGAAGGGTGGGTTATGACTACAAGCAGAGTTGGGAATGAGCTGTTTCTAGAATGTACCTGGATGAGAATGGCAGATGGCTAACTGTGTCCTGAACTGGCTGTTCCCCAGGAGAGTAGAAGCTGGAGTGTGTGAGATGAAGGACCCTCAGAGCTAGGCTCCGGAGGAGTCGGGGTGATCCAATCTGCCTCTGTTTCTGGAGAGTCACATTGACTTGAGCAAGATGCCTGTTCTAGTCCCAAGCCTCTATTTCCCCATTTGTAAAGTGGGCTAATAACACCTTCAGCAGGGCATGCTACAGGCCCCGGCGTGGGGTAAGAGCTTGTCAGGAATGGCTTCAGGCCACAGCCATGAACCAGACGGCCCAGATTCTGAGTTGAGCGCTTCCTTGGGTGGTGACCATGTGCCTCGGTTTCTTCACTGTGGGACAGTGCCATCAAGAGACCCCATCTGAGAGAGAGATAAGGCCACACCCAGCAATTGTCAGAGAGCCGTGTGGGCACAGAAGCCACATGCCCCTCCCCTGCTCTCCCAAGAGTTCTGTCACCGCGAGGTTGTCACTGTGAGGTTGTTACCGTGAGATTGTCACATTCCCACTACACTATTGGGGGGGGGTCTTCTGTCTCTGAATGTCCTCTGTGCCCAGCTGGACCAGAGCCTCTGGGGCCAGGGACACATTTTTCTTTTCCTTCTTTTCTGTGTTTAAGATTTTATGTCTATGGGTGTTTTGCCTGCACATCACGTGCATGCAGTGCCCACAGAAGCCAGAAGAGGGCACTGTATCCTCTGGAACTGGAGTTACAGACAGTTGTGAGCAACCATGTGTGTGCTGGGAATCGAACCCTGGTGTTCTGTAAGAGCAGCCAGTGCTCTAACCCCCGAGCCGTCTCTCCAGCCCTGCAAGCTTGTGTAGAACCTGTCTTAGCATCACGCCTCAGTCTGTGGCATTGTGGGTGCCCAACCAATCACTCCCTGAGATGTGTGGGATGGAGGCAGGGAGTGATGAAGGGCCTTGAGGTAGGTTGTTGACAGAATGTTATACAGATAGGAAGGAAGGTCCCTGAACCCAGAGTCAAACGCGGTAGAAGCAGTGGTGGTCACTGCTACCTGGGGTGAAGCAGTGTGGGTGCTGAGCTGGGCACCTCACAGGCCAGGTCCTATCACAACCACAGCAACTACTGCTATCGCACCCATTATGAAGAGAAGGAAAACTGAGTCTTGGGTAAATTGGTGATTTTTTTTTTTTTTTTTTTTTTTTTTTTTTTGCTGTAGACTCAATCCCACGACTCTAAGGTTCAACCCCAAACTGATCTGATTCTTAAACTTGAGCCCTTAATCTGAACTCCGCCAGCCTTGGTCCCATTCCTCTTGAGTCTGCCTAAAGGTCGACCCAGCTCCTGGGTCCAAACATGAAGGATGAGCCCAGGGTGTCAGGAAAGCAGCAGAGAGAGGGGACAGCACGTGCAAAGGGCATGATGGATGCAAGTCAGAGATACCGGTAGCATCATGGTGGCCTCTGGAATATGACTCATGGGCTAGCCCTGTCTAGTCTTTAGATTGTGGTGTCCTAGTGAGATAGGAATACACAGAAACAGACAGACACCCAGACAAACACACAGATACCAACACACATATACATACACAGTGTACACACACATGTGCACATACATGCACATAGGTACATCCAAGAGTGACAGAAGGCTGGAGAAGGTGTTGAGTGTGAGCAGAGTACACAGTGACCACCCAGGCAGGTGGTGGACAGCTGCAGGGGACAACCAGAACTTCTGGGGAGGGTGCAGTAGGAAGATGGGAGGGAAGATGGGTGGGAGAGGATGAGGGGTTTGGTGAGCCAGTCCTGGCCTGACCCTTGGGGCTGTCAAGCCTTTAATCTGAGACCGGGAGGGGCTGCAGAGTACACCCTGTTTCTTTGAGTTCTCAGATCTCAGGAAGCACCTTTGTTGAGAGCTTTTCTAAGTGACACCTTGTAGGGCACGGAGTGTTCTTCCAAACTGTTTACTCAGGGCCCCTCAGTTCTCAGTCCCCAGGGGGCCTCTGCTGTCAGGAAGGAGAGTAAGGTGGTGCTTATCTCTACCGTGAGAATCAGGCTGTGTTCCCATGGGACAGCAGCGGCGGGCATAAAACCTGTTTCTCGGCGGACCCCTCACTCAGGCTGCCCCCCACAGAGACAGGAGGCCAGGGAGGTTAGAGAAGAGGCCAACTGCTGGGCCTCGGGCACCACGGTGCCTGCACACAGGTCCTGCTGGGAAGAAAACCGTCACCTCCCCTGACAGTACCCAGTGACTCTCAGACACCCTCTGAAGGGACCGCATGGCTGTCATGGTGGATCAGGATTAGGACTGGTTCACTTAATCCTGTAGATGATGAATGTGGAGTGGAGGGTGAGGGCTTATGTCCCCTGCTGGCAGTTTCCAAGCAACTGGGGACAGCGTACAAACGTAGGAGACAGAGAGGGGCTGAATGCTGAAGACCGAAGACTGCAGGGGTCGGAGGGCCCACACAGGTCTCCCTTGAGTCTCTGGGGACTTCTAGCGTCCGGCTTTCCTCTCCACACCCACGAAGCAATGCCTTTCTCTAATCATTCGCTTCCTTGCTTCATTTATTTATTTTTGCATGTGTCTGGGGGAAAGATGTATATATGTAGGGTTATGGGTAGACTTGTAGAGATGGGGGCAGATGTGTGTGCGTGTGGGGTAGATATTTGTATGTGTGAGAAGTGAGGGTGTGGGTGCAGGTGCGGGTGCGGGTGTGTGCATTGGTGTGGACGTCAGAGCACAGCCCCAGCTGTTGTTCCTCAGGCTCTGTTCACTTTTGATTTTTCGTTTGTTCGTTGTTGTTTTTATTTGTTTTTTTGTTTTGTTTTGTTCTTTTATTTTTTATTTTATTTTATCCGAGACAGGATTTCTCTGTATAAGGGCCCTGGCTATCCTGGAACTTTCTCTGTAGACCAGGCTAGCCTCAGACTTAGAGATCCAGCTGCCTCTGCCTCAGGAGTGCTGGGATTAAAGGCGTGCGCCACCACTGCCCAGCTCTTACCTTGTTTTTTGAGACAGGGAACTCACAAAGTAGGCCAGGCTGGCCCACCTCTGCCTCCCCAGCACTTGGGAGACCAGCGCTTTGCAGTGGACCTGGGTGTTTACAAGGGTTCTGGGAAATGAACTCAGGCACTCACGCGTACAAGTCAGGCTCCTTACTGAGCCCCCTACTTCTCACTAATTGAAGGAACAATCTGTGCAAGCAAGAAGAGAGAGATTTCCTGGGTGAAGCAGGCTGTAGCCAGAGCACCCCATCTTAGCTGACCCCACCCTGCCTGCTTTGGGTTCCATCTACGTGTCAGCTTTTGGTTAGGAAACCGAAAGCCACTGACTGTTCTGATGCCAACGTGGGGGGGGGGGGCACAAGGGGGCAGCATTTATTCCCTGTGACCACACTCCCCCTGCAGGACATCAGCAGTAGTGCATGGTGTTCACAGTCCCAGAGATGGCAGCACAGAAGGGTAAGGACTGTACCAGAAAGATCCATGCATCTGCTAGTGAAGGAAGGCCACCTTCAGGAGGATGTATATGCTGAGGACTGGAAGGTGATCCAGCCAGAAGATAGAGGCAGAGCAGTCTTCCGGGCAAAGGACTAGTTTGTAGGAGTGGCCCCCGGTGGCACCTAGCTCGTTTCCATTCAGGGACAAATGTCACGCTGGGCACTGTGCATGTCTCATCACAAAACCCAAAGAGAGAGGTGCTGCGTTGTCGCCACATGGAGAAGGGGCACATAGCAGAACGCTAACTCCCAGGACCCAGACTTGAAGTCACCAAAACTACAGAGCAGAACTGGATAGAACTGGATGAATCAGGGCATAGTTAAGCCTCTCTGGCTCCCCACGCCAGGCATCTGCTTTGCCTGGCTTTGGATTAGTATAACAAAAGAGAGTACACGAATGTTCTCCAGTGCCATTGCCACCTCCATGTTAGTAGCATGTGAGACTTATCCAAGATGTTAGGGATTATATAGTCTGTGTGTGATCTGTGAGTTCTTAAAGCTCTAAACATGTTAATGGATTGTAAAAAAAAAAGGTATGTTTATACAGAAATATACATGTTTAATATCTGCATGTGCATTGACATGTATACCCACATATGTATAAACACATGTAGACAGACAGATGAGAGTTATCTCATGGGGATCATAACTTAGAATGTAGATTACTGGTCCAGCTCCGAAAACACCCTTCTTCCATGGCTTCTTCCTTCCCTCCTCCTGTCCTTTCTGCTTCCCTCTTGAAACCATCTCTTTGGGGACTCAGAAAAACAGCAAGTCAGCCCCAGAACTGCTCCAGTCCCGACCTGCCCTAGCAGCAGTTTCTGCCAGGGTAACTGTTTTCCCAGGGAGGAAGCTTGGCCTGAGAGCCTAGGTCGATGCCCTTCCACTATCTCCCACAGGCTGAAGAGGGTTCACCAACAGGCCCCCGGCAGCCCCGTGCAGACCGCTGCCCACCACCCCCACGGACGCTGCCTCCAGGTGCCTGCCAGGCCACACGCTGCCAGGCCGACTCCGAGTGTCCACGACACAGGCGCTGTTGCTACAATGGCTGTGCCTATGCCTGCCTGGAGGCTGTGCCACCTCCACCAGGTGAGCTGAGTTGGATCCAGTGCTGGGCTGAGGAGGAGAAGGAGCTGAGCTGTGTTTGTGCTGAGCTAACTGCTGCCCAGCCTGGGTGCTCACCTGCAGCCTTCAGCTGTAACTCCACCATACCTGCAGGATGCAACTGCCTCACCTGCCTGCATGCATGGAGCCTCCAGCATGGAATATACACATTCCAGGGATAAGGTCACCACTGTGAAATTCCACCCTTTAAATAGGGGTCCAGTCTGTGGGATGGCTCAACCTGTAAGAGAGTTTGGGATAGAGGGGTCAGGGCACCTGCAACCAAGCCTGGTGACCTGAGTTCAATCCCTAGAACCCACATGGTGAAAGGAGAGAACACGCTCACCACCTCCACATGCACCCACACACCCCAAAAGTAAACATTCTAGACGCACGTATATCTTTATATACAGGGTGGTAATGTAGCCCCGTTGGTAACCCTAGCAAGCACAAAGCCCTGGGTTCGATTCCCACCACTGTATAAACCAGGTGTGGCGGCACACACTTGTACTCCCAGCACTCAAGGAGGTGGAGGCAGAAGGATCAGAAGTTCAAGGTTGTTCTCAGGCGTTCAGAGTCTGCCTGAGCCATGTGAGGCTCTGTCTCAAAAGATAATAGTAATAAAATCCTGATCCTTTCCTTTAAAATCCCTGACCAGTGAGTGCCCCGTGTCCCCAGCTGGGCAGCTCCCCTAGTTATTCCCAGGCAGCCCTTGCATGCACAGGTGGAACCCTGATCTGACACCTGGGTGCCCCTAACATTTTCCCTGGACACCTACAAGGTTCACTTCCTCACAGCTCTGGGATCCTCCTCTGCGAGCGTGCTCCCTTGCCGGCAGCCCCTCCTCCAGCAGGTCCTCCCCTTCTTCCCGCTGCAGATGTCTGGGTTTACTGTTTTTGTACCTAGTGTCCCCCACTTGGAGTCGGCCCCACAGGGCAGAGGGTGAGCTACTCTACTCCTTCCCGTATCCCAGTACTGAGGTCTCTGGATCCATGCAAGGCACTCGGTGGACATGGAGTCATTCATTCATTTCCTGTCGGCAGGGGTGGTGACGTCAGTTAGCGATAACAACAATGACATCTGACCCAGGTCTCTCAGCCTTAGCACTTGGCTGTGGATTGGGGTACAGGAGGGTGACGGTGGCCTAGATGCTGGGGGCCTGTAGCATGTCCCCCAGGGCAGTGTGCTGGAGCCAATCTCACCTCTTTGATGAGGTGAGATGCCCCTCCCTCAGGGCTGGTCATGCTGAACTGCCATAGCAAGCCCTTCCTCTCACCCTGTTCTCTGTCAGTTCTAGACTGGCTGGTGCAGCCCAAACCCCGATGGCTTGGTGGCAACGGCTGGCTGCTGGATGGTCCTGAGGAGGTGTTACAAGGTACCTACCATGGGTCCCCAAGTCAGAGCCAGCCCCTTCTTCTCACTGGGCTTCTATGGGTCGCAGGGATGCCGGCTGGGGACTCAGCCTGGTTTCTGTGGCCTGAGTGAAAAAAAAAAAAACAGTGAGACCCTCCCTGATGGTGAGCCTCCATCTCAGTAGAGAATGAGAAGAAAGGGGATCTGGGACCCCTAAAGTCTTAAAGGGCCTCATTGCCACCTATAAAGAAGGAATCCTTATGTGGATGGGGCATGGAGGGTGATTTCTTAAAGGAAACACAGGCGTGAGGCCCAGGGGTTTGCAGAGGTCGGGCTGTACATGTGTATCCGCAGCTGTACCTGTGGCTTTGCACACCCTCATGTGAACCATGTCCATCAGGGTATGCTACACCTGGTCTTGTGGATATGGTTGAATGCGTGTGTGTCTGTATTTAAGCACATGTGTGAAAAAGCATGTATATATGTGTTAATTGGGGTGTTTTGTGTATACACGGGTGACTATAGCTGTGTGTGCATGTTTCAGGGTATGCCTGTGTACATGTATTCACATGTGGTTCTTTGGGTGACGGTGTGTTTAGGATACTGTGACTGTGTACGTGTGCACTGGGTACTGCTCTCTCAGAGTGTCTGGGTGCCGCTTAGAGTCTGGAAGCAGGTGGGAGGTGGTCTCTCTGGGTACACATGTATGTACAAATATGTCCCAGAGTCTGAGTGTCCATGTGTGCACTGTGTGAGAGACACAGATACGGCTTGGTATCTGGGTGGGGCTAGAAATTGGCTTTTCTGGATGGGGTGCACTCTCTGCTCCCCAGACCTTCCATCTGAGACCTGGCCTGTGTCCCTCCACAGCAGAGGCATGCAGCACCACCGAGGATGGGGCAGAGCCACTACTCTGTCCCTCAGGCTATGAGTGCCACATCCTGCGCCCAGGGGACCCAGCCCAGGGCATACCTAACCATGGGCAGTGCGTCAAGCAGCGCCGACAAGCGGGTAAGTGGGGCTGCTGCTCCGAATGCTGCTCTGGCCCAGCCAGTCGGCCCTGGCCCCACCTTAGTCTGCCCTGCACCCCCCAGGCTGTCTTGCCCCCTCCCTCCCCCTCCCAGTTTTCCCTGGTCCTGCCCCAGTCTAACCTGGCCCCGCCCCACCTTCCCTGGCCCCGCCCCAGTCTGCCCTGGCTCCAGTCTAGTCTGCCCTGGTCCCCTCCCAGCCCACTGCCTGTCACCTCAGGCTGGCTTAGAGTCCCCTAGCCTCACTTCCTGCTCCCTCCCCTCTGTGTCCTGCTCCTCCTTGTAACTCCAGCTCTGAGTCAGCTACCTGGGTGGCCTTGGGGTCAGTCTCTTCATTTCTCTGAGCCTCAGTTTACTCCCCTGCAATGGGGACCACTTCATGTTGTCATGGGATCAGACGAGAACATAGGTGCAGAGCTCTGGGAGTGGAGCCAGCTGTTGGGGAACACTGGATCTTGTATACCCATCTCTAGATCTGTCTTTAACCCCACAGAATTTGAATTTTTAAAATCTATTATTATTGTGTATGTGTGTGCCCACGCAGGGCAGAGCAGAGAAGGCGCATGCCACACATGTGACCTGTGAGAACTTTGAGGACTCCAGGCTCGCCCTCCACCCTTATGTGGGTTCTAGGACTCACACTCAGGCTTGGGCACACAGAAGACACCTTTACCTGCTGGGCCATCATGTGGCCCAAACCTCCTAGAATCTGAATTGTCTGAGAATCCTTGTTTCTCAGATGGCAGCTGACCATCGGTGCACATCTGTCGCTGAGGTCGTGGATGAAGCAGTGGAGGCACAGGCTCCAGTCGGTGTGGAATAGGCTGAGAGCAGGGTGATCAAGCCGTGAGCTGGGGTTCTGTAAGAAACAGCCAGGCTACCCTACACACATGATGACCACTGTCACTCCACAAATGTTCCCGTTTATGGCTGCCGATCCCTGGACGCCAGGTCACAGGGAGGGAAGTAGTGGGGGTGGACCTGCAGACATAGAAGGCAGGCAGCTGTCAGAGGCTGCGAGACAGAGGGATGCCCTCCCTGAGAGACCCCAGCTGGGCTAAGGATGCTTCATATATTGGAAGCCCCAATCCCTGCCTCTTTTGACAAGGTCTCACGTAGCCCAGGCTGAACCAGACCCTCAACTTACTATAGCTAAGGATGGTCTTAAGTTTCTGATTCTTCTACCCTGATGTGTTGGGATTACAGGCTAACACCAGACATGGCCGTACTGGGTTATGCACAAGGGGATGGAGCAAAGGGCTTTGTGTAGCGAGGCAGCGACTCTCCAAACTGAGCTGCATCCGAGCCCCAGAAAGGTCCTTGTAGTCCGCTGATCTTGCTCAATTGATTCTATAGTTTCTAAGACTGGTGTAAATCAAACCGGTTCAGACCAGTTCTAGGGAGTCTGAACCCAGTCCAAAGGAACCCACGTCCTGGGGGAAGCTGAGCAGAGAGAGCAGGCCATGTCCAAGCCTGAGAAGGAAGCACAAGGGAGGCAAGAGTGCAGACTCAGAACGTGGGAAGCATCTGCAGCCTGCTTCTTCTTTCCTGGGTGTGGCTTTGCTCTGTCACCATAGGCTTTCACAGCCTCAGTTTTTCTATCTGTAAAGTGGGGCTTGGGGTGATGCAGTAGGCACTGCAGGGGCAGATTCTGAAGCTCACTGCGTGCATGCCACCTCCAGCCCAGGCACAATAAGAGGGAGGAATCAGGTCAGGGACCTGCCCCACCAGCTGCAAAGGGCATATATAGACCTGAGCATGCACCTGTGTGTGCTTGCACCTGCACAGGCCCACGTGTGCTGTGCATGCCCCCCTCCCACAGGAACACCTCCAGCCTCCCATGTGGAAGCAAATTCTCCCAGCTTTGACTGCAGGGCTGTTGCTTAGGAATAATTGGTGGTAATTATATCTGAGTTTGGAGTCATCTTAAAGTCCCTCACCTTCCTTTAGGGCAAAACTCCCAACAGACAGAAGAAGACATATGCCACAGTAACCGAGAGATACAGTTTAAAAAAAAAAAAAACAAGGTTTTTAAATTGCATATTCAGAGTAATCTCAGACTTACAAAAACGCTGCAGGAACACTACTGGGAACATCTCTCCAGGCCCAGCACTGTCAAGGACCAGCCTCGACAAAAATACTTCTTACCAGGGTAGGAACATGAGAACTGAAGAAACATATGTAAAGAATATGAAGACGCTTAAAAATAATAAGACAGAAAACATAGAAAGTATCGGGAGGGCATTCCAGTGTCTGAGATCTTGAAATCCACCCCCCACCCGTGTTTATTTTTCCATGGCTTTTATACCCAACATAAGGGGGGGACAAGGTAACAAAAGGCTTTATCAACATGATCCAAAAGCAAAACTCACACAGTCAATGGCTTTATCACTGTGAGACACTGGATCATCAGCATTCTGTTGTCTAGGCAGAGAAGGTGCTCTAGTTCACGTATGCTGAAGACCACCCTTCCCTAGGTGACCTCATAGTTACTAAAGAAGGAGCAGACGTATGTTTGCGTATCCTGACCACCTGTCAGGATGGCACCGACTTACTAGAATGAGCTATTTTAATTTCAAAAGTAATCACCTCCTGAGTCAGGCCCTGCAACTACGCCTGTCCATCTCCTGACAGTCAGACGAGGTGGGCATGGGCCTGCATTTTTCCACCTCCACACATCACTGTTAAAACATTTTTCTTCTCCCTCCCTCTTCTTCAATAGAAATGGACATACGTGCTTTCTTGAGTCATCTGAGAATTAATTGCTGGGGCTGGATACATGGCTCAGTGTGTAAGAGAGTCCTTGCTTAGCAAGTATGAGGAGCTACAAAAAAACCCTGAGTTTGGCCAGGTGTGAAATCCCACACACCTGGTGGGTGAGGCAGACCCAGAGAGATTGCTGATTGCCAGTCTAGCTCCAGGGTCAATGAAAGACCCTGCCTCAAAAGAATAAGGTAGAAAATGGTAGAGCGGGACACACAGTGTTCTTCTATGACTTCCAAGCTCTCTCTCTCTCTCTCTCTCTCTCTCTCTCTCTCTCTCTCTCTCTCATACACACACACACACACACACACACACACACACATACACCTGAATGCATACACACACTAAATTGCAGGCTCTTCACCACTTCCCAGAGTCAGTCAGGAGAGTATTTTTGGCCTCAGGTCCCCTTTGACCCTCAAAATAATGTCAAAATATCTGTGCAATGCTGCAGCCGGAAACTGACGAGCACGGCCTCCCGAGCAAGCGTCTGAAAACTTTCTCTTCCCACTTGTTTTCCAGAGGGGAGGATCCTGCGACAGAAGCTTCACAAGCAATACCCAGGTAAGAGGGAGAAGGCACTCTTTCTCTGCAGAAGACATGAGGAAGGGAGGCAAGCATTTAAGAGGCAACGGAGATATCAAAGTCCAGGGCTGAGCTAGAGAACAAAACGGCAATTAGGTTTGAGAAATAAAGCCGAGCCCTGTTATTATGATGTTGGGCAGGACAGATGTGAGGCAGAGAGGGTTCAGGGCCACCATGTCCTCACCCTAGTGTCGGGATCCGGGGATGGGCACAGCTGTGTCCACTACCCTCAGGGCACTGGAGGAGATGGTCCTCCATCCATCTATCCGGTTGTTCTTTTATATGAGAATTCATACATACACCTACTCATTCGTCCACCTATCCATTCTTCCATCCATCCACCCACCCATCCATCCATCCACCCACCCACCCACCCATCCACCCACCCACCCACCCATCCATCCATCCACCCACCCACCCATCCATCCACCCACCCACCCATCCATCCATCCACCCACCCACCCATCCATCCACCCATCCATCCATCCATCCACCCACCCACTCACCCACCCATCCATCCACCCACCCATCCATCCACCCACCCACCCACCCACCCATCCATCCACCCACCCATCCATCCACCCACCCACCCACCCACCCATCCATCCACCCACCCACCCATCCATCCACCCACCCACCCATCCATCCATCCATCCATCCATCCATCCATCCATCCATCCATCCATCCAATCTCCTATCCATGCACTCACCCACCCACCCATCCATCCATCCATCCACCCACCCATCCAATCTCCTATCCATGCACTCACCCACCCACCCATCCATCTACCTCTTTTCCCATCCACCCTCTTATCCATTCTTCCATCCTTCCATTCTTTCTTGCATCCCCTTTTCTGATCCTCCCTTCTCATCCATGCATCTACCCATTCACCCATCCCTCTCTCCATCCTTTCTTCTACCCATCTACCCTACCTATCCATTTTTTAAAAAGATTTATTTATCACCTATACAGTGTTCTGTCTGCACGAATGCCTGCAGGCCAGAAGAGGGCACCAGATCTCATTACAGATGGTTGTGAGCCACCATGTGATTGCTGGGAATTGAACTTGGGACCTCTGGAAGAGCAGTCAGTGCTCTTATCCTCTGAGCAATCTCTACAGCTCTGTCTATCCATTCTTTTATCTATCTATCCATTCTTTTATATCTCTGTCTGTCTGCCTGTCTGTCTGTCTGTCTATCTATCATTCATCATCCATCATTCATCCATCTACCTGCCCACTCACTCTGCCATGAATCCACCACTCGCCTATCCACTCATCTACCTGCCTACCATCAATCCATCACCCTTCCATCCATACAGCGTGTCTTTATCAGTCACTGCTCACCACTCAGGGCTGGAGGCTGTGACTCCATCTGCCAACACATTGAACCCAGTTCCTGTCACAGAGTAGCTCGGGCAGGAAATTCAAATACTCATAAAGCCTATGTGGTTCTTTCATGGTACCAGTGACAAAGGCTCCAGATGTCACATGCCAGATCCCACGAGGACCCTTTAGACCGGAAGAGCTTCTAAAGAGAAGCGCTTCCTAAGGAGGGATCAAGAAAGCTCAGTTTGGGATTTGGAGGCATTGGCAGTGGGAGGATGTGTGTGGTGATCAGGGGGAGGTGTGGCTGTCCCCCGTGGCTGCAGGGCATGATGAGTGAGCTGAGGAATGGGGTAGGCAGGAGGGCCAAGGCTAAGGCTCAAAGGTGCAGCACCTAGCGGGTTTGAGGCCTTGGGCTCAGTCCCCAGGATCCTAAAGATGGAACAAAGAAATGCAGGCAGGGCCCTGCTGAGGCAAGAGGAGAGCGTGCAGCCTGCCATGCCGTGCAAAGCATCCATCCGTGCTACCTCCGGTGCTCACAAGGTGCGCGAGGGGAGAATTTGAGCAGAACATCTGCCCTGCAGCTGTGTTCTCGTTGCAGAAGGGGACTCCAAGAATGTGGCCGAACCTGGAAAGGGACAACAGAGGCACTTTCAATAAAGCAAAGACTGTCAGGTAAGTGGAGGTGAGCTGGTGGCTTAGACAGCCATCGTTCCCGTGTTGGCCACAAGAGGGCGACATCAGAATGTCACAATCCCTACAAATCCCAGTAGGTCAGAAGCAGAACCCAAACCTGGCAGTTAACCTCGTTTCTAGTCTGCCGCCTTCACGACTCCACGCTTAGGCCAGTGGTGCCTTCCTGCCCCACAAATCGTGTCTTCCCCTCCACTCTGCAAGACAGTACTGTAGGGAGCGCGTGTCTGACTGCTGTGGTGCCAGCACCCCTGATTCAGCATTAGTTGTGGCATCTTCTGAACCCCACTGCTCAGCAGTAGCCGGCGGTCTCCACTAGACACCACAGGGAATGATAGATAAATCCCACAAGTAGGGTTGACATTCTGTTAAAAGGAAGTCTAAACCAGCCACCTGGTACATCAACAAGGAGGCCACAGATATACCAAGGACCGCACAGGGAATGACTAGCAAGGTGTGGGAGCTGCCTCCAACGAGTGTGAGGAAGACCTGAGGTGTGTGTGTAGGGGACACTGAGCCCACAATTGAAAGCTGGGGTGAAAAGGTACCACCTGGACTAGCAGGCTGGAGGACACGATGGCACCAGGGGAGGGATGTGGAGACTGCGGTCCCCACGGTACATCACTTCAGCTGTGAGGAATCACCGAGAGGATGCTGAGGGGATAGGGATGTCAAGGAGGCTCTCTGCATAGGGGCTGCCCAGCAAAACAGCCGTGCTGCAACACACTCCCTACTCTGTAGCCTTAAGAGAATGTCTCAACTCTCCAAACCTGTTTTCCTGTCTACAAAATGGGTATGATGGGAAAGGGTGGTCAGTAGCTAATCAGGGACCATGGGGACCTTAAGGATTTCATCTTTGCAGAAACACATCTTTCTGGTGCTCCTGATGGGTTCAGGGCAGATGGAAATTTAAAAGGCCTGTGTTCTTTGCCCTGCCCACAATCCATTCATTTGTATTTTTTCCCCTTTGCTTCCTTTGCAGCCTTTGAGGACTCTTCCTATGCTTTCCAGATGCTAAGCCTTGGAAACGGGAAAAGAATTCGACCCTTGACATCATGCCCAGTGCCACAGAACAGAACTCCAGAGCTCCCAGGAACTCCCAATCCCAGTGTGACCCAGCCTGGCGTGGCAACTTGGGGGAAGCCCCCGACAAGTTCTGGGTCCCTGCCTGGCACCCTGGTCACATGAGCCTGCAGCTTCTAGGTGACTTTTGAAGATTTTGACTGTGAAGACCTACATGCAACCCGATTGCTCCCAAAATAAATCTGCCCACCACACCGTAGAAATGAACTCCTTTATCAGACCCGAGCCGCAGCCGTGTGCGCACATCTGTTGCAAGGGTCTCCGCGACCACCAGGGCTGGTAGAGTCATGACCCTCTGGAGGCAAGAAGGTAGTTCGGTTCCAATGACTACGTAGCTGGTGTTGGCTCACACTTCAGGAGTCAGTTTATTTTAGGCATCTGTAAGCACAGCACAGTTTGTTGAAAACTTTCTGATAGTTAACTCCATCCCAGTACACAATAAAGCAAAGATGTGATTACATCAAAACTCTTTGTAAACTTCATGTGACACCTTCTATAAAGATAGGTCCTATAGATTGATAAGCTCACAGAGAAAGTCTGCGAAAGGATCTGGTGTGGTCTCGGCCACACAGATAGCAAAAAGGTCACCAGGCTTTTCACACATCCTCTCCCAGCCTTCCGGGCAGACAACAGGTTATGCCTCCCTTCCTTTGAGAGAACAGCCCTGGGTGTTTAGTATGCCAGGTCCCCCTCGTGCTGATCTGTGAGGACAAGGACCTCTGTTTCTCCTACACACAGTCTGTGAGTGTGTGGAATTGGTTCTCCCCTGGCACCATGTCTCGGGGCCTGAACTGAGCTTGTCTGACTTGGTGTCAGCCCTGAGTCATCTCAAACCAGAGTTACGGCTTTAACTATTGAATATTCTCAAATGTGCTGTGCTAGAGGCTATCCCTTGGTGGTTGGCCAGGAGTGCAGGGATGCCGTGTCTCCTGAGGCCAGAGTCCCGAGTGCATCGCCCCACAGCACGGGGGCCCTGGGACGCCGGGGAGAGTAGGTGAGCTGGGAGCCGATCCAGGTCAGTGACCTCCATGGGCCAAGTCCCTTAACAAGGACTTCCCTGTAGGAGCAGACGCAATTAAACAATGTCTTTGTGCTCAGGTCCTGCTGACCTTGGCCCAGTCCTCTCTGGGGTTTTCCATCAGCTCTTCCAGTTTAACTCCCCACACCTGGCCTTTTTTTTTTTTTCTAGAACATTCTCACAAAATCAGTACACTGACTGATCTAAGGAGAAGGGAGGTCCCCTTCGGGTGGCCATAGGGCAGGATGTACTGCATCTGTGACCCCCAGGGGATCCTCTTGTGCTGTTACATGAAGCAGAAGCAGTCACATGATCCTGGGTAAAGCAGACAGGACTCTTGTCCCCAGAACCCTCCTTCCTACATGCTCAGTGACCTTAACCTGGCAGAGTCGAGGTGGTGCCTGTCCCTTCATTGTGAGATAAGCGTGGGAGAAAGCCATTCATGGGCTCTGGGGGAGGAGCTGGGGAGGGCTTCCTGGAGGTGGGAAATGTCTGAGCTGAATTCCGAGTATTGGTCTCTGGGGCTGCCATCCCAAGGGGTCACCAGCCAAGTAGCTAAAGACAGCAGAAACAGCGCGTGACTGAACCTGGCTTAAGAGCCGATCCTTACCCTGTGGCCTTGGGCAGCTTCTCTGGTCTGTCCAGCCCTTAAGACAATGGAAACCGCACCTCCCCGTGACTGCTATGGGAGTCAGTGGAATACTGGTGGAGGAAGGTTTAACCCCAGGCTAGGAGAAAAGAGAGTGGGCTAGACAGATCTGGGGGCAGGGGAAGGAGACAGGGACAGGAGGTGGGTAAGGAGCTCTTGACCATGTTCCAGAACTGGCTTCTAAGCTACATGGCAGTCATGACTCTAGGGTCCTCAGTGTCTGGTTCCCTTGACTTTGGTTTGGACTTGCTCAGTGGGTTTATCTTGTTTGTAAGTACTAAAGCTGAAGCAATACAACCTCTGAGTTGGGAGAGGCTGACAGTAGACTCTGTGAAGTCTGTCAGAACCTCCTTGGATCTACATGCTTGGAATCTCCTGCCCTGAACTCCGAGACCCAGGAGAGAAAATCCAGCAGGTCACAGTCACGGGCAACAATGGAGCTCCTTGGTGGCCATACCTAACCTGTGCCTGCAGCGTCATAGCTGGGGACAGGCACAGCCGCGTCCCCAATCCACACCCATCCCACACCTGTCTCTCCTGCTCACGGAGACTCCGGCTTCTCGCCGGGTCACACTCAGAGTGGTTCAACAGGAGCCCGGAGATGGGCAACACCCTACCCATTAGATGAGGGAGTCCTGCCCTAGCCAGTCTTGGAGACGGGGAGAAACAAGGAACAGGATGACTGACCTGCCTTTCACTAGCCACAGCTGAGCCACGTAATAGCTGTTCACCACCTGCAGGTCATCAGCAGCCAGCTGCCACTCAAATGCCACCGGAAGCCTCCTGCTCCTGTTACCCAGGCTCCAAGCAAGAAGTCAGAATGTCCCTGCTGTGAAATCAACAGGGTTTATTACTAATATATTTCATATATTAACTGTTGGAATTTGGACCTGACCCTTTAAGATTATGAACCAGTCTCCTCAAGATTATATGAAATCTTAAAGAGACTTAGTTTATTTCATATTTATTTATTTCATATATATTTATATATGTATGTCTGTGTGCACCTATATACATATATGTATGTATATATTTCACAGCTGAAGGAATAAGGCCACCAATGAGTCTGTTGTTGTTACTTATGATCCTGGTTAGTTTTTTGGTCAACTTGACATAAACTAGGTTATCTGGGAAAAGGAACCTCAAATGAGAAAATGTGCCCATCAGATTGACCTATAGACAAAGCTATGGGTCACTTTTTTGATTTATGATTTACGTGGGAAAGGCCCAACCCACTAGGGGACATTGCTACCCCTCGGCTGGGGTTCCTGGGCTTTAGAGAAGGCAGGTTGAACAAGGCATGAAGAACAAGCCAGTAAGGAGTACCCCTCCATAGTCTCTGCTGGAGCTTCTGCCTCGAGGTTCCTGGCCTGCTTGAGTTTCTTCCTTGGCTTCTCTCAGTGGACTCTCACCCAGAACGTGCCAAATAAACCCTTTCCTCCCCAAGCTGTTTTTTGGGCCATGTTTTGCCACAGCAGTAGAAAACTCACAGAACATGGATGAAGGGTGACTGGCAGGACCGTGGGTGACACCAAAAGAGAAGCATCATTGAAAAGTCTCACCCCGCCATGGGTGACGCTTTCCTCTTAGATGCACAGATGGAGTTCCCTCTCAGGGTTACCCTCCACCCTCTATTTACTTCAGCACCTCCTGAGGCTATGTACAACAGGCCCAGGATCACAAGCAGCTGGAAAAGGGGCTGTGCAGAGCCAGGGGCCCAGACTGACCAGGAGTTTGGAGAGGAGACAAAGACCTGCTTGCTCCATGACTCGGCTTTCCACAGGTTCAAATCATGCACAACTTACCAACAAAACGGACGGTACAGCCCCAAAGGCTAATGGAGGAACCCAGAGCTTGTGAGCTCCCGTGAACGGCTCTCCATTGAGGAGCTCACAATGGACTGTGATGTCCCCTCCCCAGCCAGGTCTCAGCATGACTCGGCACTACAGATGCATTGTAGGGGTCAAGAGATGTTCATCCTCAACCACCAGCTGTGCCCATCACAGCAGCATGTGGCTGGTCCCCTAGGTTCTCCAGACTAGGAATGCTCATGGGTCCTTTGTGATATTCTGTGTCCATTATGGACTGACCCTTTTGTAGACAAGAAGCTGAGATTGAGGGTAAGGTATGTGGTCCAAGGTCCCAATAACCCTAGGAGTCTAGCTGGGACTGGGTCTATGTCCTGCTGTCACATGGAGGCTGGGATATTCATCTTTTGCCGGGGAAGGGAAGCCACCTCCATAGGTGTTTCCTCCAGAGCAGGCCAAGAGAAAGCTTGCTGATCGCTTGCCCTTGCTCTGGCCCCACCAAGAGCCTTAGATAGTATGTAACAGTCCCTCACCTAGGACATCTGCACTTCCCCAACAAGACCCCTCCAAGGTCATCAGACTCACTTGCCGTCATCCCTTCCTGGGCCTCTCAGAAAGATCAACATGGCACTGTGTTCTCGGGTCCTGCACGGTGACACTGTGACCTTCACTTTGTGGCTTTCCTTCTCCTGGACAGAGAGAAAGTTCCTATATCTCTGTCCCCATCATCTTTCCAGGTGCACAGTAGGTCACTGACGCTGATGCTGAATCAGTGACCAATCAAGGGATCAGGTCATACCTGCCTTCCTAAAAAGACTGAGTGTTCCCATGGAGGGATCCAAGCATCAGCAAGGTCCTGGTTCAGCTCCACACTCCCCTTGACCCCCAAGCCTCCTACCAGGCCTGCAGGAGGAGCCACTGAACTAGTTTCCCAGACAGACAGATGGACTGGTAGATATGGCCCCACCTGGGGGCGCTGTGGTCAGAGAGTCTGCAGACCTCACAGCCCTCAAAGCCGACTGTCCCTCTGCTCTCACCTGTGTGGCTATGGTAGTCACTCGGCCACTCTGTACCTCCGATCCTATCTCTGACTGGTTCCCCGAAGGTCTGGACATGAGGCTCGGAAGGGGAGGGGCCCCTCGTTGTTTGATACTATTTCTTCTGCTGTAGAATGGGGTGCCAAACTGCAATGAGGATCAGAACCTGAGCACAGAGCCAGGTTCCATTCTGCAGGGACACCACTGGTGTCCCCCACCATCCAGTCACAAGGGCCTCCATCCTTGGGTTCTCTGTAGACACAATGCTACTGGCTACACCAGATTGCTGGTGCCTGCTCTTCCTGCACTATCCAAACTCTGGACCAAAAGTCTCTCGGTGGGCTGGGTATGTGGTTTAATTGATAGGATACTTCCCAACCATGCTCAAAGCCTTGGCATAGACTGGCTTCTTGGGCAACACCTATTATCCTAGCAGCTGGGAGGGTCAAAAGTTGTACTTCATTCTTGACTACCTTTGGGTTAAAGGTAGTCTCCTTTGGATTTCTAGCAACAGCCTGTAAGCATCTACTGTGTGCCAGACATTCTTCCAGACGCTGGGGTGTCACTGAGAAAAGCCAGGTCTTTGTCTGGCTCTCATGGGCCTGACAGCCCACAGGGGACAGACACTTGGCAGCATTCTAGGTCACATAGGTGGACAGAGGTGTTCTGGAGGGGGCCAGGGGAGCTCAGGATGGGGGAGGTGAGCACGCCTGTTATTTCTTCCTGGTGTTTATTTTTGTCATACTTAGGGTTTCTATTGCTGTGAAGAGACACCATGACCATGGCAACTCTTATAAAGGAGAGCATTTAATTGAGTGGTTTACGGTTCAGAGGTTTAGCCCCTTATCATCGTGGTGGGACATGGAGGTGTGCAGGCAGACACGGTGCTGGAGAAGGAGCCGAGAAATCTTTGATCCACAGGCAACAGGAAGACTGAGACCCTGGGCCTGGCTTGAGCACCACCCCCATAGGGACACACTTCCTCCAACTAGGCCACACCTACTCCAACACAGCCACCTAACAGTGCCACCCGCTATGAGCTTATGGGGGTCAGTTATATTCAAACTACCACGATTTTGGAATAATTACAGGGTGACTAGAGAGTGCCGAGATGTCCCCCAGATATCCAGATGCAGAGAGGATGTGCAGGTGTGGGGAACCTGGCAGAAACTGTCTCCCCAACAGTTATATTTTACTATATATATTTATATATATACTGTCCTTAGCTATAGCTAAGGACAGCATCAGAGACAGGGACACAGCCTGACTGCAGGCAAGTGTGTGGTCTCTGTGCCATCAGCTGACTTGTATGGGTGTATGTGACTATCACCTCCATCAGATCAGAATGGCCCGTAACACCCATGTAGGTGTCCCCAGCTGTCCCTAGCCTGTTTTCCCTGTGTCTGTACTGCAATTCCATGTCATTTCCAGGACAGTCCATAAGAAGAGACCCACAACAACAACCTTCTGAGCCAAAAGGATCCTCTGTTGGTCCCCCTCACTCTGTTCTCTCTCTCTGTGTCTTCCTCCTCTTCCTCCTCTCCCTCCCTCATCCCTTCTTCTATGACAGAAGATGAAGACATTTTCTCTGATACCATGATCATAAGCCACATTTGATTGGGACACAACACTTTCCTTCTGGAATGTTCTGCAACCTCTTCCTGATGTCTGATGGCTACATTGTTTGAAGAAATAAGCCAGAGACCTTCTGGGACACTTTTCCTTTGGCACTGGAGTCTCCACCGTGAGGTGGCTATTGCTGGCTCAGGCTCAGAGCAGCTGTGGTCTCCCAGACTCCTGAGTCCCTTGGTAGAATGAGGATGGGGGATATAAGACCCTCCCCCGAGACCACTGTCACTTGCTGGCCCAGCTGTGTGTAGCTCTCCTGAAGACACTAGAGTGTTCAGGAGGAGAGGGTCAACTGGGTGGGGACTCATCTGTGCGTCACCCATGCTGGGTGATATTGATGGGGTGGGAACTGTTGATGCTGTAGCTACCTTCAAGTTAACCACACTTCTGGAGATAATCCCAGGACAGTCACCAGCTCACCAAGCTGGACATGTGTGATCCTGATATTCTCACCAGCTCACCAAGCTTGACGTGTGTGAAATCTTCTCTTCAGCCTGTCACTACTCTCTCTGGGGTGAATAGAAAGATTCCCCCAAACACTCACTTACCACCACAGGACTGAGATTCAGGCTGGGTCTTTAGGCAGAAACAATGACAAATGTCTTACATTTTTTTCTTTTTGTTTTTTTGAGACAGGGCTTCTCTGTGAAGCTCTGGCTGTCCTGGGACTTGCTCTGTAGACCAGGCTAGCCTCAAACTCACAGAGATCAGCCTGCCTCTACATCCTGAGTGTGTGCCAAATGACAACCTTGGTGCCAGTCCTTTTTGACCTTGTGTGAGACAGCATCTCTTGTTCACCACTACATAGAGCAAGCTGGCCAAGGCTTCTAGGGAGTCCCCGGTCTCTGTGTCCTGTCTTGCCGAAGGGGTGCTGGGATCACAGATGAATGCTATGGTGTTGCACTTTGCCTTGGTTCTAGGAATCTGAACTTGGATTCACACTCTTGCATAGATAGCAAGCACTTTTCCCACTGAGCCATCTCTCCAGCCCAGTGGAGCCATTTATATGGAGCCACAAATTCTTACCACACCACGACATTGGTCTGCTGATGGTTATGCGAAAAAGATCTCAGAGATTTTCATCTATATATCTCTACCTTTTAGACAGTTCCTTGAAGCCCTCCTAGCCAACCCCTACCTCCGTCTTGTGAAAAAATCCTTTGTTAAATAGATGCATTCATGTGTCAGGTGTCAACAATTATGGTGGTTACCAAGAATGATGAAGGAAGGGTTCCTAGGCCTGCCCCAGCCCAGGGAAAATGACCCATTGCTGTGACCTGGTGATCAAACAGAGATGCCTATGGATGTGGGAAGAGAGAGAGGGAGTCAGGCATCCGAGCTATGTGTTTACCCCTTGGGCCTCAGTGAGTCCTGGGGCACCTCACTGGGTGCCTGGTGTCACCATGCACAGCTCGGGGCTTATCCATCCTGTTGGAAGGAAAACCCTGCCAGACCATTGATGTTGCCCGGCTGTGGAGAAGAGGCCAGAGCAGGATACATCTGGAGACGATTCTCAGAGCATGACCACAACCGAGGGCAAACACAGGAACTGGGTCACAGCTGAGGCACAGACTGCCGGGCCTCTGCCTCTGACATTGGCTGTGCTGTTCACTCCACAGTCTACCCTCCCCCAGGACCCTTCACACACTCCCGTTCTCTGCCTCCAAATCCCCTCCCAACCATAAGGGCCCCACTCAGGGCCCTTTCTTTCTTCTTTTAAAGATCATATACATACATGTTGCCTGCACATATGTACATGTACCATGTACAAGCCTGATGCCCACAGAGGCCAGAAGAGGGTGCTGGAGAAGTTGGAATTACAGGTAGCTGTGAGCTCGCTGACATGGGAGCTAGGAACTGATCTTGGGTCCTCTGGAAGAGCAAGTGCTCTTAACTACTGAGCCATCTTCCCAGCTACCACAACATTTTTGTTTTGTTTTGTTTTTTAGTAGTACCCAAATTTCATTATGGGGGTTTCACACCTACTTAGCTTTGGTGATTCCCCTATCTCTCTGCTCCCCAACCCTACCCCTGCTATACATTTCCATATAAATGGAGACTGCACCTTTGTTTCCCAGCTGCCTAGACCCAAATAATTATCCAGAAACTATATTGATTACAACACTGTTTGACCTATTAGCTCAGGCTTCTTATTAACTAACTCTTACATCTTAAATTAACCCATTCCTATTGATCTGCATATTCCCATGAGGTTGTGGCTTATCAGTAAGGTTCCAGCAGCATCTTTCTCCTTCGACAGCTGCTTGGCGTCTCTCTGACTCTGCCTACTCTCTTCATATACCTCTTCCAGTCTGACTATATTTTGCCCTGCTATAGGCCAAATTTCTTGGAACTGTGCGTAAAAAATAAGCTAACAAACCCTTCCTTGAGTTGGTTTTGTCACGGCAGCGACAAAATGACACACAAGGGCTGGACACATCTTCACCCAGCCGTTATTCAGCCCTCTACCTCGCTGCCTAGTATTGCACCACACAGATTCACGGCAGCCCTGTGTCACCCACTAGGAGGGAACAGGGCCAGAGTACGCTGTGCTTCCCCACCACCCTGCAAAACAGCCAGAGAAGTATTGTAGCGGGGGCTGGGAGATGGCTCTGTCTGTACAGTGCTTCCCACGTAAGCACAAAGACCTGAGTTCAAACCCTATACCCGAATTAAAAAACAAAACAACACTAGGCAGGGCAGTGCTGGTGAACTCCTTTAATCCCAGCACTCAGGAGGCACAGGTAGACGGGGTAGAGTTCAAGATGTGATGAGACACGACGCTCCTGGTGCTGGGAAGGCAGAGGAGTAGTTCCCATGGCTTAATGGTAGTTCCCGTGGCTTAACGGCCATCCTGGGGAGGCCCACATCAGTGAGAGACCTTGTTTCAAAAACCAAGGTGGAGACTGATTGAGGAAGACAGACAAGGTTGACCTTTGACCTCCACATACACGCACACACATGTGCCTGTACTCTCTCTCTCTCTCTTTCTCTCTCTCACACACACACATACACACAAATATGTGGTTGAATCAATGAGATTATTTTTTTTCTCCATTGACTTTACTTTCTTCATCTGTACAGTATATTGTTACTGTTGTTTGAAGACAAGGTCTCACAACTTAGCTCAGCCTAGCCTTAAACTCACAGCAATCCTCCTGCCTCTAACTCTCCAGTGCTTGGGTCACAGGCGTGCCACACGTCCTTCCACGGTTGTGCTACTTGGTGCGTGCACGGTACCAACGCACAAGCGGCGGCGTATTTGAACGAGGAGCTGCCACTTCCAGCTCATTCCTGCAGCTCAGAAATAAGAAATACGCCTGTGTGCAGCACACCCGTTCTGAAGAGAACACCTTCAGTCGTCAAACCCGGAAGTGCAGTTTATGACCGCATAAATTTCAGGTGCCTTGAGCCCGTCAAGCCTGCTCTGAGAGATGCATTCTTGGGAGCAGAATGAAAGGCCTCCACTTCAGGGAGAGAGTGAAGGGAGTTGACTGGCGTGACCTCACTCATTGCTCAAGGTGTCCAGAACAGACATTTCAAGAAAGGCAACCTGTTTCTGGTCAGGCCCCGCCCTTGGCTCGCAGCCCTGGCCCAGCTGTCAGGGCCATCTCCAACCTGCACTCCTCAGAGACTCCCAGCTGGTTGTTATGTTTGAGGAAATTCCTTAAAACGTGGGTTCTAGCACCTCCCAAGGTGAAGACAGAAATAAAACAACCAAGATGTCTCAAAGGAGAAATAAAGTCCCCGGGAGTCTGGAGGAGCGACCCTGGCTTGCCAAACGACAAGACTGAGAAGGGAGATGGAGAGCAAACAGTAGCTGGGGAAATCTGTTCAAGAGCCCTGCGTACTCCAGATGAAAGTAAAAGATGAAAGGCGGGGAGTATTTGCCTCAGAAGCCAGGCATGAAGCGTGAGAGAGGTGGAGAGAGGCCAGCCGGACACACTGATATGGGAGGAGCAAAAACCCCAGGGCTGGAAAGTTCCAACCGGCAGAGTCAGTTTTACCAAAAGCACCCTGTGCATGGAGCTCACAGTGCCACAGAGATGGACTAGGAAAATAGAAGACAGCTGGGCGTGGTAGCGTATGCTTTTAACCCCAGCAATTGGGAGGCAGAGGCAGGGGGATCTCTGTGAGTTCGAGACCAGCCTGGTCTACAGAGCGAGTGCCAGGACAGGTTCCAAAGCTACACAGAGAAACCCTGTCTCGAAAAAACCAGAAAGAAGAAAACCACGGCCGGCACAATGGGAATACGTGCTCAGTAAGTTCAAACCTAGCAGAGGCGTGTGTGGACTCTACGTTCTCACTCCAATGCCAATTGCCACCTCAGTCTCCAGTGCTTGAGTGTGCCCATCCAGCCATCGGGTCACCATGCCGATCTTTTCATGATCTGCTTCTTTTTGGGGGTGTTCCCTGACACCCAGCACCCAGTCTTCCATCTCACGCTTCCTGTGCACCCTCAAGCCTGCCCACGGATTCTAACCTCCACACATCTGGAGGGAGTGGGGATGTGGGGATGGGATCCAGGAGCTGGACTGTGCAGGCGAGGTGTTGACCAACCCATGGCTGCAGGTGCTGGTGTCTGCCTTGCCCCATCAGCAATGCCCCTGGCAAGGTGAGAGGTTCCACCCCACCACAGCATCTTCCCAAAGCAAGCTGCAGAAGACCCGGAAGATAAAGGAGCCAAGATCCCAAGTGTGGTACATGCACCACAGACTCTTCAGAGAACTCATGTGGGACGGGGCTAGGCAGTGGCACGGGTCTCCCACTGCACGAGCTCTCCCCAGCAACACAAAAGACCCTGGTGTTTTTTTGTTTTGTTTGTTTGTTTTTAATATTTTTATGGTTTATTTAACTTTATTTTATGTGCATTGGGTGTGAAGGTGTCAGATCCCCTGGAACTGGATCTTCAGACAGTTATGAGCTGCCATGTGGGTGCTGGGAATTGAACCCAGGTCTTCTGGAAGAGCAATCAGTGCTCTTAACCACTGAGCAATCTCTCCAGCCCCCCTGGTGTTTTTTTTTCTGGAAGCTTCTCAACTGTTGCCACAGAATATCGTCTTACCCTTCTCCGAGGGACTCAGCGCAGAAGGAGGCACCGATGATCACTGGCTTCTGCCCAGTGCCACTTTCTTCCCCCCCAAGCTCTCGGTTTCTCATAGTGGCTCTGTCCTCTCTAGGTGCCTACTCTGGAGGCCCCACCTGTACCCAGTTCGCCCTACTGCTACCTCAGGTCCTTTCCACTTCCCCTACCTGTGCCCGCATCTTTGGGGACAGTCTCTCACTCCAACTCTCAGATCACTCAGTTTGAGTGTTTCCTTCTGGGACCCCAGCTCACACCGGTGGGTAGAGAGTGCCTCTCCTTCTCCAAGGGAGAGTAAACTGAGGTTCAGCGAGGTGGGAAAGGTCATCCCAGCTCACACACACATCTGGAAGTGCGTGGCCTGGACTGCAAAGTCGAGGGAGTTCGGTAGTTTCTCTGTTTTGGGAACTGGGGCTAGGGGTGAAGTTTCATGCTGGGGAAGGGGTGTCTCATGATGGGAGCAGGCATTGTGGTGGGGAATGGGTAGCGTGACGGGGTGCTTTGGTTTTAAGAGAGGAAGATAGAGGGTGACTGAAGCCCACTAAAGTGTCCCATCAGGTTGATCAGGACTGGAGTGGCCACCACTTGGGGGAGCCAGTGAGGCAGGTGGCAAATATTTGCTCTAAGAGGACAGTTTAGTCACAGAAACAAAGGCAGTCAGTTGATTGACTGCTTGTGGTCAAAAGTAAACCCGGGATGGAGCATGGCCCAGCCTTCTCTAGGGCCACCTCTGCTCTGTGGAGTTAGGGACCCTGGTGCCCCCTAAAGCCTTCTTTCTGGCTTCCCTCACCACACACGGGGCAACCCACAGCAGTTACGTGGCCCATGTGCTCCTGCCTTTGGGAGGTGTCTGACATCCCTCTCCCCGCCAAGGGGTACCAGCATTCTGCTGGCGCAAGCATGCTCTATGCTGAGTCCTGCAGGATGCCCCATCACACTGTCTCCAGGACCCCCGGTTTTCCTGGGAAGGGGGTGCTGTCCTGATGGCCATTTGGCAGGGCAATAAGTAAAGATTCAGGAAACATACAACACTCACCCACCATTTGCAAGGGAGAAGTGTGGCCTCCAAGATAAAAGTTGGAGATCTTTTTTATAAAAAAAAAAGGAGATCTTCCACAGGTTTCCTATTCCAAGGGCACACTTAGGTAGGTATAGATAAGAGTCCTTTTGGTAAGGTCTCAGCCTTCTGCTCCATTTCAATTACAGGTACAGCCAGGTGTCTCATAGAGGCCAGGTAACTAGCCCTGAGTTACACTACCCCATGTAAGACTTTGGCTCAGGACCTTCCCCCTTCCAGGTGACTCCTGTGCTCTGGCAGGTTTGGACAAGAACCACAGCCCTAAGACTACACAGTTGCTTCCTGGTCCTTCCAGAGCCCCTGAGGTTGAGTCTGAGAGTTTGGGGTCCTGGCGCCGCCGGGGCGGGCCAGTTGTGCAGAGGGCGGCGCTGCTGCAGCCCTGCCCAGGGGCGGAGCTAACCTGGGGACTAGGTAGACAGCTCCCGGGCAACCTGGCCGCCCGGGAAGCCTGGGCGCGCAGCAGCCTCGGCCTCGCTTGGGCCCCAGGGACGCGGGCAGGGACTGCGACCCGCCCCACGCCCGGCGGAGCAGCCTGGACACACGTTCACCATGGGGAGACGCCTCAAGTTTCTACAGAAACTGGCTTTCCTGGGTCAGGACCACCGGTACAAGGCTCTGGAGAGGGACGAGGTAGAGACCCTGGTGAGTCTGAGCGATCTGGTATGAGGCGTGGGATCAGACTCCACATGTGTCCCCTGGGATTCTGCATCTGACCCGCGGGACTCATGTGTCTCTGGGCACTGAGATTCCACTCATCCCTTCCTTTGAGTGAGAAGCTGGCTTGAAGGAATCAGCTCGACCTGGCTCTAGGCACAGAACTCACCTGGGTAGGCTAGCCCATTCAGTAATGAGAAACAGACCTGTGCTCTTTAAGGGCGTGCAGCTGGCAAGGCCTCCTAGTCAGGGACTAAACCTAGGTTTCTCTGACTCTAGGGAATTTAAATGCCTCTGCACACACAGGCAGTGGTATGAACTTTTAAAAGCTGCTGAAATTAAGGGGGATGGGGTCTGGGTAGAGACCAAAAACAGCCCCACAAAATCTTGCCCGAGTTTAATAGCGAAAACTGAAACAACTCAGTAGGGCTGTCAGCTTCTTTTCCTCTACATCCGTGTGGTTTTTTAAAAGCCAGGCACACGCCTTTAATTCCAGCGTTTGGCAGGCAGGGGCAGGTGTATCTCTGTGAGTTGGAGACCAGCCTGGTCTACATAGTGAGTTCCAGGACAGCTAGGACTATGTAAAGAGACTCTGTTTCAAAAACAAACCAACCAGAAAAAAGCCCTTCTGAGCTGTATGGTGACTTTGAATCTCCAGGGGACCCTCTAGGATAGCTCTTCAGAACTGCAGTGCTGAGAGTTTCTTTCCAGGACCAACAAGCATAAAACTTAGTTCTGTGTCTCTGATGGAGTAGTTAGGATACAGCAGCGGGTTGGTGACCCAGCATGGTCCCTCCCCTGCACTGGCTTTGTAAGGTCTGGAAGCCCATGGCACACCTAGAACTCCCATGCTTGACCCTGGGGAACAATCCCCCCCCCAAATATGGTCTTGTCATGTGTGGGTGGGTGGTTCCAGGTTAAATTTGTTATGTATGACAGAAAATGTTTGGCAACATTTCGATTTTATTTCTTCCCAAAGAATGCCATAGTCAAAACATTCCAGGGTATGGTTCTTAAATATTAATAAATTTATTTACAGCGTCAGTGTCAGTGGAAGAATTCTGATGTTAGGGCTGTGAACAGCAGGGTTCAAACCCATCCGTGTTTGTCTGCAGCCTTGTGGGTTAGCGGTGTACCATAATCCCTTTGCTAATGCCAAGTGTGTCTTTACATGTTTGTAATGAGTTGTTAACAGGGGTTTGGCGTGAGTTTGTTGACACAGATGGCTTTGCTTCCTTCCATCCTTTTCTGGTTTTTTTTTCCCAATCTTTTGATGTTTTGCACACGGCTGGGTATCCCTGAGTACGCCTGATGCGTAGCTGGTTGTCATCGGGGAGTTTGAGACTGTGCAGGTGTGGGCTTGGAGTAACCCACGTGGAGATGCTCTGAGACAGGTGAACTTCGTTCCTCTAAGCTGCTCAAAGGCGACCTGTCTGCAGGTGTGTTCCCCACCTGGTCGTGTTCTCCGCAGCACAATGGCAGTGAGGGAGCCTGGGCATGTGGTGACCAGTACCGCAGACTCGCAGGGAGGTCAGCAATACTGACGGCTCTCAGCAAAGGCCAGCTGTTGCAGGTGTGTTGCCTCCAAAGCTGATCTTACAAACACAAGGTATGCGTGCAGTAAGGGTGCCTAGTCTGGATCCTGGGACAGTGGAACACAGCAGTGGGTCCGTATGTAAGGCCCTGGCTTCCATCCTCAGTACCCCGAGAAACAAAACGGCACACTAAAAACCAGTACCTGGAAATGAGGTAAGGGAAGAAGGCCAGAGGAGACACTGCTTTCTGCCGGGCTTGGAACTCTGTCCCCGGCCAAGAGGCTTTGGGAAGGAAGTCTTGTCTGCTCTGGTGTCATTTCTGCGGTTGTCCTGACTTGGTTTGGCCAGCACTTGGTGTGTGCTGTGTCCCAGGTTGCTGGTGGGCTTCCCAGCACACACAGCCGTGAGAGGAATCAGTCCTGAGAACTGGGTCCCCTCCTAGGTCTTTGGCCTCCAGATGAACTTAATGGCAATTTTGGAGCAGAAGAGTGCCAGTGTGCCAGGCAGGCACTGTTTGGTTCTTGTTGAATATTGACTGAACAATCTTGACGAGTGCTGAGGGTCAAGGTACTCACAAATTCACAAACCACTAGTGGGGACCGAGGAGAGTGACAGCGGAAAGAGTGGAAGAGATGTTTATTCGGTGGTCTTGCTGACTCAGATGTGCTGAAGAAGAAAACCAAAGGGACTGGAAAGGGACAAGAGGCTGAGATGACAATTGGGACCTTGTCCAGTTACAGGTGTGGAGGCAGAATTGAAGCTCAGCGCCCTAACTAGGAAGCTAGCTCTTTTCTTGTTGTGTCTCCAGGGTGACCACCTGACCAAGGTGTTTGAAAGACTCTTGGTTTTGATGCTCGACAAAGCTCCTCTCTGATGTCCTGCTCAGTAGGCGAACATTTGACTAGAAATTCCTGTTTCTGGGAAGGCCGGGTGCCATCTCTGCCCTGGAGGCTGCTCCCGAGGTGGGTGTGACTCCCACTCGTCCTACCATCCTGGCTACTGACCTTGTCACCCTTCTGGGTTCTCCAGATCCAGGCCTGGGTGCCAGTGGATGGGTACGTGCAGTGGGCACCTCGTCATTCAACCCAGACTCCAGCACCTGTTGTGGGCTGGCCAGGGCTGAGGAAAATGCACGCGCGCTCTCCACCCTTACGCATCTGCATCCGTTGTGGTGGGCGGAAGCAGGGCATAGTTGACCTTCACTGTTGAGTGTGGGAGCTGGGAGGGAGCCATGTCTGAGATTAACAGGAGTGGAAAGATGAGTGAGCTGGGCAGCGTTCCCAGCATGAGGAGAAGGTCAGGCTGCACAGGTGACCCCCAGGAGTCTTGTCTGAAAGAATCTGGCCTTTCTATTTGCAGCAGTGGAGACCTTGGAATGATTTTAAGTCAGGACTTGGTAGTTGTCCACATATTCATAAAAATGCCAGGCTCTAGAGAGTCAGCAAAGCAAACAAACACAGACTTGCATGTTTAAGACCTGACACGTGGGCTGGAGAGACGGTTTCTCAGGTAAGAGCACTGGTCGCTCTTCCAAAGGACCCAGGTTCAATCCCTGGACCCACATGGCAGCTCACAGGTATCTATAATTCCAGCTCCAGGGACCCATGCACTCTTCTGAGCTCTGGGGTCACTCCAGGCACGTGGTGCACAGACACACATCCAGAGACAAAATACCTATCTACATTAAAAAATAAAGATTAATTAAAAAGATAAAAAGACCTGAACTTGTCTAGCATGTGCAAGGCTCTGTGTTCTGTCCTCCAGCACATAGCTTATACATATATATTCTTAGCCTGAGATTGACCCACACCCCTCAAAATCACCAATTTGTTGGGCATGTTAGAGGAAAGGATTGCACCCTCTACCCCTTGCCACCTTCAACAATTCACACTGAGGTGTGACTTCAACAATGCTCACATCCCACCGGTCAATCCGAGGAGCCACAGGTTCACAGCTCAGCTGTGGGCGCAGGCTTGTAAGTATGAAGATCAAAGCTGCTTTTAAACAAGACCGGAACAAACCAAGACCTAGCTCACAATGCTCAGTGACTGTTGGTTCTCCATCCCTGGCTGAATAACGCTCTGTCCCCAGGCTTGCACCAGGACCGTGGGCTTGTGCAGCTGAGTGCTTCTAGTTCAGGGTCTCTCACGAGGTGGTGGTCACACTGTGTGCAGTGCTGGGGCCTCCCCTGGAGCACCCATTTCTAAGCACTTGGGCTGTGGCAGGCCTGTTTCCTGGCACGTGGTCCTTTCCACGGGGCTCCTTGTTGCACAGCAGACAGACTGCACTGTGCTGGTGACGGAAGGCCGACTTAGAACAGCTGTCACTTATCCTGAGAGTGAGGGCTTACGACTTCCGTCATACCTCTGCAATTCTGTGGAGGAAGTCGAGACTCGGTCCCCCTCCACGGGGAAGGGATGACACTGCTTAGGGGACAGGGGTGGTAACTAGGGGCTCCCCCAGGCTGCCCTCCCACAGTCGTCGGAAGATTTCCAGCCAGATGTGGTGCATACCTATCATCTCAGCGTTCCAGAGGTGGAAACAGGAGGATCTACATTCAGAGTCATCCCTGGCTCCATAGACAATTCAAGGAAAGCCTGGGCTACAGGAGACCCTGCCCCGCCCCCGAGAGCAGAAAACAGAGGATGATTTCTTGAGCTGAAATGATTCAAAGTAAAAAGGGTACGCGCGTGCGCGCGCGCACACACACACACACACACACACACACACACACACGAACCTGCTCAGGAATTCCCTAGTTTTGTGATGCTTCCTTTGATGCTATTGTCTCTGGGCTCAGAGTCTGCATGTGAGCCTGCTCGTGCCAAGAATGTGTGTGCAGAATGGGATGCCGATATGCAGGAGCTAGTTTAAGGTGAGCTGTCTTAAGCCCATGACACCTGGCAGCAAGCAGGCTGTGACCAACAGCTGCCCAACCAGCTTGGCTGCTTGCAGATGAGGAACATCTGGATTGTAGAGATGGTGTCTCTTCTCTGTGGCCTGCTGTGTTTTATAACTCACTCCAGGGCTCCTTGCTGGTGGCAGGCAGGTAACTGTGCACAAAGACACGATTCATGCCAGGCACCTGCTTGCAGCTGGCTGCTCCTCTCGCCTCTGTAGTTTACACTTGAGAGTCCCCAGCTGAGATAGGTGGTGTCCCCATTCTCCTGTTAAGGGGGTGTGTTGAGACTGTTGTCACGGGTGCCACCAGATCTGTGCTGATCAGGCCAATCGCTGGAACAGATTCTAACTAGTAAGTTCTCAGGAAACCTGAAGGTCCTGGAGAATCAATCCAAAGATGACACATTGGAATCTGTATAGTCCTAATGCCACAAGTCTTGTCCCAAAGGGTAAAGAAGTCAAGACTCTGAGCTATGAAGCCAGGAAGTGTTGGGTGTGAGTTGGGGCGGGGGGGGGGGGTTAAAGTTGGAGGTTGGGGGTCCTGAGCATGCTCAGTGAAAACAAGGCCAACCCCCAGATGATGGGTGTAGTCTGTTCCTATCCTCCACCAGGGTAGGGCCTTGTCTGTCTCATGCTTAGAGCAGCCTAGCTTACAGAAGACTTAAGTGTTTGAGCTCTCCTCCTACCCTGACAATGACCAATCAAAATGAGAGCCGGCAGAAAGTACATCCAGGGACCTCCTAACTGGGACAAACTGGGCCTTGGCCAGTGACCCTGGCAGGGTCAAGCGCTAAGGGTTGCAGTAACTGAATGAGGTGACTGTAAGTGGGGGCGTTATCTGGCCCCCAGTCTGTCGCATGGGGTGCCAGTGGGAAGAGAATGGTTTGGGGGATGCAGGCTGCCATTCTTGGGGTTCCCTACTCCCAGTGATTCCTGACAGAGATGACTTTGGGTCAATACCAGAAGGACTGTGGGAATGAGTGGCTCAGGAAAGGGGCTCGGCTCAAGGTAGTTACGTTTGGTATGAGAACAGAACAGGCTGCCTGATTCCTGGAACTGGGCATGAAAGAAAAGTGCAGGATCCTATGCGCAGAGGAGAGTTTTCCTGCCTTCCATTGTCAAGGCTTTCACAAGAATATTTTCTTGGTTACTGTGGCTATGGGCACAGCACAGATGTAGAGGTCAGAGGACAATTTTGTAGAGCTTGTTCCATCTTTACAAGGGTCCCAAGCTTGCAGCGCAGGGGCCTTTACCCACTGAGGCAGCTCACCAGACTCAGTTTCTTTAAAAAGGTGGTTAGGGGGCAGGGGACATGCATGCCATGAGGCATACAGGAACTTTCAGGAACCAGTTCTTTCCTTTCACCACATGGGACCTGGGGGATTGAACTCTGGTCATCAGACTAGTGACAGGCGCCTTGACCCACTCAGCCGTCTCAGTGGCCTTGACATGGGTTCTGACTGCTTCCTAGTATTGCACCTACATGGCATGTGCAGAGACTACAGAGGGAGGGTGGTCACAGTCACGGGAATGGTAGGCGACAGGAAGTGGAACCCTGCACGAGCAGAGCCACCCAGCCCCAAACTGAGCATAGATCTTTGTCCCTTTAGACTTCTGTGTGGCGCAAACTTGAAGATAAATCAAGATGGCTAGCATGGAGCAGTAATCTCCAGGTACCACTTCTCCCAACCCTTAAGAGCTGGATCTCTGTGCACCTGTGCTCTCACACCCAAGGATGAACTTTGGGTTCTCACTGGAGAAGAAGCAGAAGATTTAACACTGAAGCACAGTAGTGGCCTGTGCTGAGAGGAAGGGGAAGATTAACACTGAAGCACAGTAGTGGCCTGTGCTGAGAGGAAGGGGAAGATTAACACTGAAGCACAGTAGTGGCCTATGCTGAGAGGAAGGGGAAGATTAACACTGAAGCACAGTAGTGGTGTATGTCGAGAGGAAGGGGAAGATTAACACTGAAGCACAGTAGTGGCCTGTGTCGAGAGGAAGGATAGATTAACACTGAAGCACAGTAGTGGCCTGTGTCGAGAGGAAGGATAGATTAACACTGAAGCACAGTAGTGGCCTGTGCTGAGAGGAAGGGGAAGATTAACACTGAAGCACAGTAGTGGCCTGTACTGAGAAGAAGGGGAAGAATAACACTGAAGCGCAGTAGTGGTGTGTGCTTAGCGGAAGGGGAAGAAAAATGCTGAAGCACAATAGTGGCCTGGGCTGCCTCAGGCTGCACTGGGCAGCTCCTGTACTGTTTTAAATTACATTTATAAATTATTTTATGCATGTGGAGATCACAGGACACCTTGTAGGAATCAGTTCTCTCATTCGACCATACGGGTATCAGGACAGATCCTCAGACTTGACAACAAAGGCCTTCACTCACTAAGCCATCCCACCCACCCATGCCTTTGTAGGGCTTTTGACCTGTGAAACACTGGGAGTGAGAGCAGGAGGTGTGGCCCCATCCAGTGGGACTTTGTGGCCACTGTGGCCTCCACAGCTAAATGGCTGGGGTCTTTCTCTGACTTCCTATCTACAGTACCCTGCTGGAGTGGGGGTTCAACAGTGTTGCTCATGGGTGAAGATGCCCTGGGGTGGGCCACCCCTCCCTCGGAGGAGGTACTATCTCTTTGCAGCTCGCTATGGCTCACACTGTAGGCCTGGGATGGAGGCATTGGCAGATGGCTCCTGAACCAGAGAGCATCATTTCCTTTGCCTTGTTCACCATCCTCTGAGGGTATCTTATGTCCCGAGCTCCTAAGAACTCCAACCCAATGAACCACCTTTAGTGACCTTGCTTCATCTCAGTCACCTCTTTTAAAGCCCTGCCTGTAGAGAAGCCATATCCCAAGGCTGGGGAGGTAGTGGCCAGGGGAGGAGATGCAGCACCGAGCTCTAAGTCCCCAGTGGAAACTCTCCTGAAGTCACTGTCCTTCCAGGAGCCGCAACCGTCACGAGAAAATGCATTGCCTTCCACGGAGGTTGCAGAGTACTTGAACTTAGCTTAAGCCCCCATCTGTTCCCACATCTAGGCAGAAACTGTGCTACTGCAGGGGTTCTTCCAGAACCTTCTGCTGACCCACTGGAGGGAAGGGAGTCCAGCAATGCACGATCAAGTGTAGACAGGGAAGACATGCCCACGGCTTGTGATTCTGCAAACTTCCAGAGCCAAGGTCAGTGTTGTACCTGACCTCTCTTGAATAGCCATGAGTATGTGGCCTGGTTAGACTGTGCATCACCCACAAGGCTGCTCATGTGTTCCCCAGAATGTATAAGTCTTTGCTTCTAGACAGAGAAAATGTGGGAGTCTTGTGGGTGTTGGGGGACAGAGTCCTGGTCCAAGGTCATCCTGACCTGAATCTCCAACTGTAGCACATGACGGGCTCTCCCCTTCCTGATGTACAGCGAAGGAGGCTGATGCGCCTCCCCTGGCTTATCCTTGTGTCCTACTGTGTGTGGAGACACTTATCATAAGAGCCAAGGAGAGTCAGGTTCCCTCCCAGGCTTCCGGGTTCTCCCTTTGCCCCTTTCTTAGCTCCTCATAGCTTTTAGGCAACAAAAGCAGAGCCCACATAGGCCTTCCCTCAACATCCACAGAGAGTAAATGGAATGACCAAGATTCTGCACTGACTCCAAGCAGCCCTGGGAGATTGTGAGACATGAAGTTTTTGGCCTGCTCCAGACCTCAGACACGGGCACCTATGGCAACTCTGGTGACCTGGGCTCTAGCTTGCCTTGGTGGCTCTGGTGCTCCCTGAACCGTGAGCCCCATTCAATGGCTCAGCAGCTTCTCATTGGTTAGACATTACCCTCCTGTGATCCTCCCTCTCTGGGGCTTCTCCCTCTCTGAGTTAGCACAATGCCTGTCCTGCTGTGGAGTATCTTGAGAGAGGCCCCCACATGCGGGGGTGGCGCCTGACAGACAGCCAAAGCCTGGTGCTTCTGCTGCCACACAGACACTTTCTGGAGGAAGGGGTGGGGCGCCAAGAACTGAGATTAGCGTTTGACTGACACACTCCTGGGTCACACCATGCAGACCATGAAGCCTGGGAAATTAAGCCAGTCTTCCCTTCCTTGATGTGGGATGTGCATGCTCCCCAGGAAGCCCTGTGGGCTGGTCCCCTCCGTGTTACTCTTCCTCTGGCTTCTGAAGACTTCTCGCAGCTGTCCCTAATCCGTGCCCCAAGTGTCAATGTAGTGAAATTTCAGCGTGTGCTGACTTCTCTGTCCATGTCCACTGCTATTAATTATTGTCTCGGTGCCCCCCCCATTCCCACCCCCGGGCCTGAATATGACTCCTCTCTCTTCTCTTTCCCTCTGCTTTCTCCCTGTCTACATCTGTCCTCATGTCCTTCCCTTTGTACACCTGTAACTTTTTTTTCCCTTCACGAATGTACAACAAATCTCAATGGGAACAGTGCCGCACCTTACCCCCACCACACATTTTGGCCCCCTTTTTCTCCCAGGCATTGCTGGTTTGTCACTGTGTGGCAGTCAGGCTGTGATGTGCAGGGGCACTCTGGTCCTTTTCTGAGTTGCCCTGAAGCTCATGGGATATGTCACAAAATCCTCTGACCCAGGCTGCTTTCCTGGAGACTCCACCGCGACACCTGGCCCCCTGAGAACTTGTGTAACGTCTTCCTGTCCCCAGGCCTGAACCTGCCCTCTGTACAATGGGATAAACTATGGACATCAGAGGCGCCTCCTGAGAGTGATTAAATATAGGATTCAATATTTAAATCATTAAATAGTGATTAACTATTGAATAAGGAGGGAAGCGTTGAGGGCGCCACCCGAGGGCAGTGCGTCCATGTCAGGCTGCAACATTGAGTTCATTCCTCAGACACCATTTTTCTCTTTCATTGGCATGAAAATTGCCAAGTAGGCTAGGCTGACTGGCCAGAGAGCCATCCGCCTGTCTCTGCCTCCAACCCACCTCCTCCCCAGCCCTGCTTGACTTTTTGTTTTGTTTTGTTTTGTTTTTAATGTGGTTTCTGAACATAGAACTTGGGGCCCTCGTGGCTGAAAGCTCCCCCACCCCCCGCGTGGTTCCTCTTTAGTTATAGAAAGGTATTATTCAGAACTCTGGCTGTATCTTTTCTCCACCTGCAGAGAGCCATCCCAGTTCCTCTGCCCCAGGCTCCCCGGCCTCCCTTGAGCCCTTCAGCATTAGTAGCTAGGCACGCATTGCCCCCCACCTAGCCGGTCTTCCTTTCCCTGTTTGGAACCCTTCGAGAAAATCCCGGCAACTTAAGGTTCCAAAATGTTAGGAGCTTGTCTAGAGTAAGACAACATGCCAGGGAAGTTGAAGTTTCTTGGGCTATTGAAACAGACTCTTTCAAACAGGGTTTTATGCAAACAGCCCCTGGCACTTGGACTAGCTGTCAAGTGAGTCACCCAGTCAGCCTTCCTGTGTCCTCCTGGTCAGGAGATCCCAGCAGCCCAAGCTACTACAGCCAGGGATCTGGGGTCAGAGACCTAGCATCACCGAGCTTCGGGGTCAGATACTGCCGACAGGGAGGCCCTTGGCATAGCAGGAAGAGTCGGGAAGATTTTTCCCATGGTTAGAGGAATCAGGCTAGGCACGTGGAATGAGGCCCACAGAAGTGGCCCCAAGCCGGGCAGGCAAAACCTGTAGCTAAAACCAGAGGTGTGACTCTGCTTCCAGGAACACGGGAGTGGTACTTCCTGGAGCCGCCTTCCTATCATCCCGGCTCGGCCCAGGCCCTGCCACTTCCTGCTGCACAGGCCCCAGCAGGTTCTAAGGAAACCCACCTTGCACAACTGAACCCAGAGTGACTGGGTGAGATGAATGTCCAGCTCTGTCTGCGAGGCAGGGAGGAGAACAGGAGGGTCCACTTACCAACAGAAAGGTAGGCCCAGTCCTCACACAAAACCCGCCTACTGTGACCTTGGGTGAAGTCTTTTGATCCTGGGATACCACTTGCCCCTTCAACAAAGTGGTCACTGCACATCACCAGCTAGCCTAGCCTTTTGGTTAGACTTGGGAGCCAGGGCAGGCAGAATTGGCAGCTGTGTGGGGCCAGATGTGCTCAGTGGATGTAAACTGGGTTGGTAGCCACAAAGGGGACTGTCAGCAGACCATGAAACAGACGCTGAATGTCCTTCATCAGGACCTTATAGTAAATACATGACCACGTTACCTTCTCCCTTGCCACCCCTATTTGGGCACAGGTTACATGGTGATGCGCGGCCCCTATACACTTTAAGACATTCATTCCTAATTACAGTGAAGCCCTCACAGACCACTCAGGCCAGCACTCGGCCACAGGCACATTCGGGTGGTGCATGGATGCACCCGGGTCTGGAACCTCCTGGTCAGGTGTTCCTTGTCCCCCATATATGGAATAGTGCCTCGGGTTTTCCTGGTCTTTGAAGCCCCTGACATTCTTAAAGATTCCAAGCTCACCACTCTGTGGGATGTTTCCCTGATTTGGGTTGGTCTGGTGTTTCCTCAGATAGACACTGGCTCCATTCTCCTGATAGACCCCACGGAGGATAGGGCTGAGTCCCACACTGTGCACAGTGTTGAGAAGCCTAGGGGCGTTTGGTTTGTGTGTGTGCTTACATGTGTGCAGAGCCCAATGTGGGGGGGTGTTTCCCCCTGTTCTCCACTTTTTCTGATTCTCACTGCGTTTGGAGCTTGCTGGCTCCGCTAGCTCGCCTGCCTCTGCTTCCCCAGCCCTAGGATTACAGATCTGAGCTGCCGTGCCTGGCTTTTACATGGGTGCTGGGGCACTGAACTCAGATCCTTGTGATTGCACAGCCAGCGCTTTACCAGCTGAGCGGTGTCCCCAGTGTCCTTGTAAGGCCATCTGTCCCGTTGCTGCTGGTGGCAGCTCCTATCCTCAGATGAGACTAGTGTGTCACTTTCTTGATTCTGCCTGCCTGGGTGATGCTCGACAGACTAAAAGCATCACTGACTGAGCTGTTTCCTAATCCCACTCTTCAGCCACTTCCTAGCTGCCCACACTAGGGAAAGCTTCCTCTTCTCCCCAGCCTTTATGTCATTCACGCCCATGTGGACTCAACACATTCCTAGTTGATTCTGTTCATGTCTGTCATCACCAGTGTTCATTTCAGCTCACTCTGGGTGCCCAGATCTGACTTGTGAGAGACCCTTCGTAAGGCCTCCGTGCCCTGCTAGCCTACCCCAGAATCAGGTAAGGCTGCTGAGCTAGGAAGAAATTCTACACTAACCTCCCGCCATCTCTCCTGGCTCCCGGCTCCTGGATATGCATCTTGTTTGGACCACTGCGTTGAGAAACAAGCTAACAAAACCTAGGTTTACCATTGCTAGTGGGAGGAGGAGTATGTACAGCCATGTACTGCTAGACTCTATCTAGTTTGTGTCTGTACACATACACACTTGTGCATTTCAGTCCAATAAATCCCTAACAGCCCACGCCCGCTCCCTGAGTACTTCGCTGAGAACGCCAGTTACTGGTGATTATTAGGCTATTTCTGAGTCATACAAACTCCCTGTGTGTGAGTAGTCTTGTCACCTATGTGTTGGATCCTAATTATATTGGTTGCCACTCAGCCGAACCATGTCCTCTGGTCCCTGACTATGCTGTTCCTCGTGAATAATACACAGAATGGGTGGGTCATGGTGTGTCTTGCTGAGAGCTGCCTACTCCCTTAGGCCTTAGACACACATGTATACACACACGCAGACATATTCATGCACACTTCCATACATACTCACACTCTCTCACACACATGTGCACATGAAAATACATGCACATTAATGCTCTAGACAGCATTGCAGCCCAGGAAAGAGCTCATTGCCCCTTTTGACCCAAGGCTGCAGCTGAAGCTGTTCTCTCAGCAGTCATAGCTGTATGTTCTTATGGAGTTGATATCACAGGACAACACACCAAGATTTGAGACCGTCATAGGCTTTGCTGTGGGAGGCCCAATAGGCAGGCGAAGGGAGGTGAAACACGCCCCCGGAAATGCTGAAGCATGCATGGACAACCTGTTTATGTTGAGTTTCATGGTCTGATTGGATGAGGATGACTGACTGACTAGGTTTCTTCCTCAAAGAACAGGTTTCACCGGGACACGAACTCTGCTGGATTCAGAGTCCAAAGCATTAACTATTACACCATGGGAGCTGGTGGGCAATAGGCAAGTAGGGAACAAGAATTTGAATTCTGAGCAGGTGGCTGACCCATCCATATCCACAGCAGCCTAGGTTGTTGCATTGAGAAAACTTTCCACTTGATACTGAAAAGCACGGGGTGGGCCCTACTGGGCCCACTTCTAATACCTCCCCTCTCCTCTCTACTGCACTGAAGCTGCGCTAAGCAACCCACCTCTCAGGATATGTAGGAGCTGAGGCTCCACCGTCAATGTCCTCTGGGTCTGTTGGAGGAAAATGGAGGCTTCTCCTCACGAGCCCTCTCTCTAGTGAGCCAGGTCTATGGCTGCTCAGCATTTCTTCCTGGGGAAGCCGTTGTTCCTCTTTCCATCTCTGTCCCCAGGCCAGCTAGGACTGGCTTCCCCTTTGAATAAGTAACTCTTATTTGTAGTTCAAAACTCACAAAAGTGCTGGGCAGTGGTGATGCACACCTTTAATCCAGGCACTTGGGAGGCAGAGGCAGGCAGATCTCTGTGAGTTCAAGGGCAGCCTGGACAGGCTCCAAAGCTACAGAGAAACCCTGTCTCAAAAAAACCAAAAAAAAAAAAAAAAGACTCACTCACAAAAGCATAAAACTGTTTCCCATTGTCCCTCTTTTCAGTCACCAGGTTTCTGAACCCCAAAACCACCTGGGTCCCCACTGTGCTGGATTCTGCCAGAAGTGTATCTTCCATCTTCCTTTTCTCCACATTTTACATAAGCCACCTTATGCACAGCGGCCCACACCTCCAATTTTCCTTCTCTATCTCTTGTTAATGATACCACTATTTGGGGGAGATTCTGGGAAATGTCCATTATATTTAAACACCGGCCCTGGGACCTACCAATGCCATGTGTGACATAACAGCCCAAATTGGACACAGCCTACATTCCAGTCCCTGCGATCCGCTAACAAATCATGATGCCAGGTTCCTCTATGGTGATGGGATGAAATGCCCAGGGTTTCATGCAGCAACAGAGAGACCTGCCATGGCAGCTTCTCTCGCAAAGCTAACAGAAGGATGGGGTCTCTGAGTGTGCCACTTCTGAGGCGGGCAGAGCAGATCCATGTGCAAAGCAGCCAGTATGTGTAATCTTTCTAGAAGGCGGTGTGTGAGAGAGAGCCCAGGGGCAGGAAGATTCTGGGAACTGTAAGTTCTGTCCTTGCTTTAGGTGGTGCTCATTTGGGTATATGGAGACACATGTGAGTCTCCATATAACCACACATGATTTATAAGTATGACTATGGCAGGTATACTTCAATATACAGTTAACATTTCCATTCAGGGAGCTCGGGAAGGTCACTGGGTCTCCTTTCATGGGAGCTTCGGGATACATGTTACAACGGTGTCATGGTTAACCAGCCAGCCAGCGGTGTCATGGTTCACCAGCCAGCCTATTGGCGGGTCTGTGGGTGGACACTAACACACAACCATCTGAGCAGTTCTGTGAGGAGTGGCTCTGAGCGGACCTTTCTGTAGGACAGGCATCTGAACAGGAAGCGAGCAGAGCATATTCATCATGAATGAGGCCACGTGCTCTGCAGCGGGGACTTTCCTGATTGATGCCCCACAGCTGCGAGAGGAGACCTCTCCCCCGCATCAGTACTAGTGTGTGAATGTCCTTGGCTTTATCATAGGCCTGCATTCTTGGTCTATACCCTTTTCCCAGTTTTCTCTCTCACAAACAAATGATGGTCATGTTAGTCTTTCACAGGCCAGAGACTCACATGGTTTTGGTAAACTCTTTGTCTTGCTGTTATGCAGAAGTTTTATCTTTGGATTCTGCTGACAGTGCTCGCACTGGGTGCTACACAGCCCAGTCCCCTTTCTACCTGGGACTTGAGTCATCTATGTCTTATCTTAGCTTTTTATCTTGTACTTAGAAAGTCCTTTCTCACTCTGTGATCCTAAGAAAAGGCAGCCCTTTGCTTCCTCTTGCACTTGGATGGCTTCGTCTTTGTCCTGTGTTCTTTTTGATCTAAGTGAAGGTGCTTGCATAATTTCTTGGCCTAGCATGGGAACTGTGGCAGGCAGCAGGCAGAGTTCTCTGCATTCAGGAGGAAGCCAGGGAATAAAGGAGCGAGTCAAGGAAGCATTGTTAGGGCAGACTTGTGCCCCATGCAGAAGCCACAGCATAGGTGTTGGCGTCTACGGGGATGAAGGTGGTGCCGCCATAAGGGGCACCATGCATTGTGAACACCACTCCCTGTCTGTTCCTGTGCCTTCCAACTGTCTCCTGGCCATGCATGCAGCTGTCATGGCCCCTTGCCCCTTCCCTTTCTGGTGTCAACACTGAGACTGTTCTCATCTTCCCTCCCTTCTGCAGCATGTTAGAGCACCTTCTGCTCTGCATGCACGGTGCTGGCACTCCTGTGTGAGCTGAATTCTGACAGCCCCTCTTCCATGAGGTCCGTGGAGGAGTGTGTGAGGCCTCTTTGTGGGCCAACAGGGACCAGGAAGGGGCTGGAGTCTGGAGCTCAGCAAGCAGGTCATGACAACACCAGGGTACCACACTGTTGCTTTAACCTAACATACTCACTTCCATCACTGCAAGCCACGACCATGTGTTCCCTGGTGATTGGAAAACAGAGGCCAACGTGGGTCTCCCAGGTAAAAGGCAGCCTGACCAAAGCAGCTCCTTGTGCAGACTGGGGGAGGGGAACCATTTTCCAACTCAGGGAGGCCACGTGCTGTCCCCAGCTGTGACCCCTCCATTTCCATCACGGATTCAATGACTCCATCAACAGGTACCACACTGGTATTTTATTTTAAAAATGGGATCTTACTGTGTAGCCCACACTGGCCTAAAATTCTCAGCAATCCTCCTGCCTCAGCTTCTCACGTGCTGGGATTGTAGATGCATGCCCCCATACCTGTGGTCTGACCAATTCCTGTCTGCACAGATGAATTCCTGACTGCTCACCTGGGTTGTCGGGGGTGGTGGGGCCTCTGCACTCTTGCGTGTTAAGCCTGGCACTGTCTTCAGGACCCTAGTTTCTGAAAGCAACCCTGCTGTCCCCTCACCACCTGTGTTTGGGGTTTCTTGGTGCCAAGAACTGCACGTGGGCTTTCCTTCTCCTCTTCTCCAATAGCCTATTGCAGTCCTGTAAGGCCTTGCTGTGACAACCCCTACTCCTCAGAGAAAGAAACAGAAGCAGGGGTCCATTTTAGCAAGTACGTTGGAGGAACGTATGTGATATCAGTCCCAGAACAGGATAGAGATCCTGGGACCTCAGGGACATGAATAGGATCCCTGCACTGGACAGATAGGGAGGCCGGGAGGCCAGGATGGGACTGATGGAGGCTGTGTCCTGCTTCCCAGAGGCTCCCTCTGCCCTGATCTCCAGGCTGTCTCGACGTAAAGCCTGTGTCTTCCACGGGAGATCACCTTTGTCTTTTGTTGGTCTCTCTTGGGCTCAGTTCCAGCCTGAGCCTGCTGCTGGGGAAGCTTTTCCTGAGAAGTCTCAATGTCCTGGACTGTTTCCTCAGGGCCCCACAAGGGAGCAACAGGCTGTTTGCTGCAGGCAAACAGTACTCCGGGGTCACGGAAGAGGCAAGGAGGCAGGGGAGGTCCGATGGTGTGGGATTCTATTCTAGAAAATCCACAGAGGTTAAACCTTAGAGAAAATGGGGCTGCGGCAGCAAAGACTGCAGCAGGTGGGTCAAAGGGGGTGCCAGTCACCCAGCCAGACCAAGAGAGATGGGTGTGTCCTGAAAGCAGCCAGGATTTGAGTGTCTCCAAGCCAGAGAGAGAAAAGGTAGAGAAGACTCTGTGTGTGTGTGTGTGTGTGTGTGTGTGTGTGTATGTGTATGTGTGTGTGTGTGTGTGTGTGTGAGAGAGAGAGAGAGAGAGAGAGAGAGAGAGAGAGATGTTTCAATGTCACAGGACACTGTGTTTGGAAAGTGAGTGTGGTACAGCCAGAGCGAGAGGTATCGGTGTACTCACACCCAGGGCTGTCTCCCACGCAGAGGGAACAAGAGTGAGGACTGAGCAGGGCCAGCAGGACTGGAGCCACACAGTCCAATGGTGCTTATCTCTCTGCCAAGTGAGTTTGCAGTGGGCTCAGGATTGCTGGGAGGACATCCGGGGAAACACAGAACCTGGCAAGGAGCCGTGTCCTCACTGCCGTGCTCTGGTTTTTGAGACCAGCAGCAGAATCCCAGGACGTGGGTGTGTTTGACGGTTCCTGTGGACGAATGGACCACTGGGTGCTAACTTGCACTTGAGTGCTGCGTTGGTGGGAAGGGAAGAGAAACTTGGACTCCACCTCAGCTAAAGGAAGTTGTTAGCACCTCTCCCTTCCTCCTTCCCAGTTCCTGGTGGTGGCTTGAGAGGGAAGAGATGCTATCATGTCCCAGTGCCGGAATTCTGGGAAGAACACTGGAGGTGTCTTGGTGTGCCCTGGCACTGAGATCCCTCTGTTGCCAGTGTCCCAGGCCCCTAGGGGTTTACTTGCCTGGGGCTCTGGGCACACACACATGTACTCAGGCTTCTGGGACCTAACGGTGACCTCCACCTTGTTCCTGAAATTATTTACAAACACTTCTTGGAACACGGGTGTGAGACCACATATTGCCACAGGAGACACTCCTTACAGTTTAAACTCGGCCCAGATTGCTGTAATAAGGAGGTCCGTGTGAAATGTCACCCTGGTCTGTTAGCCTAACCCTACTGAAGAAGTTTGTTTTGTGCAACTGGACGCGTCATTCTGATGGCAAAGCGCTTTGATATACACACACGAGAACCTGAGTTCAGATCCCCAGTGTCCACATAGACATGTGTATGGTGGCACATACCTGTAATACATCTGTAACCTAACCCAGGGCGCAAGGGTACAGAATCTTACTGGTCAATCAGTCTAGCCAACAGGTGAGGTCCAGGTTCAGTGAGAGACCCTGTCTCAAAAAAAAAAAAAAAAAGAGTGGACACAATAATAGAAAATACCAGTGTTAACCACATATATGTGCGTATTACACATACACACCACATACATACACCACACACAAAACATGCACACACACACTGAAATACAATAATAAAAAAGAAAAAGGTTATTTCTAAATAGATGTGTCAGTAATAGCCAATGACTACACATAAACCGCACACGCCCCTAGCAGAAGGAACAGGAGCAGAATCTACGCGTGCAGAGAAAAGCTGAGCACCTGTGGACACCCTGTGAGAGCGGCGGGACACCCTGCACACTGTCACTAACACGTACAGGAAGCACAGTCAGAGGGTACTGGGCACGTGACCGTTTCTGTAGAGTTCACACTGGAAGAAGGAAGCACTTTGGGGGAGGGGGGTCGGTGAGTAAGCATGGGGACCGATGTCATCTGTCTCGTGATATGGAAACAGGTCACGTGGGTAGGCATGTATACTTGGGGTATGTGCATGTTGCATACATGTGCCCTGCTTTAACCAGAGCCGCACAGCAAAAGTCCCAAGCTCCTCACCAGCCACACCGCTCTCTCAACAGATCGATGACCAGTGCGAGCTGAAAGCCATCGAAAGAGAAAAGTCTGTCACGGCCCTGCCGCCCAGGGAAGCGTGTAAATGCAGCAAAGGAGACTTGGCCAGAGCCTTCCATGTAAGGACTGTGTTTGTGTCTGGGTTTATTTCTTTTCTCATCGCCTTGACAAAATACGTCTCCCAAAAACTACTTAAGAGGTGGTGGGGAGGGGTTCTTTCTGGTTCAAGGTGCAGTCCAGCATAGCCAGAAAGTCATGTGACAGGAGGCAGCTGGTCTCCCTCCCGCATCTGCTTTCAGGCAGCAGAGAGAGCTGATGCTGATGCTTGGCTAGGCCCCCACTCATGCCATGGTGCCATCCACATTCAGGCCAGAAGGCCAAAGGCTCTCTGGAAATGCCCGCAGAGACACATCCGGAAGTGTGTTCATGGGGATTCTAATGCCTGTCGGGTTCATGAGCTAAGTCATCACACCTGACAACATCGTCAAGCAGTTTGTGGATTAAGAGAAAATCCCACAAAGCTGTTCGTGCGGAATGGTTCGGATCTCCACACAGAATCTCAGCGGTGCTGCTGTCCTTGGACCCAGACCCTGTGGTTCCTGCTAGAGGCCAAGCGTTCTTCAACCCACAGTTCCCTTGGCAAGCAAAGAATGGCGAGAACCTGAGTGAGTGACCAGCACTGTTAGGACAACACGTGGCCAGGGCCCCTCCAGGCTTTTGTCATCAGGGCTCAAATTCTTTCCCACGCCTGCCTCTCACTTTTCATCTTTTACGATTGGTGATGCCAGTTACAGACATCAAATTCTCACGAGTGCCTGAGGGAATTAGAATTTATCAGCCTTGCAGGAGAAAAGCCAGCCCTGACCTAGGAGTCTGCCTTCTGCCTTCTGGGGCCACAGGATGGAGCCAGCAGTGTATCTTTAGCTTATGTTACACCAAGCAGAAATGGTGGTACATATATATGTGTGTGTGTGTGTGTGTGTGTGTGTGTGCGTGTGTGTGTGTGTGCGTGCATGTGCGCTCATACATGCATGCGCATGCATCAGTACATTGTATGCATACACATGTACATGTGTATGCATGTGCATGCACAAATGTATTACATGGGCATATGTGTATCTGTGCAAGGATATTGAGGTATGTGCATGAATATATGTGTGCACATACATATGTGTACATGTGTATGCATATGCATTTGGGGGGTATATGTGCTTAGGTATATGTATGTGCATGTGCACATGTATACATGTGTATTGTGTACACGACCATGTTCATGCATATATACATTGCATGGGCATGTGTGTGTCTGGAGGGGTATGGGGGAATATGTGTGTGCATGTATGAATGTGCGTATGTACATCTTCATAGCTCATTCTGCTTTGGGAAAAGAAATGTGCAGCAGGGGAAAGGCACGTTTACACATGTACCATGACAGACCTTAAGAATGACCTAAGAGTCCACCGCAAGTCCTGCTTCTCAGTGAGAAGGGGAGGAAGGTCTTTTTCCTTGTTCAGATGTTTCCCCGGCCAGATAATGAGCTCAGCCCTCCTGTGCTCCTGAGAATTCCGCTCTAACTCCCCCTCACTCCTGCAGCCCTGGGCAGCTTTCTCCGTAAGTCCCACATGAGCACAGAGCTTCCTGACACCATGCTCGACACTGAAGTTGGTTGTGCCTAACGATTTTGTTCACTAAAGGCCTGGAATAGTATCTGTCATGGGGTGTATGATACGGTCATATCAGCCACTCCAGTCTCCCAGGGAAGGCCTATTTTGTTTTTAAGATGTAATTTGATGATAACAAGATACACAACATAAGCCATTTTTGGTTTGCTGTTTGGGTTTAGGTTGTGTTTTTGTTTTAAGATAAGATTTTGGTATGTAGCCCAGGCTGGCCTTGAACTTCACAATCCTGCCTCAGCTTCCCAAGTATGGCAGTCACAGGTATACCCTCTATACCTGGCTTTCTTAACCATTTATGTTTTGTTTTGGTGTCTGAGACAGGGTCTCATGTAGCCCAGGCTGCCTCAAACCCATTCTGTAGTTGATGCTGTTCTTGAACTTCTGACCTTCCTGCCTTGGCCTCCCAAATATTTGGATCACAGGTGTGTATCACAAGCCCAGGATTTATTAACTGTTTGTTTGTTTGTTTGTTTGTTTGTTTGTTTGTTTGTTGAGACAGGAATTCTCATAGCTTTGGAGCCTGTTCTGGAACTCACACTGTAGACCAGGCCAGCCTCAAACTCACAGAGATCCATCTGTCTCTGTCTCCTAAGTGCTGGGATTAAAGGGCACCACCTGCAGCTTTTCTTTTTAAAGAAAAGACCCTATTTCTGCCTGTCTACTCTCCCATCTCCACTTGGATTTGCTGACACAGTGGCTCAAGGCCACTGTGTGTTGAAATAAAGGTTTTGTTTCCCTCTCTGCCCCAGCAGAGCCGGTGTCTTCTCCTCCACGAACAAGCCCATTTTCCTAGTTCCCCTAGAAGATGTCGGCTCTCACCCGGTACCCGTGACTTGTTTCTTTGTTCCTTGCTGGGCCCAGTGTGCTCACCCTACATCCCCTATCTCCTTTCAGGTGGACCTGGACAATGGCCTGTCGGAGATGGCTGTGGCCCAGCGCAGGCTGGTCCATGGCTGGAATGAGTTTGTCACTGATAACGCTGAGCCTGTGTGGAAGAAATACCTGGATCAGGTAGGTGCAGGATGTCCTCCGCTGTGTTCACTAAGGGCACCAGCCAGGAAGGGCAAGCCAAGCAATCACTCTTTAAATATTGATCCTGGGTGTCCTTGGACAGGTCCCTATTGGGGTGTGGGGTGAATGAGTTTCTAGATAAACAATCTTGCCCTTTGGATGCTCTGAGCCTCCAAGAGGAGCCCTGCAGAGGTAACTAAAGATAGAGGTAGCCATGACCTTGACTAGCAACGGCGGGTCCTAGGGATGCTTGCCGTAGGCCAGGCGCCGTGCTGAACAGTAAAGAAATAAGTGGTGCCAATTTATTTTATCAGCCCCCTAAAGCCATTTGCAAAGGGAGAGAATGTGGCAAAGAAGCAGGAAGTCTTTGCTTGGCAAAGTCTTTGCATGGCCCATAGCTTTGCCAGAGGAAGCCAACAGAGACACGGATGTCCTGGCAAACAGGCATTTCAGAAGGCCACGGAAGAAACAATTGAATAGACCTGTGCCTCACGTCACTAAAAGTGAAGTCACTGTCAGGCTGGGCAAACAGCTCAGTCCGTAGAGTGTTTGTGCCAAATGAACACAAGACCCTACCTTTTAAAAGCTGAGTTTGGTGGGGTGCAGTTGGAATCCCAGTACCAGGGAGGTGGAGACAGGTGGACCCAGCCAGCCTAGCCTGCTTGGCGAGTTCCAGACTAGGAAAAGACACCGTCTCAAAAAGTAAGGTGGACAGATCCAAGGAAGATAGTTCTCTCTCCAAAAGAACGACCCATTCCCACCCCTTTCTGTCCCTCCTCTCTAGTGCTCTGGCAAGGAGGGTGAGAAACTTCTTGGTGGTAAAGAGCCACTCCTCGAGCTACACAGCCACCATTTCTCCCTTCCACCGATATCAAATATCACTGCATCTGTTGGATACCATTGCCAATGGACACTTACTAAGCCCCGCTCAGGCTAGTCTCACTGTAAGAGCCAGGAGCAACAGGGCACGGAGACTCAGATGTATAATCCCAGCACTCAGAGACTAAGGCAGAAAGATGACTGTGAGTTCTGGGTTAGCCTGTGCTACATATTAAGATGATGACTCGGGAAACTTAAAATAGCCGGGTGTGGTGGATGCCTGTGACCGCAGCACTGGGGACAAGAAAAGAGCTAAGAGTTCAAGCCCATCCTTGACCAGGTAGCAAGTTTAAGGAGCCCCTACCTCAAAACCAAAATGAAGGAGAAAGACGGGGGAGTGTGAGGGAAGGGAAAAGGAGAAAAAATAGACAGCCTGACCACACCCTGGGAAACAGACGTCCCAGATGGCTCCAGGTTGTCTGTGAGTCAGGGGTGAAGACAGGCAGGAGAAGCCAGATTTCTGAGTTCTCATCCACCACACCACACCACTGGACCCCGAACTGGGTCCTGAAAAGACTGTCACACCCAGGGCAGGCAGGGTCTGTGACATCAGGATGGCCATCTCCCAACTAACTGTCCAGTGGGGATGAGTTGTTGCTAGACTCAAAGGCAACCCTAACCCAAAACCAAAATGTCTTCAGGCCTCTGATGTTGAAGAGTCAAGACTTTCGCTAGAGTTATGTCTGAGCTGCTGCCGAGCTGCCCCCACCCGCTGGGTCCTTCCACATGTGATAAACACATGGCATCTCCAGGGGTGAGGATGAGGTTCAGTCCTTTACCACCACGCACTAAAGTGCTCCTCTCGAGCTGTGGGACCCAGGCCCTGGGCCTTGTTTCCTTTTGCACCTTGGCCACTGGGAAGCTCAGAGGCAGAGATTTGCTTGTCAATCCTTCAGTTCTCTCTCTGATCTCCTTGGTTCTGATCTTCGACTCTGTCTGAGTTTGTACTTGTTTTCAAGTCTCTGTAACTTGAGTCATTCCAACATACAGGGCTGATAGACAGCAGCCATCAGAAGTTCTCTGGAGAAATCTTTGGAACTTCTGACCCTATGTGACATGTGTCCATGTGTGGGGGTTAGAGGTCAACCTAAGAGGAACATCACTAGAGTCCCCAGAGATTATCATGGGAGCAGGGTGGTTGGGGTCTGTGATGGCAAGAGAGGAGCGCTTGGCATTGTAGCCAGGATTGGCATTCACCATGCATTCCTAGGATAATGGATGAGGTGTGCCCAGGCAAGACACAAAGAACTCAGAGACCAGGCCGGGTCTGTATCAGCCCGGAAGGCTGTCAACAGACTTTCCTACAGAGGAGGAACACCAGATAGAGTAGCCTCCCTTCCTAAGGCCTTAGCCACTGTAGGGAGGACCTGGAAGCCCAGCCTCACGTGAAGGTCTAAGCTGCCCAGCAGCGGCAGGTAGGAGCCTATCCCGGCCTTTGTGAAATTGAGACCTGCCCTGTTATTCACCTTCCAGTTCAGGAACCCCCTGATCCTGCTGCTGCTGGGCTCGGCCGTGGTGAGCGTCCTCACCAAGGAGTACGAAGATGCCATCAGCATTGCCCTGGTGAGTGACTGGCAGTCTCAGCCCCTGGACAGGGTGGGCCAGGGCTGGCTATGGCTCTGCTGCCGGTTGTTTTTCAAAACATGTTATGATTTGTATGTGTGTGTGTGTGTGCACATATGGGAACACGTGTACATACATGCCAAGGCTAGAGTCAACCTCAGCTGACATTCCTCAGGAACCATTCATCTTGTTTTCTGAGACAGGGTCTCTCGTTGGCCCAGAACTTACCATGTAGGCTAGGCTGGCTGGCCAGGAAGCCCCAGGAAGCCACCTGTCACTGCTTCCCCAGCCCTGGGGTTGTAGGTGTGCAGAACTATGCCTGGCTTTTTACTTGGGTTCTGCAGCTCAAACTAAGGACTTGATACTCACAAGCCAAGCACTCTGCCAACTGAACCATCTCCCCAGCCCTGTGACCAGTTATTACACAAGAAGAAGGTGGTGGGGCATTTATTGTAAGCAAAGAAAGGAGAGATTAATAACAAGCAAATCCACCACCTGCCCCCTGCCAGCACTGAGGGGGTCTGTGCAGCATAGGCATCCCCAGAACGAAGGAACCTGTTTGGGGGCAGACTGCTCTGCCACCGTCTCCCTCCCTGCGGGATCTGAGTGTGTTATAAGACGCAGTCACTCTGTTAGTTGCTTGTCTTTCTGCTGCAATCAAATATCAGAAAGGAACATTGTAGAAGAGACTTTATTTTGGCTCAGGCTTTGAGAGGGGACAGTCCAGCGGGTGGCCAAGGCATGGCTGTGGGAGTAGCGCATGGCTATGACTGCAGAAGGAGGCCGCCTGTCATGTGGAGGCAGATCAAGAAGCAGGGCGGGGATATTAACCTCCACTCTCCACCAGACCCTCCACCTCCCAAAGGCTTCACAGCTTTGCAGAACAGCACCCCTTTCTGGGGACCAAGTGTTTAAGCCCATGAGCCTGTGAGAGGTGGGTGACTCACATCCGAGCCACGATACCCTAGAGGTTACTTCACCTTTTAAGCTTGTCTCACTAAGGGAAATAGACGTTAAAACTTACGATGATTTTACTCCTGTGTGGTAGTGTACGCCTTTAATATCAGCACTCAAGATAGAGGCTGGTGGAGCTCTGTGAGTCTGAGGTAAACCTGGCCTATGTAAGTAGCAAGTTCCAGGACAGAGACTGCTCAAAACCAAAGAATGATGGTTTTATACTGAAGAATTCCATGGGATTTTGCACACTCGTTTGAACCTCTGACCAGCTCAAAACCACTCTCATTGTCCTGAAAATAACCTGGTGCCATCGATAGTCATTTGCATCCCCACCCCCCACCCCTGTGCAGCCCCGAAGACCTCTGCCCCTCAAGAAAAATTTAGAGGGGTTCCCCAGTGCACAAGCCCTGGGGAATTGAGATTTGATGGTTTTTCTGAAATTGGACCAGGGGACACTTGGCTTCTTGCAGAGTTTCTTTATGGAGCAGCTGTTTTGCAAAGAGAACTGCCAATGTGTTCTCTTGGTGGTGCTGGGGATCGAACACAGCACCTCACATGTGCAGGGCAAGTGCTCTACCCCTGAGCCACACCCCCAGCACTCACTGGGTGATCCTAGGCAGGAGCTCTAGCCCTGGGGCCCTGCTACACGCACACACACACACACACACACACACACACACACACACAGAGAGAGAGAGAGAGAGAGAGAGAGAGAGAGAGAAAGAGAGAGGTACAGCCCTTTTTTTATAGGCTGAGACATAGTCTTCCTAAGTTGCCCAGGCAGGCCTTCTGCCCCAGTCTCCTGAGCAGCTTAGATTACAGGCCTTCACCTCAGGGCTTGGAGGGCAGTGCACGTTCAGAGCCCCTGTGGTTGGCTCTGGCCTCACTCTCACCTGGAAGTCCTGCTTACATCCTCCCTTCCCGGAATCCTCTCTTCCAGGCCGTGCTGATCGTGGTGACTGTTGGCTTTATCCAGGTGTGTACATCCCGAGATCCCATCTGGGTGGGGTACCAGGGACATGATGGGCACTTGTCTTGTCGGGGTTCCCCCCTTTGAACAGCACATCTGATGTGCTTCCTGCCAGGAATACAGGTCGGAGAAATCTCTGGAAGAGCTGACCAAGCTGGTGCCTCCAGAGTGCAACTGGTAAGTCGGGGCTTCCATGAGGCTGTGGTCCATGGAAGGAGCTGATTGATGTCCTTGACCACTGCTTGGCTAGCGCTGTCCCCTTCATGGTGTGACACGGGGAGGGCTGTCTCAGTCTCACGGCGAGTGGCAAGATCTCATGTCTGCCCTGGTGGTGGCTTGCTGTGTGATCATAGACAGGAGGCGCCATCTCTCCCGGTCTCTGCTCTGGCAGCAGGGTCTAACTTGGGGTGTGTGACCTAGAGCTGCAGATGAAAGGGAAGAGCCTGTAGAATAAAGCAGAAGCCTGAGTTTTGCCTAAAGAGAGGGGCCAGAGTCCCTGTGCTCTCAAAATGAAGTTAAGCCTGGGGTAGTAACAGGCGCAGCATCAGAGCACGGTGTGGCTGAGGCAGGGCTGTACATGGAGGGATATCTTAGTGAGTCTTCTATTGCTGTGAAGAGACACCATGGCCGAGGCAACTTAGAAGGTTTATTTGGAGCGTGCAGTTTCAGAGGGTGAGTGTGTAATCATCGTGGCAGGGAGCTGGGGGCAGCAAGCAGGCATGGTGCTGGAGCAGTAGCTGAGAGCTTGCCTGTTGAGACAACAACCACGAGGCAGAAAAAGAGAGAAAGAGCCAAGTGGGATGGCATGGGCTTTTAGAACTCCCCAGTAACACACCTCCTCCAATAAGACCACGCCTCCTCCAACAAGACCACGCCTCCTCCAACAAGACCACGCCTCCTCCAATAAGACCACACCTCCTCCAACAAGGCCACACCTCCTTCAACAAGACCACACCTCCTTCAACAAGACCACACTTCCTCTAACAAGACCACACCTCCTCTAACAAGACCACATCTCTAATAAGACCACACCTCCTAAGCCTTCTCAAACAGATCTATAAACTGGGAACAAACATTCAAACATATTAAGATTATAGGGGCCATTCTCATTCACACTCCCACAAGGGTGCTCTCTGAACCAGAGCAGCTCTGGGCAGGTGACAATCTCTTGCCAACCTTTGGCAGCGTTTCAACGGAGTGCAATACGCAGCCATAGAAATTTCCAGAAGTGTCCTCCCACCCACCCTGCACAGTGTGGGGTCATTAGCCATGAGTGCCTAACAAGAACTCCAAATGTGGCCCAGTGGGTGAGATGAAGTCCTCATTTTCTGACATTTTATTTGGATTTATTAAAGTGGGCGTGTAGGCAAGACAGGATGCTTGGACAGAAAGGACTCTAAGTGCATAAGGGGCCAACTTCCGAACATTTTCTTTTTTACATTTACTTATTTGTATATATTTGTGTGAATGGAGCATGCCACGGTGTGTACAAGGTCAGAAGACAACTTTGGGGAGTCAGTTCTTTCCTGCCATGTGACTTCTAGGGGTCAAATGCATGTGATCAGGTTTGACCCTGCTGAGCCATCTCCCAGCTGGCTCTGGGGCCAGCTTTTAAGGACATGGCACAGAATTCACAAGCCACCTCTTGTCTGTGAAGAGGCACAGGAAAGCCTGCCCTTCCCCCACCCACCAACCCAGCTGAGGGCCCTGAATGTTGCAGAGTCCCCTCAGTACCTGTGCTGCTCAAAATGAGGGCTAGAGTCCCCGCATGGCCTGAGACACAGCTACTCGGCTCAGCTCTGGACCCCGCGTGAAGTTTACAGGGACACCCGTGACATGAGCTGGGGCTGTAGGTGGGAAGAAAGCCATGGGTCATGGCAGAAAGTCATGGGTCTGGCTGGTCTCCCAAAGTGCCAGCAGTTATGGGGGTGAGAGAGACAGAAGGAGAGATGGAGGAAGAGGGCCACAATCAAATGGAGTGGGAGACACGCACCCGTAGGCAGGAGGAACATTCTGGAAGATGCAGGGAACTGTGACTATATCTGGGCTCACCGGTTGGAGAATAAAGCTGTCACAAACCCAGACAGGTGACATTAACAGCTGAGCAGCAGAAGCGTGAACCATCTATGATGGTACCTGGACTTTAAGTTCAAACACTGAACTTGGCCTTTCAGTCATGGGGCATGTGACTGATGTCCCCAGAGGCCACTTTAGAGACAGTTTTCTTTAGGAAGCAGGGACACGGTGAGATGTACAGCAGTGAGGTCATCCCTGTGGGAGGAGTGGGGAGGCTGCAGGCCTCAGAGAGCTCAGGGTCCTTTGGTGAGTAGGGGTGGGCTAGTGAGCTGAGAGACCGGGTAGCTGGCAAGTAACTGGTGCTCCCTAGGTGACCACTGCCCCCAAACACACGCATCAGCCAACAACAGCCACAGGGGAGTGGTAGTGATGGGGGAGGGACAAGGACAGCCCAAACAGCCCATCAGACAGCACTGATGTGACACCGGAGGAAGAGATGGCACTGGCGGAAGAGCCATGGAGCAGCGGGGTGTGCCTGGTGCTCTTGGCTACAAAGAATGGAAAACTTAATTACGTAGGACACAAGGAAACGGCATTGTGTCGCAGCAAGAGATCAGAGTGAGGGTTGATTGACATGGTGCCATGGGCTGGCTCTTGCCTCCTTACTCTGCCATCATCGGGTTGTTAGCATTTCGTTTCACTCTGACCAGGGTTTCCTTGTGGCGCCAAGATGGCTGCCACAGCTCCAGACAGCACAGACACAAAACTGTGTGTGTACAGGGCAAGGAAACCTTTCTCGCAAGTTCCAGGCAACACCTCATGTCTCATAAGCTAGAGCTCTATGACACATTCATTCCTAAGCCTGCCACAGGCAAGGATGGAACTGTTCTGCTGATGGATCTGTTCTGGGTACAGTGGGTCACTCACTAGCTAGTGAAACATGTGGCTGTGGAGAAGTTTGAAGGCCTAAGCAAAAGCATGTCCCCTGCCAGGATAACGGGGATACCTACCCTAACTGTCAAGGTCTATAAAGACTCTTATAAAGATCATAAAAGGGGTGTGTGTAAGACCCGAATGGGACCAGGAGTAGCGGGTCAGGTGGCAGATTTTTGTGGGGTTGCCTCCAAGGTCAAGAGAAGCCACTGGAACATTTGGGGGAAATGAGGGGGCTTGTCTAGCTCTCCCTGGCTGCTGGCCAGTTGAACAGGAGGCCAGAGGGACTAGAAGAGGAGGCAGTGCAGTAGGAACTTGTGCCCAGACAGCGGCTCATTATCCCTGGGTAGGTGGCTGTGCCTGAAGGAGGGCCAGGCTTCCCAGGCAATGATGCTGTCCCCTGATGACATCTTTCCTTCCTGACTTCCAAGCCAGGGTGGTATGTTCTCTCAGCATCCAAGCATGTTTTCCCGGGTGCCATTCAGAAGCTATAAAGTGGCTGGCTTCCACCAGTAGAGGCTTCTGGAGGCATGTAGCCTCATTTCTCAGGTGAGACCCCAGGTCTCTCAGGAGCCATCTGCCTTCCCAAGTATCTTGGGAAACGAGTTTAAAAAACAGTAAAGTCCCGAGAGTTTGCCTGCAATGGAAATCCCAAGTTGACCTCTAAATCCAGTTGTCAAAGGGAGTGCAGTGGGGCTCACCATTCTGCTGCTTCTCCTACACAGCCTGAGGGATGGCAAGCTCCAACACATGCTCGCCCGAGACCTGGTTCCAGGGGACATCGTGTCCCTGTCCATCGGAGACCGGATCCCTGCCGACATCCGCCTCACGGAGGTGAGCAACATGTAACAGCTGGTCCTGATGAGCAGGCAGGTGGAGTATGAGCACAAGACCCCCCAAGTCACTGTTCCCAAGTGGCTTACCTTCTAAGAACAGGGGTGCCCAGGCTGTGTGACTTCCATTTCCACAGTGTGTTACCCACGGTCAACCGTAGCCCAAAAATATTAGTAATTTTTTTCACTCTTGAGAAAGAATGAAAGAGACAGAGAGAAATAGAGACAGAGATACAGAGAGACAGAGAGAACATTTATTATAACCTATTCTTACAGTTGGGCACCCCCTGGGGAGCTGGGAACATGACCCCATGGCTGAGGGGACCACCAGCAAAGGCCTAACACATCTTGGTTGGATGGAGCTTTGTGCATATGTGTTCAGTCTCGTGTGTGCGTGTGAGTGTGGAGGCTGGAGACCCACCTCGGGTGTCATCTCTCGGGTTCAGTCTATCTTGGTTTTTGAGACAGTCTGTCACTGGTCCAGGGCTTGCCAGGTAGCCTCAACTGGCTGAACCAGTTAGCCCCGGGACCTGTCTCCATCTCCCTAGCTCTGGGTTTATCACCACGCCCTGCTGCCCTCCTGTCACCATTTCCCCTCCTCTTCCTCTTCCTCTTCCTCTTCCTCTTCCTCCTCCTCCTCCTCCTCCTCCTCCTATCTTCTCCCTGAAAGGGTCTGGGGCTCAGACCTTTACCAACTAAACTATCTCCCAGCCCTGGTTACGTGGTTTATAGAGAAGATAACAATGGCCAAATCATCCAGGGCAAGACTGGGGGAAGACTTCACGGCAAGGAGGGAAACTGAGGCAGAGAGCTGTCAAGTGCAGCCTTAAGATCTGGTTTGGCAACTCTGATGAACCTGGCTCCTCCCACAGCTTAAGGGTTTACAGTTACAATCTAGTAGTTACCACACCTGGGGCTGTGCGAGGTGATGCTGCTACATTCTGGAGAAGGGCCTGGGTGACAGGGTCACCTGAGTGACACATTCTTCCAAGAACAGGAGAGTACTGTTTGGACTCTCAGTAAGCAGGTGGCTGAGGGAGTCCTGAGGACGCCGCGCAGCCAGTCAGGAGTCGCGTCTGCTGCGAGCGTTCTTGGGAGGCAAAGAGGCAGAGCCATGAAAGGAGCTGCACATAAGCCTGGTTTTGAACTCAGCACCTGAAATTCTGCCTGGGTAACCGGGAGCTCTTTGCTTACCCTCTCTGTACTTCAGTTGCCTTATATGTAACACAGGAGGTGATAGCAGTCTGGGGCAGTTAGAAGCCTTAAATAGCTTCACACCTGCAGAACTGTGGGAACACTGACTGGCTCACAAGAAAAGCAGTGGGCATATGGGACAAGGGAACCTTGGGCTTTAAATCCTAGCCCTGTGTCACATGATATAACTGGCGTTTGTCCAGACTGCCCAGAGTTATTGTGCAGTCAGGTAATCCACAACTGGTAACGGCCCAGATACTGGCAGGTGATTTATGTTTCTGTAGCCCTGAGTAGACCATAGGCGTCTAGACCAGTTGAAGCCTCTAACTACTGCTCCGGGCTCTTGAGGCCTCGGATCCATTTCAGTAACACCCTGGGCATATGGACAGCATGAGAATAACACCATCACGCCCCACACATCTCCCTGTTGGCATTTTGCAACTCCCTGAGACAATCAATAGCTTTGTTTATCCACAGCGAAACACCTTTATCGACAGCTAAGCTCCGAGACTCAGGAGCTGCCAGCCCCGACTACCGAGTTCCGGGCACAGAAGGCTCACAAACCTGAGGACGGGACCCACAATAGTGCATGACTGCACGGGGACACAAAGCCTTACCTTCGGGTCCCCTGAGTGGGAACAAAGGCAAAAGTTCTTGGCTGTTCTCCCTGTGGAGTCTATAGTGAAGACAATTGAACCGAGTTGTCAGAACTCCAAGCAAGCTTTGCCAAGGGGGTCTTAGCACTGGGAACAGGCATACGGGTGTGTGTGGGGGGGGACAGGAGCACTCCTGTGGCCTGGAAAGAGAGGGAGCCTCCATGAACCCCATCCTTCAGTACAGTCATCTTTGTTATGCTGGGGCTGTGTAGGGGTATGTCCTCAGTTGTATCTTGGACCCACTCGGGTCTCCTCACCCTAACCCCTGCCTCATCCCTGTGAGATTGTGCCCTCCTCCCCCCACCCTAACCCCTGCCTCATCCCTGTGAGATTGTGCCCTCCTCCCCCCACCCTAACCCCTGCCTCATCCCTGTGAGATTGTGCCCTCCTCCCCCCACCCCAACCCCTGCCTCATCCCTGTGAGATTGTGCCCTCCTCCCCCCACCCCAACCCCTGCCTCATCCCTGTGAGATTGTGCCCTCCTCCCCCTACCCCAACCCCTGCCTCATCCCTGTGAGATTGTGCCCTCCTCCCCACAATTACCTGGTCCTCCTCATTCAGATGCTCTGTCCAGGGCTCCTGGGAAGCGACCAGTGTTTACGGTCGCACACTGCAAACTGCATTCTAGGTCACCAGAGCCGTGTGCACAGTGGTGGCCCACTAGACTTGACCCCCCAGTAATGCTACCGCCATTTTGGCTTTGCCAGCGTACTCTGTGATGTGGGCTCAAATTGAAGTTCCATAAAGGCACATTTTGGCGGAGTGTTTTCCCAGCATTAACACATGTGACTATTTTGTACTTAAGGAACCTACTGACAGCGTGGAAGACCCTCTTGTTACCCCCTAGTGGCTTATAGGGCTCTACAGCTTCCTGAGGGTGCACTTGGGGTAGCTTTCTACCCAGGCTGTGAGGCACTGATCTGCTGTCCCTACTCCCCTTTCTACAGTTGCCCTTCTAGGTCCCTCCTGCCTGTCAGACGCCAGCAGGTGCTCTAACAAAGCCCAAGTCTGAGTCCAGGCAGACCGTGCTCTCTCCCAGGTCTAGAGACCAGCAACTTTCCAGCAATGGAAGGTGCCAGTCTATGGCTCCTGCCAACCCATAGCCCCTCTCAGATCGTTAGTCTTCCCCAAGGATCTTAGGTACCATTGCCCCCACTCTTTCTGGAGCATCACCTCCCGATTTCAGAGTGCCTGTTACACCTGCCAAGTTTCTCTGCTAAACAGGGTAATGTGCCTGCATGTTCTGAAGATGGGGATATGAATGCCTTGGGAGGGTTCACACCTAAGACCCTTCGCTGAGATCTTCTTTCCATCCCTGGGCCTCTCCCTTACACCTCTGGCACCGAGATAGGGACCCAGGGCCTCGTGCATGCTAAGCCCGCACATACCACTGAGTTATATCTCCTGCCTTTGTTTTGCTTTTATTTTTACATTTCACTAAATTGTCCAGGCTAGCTTTAAACTTTTGGTCCTCCTGCCTCAGCCTCCCAAGTTTTGAATGGTTGACTGACACCACCAGGCCCAAGTGATCTAAGGTTTCTATGCACAGGGCACTGTGCTTGGTGCCAGGCCAAGCTGATCTAAGGTGTCTATCCACAGGACTCTGTGCTTGGTGCCAGGCCAAGCTGATCTAAGTTGTCTATGCATGGGGCACTGTGCTGGGTGCCAAGGATACTACAGAGAACAGACCTGACCCTGAGCTTGGGTTTAGCACCCAGAGCAACAGGTCTGAGCCTGTCCTTGCAGGTAGCTATTCAATGATGGTCAGGAAAGTATAATGGAAAGTCCTGGGTATCCCAGAGAGGGCAGGAAGGGTTCCCTAGAAACAACCACTATGGGGCTAACCTTGAGGTCAAATGAATAGGAATTAGCTGTTTGGAGCAGAAAAGACCCAAGCTACAACCCAGGCCCGACCTCCACACCAGGGACACTGTTGTCTCTACGCAGGGGCCCTGTCTGATGCTAGGTCTGTGTCCCTGTGTCTTGTATACTGCCCCCATGGACTTGGCCTTTCCATTCTGAGATCTCAGTTCAAGTCTGTCCATCCTCCCAGCCTCCTCTTAGGGCTTTTCTCTCTGCCCTGTATCTTCACGTGCTGAGCCATCTTGTTGGCCCTGTTCCACCCTATTAACACCACCCAGAGGGAATTGAATAGCACATAGACTCCTGGAGATGCTCACTCCATATAGAATAGAGCCTTCATATACCATGCCATATGGCTCTCTCAGTTGTGGAAGGTGCTGTGTGGGAAGCAGGTCCAGGTGCTTGGAGAGGCAAAGATGCCTTCCAAGGAGCAGCTGAGTCATGTTTTCTGGTGATTCTCATGTTGAAAATAGCATTAAACAAGGCACGAGACTTGTGTGTCTTCCTGGAGGGGCCGGGAGTTCTAAGCTTCTTTGGTTCTGTGATTCTGAATCTGGGTTTCCAAAGCTCCTTCCTCCTGGACATCTTACAGGGCTTTTGGTACAGTTGCAAGCTTCAAGACTTCTGAAGGGCAAGAGGGCATCTCAGAGTTTCACCTTTGTCCCCCAGGTCACAGACCTCCTGGTGGACGAGTCCAGTTTCACAGGGGAAGTGGAGCCCTGCAGCAAAACAGACAGCCCATTGGTGGCCAGTGGAGATCTCAGCACCCTGAGCAATGTAGTCTTCATGGGGACGCTGGTGCAGTGCGGGAAGGGTCAGGTAAGCAGAGTCCGGGGTGCTGGCCCTGCAGCTCCAGGCCCCGTGTTACCTCCCTCTCTCTTCCACACAGGGAGTTGTGATCGGAACCGGGGAACAGTCTCAGTTTGGAGAAGTGTTCAAGATGATGCAGGCAGAAGAGGTGAGGGCAGCGGGGCCAGGGGCGGCCACTGTTTCCATCAGAGCTGTTCTAAGCCAGGGTCAGGGCCACAGGAAATAGGAGCAGGCTTTGTGTTTTTAATTTGAAGACTTCAGCATGTGTGCCAGGCATGTGTGCCGGCAGCTCAGGGTAAGGGCACCTGCTGCCAAGCCTGATGACTTGAGATTGATCCCAGGAACCCACGCGTGAGAAAGAACAACTCCCAAAAGTTGTTCTCAGAACCCCATGTGTGACCCCCCAAAAAACAAAACTTACCATTTTATCAAATATGTATGCATATGTACCCCCACATAGCCATCGCTCAGAACAGTCAAAAGAGTCATGGGTTCTAACACACCATTGTCCTTCCGTGCCCTGCCCCCACCCTACAGACACCTAAAACTCCTCTGCAGAAGAGCATGGACAAGTTGGGCAAGCAGCTGACTATCTTTTCCTTTGGCATCATTGGTGAGTGACGTCATTTCCTGCTGGGTTCTGGAGAGGAGGCTGTGCTGGGACTCCACTCCAGGACTCTTTCAGGGACTCCACGTTGGGTACCATATGTTTGTTACTGGGGAAACTGGGATCCCTTCTTTGGGTTCTCAGTCTCATTAAATGAGCTTGGGGGGGATCTTGGGGACATTTTTATTAGGGTTTGAAAGAAAATAATGGCATCTTCCAGGGGGAAAGGAAGGCAGAAATAGATGCCTTTCTAGAGTTAGACCAGAACGTTCTGCCACAGAGGTAAGCAAGCAAGCTGGTCAGGGGTGGCTTCAGAGAAAGAACAAGAAACCCAAAGCACCAGAGAAAATGTTTTGGCTTTGGCCAGTACCCTTGCCCCCCCCCCCAGGCTGAAGCAGTCCCGTCTCTTGCAGGTCTCCTGATGCTGGTCGGTTGGATGCAAGGCAAGCCCCTTCTCAGCATGTTCACTATCGGGGTCAGGTTCGTTATTAAGGCTCCCAAGCCCTTTTCCCAGCAGAGTGGGTGGCAGACTGCAGGGCAGGCAGGGAGAGGGAGGCACTTCTTGACCCCAGCAAAGCGGGTCTCTCGTAGCATGTGGGAAGGGTGCACTGTATAGAACATAGGGTCTGCTTTTCATCCCTCATCACTGAGGGTTTGGATCTGTGTAGCTGAGGGCCTGGGCCTCAACTGTGCCTCAAGCACAGGCAGGGTGTGACCTTGTTAAATGCCTGAGGAAAGGAAGTAAGGGTTCAAGGTTTCAGCGGGTTCCTCCCAAGGCCACCTGGCTCCTGTAGTGAGCAAGACAGGATGGCAGCAGAAAGCAAAGAGACATGTGGTGCTCCTGGTTTCCTCCTCTCCCCTTTCTTCCATCTGCTTCCTTTGGGATGGCACCGCCCACACACTGGGTGACTCTGTCACACATGGCCAGAGGCACGACATTCCAATCTCTTGATGGTTTCTCCATCCAATTAAGTGGACAGTCCAGACCACTCTGACTGGGACCAGGGAGTAGGTTGGTGATAGAGCAGGTACCTGGCATGCGCAAAGTCCTGGGTTTCATCCCTGCTCTGCGGAAGATCGGTACAGCGCTTCACCTTGATTTCATCTGCAAGGACCTGGATGAACCATCCATCTCTCCATCTCTCAGATAGGATCTCATGTAGCCCAGGCTGGCTTTAAACCTCTTATGTAGCCAAGGATGGCCTTGAAGTTCTGATCACCCTGCCTGTTGCTGGTTTAAGCCTTGCCGGGAATTGAACCCAGGGTTTTGGGTTTTTAGACTCCCAGGAGTGAGAGTCTGAATTTCTTGATGCTGGGACAAGAAACAGGAACTCTAGCTGGTTCTTGCTTAGCTCCACAGGGTCACACATGCTCCACCTTATAAGTGGGGAAACTGAGATTCGGGTTCCACCATTGCCCATGGCTGCAGAATCCAGGAGCGGAGGATATACCCTGCACCACTCCTCACATTGGCTCTAGGCGGGATAGGAGCCTTCACTTCTAAGATTCTGTTCACACCCTAGACAGCTGGCAGCCGTCGGGCCACAAATATTGACTGAGCATTGCTGGACTATTTGTTACATCATCAAGGCACTGATTGAGCCCCAGGCCTAGGCCCTGGTGAGGTTTTCAGGCTGGTAGAGAAAGTGATTGTGAGCAATTTAAGTGTGGGCTAACAATGCAATTACAGCTTAGAAACTGTGCTGTGCTGATATACCATGGGAAGTGCTGGCTGTGAGAGAGACTGAGAGGGTACAGGGATGGGTGTGGAACCGGGAAGGGAGTCAAGGATATTTTCTATGTGATATTGAAAACCCAGGGCCAGTTAAGAGAATAGCAGGAAGGAATCACCAGGCAGGAAGGAAGCAACAAGCAAGTATAAAGGCCCTGGGTTAGGACAGTGCATAGCAGACCAGCACCTCAAGGAGGACACCATTGACACCTGATGCAGTCTCTAACAAGCTCTCAGAAGTACCAAGGGGCCTGTCCCAGGACACACTCTGTAACTGTAACTGGGATTAGAACCTCTCCCAGCCAGGTCCCTGCACTAGCAGAATCAGAGGTGCAGGTCTCAACCCCCAACAGTGCCCTGATGTTGAAGCCATGGAGAGAGGCAGAGGAGGAGGATCCTTGAGGGGCTACTGGAGACAGCAGAGCCCTGGGGGTCAAGATGCTGGAACGCCACCCTCCATGGAAGGGTGCAGCCTGGCCGTACAGAGCGTGGGGGTATGGGACTTGCCTGGTGTGCACAGGGCGCTGGGCCTCATCTCCTCCACACCCTAAACACAAACAACTACTATTCTGTTTTTTTTTTTCTCATCTTATAAGCCACCAAAAGTTGCAGGAGCCTAAAAAGACATCATGCTTGAAGGGTAAAGAACAAAACCCCGGTGTCCCCATTGATCCGTCCCCACATGGCTCATGGCGCACCTGGGCAAGAACCCGTTCCTTTCCCTGGGGCACTGGATAGGCAAAAACCTTCAGGCTTTTGTGATGGATTAGTCACCCCAAACCACCAAATCGGAAGGCAGAAATGGCAGACACGCCAACGAGAAAACTTTCCAAAATAAATAAAAGCAGAGCATTGTTCTTCTAAAAACTTCACCTTAGGCCCTGGTGGCCGGAGTGTTACTTAAGATGATTCAAGGAACTCGCTATTCCTGACCACTCCTAATCTTTATTAGTTTGCGGATTAATTTTTTATTGCTATGAACATACCCAGGTGTGCGCACAGTGCCCATCCCTTGACATATGGGGGTGTCCCCCTCATAATCTAATGTAAATGTTTGCTTAGCTGGTCTGGCCAGCCCAGGCCATAAAACCAAGGAAGCTGGTTTCACTGTCACCATGGAAACGCCCCCACCCCTCACCCCAAGCTCCTTGACCAAATTCAATAATCTTGTTTTATATAACTTGTCTCTGAATGGCCCATTGTCTCCAGGTGAAAGGTCACTATTCACATCCTTCCTCTCTCTCTCTCTCTCTCTCTCTCTCTCTCTCTCTCTCTCTCTCTCTCTCTCCTTTTCTGCTTTGTTTTGTGTTTTTAAAGACCAGAATCTGTCAGTGTGACTCAGGCTGGCCTCACGCTCTGTGGTGATCCCCTGACTCCACCTCCTGAGTGCCGGGATTGCAGGTGTGAGCCACCACGCTTATCCATGAGGCAACTTACTCCGGTGTGATCGGAAACCCTGTGCTACAACACACATAGCACTGTGTTTTGTTTTGTTTTTTTAACATTTATTTGTTTGGGGGTGGGGGTGCACATATGGAGGTCAGGGGACAAATCGCAGGACTCAGTTCCCTTCATCTACCACGTGGTTCCCCGGGACGGAACTCAGGCCATCAGATCTTGGTGGCAGGTGTCCTTTATCGCCTAAACTATTTCACCAACCTCTCTTCTCCTTTCTCAGTGGGACACCAAATAGTGACAGGCTTCACCATTTAACACAGAGAGGTCCCCTGGGTGATGAGCGTCCTGTGAGCCCCCGCCAAGTTTTCTGACTGTTCACTAGCCTGAGCTGAGAGTTCCCTCTGCAACAGCAAGAGTCAGGTCCTCGTGATGAGTTCACGTCTGCCGCTTTAGCACCTCAGCCTGAGGGAGCACAGAAGGCAAAAGGCTGCCCCTGCATCAAGGTAGCCAGAAAGGGCTTTTAATCTGAACTGTTAGAGTTAAAATTTTTTGTTACCGATGCTTTAAAATTCGGTCCTTGTGAGGCTGGACACACGGCTCATGGTCAAGCACTTGCCTAGCAGGCAGGCAGCCCTGGGTTCCACTCCAGTGCCACAGAAGTCAGGTGTGGCTGTGCGCACAGCTCACCCCAACACTTGTGAGGTGGAGGAAGTGAGTTCAAGGTCAGCCTGAGCTACGGGAGACCCTGTCTTGTAAAGACAAATAAAGTCACTCTATTAAAATGGTAGCTGGCCTCCAGTTTCTTGGGAAGGATAGCTGGTCCAGCAATACTCTTGCCCCACCCTCTGGATGACAGCCTGCTTTGGGCAGACCCGACCTGGCGATCACCTGCTCAGCGTGGCTTGGACTGTCCCCTCTCTTATCTCCTGTGTGGCTTCTCAGGTAGCAGAGCTTGCCCTGTCACTTCCACAGCCCAAGTAGTCCCTTTCTAGAAATTACTGTGGGTGGTTCCCTCTAAGTGAAAATACTTGAGAGTTTTCCTGTGTTTGCAGGTCTCACATCCCCCACCTTCACTCCAGGGTCAACCGAGGGGGCTGGGATGGTGGGTGTGGCCAGCTTCTCCCAAGATCTCAGCACTGGAGGGGGTGGTGAAATGAGCAGATATCAGATGTACTCTATCACAAAGGTGTGGGGAAGGTGGGGGGTTGCACTGCTTTGGTATCCACAGGACTGATAGCTAAACCATTAGAAGGTGACAGCTGAAATTCAAGGACCTGGAGATGAGTCTGCATGCCAAAACCTGCCGCTTCCTTTTCTTTTTTTTTTTTTAAGATTGATTTATTTATTATATATACAGCATTCTGCCTGCATGTATGCCTGATCTCATTATGGGTGATTGTGAGCCACCATGTGGTTGCTGGGAATTGAACTCAGGACCTCTGGAAGAGCAGTCAATGCTCTTAACCACTGAGCCATCTCTCCAGCCCCTGCCGCTTCCTTTTCTTTCTTTCTTTCTTTCTTTCTTTCTTTCTTTCTTTCTTTCTTTCTTTCTTTCTTTCTTCCTTCCTTCCTTCCTTCCTTCCTTCCTTTCTTCCTTTCTTCCTTTCTTCCTTCCTTCCTTCCTTCCTTCCTTCCTTCCTTCCTTTCTTTCTTTCTTTCTTTCCTCTCCTATATTACATCTCGACCACAGTTTCCCCTTCTTCTAGTTCCCTGACTCTCTGAAATTGCCAAGTGCTTCCCCGGAAACTCTGTCCCTAATAAATGAGAATGTTTGCCATGTAAAGACGCTTAACCGACACCAGTTTGCACTAAGATGTGACTGCCTGACCGGCTGGAGAGGTCCAGGCTGGGGAGGTAGTTTACCAGGGAAGTGGCGGGACAGAAAGAATAATGGAGGCAAGTGCATTGCGGAATTAGAAATTGAATAGACTGTCCGCCAGGGGCAAAGACAAGGTTCACTAAGAAGAAAGCATCGTCACCGATGCCAATTGAGATGGACATCAATCACTTGTGGGTGTATTAACTCTGGTTCGACTTTTCTATTCAGCTTGGCTGTGGCAGCCATCCCAGAGGGGCTGCCCATTGTTGTCATGGTGACACTGGTCCTGGGGGTGCTGCGGATGGCCAAGAAGCGGGTCATTGTGAAGAAGCTGCCCATCGTGGAGACTCTCGGTGAGGCTTCCCCACTCCAGTGCAATCCGAGTCAGGTGGAGGTGTGGGGTTGGGATTGCTCACACTCCAAGAGTGTTACATGAGCCCCAGGCTTGGCGGTGATAACTCATCTCTATGAACCTATTCCCATGGTGCCAGGCTGCTGTAATGTCATCTGCTCTGACAAGACAGGCACTCTGACAGCCAACGAAATGACAGCGACCCAGCTCGTCACTTCCGATGGGTTCCATGCTGAGGTGAGCCTCGTGCTATCTCATAGGGCAGGAGACCAAGGTGTACCCTGATAGCCCTTCTCCTACCCAGGGAGATCACACAGATTCTCTTAGAACAACAAGGAAGAAATAAACACCTTGGAGGTCTGTCTGAAAAAGAATCGTGACCTCTAATTCAAGATGTCCTCTTTGGCCGGGCGGTGGTGGCGCACACCTTTAATCCCAGCATTCAGGAGGCAGAGGCAGGTGTATCTTTGTGAGTTGGAGGCCAGTCTGGTCTACAAGAGCTAGTTTCAGGACAAACTCCAAAGCTACAGAAAAACCCTGTCTCGACAAAAAAAATGTCCTTTTTGATTCTTAATTATCAAATTTATTTTTTATGGTTTTGTAGGATGGAGCCAAGGGTCTCCTCCATGCTAGATAGTCATTATACTACTGAACCACACTCCCAGTCCCTCATTAACAGCCCATCCTGCTTTTGTGGTTCTGGGGATTGCCTGGCATGCTGGGTAAACCCTCTACCACCGAGCTCACTCTTCTCAGCTCACTCTTCCCTTTCATCTGGAGACAGGTCTTTCTCTGTATCCAGGCTGACTTTGAACTTGAGATCTGCCTGCCTGGGCCTCTCCACCAAGCTAGGATTACAGGTTTGGGCCACTAGGCCCTGCTGCATTTGCACTTTTTGAAACAGGGTCACTCTGTAGCCTGGGCTGGACTGGAACTCATTATGTAGTCTAGGCTGTCCTGGAGACGGTGGTCAGTCTTCTTGTCTCAGCTTCCCATGTGCTGGGATTTCCAGGCGTGAGTCACCATGTCCAGCTCGTTAAAAAACTTAAAAGCTACAGAAGTACCTGTCACCACCCATGACAAACTGACCCTGAGTCACTGTCTGTGCCTCTCTGTCTCTCACAAGGCACAATGGCACGTTTCCTTAACCAGCAATTTTGAGTCTGGGTGTTTTGCTACAGACTTTTCCAGAGCAATGGGTGAGCAAATAGGAGCCCACAGGTCATGGCCTTATCTTGTCAATAACATTTCTTTACTTTTAAAAGATTTTTTTTGAGATATTTGTTTATGTGTATGGTTATATGCCTGTGTGCTGGTACAGTAGGCACATAGGTACAGTGCCCATGGAGGCCCTGAAGCTGGTACTACAAGCAGTGTGGAGCCATCTAGTGGTGGTGCTGGGAACTGAACTTGGGTCCCTTACAAGATCAGTGAGCACTCCTATTAACCACAGAGCCACCTCTCTGGCCCTTCATTGCCATTTTCTTGGCACATTGTCATGCCGGTCTATAAACATTCCACGGCTGGTTGCTTTTCAGCCCCGGGCTTCATTATCTTGATTGATAGGTTTATGAGCTGCAGAGACCAGATATTTCCTCTTGGCTTAGGTGTGGCTTCTCCCAAGCTGTCTCCGTTTGCTCCTCAGCTTGTGCAGCAAGGCCTCCACCAGGAGTGCTGGCAGCAGCTGGTCATAATGCATGCAGCCTCTACTGTCGGGGAGAGGTCCTGGGCGGCAGACAGTCTGCAGGGTCATCCTAACGTATATGCTAATGGGATGGGCTGTAGGAGAGGGAACAGGAACCCCCCAGGGTTTAGGGGGTCAGCTTTTGATAACACCCTCAGTCGGCTATATCCTTCCAGGTCACTGGAGTCGGGTACAGTGGCGAAGGGGCCGTGTGTCTCCTCCCATCCAAGGAAGTGATCCAGGGATTCAGCAACGTTTCGGTGGGGAAGCTGGTGGAGGTGAGCCTTGGGTCGCCATGGTGGGACAGTGTGCAGCCTGCCTGGGATGAAGGTGACTGACCGACTTCAGCAGTTAGGGTTGTCACAGCTGCGAACATCGCCCCAGCTGGATGGGAAGGAGGAGGGCGAAGGGAAGGCAGAACCTGGCTGGACTGGTGGGTGCGGCTCTTCCCACTGTCCCTGTTGGCATGGTCAGGTGTGGTTTCTCCTCCTCATAAGCCAGCTGCCCTTCCTGCATGGTGAGCAGCCTCCCGGAAGTCAGGACCTCCTCCCAAATAGTCCCTCCTCCAGGGGGGCCCTGCTCTACTGCCTTCCCTCCCCTCAGACCCCTCAGAAACAAACTCAGAGAAGCCCCTGGATGGCTGAGATCAGCTCCAGGGTGGCGGGGAAGCGACAGTCGCCTACGCTCTGTCAGGCTTCTAGATGTTTCTCCGAACTAGCTGTGTACTGCAGAACACTTCCCTAAAGCCTGGGGCTTACCTGATGCCTGCTTACCCTCCCATGCAGCCAGTGCCACTCTCCCGCCCCAGAGCACAGTGTCACCTGAGTGGAAATCCACTTGCTGTCCCCACCACCCCACCACCCCACCTCAGACCCTGGTCCCCCTGCACCTCATGCTCCCCTATGACCGCTTCTGGAACCAACACTCCTCCTAAGCCATTTTCCAGCCTGCTGGGACAGGCCTGGCATCCCAGCTACTCAGGAGACCAAGGCAGGAGTACAAGTTCAAGGCCAGCCTGGGCAACTTAGCAAGCCCTATTGCAAAATGAAAAACAAGCCTAGGGTATGCAGTTCAGTGGTAGAGGGTTTGCCTAGCATGTGAGAGGCCTGGTTCAACGCCTGAAGATGGGGTGGGGGCAGGGATGACACATTTGTGTGTTTCTAGGACACCCATTTATTAGAAGGAAACTTGTTATCTGGCCCAGCTCTTAGGCCACGCCTGCAGTGCCCAACCTTTCATAGTGTGGGTGAGCCCAAGGCCCAGGGGCTGGTTCCTAGTACTGACTGCAGATATTCCAACCCCCGTTTTCAGGCAGGCTGCATCGCCAACAATGCTGTCATCAGGAAGAACACTGTAATGGGACAGCCCACAGAAGGGGCCTTGATGGTGCTGGCCATGAAGGTAAGGGGTCATATAATGTCCATACTACTACGTGTACTATGGTCCTATAACACCTATACTATGTGTATTACAGTACCACGCCTGTAGCATACTGCCTGCCTTACCCTTGTGAGCCGGGCAAGGGCCTGGAGATTGAAACACACACACACACACACACACACAGGGACATGGGTCATCCTTGAAACAAGAACACCAAGAATACCAACTTTATTGGGTTCCAAGGCAGCTTATATAGTGCCTTCCCTGACCAATGGCCACGCCCTAGCTCTCAGGATCCTTCAGCTGCAAGCCACCAGAAACCACTCCCCTGCCCTCGGGGTCTCATGCTCAGCCTGGCTGCAAGCATAGGTTGCTCAGAGCAACTACAAGCACAGGAAAACAAGCTGTTTACCCCGCAGGCAAAGGGTCATAGAAAACTCAGAGTCTGAGGGTCTGCAGTCCTCAACAGGGTCAGAAGAGGCCATCTGTGTCCTTCTCTGTGTGTCTCTACTGTTCCCTTGAGACAGGGTCTCTGGCTGAACCTAAGCCAGGCTGGCAGCCAGCAGGCCCCAACCGTCCTCCAGTTACCCACTCTGTCCTCCAGCAGCACTGAGGGTACAGGCACACACAACCACTTGCTGGCCTAGAAGTTTTGGTTCCAAAGGGAGGAATCTTCCTGCCAGGAGACACAGCAAACATTCCACTGACTGGAAGCTCAGACTTCCCCCTGGCCACTTTGGGTTTCTGGGGCCCTGAGGCAGACAGGCTAAGAAAGGAACAGCAGTGGTAACAGGATCCTGACTACCAAGAGGAAATTGGATTGCTTCTCCACAATGGAGGTGAGCACGATTATGTCTGGCATGCAGGGGATCCTACATGGCATCTCTTGGTGCCACCCTGTCTTGTGATTAAGGTCAATGAGAAACTACACCGTAATTCAGGCAGGATGACAGAGGGTGCAGACCCGTCAGGAATGAAGGTGCTGTTGAGGTGCTTGCTGAGGGTAAAGGAAATACAGAATGGGTAGTAGAGGAAAATAGTTACAAATGCCAGTTAAGGGGCTGGAGAGGTGGCTCAGAGGTTAAGAGCACTGACTGCTCTCCCAGAGGTCCTGAGTTCAATTCCCAGCAACCACGTGGTGGCTCACGACCATCTGAAATGAGATCTGGTGCCCTCTCCTGGCCTATAGGATATATGTAGGCAGAATACTCTATACATAATAAATAAATCTTTAAAAAAAAATGGCCAGTTAAGGCCATGTGACCAATTACAGATGATAATAAATCAGTAATATATAACAACTCTGTAATTATAGTAAATAATATATAATTATAAATAACTATAACATATTTATAATTATAATTTAACATATTTAATAATCTAAATATATTTAAATATAATTAAATAATATAAATAATAAATCTATAATAAATATATAAAACAAGGATTATAATTGAATGTTCTGTCACATTTTTAAGATTGTGTTTGTGCATATATACACACATATTAAACAGATATTCGTGTTTTATTTCCTTTTTTTCCCATGTAATTACACTGATTCTATCAGTTCTGTTCCTTTAGAGAACCTTGACTAGTCACACAGTTCTGGAGATTTGAACTCAGGTCCTTATGTTTGTACAGCAAGCCCCCTTACAAGCTGAGCCATCTCCCCAGCCCTAGACATAATCTTTGTGATCTGCCTACCCCTCTTTCACACCACTCTCACAATTTTATTAGCTTTCGGGAGTGAGAATGGAATCCAGGGCACCATGGCTGCCTGAGCCAAACTCCACCCCTTACTGTGTGGCCCAGATCGGCCTTGAACTCACGGTCCTGTCTCAACTTCTGAGTAGCTATGATCACAGGCACATGCCACCACACCCTGCCGGCCATTACACCTCCATGTTTTGTCATCTTCTCCTGGGGTGACACAAACATCTACTCACCCAGATAGGGCACCCCCAAAAGCATCAATTCCACCCAAGCCCAGCTTGGTGGGTGAATGACTTTATTGGGTTTACTCAAAATAGCATGGTAACCTCAAATGCCCACATCCCTACAGAGCCCAGCCCTGATCTGGTGTGCCCCCTGCAGGGGAACTTCTGCCCTCTGCATACTCTAGCAGGTCCTGCTGCCGTTGAGGTAGGGCTGAGGAGGTGAGAGTCTGATGCCCTCCCTACTCCTCCTTCTGAGGATCTCCTGGGATGAGTCACAGCCTCTCAGATGAAGATGCTGATGGCTGCCCTTCTCAGAGGACAGCTTTCCACAGCACAGCCACTGCTGGCTACTGTGGGGGCTGCTGGCATAACTGTGCTTTGAGGGGAAGGGGGGGCTCTTTCCAGGCATGGTGGCACACGCCTTTAATCCCAGCACTGGGGAAGCAGAGCTAGGCAGATCTCTGTAAGTAGTACAAGGCCAGCCTGATCTACATAGCAAATTCAAGGCCAGGCAGGGTGACAAAGCAAGACCCTGTCTCAATGGGGGAGCAAGGTTCTCAGAGCCCCTCCTTCCCCAAGCCAGTCCCACTTTTACCAGAGTTCTGGAATTCCTTTCTCTCCCAAACACTGTCTCTAATGCATGAGATGCCTGGCTAACATTGGTTTGCTTTTGGAAAACTGAGTTTGCCCTGAGTTTTAGTTTAGTGAGCAATAGGCCCCAAAGTCACCAAAGACTACACAGGTGCTGGTCCTGCAGGCCCCAGGCTGCACCTCCCCAAATGTCCTTGTTCCTTAGAAGTTTCCAAAGGCAATGAGGCAAAGGCTTGGTTCTGGGTCAAGAGAAAAGAAAGGTTCCTGGGTGAGACATTTGAAAACAGACAGCCTTCCCTTAGCTACTGCTTGGGGTTCTGTAGTTTGGATGTTGGTTTATACAGAGTTTAGCTTACGGCAGTGGTTCTCAACCTGTGGGTCACAACCTTCAGGGGTGGGGGCACAAATGACCTTTTCATAGGAGTTACCTAAGACCATCAGAAAACACATATTTCCCATTTCCAATTTATAACAGTTGCAAAATCAAGTTATGAATGAGCAATGAAAAGAAGTTTATGGTTGGGGGTCACCACAACAGGAAGAACCGTATGAAAGGGTTGCAGCGTTAGGAAAGCTGGGAACCAGAGGCATACAGTCTGGCTTGGGGTGACTCTCTGGAAACATCCCATCTTATATACCCTAGATGAACTTAGGTGGTGCCAAAGAGTCCTACACACGGAGAAAGGAGATTCCCTTCAGCTCTGAGCAGAAGTGGATGGCCGTGAGGTGCAGCCCGAAGAACGAGGTGAGCTTGGCTGTTGTTAAGAGAGTCTCGCTGTGGTACCCAGGCTGGCCTGGAAGGCTCCTGCCTCAGCATGGAGAGCTGGGATGGCGGAGCACTCCTCCCTCCCTTACCAAAATAAGGCACAAACGCCTGGGGGGAGAGAATGGCATGCCCCGCACCTTCCAAGAGCTTCCAGTGAGGACAGCCGTGAACCTGGCATTCTGACCCCTGGTGCTCATAGTGGGGGCCCTGACCCAGCCGCACCTGCGTCCCTGGGGATTAGCAATGTGGAGTCTCAGGCTCCTATTAACCTGCATTGGAAAGTCCAGGTGTGGACCCGTTGTTGCAGAGATTCTGGTATGGGCTCACGTGTGAGGCGATTGTCTATGCAGCAGGAATCACCCAATGGCAGTGGGTTTTTTTTTTTTTCTTTTCCAAGGATCGGGAAGACATTTACTTCATGAAGGGGGCCTTTGAGGAAGTGATCCATCACTGTAGCATGTACAACAATGGGGGCATCCCCCTGCCTCTGACACCCCAACAGAAGTCCTGCTGGCTGCAGGAAGAGAAGAAGATGGGCTCGCTTGGCCTGCGGGGTTGGTATCATGGCCTCCTCCCTTGTCCACTGGGGCCTTGCATTGGCCTGTAGTGTCGCTGGCCCGAGGTGACCACGGCACGGGAGCAGGGTCCGAGGTGAATCTGCCACCGGCCAAAAAGTAGGCAGGGGTGGACCGACAAGCAACTCCCAATGTGAAACTTCACAGTTGAAGGGCCTAGTTACCCCTAGCCACCCATGACACCTGCTAACCTAAGGGTGGCTTGTGTATAGAGGAGGTGCTGCTTGCCAGAGTCTCTAGGGCATATGAAGTTTGTGCTGTGAGCACTGATTTCAGGCATGATTTCATCCCGTGCCTTCTGCCACGAATACCCAGAACTCTCAGACAAAGGGAGACGCTTCATTTTGGGCATCTGCAACTTTCTCAGGAATGGAGTCACTTGTTGGAGAAAACATCTCAGAACACTCTGGAATACTTGTATTCCATGGAGGCGGGGCTGGGAGATGAGCCGGGCTTATCCTATCCATGACCTCAACCTCCTGACTCTGGAGACAGCATGCACTGAGCCCGTGGCAGGCGAGGCTGTCCTAGATGCCTGTCTGCCATCTCCCAGGGGCTTCAGCTGGACCATCAGCCTGTGTCCCATACCCCTCCCTCCCTCTACAGTGCACCTATGCTCCCCGGAGGGTCCCAGCAGGGCTTGCTAGGACCAAAGGTGGCCACCAGTCCCCAGACACCTGTCCTTGTGTGTCTTACAGTGCTGGCCCTGGCATCTGGGCCCGAGCTGGGAAGACTGACGTTCCTGGGTCTTGTGGGCATCATCGACCCACCGAGGGCTGGTGTGAAGGAAGCGGTCCGGGTCCTCTCCGAGTCTGGCGTGTCAGTGAAGATGGTGACAGGAGATGCCCTAGAGACAGCCTGGGCCATAGGTAACTGCGGTGAGGGGCTAGGAATGAAGTGGCCTCATGCCCAACTGAAAGATCTCTGAGCTGCGGAGACCTGGGCTCCCCGCTTCAGCTTGTGTCCAAAATGGGGGAAAGTCCGCATGTAAACTGAGGGCCTACTGTGTGTTTCGGAGCTCTTCAAATGCAATCTCATCACACAGGTGGCATCCTACACCCTGTAGGTCCAGTCTGGCTTCCTCCATTGGCTGGGTATCTTTGACAAGGCATGGAGGCACTCTGCTCCTCAAGTCTGTTCATCAGCAGTGGGCCGGCAGGCCTCCTCTGCCTCCTCTAATCGTTCCCGTCAAGAGCTGTCACGTTGGCTTTGCCCAAGTCAGCCCAGTGCTGGGAGGTCACAGCCAGAGTCCCAGTGGTGCCAGTGATACTCCCCAGGGAAGCCGATTTTTGCATAGCTTTGTTATCATGGGCAAATATAGGTTCACCATGGTTACCAGACACTGACTGGAGATGAGCTAGAGTCAGGTTTGTCGCACGCATGCTGGGTGGGACAGGACCACAGTGGGGGTCCTGGGGGTGTTCCTCAGCCCTGACTCCTCCCCCAAAGGAAGAAACATCGGCCTATGCAACGAGAAGCTGAAAGCCATGTCTGGGGAGGAGGTGGAGGGCATGGATCAGGATGCACTGGCTGCCCGAGTGAGGCAGGTGGGTTCTTCCGGGGGGGCAGACGGGACAGGAATGGAGAGGACCTCCAGCTCCTATGTCCGCGGATGACTCTTTGACTCCCTGTGCCAGGTGTCTATATTCTTCAGGACCAGCCCGAAGCACAAGGTTAAAATCATAAAGGTAATGGGGCCAAATGATGGGCCGTTCAGAGTGGGGCCATTCAGGGTGGCAGGCTCTTAGCTGGCCAAGTGATGGGGATGGTCCAAGGGGGCAGGCTGCTAGGCACTTCACAGTAGAAACAGGGGTGGGTCCTCTTATGGGGTTGTGGGGAAGTTGGGGACCACTGTCCACAGACACTGGGAACAGCCCTAAGAATCAGATAACGTAAAGAGAAAATATTCAGGTGTCAACACGGAGCTCCCGTGGCTCCTTTTTGATAACCAGAAACCAGTGAGTTCCAGAGCTTTCCCCACATCTGTACCTGGAAGTTTACCGAGCTCTTTGGTAGCCGTGTTTTGTTCTTTGGGGGCTATCTGAGGGGGTTCTGGGGTGTTTAGTTTTTACTGATGAAGAATAAATGCCAACCACATATGGTGGCTCACAGCTGTCATTCCAGTACTCATGAGGCTGAGGCAGAGGGGTCATGAGTTCCAGGACAGCCTGAGCCACACAAAAAGACTCTATTAAAAAAAACAAATTCAGGGTCATGCCCACCCTCAGGGCCACTGCGGTAGAGCTGCTGTGGCTAGGCCAGTTGATCCCAGAGTCCAGGAGATGGGCCCCCGTGGTACACCAGACAGGGCATCAAGACAGTCTAAGAGAGTCCTCGGGCTGCATCCTCCATTACCTGCTCTTCCCAAAGGCACTACAGGAGTCAGGGGCGATTGTGGCCATGACAGGGGATGGTGTGAATGATTCAGTTGCCCTCAAGTCCGCGGACATCGGGATCGCCATGGGCCAGACGGGAACAGACGTCAGCAAAGAGGCTGCCAACATGATTCTGGTGGACGACGACTTCTCAACCATTATGTGAGTTACTATCATCGGCCTCCCCAGGATGTACTGTAGTGGATATAGCAGGCTTTCTTGGGGTTCAGGAAACTCCCTGGAGAGAGCTGTATCCCAGGCTTATCACTGTTACGGTAAGCCCACTCCAAATGTAGGGACCTTCTCAAAACGTGGTCCTGGGGCCATCCTGTTGTTCATTACTGTGGGATATTAAGAAAGCCTAGAGTCACTTGACCAGCTATTCACAAGAGACAGCTGTTAAAAATCATGTTTGGGGGCTGGAGGGAGGGCTCGGTCGGCAAAGTGCTTGACCTGCAAGCATGGGGAATCGAATTTGACACCTTGAGTTCACGTGAAAACGCAGGCAGGGCGGTACAGGCTGTTGGTCCAACAGCTGTGGAGGAGACAGGCAGACCCAGGGCTTGCTAGCTAGCCAACCTCACCCGATGGGTGAGCTCCAAGCCAGTGAGAGATCTCGTGTCAAAGGAGGAGGACAGTCTTCCTGGGGACGACACCAGGTTGCCCTCTGGCCTCCACGTATGCACACCTACACACACCTGCACAAATAAAAGTCCCAGTTGGAGGCCCAACATTCAGGAGGCTGAGACAGTGGGGGTTAAAATTGCCTTTCTCTGGATTTAATCTTAAGTAAATTATGGTACTTTAGCGTACAGAAGAACATTTGGAGGCGTGTTTTTAATAGCAGAGGCACTGGCATAGCAACATTTCTCTGCCACTAAAAAGACTCTTCCATGAATGATTCAGCGTGTGCATGTGTGTCTGTCCCCCCACGGACACAGCCCTAGGAGCATGCCTGTAACCCTGGCACTGTGAGGGGGCAGAGATAGGAGGATCCCTAGGGCTTGCTGGCTGCCAGCTTTGCTCCAGACTGTGAAATACCGACTCAAAGGAGGAAGTCAGAGAGGCAGCCAGACATCCAGCATGTCCTTACGGCCTCCACACGCATGTTCCGACACATAAACTACACGCACACACAAGACAGATGGACAGTGATGTCTCTGAACCTCTCACACCCTTTCTTGTTCTGCCCCCAGTGTGTGGAGCTTGGGTATCTTCCACTCTGTGTGCTGAACTGCAAGTGGATTGTACACTCAGCATTCTGAGCACAGGCGGGGCCCTGGGCTCCAGCGGAGATGGGTCACACACAGGATTTGTACAAAAGGGGCTACCAATACCCCCTATCAGTGTGTCCCAGGTGTGCCAGCAAGGGTTCCTGGCACCACTGCACGTAGGCTGGCCACACCATGTGGTTAAGTCCCCCACCCCCACCAGGACTTTCCTGGCCACCCACACTCTTGCCTCCCTTTCAGGAGTGCGGTGGAGGAAGGCAAAGGCATCTTCTACAACATCAAGAACTTCGTCCGCTTCCAGCTGAGCACGTAAGCAGAGGCAGCCAGTCCTCTGTAGTGAGCGGGTGCAGCGTGCGGTGCGCGCACTGAGGGGGGCTGCCTGTTGCCTTTGCCCTGCAGGAGCATTGCAGCCCTGAGCCTCATCACCCTGTCCACCGTGTGCAACCTGCCCAGCCCCCTCAACGCCATGCAGATCCTGTGGGTGAACATCATCATGGATGGACCGCCAGCACAGAGGTGAGGCTGAAGGCAGGACCACATGAGTTTCCTCTGGGAAAGGAATCTCCAGGCTGCTTGTGAGCAGCTTCCTGAAGGGCAAACTGGAATGTAGATATGGAGCTTTGTGCTCCCTGAGTTACAGTGAACTCCTGGAGCCCATGACTCTGTCCCATTCTATAGCCAGGTCACCACCTCCAAGAAGACCTCCCTGATCACTCTAACAATGGTGGCCTCATCTGCCCATGCTTTTCCCTAAAGGGGAAAGTATCCTTGTTTTGATTGATTAGATCCATCCTCACTGTCGTTCGTTATTATGGACTTGATGCCCCTTGACCCTTAGGATGGTGCTTGCATGTTATAGATGTTATATGAATGCATTTGTGGCCCAGGAGACCTGTGTGCCCAGCAGCCTTGGCTGCTTGCACAGGGAGGTATCATTCCAAACGTGGCTGATGGTCCTGTTAGCATTGATGTAATCATTGGCTGTGGTATGCAGAGAGGAAAGTCCAGAGCCTAGTGAGGGCTGCCACTTCCACAAGCCTCCCTGTGTGTGTGTGTGTGTGTGTGTGTGTGTGTGTGAGAGAGAGAGAGAGAGAGAGAGAGAGAGAGAGAGAGAGAGAGAGAGAGCCGGTGAGGTAGCTCTCAGGTCTCCACCCCATGTGCAACTGGGCCTCCTGATGTTCCTGAGTGATAAATGGGCTTCTGACACAATAGAAGTAGACCCTGGAGGGCAGAGTTGGGTCTCATTTCTCCAGGCCCCACTTAGGACCCCCTCATGGTAGAGGGAACTGCATGGGGGTTAGAAGGCCATGGCATTGGGAAAGGCCAAAGCCCAATTTGGCCCTTGCTAGGTGCTCTGGCTTCTCTGCATCCTTGGAGATAGATGGGTAGAGAGTCATGGCTAACAGTAGGATAGTCACTTGGGGGACAAAAACAGCCCCACTCACAGGTGGCAATCGTCAAGGCTGAGGCACGGGTCTCAGGTGTCCCTTTTTAATTTTTTTCGTATTTTGAGGCAGGCTCTCCCTCTTTCATTCAGGTGGGCTTAGGGATGCACTATATAACCCAGGCAGGCCTTGAACTCAGAGTCTCCTGCCTCAGCCTCCGGAAAGCTGGGATTGCAGGTGTGTGCCACCTAGCCCGGCTTCCAGTGACCTCTGCTATTTCAAAACATCACTTGCCTTGCCCTGCACAGCCTGGGGGTGGAGCCTGTGGACAGAGATGCCCTGCGGAGGCCTCCAAGGAGCATGGGGGACAGCATCCTGAACAGAACCTTGATCCTGAAGGTCCTCATGTCCGCTGCTGTCATCATAGCAGGGACCCTCTTCATTTTCTGGAGAGAGGTGAGCAAGGCAGGCATTGGCTCGCTCCCACAAATCCATCTCACTGGGGCTCCAGCCAGACCTGGCTGCCATGGCTTAGGCCTCAACAGACATTCTCACCAAACACACTGTCTTTGGGACCAGCCGTCCCACGCTCCTCATAGAACATGGCTCTGATCTGTGGGGTTTTGTAGTGGCATGACCCGTTTAGGGTGTTACCCCGTAGGACAGTCTTCCTGATGATGCGACCCTTTAAGTTCCTCACGTTGTGGTCCCCAACCATAATTGTTTTCGTTGCTGCTTCATAACTGTAATTTTGCTACTTTCATGAATCATAATATAAATGTGTTTTCCAATGGTCTCTGGTGACCCCTGTGAAAGGGTCAGTTCCCCCAGAGGGGTCTCAACCACAGCTTGAGCACTGTTGCCCTGGGAGATGTCTTTCCCTTCTCTGCTACCTTCTGGCTGTGCTGGCAGCCAACACTCCTGATAGAAGACGGGGTGGGAGTCCCCTGGGGACGGCACAGACACACGGCACAGAATCAGCTTCTAGGTCCAGCTTTGGGACTGGGCTGACAAGCAATCCTCAGGCAGCATCCACGGACCACCCCTGGCACACTGACTGTACCCCTCAGCTCTAAGGTAGGGGGCTTCCCCTCTCTGCCCTGAGCACACCTATGTGTGATTCCAGATCCCAGAGAATGGGACCAGCACCCCGCGCACCACCACCATGGCCTTCACCTGCTTCGTGTTTTTTGACCTCTTCAACGCCCTAAGTTGCCGCTCTCAGGTAAGCAGGGCTGACCCCGCCCCAAGTCCCACGCCCCACCCCCCCCCATAGACCCACAATGGGTGGGGGTTGTGGACGGGGACACTGTTACACTGCCTCTCACACTCTCGGCAAAGTTTTGGGGAGAGGGGTGCTGGGGTCAGATTTCATGGCCCCTCAGCACTTGCCATTCTGTCTAGGTGCCAACTTGGGGAGACACAGATTGCAGGTGTCCCAGGGGCACAGGTGATAAACCCGCTCATGCCTCTCCTCCCCACAGACCAAGCTGATATTTGAGATTGGCTTTTTCCGGAACCGGATGTTCCTGTTCTCGGTCCTTGGGTCCCTTCTCGGGCAGCTGGCTGTGATCTATGCCCCGCCCCTGCAGAAGGTCTTCCAGACAGAAAACCTGAGAGCTCTCGGTGAGTGATGGGATCAGGAACAAGTGGTTACCCCGCCAAGTGGGGGTGGAGCTGTGGGGGCCACAGAGTGGGAGCTTCAAGGTCATTCTGGAAAGACAGTTTGGTCCGCAGCATCTGCTCTATGTCACAGAGGGAAGGAAGGTGACATGTAGACTCTACAGGGAACACAAATGAAGCCCAGAAAGAGGACCCTCTGCTGAAAGTGGGGCCTGGGGCTAAGACTGGGTGGCAGCATCCTGAACCTCAGGACACACACATCTGAGCTGGTCATCAGGCAGTTTTTGCTGAAAGGGACATCTGAGATGCCCAAAGGCCACCATGTGCATGCCCTGCTCTGGAGCCCAGGATGCTCCCACAGCCAAAAAGAGGTGGGGACAGGAAGCAAATTGTCCCTATTCCTGCGGGGACAGGCCCTGCAGAGGAACTAGCCCGAGCACAGCAGTTGCAGGCCATCTACCTTCCCTTCTGTCACCCCCACCCAGGAGTAGAGGACAGAGCAGGCCATGGCTCCAGCACAGCTCACTGCAGACCCACAAGGGTCACTTGGGTGTGAAGATACACTTGAGACCTGGATAAAGCCAGGATAGGCACCTCCGCGCGAGCTAAAATCAGTGTCCATGCAGGGTCCCCGTGAGTGCCCCAGGGTAACAAGCAAAGAAAAGGGAGACAGGACAGCATGAGGCCCCAGTCTGATCCTCAGAATGCATGCCCCAGTATTGCTGGGGAGGCAGAGAGAGGAGGATTTCGGGGCTCTGTAGCCTAGCTGAAAATGGTGAACTCCAGGCTCGGGGAGAGAGCTGTCTCAAAAAAAAAAAAAAAGGTGGAGCACAGAAGATGACAACCCCTGACCTCTGCCTGCATGTTCCTGCAAATCCGCACACAAAGGAGACTCCTGGGCTGGGGCTGAAGCTCCGTTGATAGAGTGTTTGCTTGGCACAAAGCCCTGGGTCCGTCCCCAGCACCAAATGACCTAGGCATGCCTGTAATCCCAACAGTGGCACTGGAGAGGCACAGTCAGCCAGAAGGACCAGGAGTACAAAATCGCCCTTAGCTGTGTAGGAAGTTTGAGGCTAACCTGAACTACCTGAGACCCTATCTCAGGAAGACAAGGAAACCGCCTCCCCCAAGCAAGTTTCTAAGCAGCCTTTTCCGTGGTAGGGAAGAATGTCAGCTAGCCAAAGCCAAGGTGACTTATTTGGGCATCCGGTGTCACAGAAGGACCCTGGCCTCGTCAAGTGGCTGGCCCTTTCCCTCAGCCCCCACAAGTTGGTCGGGTTGAGGAGAAGGGCAGAGAACATGGAGGGAGACACGGCAGGACGTGGCAGGCGGCCACTGCCATCTAAGCCTCTCCCCCCGCAGACCTGCTGCTGTTAGCGGGCCTGGCCTCGTCTGTCTTCGTTCTGTCCGAGCTGCTGAAGCTGTGTGAGAAGTTCTGCTCTGGAGCCAGGGCCACCCAGATGCTCTCAGAGGCCGTGTAGAGGAGCCACTGTGTCAACAGCTCCGGGTGACCTGTGTCTGTCCCCATCCTTCAGCCTTGTCCACTCCAAGAGGCAGATTTTAGGACCACACAAGCACCAGGACCCTGGCTCCGTATGTCCTCCTAACCTGCTGGGATGCACAGGACAGGACTGGAGCTTACTAAGACCGGGCACTATTTATTAAACCACTGTGTTTTTTATTTAACCTGTCTCTCTGCGCTTGAGCAATGCAACTTCACGTGATGGCACAGAGCTTCACAGCGACCAGAAATATGACCACTCTGCCCACAGCCATCCCCTTCAAGGCCTTGCTTCTTCATCTAAGATGAGGGCTTAGGGGCAGCTCTGTAAAGAGCTATGCCTCATGGTTTGGTTTGGGGTTCAAGCCCCAGTATTCAAAAAAAAAAAAAACTCCGCAAGTATGATTTATGTAAAATCTGATTAAAAACAAAGCCAAGGCGGTGCCACTGAGTGGGATAGGGCACTAGTCACTGAAAAAGCCAAAACTCCCTATGTTCACTGTGATGAAGTACACAGTTGCCTAGTGTTTACAAAGCTCTCATTCCATGAACGCCAAAATAAAACCCTAACATTTTTTCAGAATTCCACATCCACTCCTAACAGGGACTCCTCATAAATACTGACACACGTGAAGTTCCCTCTCTCGGAAAAACAAAACGAAAACAGATACCTCAAAGCACATGCTGGAATCCTGCTTCATGGAGAAAGACCAGAGCATCTCCATGAGGGAGAGAATGCTGTGGTGAAGGTGTTGGAGTCACAGAGCTGGGCACACGACTGACATGCCAGCTACTCGGGAGGCTGAGGCAAGATCATTACAGCTGAAGGCCAGCTTGGGCAACTCAGTGGGACTCGTGATCCCTCTGCCTCGGAGAAAAATGGGTTGGGCTTGGTACTAGAGTGTCTGCCTGGCATGGATGAGGTCCTGCTCAGTCCCACACTGAAAACCATGAAGGAATCAAGGCAAATGTATAATAACGCCATTGGAGGAGCAATGCCTGCACATTCAAGACAGCCTACAGATGAACAAAAATGATTATGGAGGCTGCCAGAGGGAGCTGGGACCTGCGGTGCAGCATCGCTCTCTGGCAGTGTGGACTCTCCGGTCCCACCACACTCCCCTCTCAAGAGGTGAAGCCTCTTCTGTCTCAAGATGCTGGACAGGTGATTCTGAGACACTCATAGCAGAGGGTCATGATACAAAGGGATTCAGCAAGCATCAGGGACAAATCTCACACACATGTACATTCAAGTATGCTAACAGACATATCACACATGCACAAGTGCACCTGTACATAGGCTTATGTCACACAATGTGCACCTGCACACAAGCTTATGATACATACATACACACGTGCACCTGCACAGAGACATATAGCCCAGGCACATGTGCTCCTTCATACAGGCATACATCTCACACACACACACGTACTTGACACAGACCTAAGTCACATATGCATGTGCACCTGCACACAGGTATACCACACACACATGAGCACCTGCACATAGGCATACATCACACACATATCACACCTGTACATATACGTGCATGTGCACACAGGTGTATCTCACACATGCACCTGTGCACCTACACACATACAAAGAGGCATGTGTGCCTGTACCTGTACATGCCACACAGTATCCTCATGTCAGCTCCTGTATTCACTCATTTCATGCCAGCCTCTGGCTATAGTTGAGTCTTCTGTCAGGGGCAGGCACTGAGCATCTGTGAGGTGAGTGTTTGTCTTTTACAGAGTTGAGTGAATATTTTCTCAGCCAGTGCTTAATGACCACAGCAGGCTCTTGAATCTACCTCTGAGCTCAGCCCCAGCCATCCGGCATTTTAGAAGCAGTCACCACTGAAGAGAAAAGCGGGCAAACATACGAGGCTGTCAGAGACCGTGAGAGTTACCGCAGGTGATAACTAGTGAGTGTTCACATGTCCGCCCACCAGAGAAATGGGCCTCTGATGGAGGAGAATCCTGCCCGAGCAAAGCCCACAGAACCATCGATGCTGGAAACTGTTGCTCGCATTTGCTAGAACAGCCATGACCTCTCCCCAGGGTCATGCATTTTCCTGTAATGTGTACATGTAATCTCATGATTACATCTCAATCTTATGGGCACATATGCTTGTGGATAGCCAGGAAGATGACTTCTCTCTACACTGTGTTCTCATTATGGTGAGAAACTTAGAAGCCTGTTCTCTATCATCAGCCTTACTGACAGAGCAAGTTGGCCAAACGTGTGTCCTTCTGGGCAGGTCACAAGTAGAACCTTTTACCTATGAAGTTGCAGGTGTCTAGCCTTGTAGGATCTAAGCCTTTCAGAGGAATTACAGCGAACTAGGGCTACCTGGCAGGGGTCTGGCCTGTTAGATCACAATCCTTCAAGAGATCAATAGTACCTATGTTGCCCTAAGCTTCCTTCACTATCCCTGCTCTGATTCAAAATAACAATTAACACTCTGTACCAGTTTATGATGCAAGGTTTTAGATTCAGTAGACTGTTTTTGTGACCTGAGATTCAAGTGATAAGAAAGGCTGCTGTGTCCAGATATTATTAATCACACATAAATGTAAAATAGCACACGTAGTCTTTGCCTCTTCCTTTGATCTCTCATTGGTTTAGTCTCTTCCTTTTGTAACCTTTGTTGCTGTCCTTTTAAGAGATGGCTGGTCCCACCTCACAGCTGCAGCTGCCGTTGGCTGCAAACTAGGTGATAATGCCTGTATGCTTGTAGTTTCTTTTTTTAATTAATAACGAGTTGCTAACAAATGGATATACACATACATGCTTGGGAATGTGTTAACAGCAGAAGAGTAAAGACTGGAAGAATATGTGGAATGTAGGGAGTAAGAATAAATATGCAGAAGAATAAAGAATGCTAGAGCTAAGAAATTGTAGACATCTAGGGCAAGAGAATCAGAACTAAATAAAAAAAATAAAGAAAATGACCCTCAGACACTGTGTGAAGTTATTATAGAAATCTTCCAATCCCCACTCTTAAGAAGCATTTCTCTGAGGGACCCTGGGTAGGGGCTGGGAGCTGGTTTCTTGGCCTTTGCATGAGACCATTCCAAGATACAGGAGGGGAAAGAACTCTTGCTGAACCTTCTCCTGCAAAACTCAACTTTTAATTCATCCATTCATTCGTTCTGTATTTTTGGTGGGGGGGAGACAGGATTTCTCTGTGTAGCTTTGGCTGTCCTGGAACTCACTCTGTAAATCAGGCTGGTCTCGAACTCACCGAGATCCACCTGCTTCTGCCTCCTGAGTGCTAAGATTAAAGGCATGTGCCACCACCACCCACCCCTAAAACTCCAATATTACAACATGAGGAAGATGCCTGAATTCACACAGAATGTCAGTTGATTAGAAAATAGCTTAAGGGGCTAGAGAGATGGTTCAGTGGTTAAGAGCACTGGCTGTTCTTCCAGAGGTCCTGAGGTCAAGTCCCAGCACCTACGTACAGCCCACAACTGTCTATCACTATAGTCCCGTGATATCTGATGCCCTCTTCTGGTGTGCAGACATACATGCAGACAAAATGCCTATTTACATATAATATAGAAATAAAAAAATTTAAAGCAAGTAGCTTAAGTAGAGGAAAGGCATAAAACACAAGGGGTATGGGAGCTGAGGAGATGGCTAGGGGTAAAGTGGAGCCAAGAAAACCTGATAACCAGGCTTCAACCCCTGGAACCCACCTAACAGGAGTGCACAACTGTGACCCCAACGACTCTAAGTAGGACGTGCAGCAGGGACAGGACAACCTCCCAGGATCTCACAGCCAGCTGGCCTGGAGTGTACAGCAAGGCAGCAGACATAAGACCCTCATTGTCATGGTAGGAGGCAAGGACCAACTCCTCAAATTGTCCTCTGACCGCCATACTCAAATAACTGATTTCAAACCAATAAAAAATTTTAAGAAGACACTAGAGGCTGGGCAGTGGTGGCACACACCTTTAATCCCAGCAATCGGGAGGCAAAGGCAGGACGATCTTTGAGAGTTTGAGGCCAGACTGGTCTACAAGAGCTAGTCTCAGGACATCTAGGGCTGTTACACAGAGAAACCTTGTCTCAAGGAACCGAAAGAGAGAGAGAGAGGGAGAGAGAGAGAGGGGAAGGGAGGGAGGGAGGGAGGGAGGGAGGGAGAGAGAGAGAGAGAGAGAGAGAGAGAGAGAGAGAGAGAGAGAGAGAACGAATGAATGAACAAACAAACAATAAAGCTGTCCACTGTGGCTTGTTGATGAGTAGGCACTCAGTATGTTACAGGAGTAAAACGAGGTCCAGAGTTCTGTCATACCTCAGCCAGGCATGGTGGGGCACAAGTAGGGGGAATTGTGACTCCAAGGCTAGCCTAGACTACACAGGAGACCCTGCATCCAAAAGCCAAGGGCTGGGGACATGGCACAGCAATGCGTGCTTGCCTAGCATGCTCCAAGTCTTGGGTTGCATCCCACAGCATTACTAAAAGGAATGAAAGGGGGCAAAGGCATCTTTTAAACCAACTAGTCACTCAGTTTATCCTCCAGACACAATGCCAGACGTGTGATGGTTGCTATGGCAACAAGAAGGATCCAGTAAAGATGCTGGCCTGCCTAACAGTGTGGAGCCTCTGCACAGCGGAAAGAAACAGCAGGAAAGGAGATGCAGAAACCCTGAGTGACCCCCACTGGAAAACATATCATGTCCAAACGCAGCTGTGTCCAGTGTGCAGAGGGTGGCCTCCGGAGGAACCCAAGGGAGAACAGGGCATGCCTTCCCAGAGCTGTCCTTTCCCATCTCCATCCTTCCAGCACCTTGCTCAAGCACACATTCTAACAACACCCACGCTTGCAGCTGGCCCATGTTTCTTACCTCTTCCTTCTAGCACTTTCTGGGCTTGGATTGGGCTCCCAGGAGGTCTTGGGCGCTCACAGCTGAATGCTTGCTCCAGTTTCACCAAAGACTGCACTCCTCATTCGGAAGCAATGAGAAGCAATGAGAAGTTCCTTGGAGCCCGGCTGACACCCCACACACATTCGTGCCCTGAGAGGTTTGTTACAGGCGTGTGTGGAGAAGCAGAGCCTGTCACCGGTACCCTGAGAGGACTGTCAGGCCCTCCTGTCTTTAGGGTGCTGTTTTGAGAAGCAGGATCCCATCTGTGGTTTGAGCTCTTGTCAGCACCGAGATCAGAAAGCATAAGGGCCGTGGTGTCATGACCTCCCAATGGGTCACACCAAGCCATGGGCACCACAGGTCTGCAACCAACGAGAGACAGGACTATGTTTCTATATTTTTATTTTAAAAAAAAAAAACCTCCAGGGCTGGAGAGATGGCTCAGTGGTTAAGAGCACTGGCTGCTCTTCCAGAGGTCCTGAGTTCAATTCCCAGTACTCACATGGTGGCTCACAACCATCTGTAATGAGATCTGGTGCCCTCTTCTGGAATGTGGGCACACATGGAGGCAGAATGTTGTATACATAATAAATAAATAAATCTTTACAAATAAAACCACTCCATAGCACAGTGGCCTAATCCTGTGAGGTTACAATGGGGTAGCCCAAAGACTCCAGTATTTTCTCTCTATCCCACATACCACTGGCAACTGGCGTCTTAGCAAGAAAACCAAAATGGCCCAGGCCTTGTCTGCACCACACACCTACCCCCCTACACACAGAAATAGCACTTTTGTTTGGAAGGTACATGCCTCAGACCTTCTGCTGTGCTCAAGATGTTACATGGAGTATTCCGGGAGATTCCTGGGCAAAAAAAAAAAAAAAAAAATGCGGAACTGGAAAAATGCCGGCTTTATTATGGCTTTTAATTGAGGCAAACGGTACAGGAGATCTGTAAAGTCGAGGTTTGCAGCACAAGGCAAAGGGAAGAGGTAGAGGTCTCAGAGAAGAATGACTTACAGTGTGACGGGCAGCCTGAGCACCTGCGTCCTCTTCAGTCTTCCGGGATCGCTGGAGTCTTCCTCAAGTACGTCTACACTGTCCCCTCACTCACCATCCTTCTGAGGAGCCTTGAGCTGTGACCCCAGAGAAGGCACCTAGAAGCTGCCACTCCAAGCCAAGGCTGGACATCACCCACCACTGACTTAAGGGATGGATCTCGGGCATCCATTAAGCAAGCACCCAGACTCTGGCTCCCTCCAAATGCCCTCAAATTTTAGTTAGCAGCAGAGTAATGACTTGGTCTCTGGGCAGATAGGTCTAGTTTGCCCATTTGCTCATCTGATTCATTTAAAAAAAAAAGTGTTGAGAAATGTAGATGGGAACCCCCATCCCAAACCTGCTCTGAGGAGTCCTGCCCCCAGAGCTTTCGCTACAAACCCAGAAGTTCCATGGTGGCACTGAGAGTGTTCTTACAAAGTACCAAGATGTTCTTCTAAGCACCTCTGTCTTTCCACTCACGATGAGTCATCAGGGTGCCCACTGAGACCCAGAGCAAAGGCCACGCATGCAGCCGCCTCCTGAGGCAAGAATACACGCCCCTACCAATCACCAGTTCTGGCAGGTTTCAAGCCTCTTTGTCTTGGATTCCATCGACACGAAATGAACAAAGTATAAGGCCAACGTTCTAACTTATGCATAGGGATCCTGGGAGGCAACACCCATCGATTATGGCTTCAGAGGGGTTTCTTTTGGCGTGGCTGTGTTCCATTAAGTATATCCATGATGGCCTGGATGTGGCGATGTGGCTGGTGTTAAAGCTAAGCCAGAGTCAGGGCAGAGGGCCTGTAGGGTTTTGTCTCCCCGGCAGTGAGAAATCTGGATGCCCTGTGCACTGTATCCCTGGGGGAGTCCCCGCCCTTGCTCCAGGAAGCCCACAGTTCAGGAGCCTCAGTCATTGTCTTCAGGGACTTCCCGCAGTCCCTCACTGTGGCGAGTCCGTCCACTGATCTCCAGCAGGGACTGGGCTGCAGGATCCGAGTCAAGGATGCTCTTCTTGTTCTTGACCTTGGGAAGAAGGGGAGTGAGCGTATGCAGAAGCATACGGGGTGATAACAGCCCCCCAATCTGAGATATACAGTGACACTCCCCCCCAGCGGTCAGCTCATCAGAATAGAGCCACGAAGAGGCCAAGTGGCGTGGGTATCCTGACACCTCCCTGGCTGGGATGCAATTGCATCACTGGGATGCAGAAACCAAGTGTTCTTGGAGACGGGTAGGGAAGGCAAAGAGCCACGTAGCTGGCTCAGGTGCACACCTTAGGTAGGTCCCCGCTTCCAAGGCAAACCCATACTCTATTTTGCTGCATGTATCCAGGCATGGCCCATCACTGGTAAAGACAAGCTTCCCCAGGAGGAAAGGCAGGCAGAGTAAGAACAAGCAGAACGCCATGGCTCTACATGAGGTCACGGCCACGCAGAACTCACCAGACATGTCTCTGAGAGATCGCCGAGCCCCCACACCTCCATCTTATCAAATTGGAAGTCCTCCTGAGCAGACAACTGTGGGCTGTTGTAGGTGGTACATGTGGGCTTAGCTTTGCTGTGTCCTTTCCCAAAGTCAGCATCCACCCAAAGCCCAAAGTAATTGTGCTGCCCGCCCATGCCCTGTGGAGCAAGTGGAGACAGAAGACACTGTCGGCAGCCATGTTTGATCGATCACTCCAGAGAACCAGGAGATCCTGGCCAGCCTGAGACACGAGGGAAGGAGGAATGCAAGGGGCAGCTTTGTTTCCTGGGGCTGTGATTGTAAACACGTTCCAAGTTACTAAGTGGTCATGGGTACCAACAGACCACACGCCACAGCTCTCTGGTGGGTGAGGCTACACACAGGGGACAGTAGACTAGGCAATCTGCAGACTCCCTGGGTGTCCCATCTGCACCCTGACCCCATGACTCTCCCTTGGGAAAGTTGGCAGGCTAGAAGTGGCAACTCAAACCCTTTCTTCCCACCACACAGGTACTGTCAGATCAAGCCAGCTGTTACCCTGCCTCCTCGACAGCTTTGTCCTGACGCCACCTCCGCCAACCTTCCTGTTCCTAGTGGGCCTGAAGGACAAGCTATGACCTGCTTCCATCTTGGACGTGTAGAGATCTGAGCTTACGACTAGAAGTCGCTTTTGGTCCCCAGGCCAAAGGCGAGTGGTTCCTGCGGGTGTTGGGGCTACTCCTGGAGCTGACAGCTAGGCTCACGCTGACAGGGGTACGGTGCCTAAACTCTGGTGTCCTGGGGACCTGGCCCACGTCCCTCCCACTTGCTCTGGGATCAGCCTGGAACTGAACCCCTGAGCCTCTCTAGCTGGCAGAGGGGAACATCTCCTTGGCGCTCAGCTCAGCAAGTACAGAACTGGGCCTTCCCAGAAGACTCATCAAGAGAAATGAAAAAGGTCAACAGGCTGGGTGGCTCTCACCCATGCCAGGCATCCTTGTGGGTGTTTGTCTCACTGTACCTCCACACATCCACTGCTGACCTGGCCTCCAGCTTCCTCTCCTCTCCCCTCTCCTCCATTCTCTTCTCCTCTCCCCCATCCCTTCCCTTTCCTTCCCCACTCTCTCCCCTCTTTTCCTTCCTCCAGCTATCAACATGTAAGAACATGACCACACACGCAGAGCCTGCTTTCTGTCTTGTAAGTTACTAATGACCAGACCCAGCGTCCAGAGCCCTCAGCTCAGGCGTCTCCCACCTCCACTAAACTTGGCACACAGCCTTGGTGTGCAGGCTCAGCACACACAGGGGTGAGGTAGGATGGCAGGGCCTTGTAATGTGTCTGCTCCCAACACCCTCTCGGGACCCAGGCCAATCATTTGGGGTCCAGTGAAAGGGCCAGGCTGTTTACACACAACAGAGGAAAGCCCAACAAAGGTAAGGAAGATGTGCCCTGGGCTGGGCTCTCAGCAGGAGGGACAGACACACAGAAAGCACTCCCCCATGACTGGCAGGACACCCCCTTCCCATCTGCTTACCAGTCCATTGGGCATGGTCTGCTGTCCGTGATTCAAGTACATGAAGTGGTCATTGTAGCCCGTGTACATGTACGTGGCCATGCTGGGCGTGATGGAGAACAGGAAGCATTTATTGTCCCCTGGAAGTGAGAGAGCCAAGGCACGAGTCACTGCCTCTGAGCCAGACACAAAGAACTACAAACGCCGGCAGGTCGCATGCCAGAATGCAGCAACGAAGAGCTTATGCATACTTAGGAGTGGTGTGGAGTGCAATCTTGGTAAGCAGAGGGCAGGTCCCAGACACCACACAAAACAAGTCTTACGGATGTCTAGAGACCCAGATGGAGAAGCTGAAGGCTCCGAAGGCTCCAGGATCGGAGACCTGCAGCGCTGCCTGAGGTCAGTGCAAAGGCTCTGGAGGAAGTGGGGTTCATCTGCGAGGAGCTGAGCCTGCAGGGCACAGTGAGGGGGGAGTGCAGCCTGCCCTGGAGCCTCTGGAGAGGGTAGTGCTGCCCTGCCCTAGACAACATGGCCAACAGCACATGCTGCAGAGCCCGAGGCAGCTGTTTCCAGACGGACCCACCTGCCAACCTGGCAACACCTGGGCACTTGGACTTGGGGACGGTGCTCTAACCTCTGAGCCGTCTCTCCAACCTCACTACTTCTTAACCCACCAGATGTAGACGAGCAGCCGTCACCTGCTCCTGCCACCCTGCCCGGTCCACCATGATGAACTGTACCCTTGCAAACTGTGACACAGCCTCCCCATCTCTGGCTGCTCTTGTCAGGTAGTTGGTCAAGCAACAAAAATAAGTGTCCTACACTAAGAGAGACTTACATAGATCTAATCTACATGGGAAGTAGAAAAAGACAAGATCGCCTGAATAAATTGGGAGCATGGGGACTTTGGGGGAGGGCTGAAGGGGGGAGGAGAGAGGCAGAGAGGGGAACAGAGAAAAATGTAGAGCTCAATAAAAATCAGTAAAAGAAATTATATATTAAAAAAAAGTGTCCTAGCTTCCTGTCTGTTGCTGTGCTAAGACCTGGACCATAAGCAACACAGGGAAAGGGGACTACTGGGCTCATAATTCTAGGTAATGGTCCACCATTTTGGGGAAGTTGAGGCAAGAACTCAGGCAGCTAGGCACACCAGAACCACAGTCACAGCAGAGGGAAAAGACTACATCGACAATGTCCACTCTCTCGGCCTGCTTTCTTTACGTGTGTACAGTTTAGGACCAGCAACAGTAGGCGAGTCTTCCCACGTCAATCAACAACCCGCTCTGGATAGCGTCTTAGACTCTCCACCCAGGGATTCTAGGCTGTGTCGAGGTGACAGTGCTGGCCAGCATAGCCCCTACTACGGTCTTGGAAGTCTTACCTTGAAACTGAGGCTTGACCTCCCAAGAACGGGAGGCAAAGCCACCGAAGACATAGCCATCCCTGTCCTCGAGGACAACCAGGCAGGGCCCCTGGTGTGTGATGTGGCTGCACAGCTGGGAAAAGCTCTGTCCGTGGAGCTGTGTGGAGAAGAGCAGGCGCCAGCGGTGCTGCTGCTCTACGGCCAGGTGGGAGTTGAGGTAGATGACCGGCAGCACGTCCAGGATGCTCTCAAACGGCTGCCCCTGATCCACGTGGCGCTCGGGGACCAGCGTGGAAAGGTCCAGGGATGAGTTCAGGAGGCGAAGGCCCCGATGGATGACCACACTCAGAAACAGGCCCACGTGAGGGACATGGAACACCCAGTCCTCAATCACGGTTTGGTCGCAGACCTGGTCCAGGCACTGAGGCCCCCGAAACTTGTGGCCATCTATGGAAAGGGACAGCAACAGTGAGCCCACTGTGTCACCTTACAGCAACCATCCAAGCCTGCCATAACCGATTTAAGAACCAGTCACATGTGACTGTGAACTGGGGCGGTGGCTCCCCTGAGCTGAGGCATGCCGTAAGTCTAATGAGCACTCCCAATTTCAAACACCCGGAATGAAAACTTACTGTAAAATACTGCAATATTCACACTGATGGATTATAAGCATACTTTGGATATATTAGCAAAACTCATGTCTCTGTTACTTTGTATAATTTTGTTTTATTTATTTATTTTTGGCTTTTTGAGACAGGGTTTCTCTGTGTAACAGCTCTAGCTGTCCTGGATCTTGCTTTATAGACCAGGCTGGCCTTGTGCAGAGATCCGCCTGCCTCTGCCTCCCAAATGCCGGAGCTAAAGGCATGCACCACCACACCCTGTGGTAATGTTGGATTTCCAACACCCACATCTGGTGGCTCTCAAGTGCCTATAACTCCAGCTCCAGAAGATCTGACGCCCTCTTCTGGTCTCTGTAGACACCCACATGCATGTGCACATACAGGCACACATAAATAAAATTAAATGTATGGTAAATTGAAAGGACACTGAGCTGAATGCCAACTAAAGCAGCACATGGCAACCTCTGGGTGCAGCTAAGGAGCCAAATAGCAGTGACGAACACCTCTACTGAAGCGGGGAGACCTCGGGTTAGTCATTTAAACCTTAAGAAACAACGGGGGCTAAGGAGATGGCTTGGTTGGTCAAGTACCTGTCAAGCAAACCTGAAAACGTGAGTTCAGATCCCTGGCTGCATCTAACCTCAGCAATGGTGAGCAGAGACAGAGACAGGAGGATTTCTGGACCAGTCGCGTAGCCAACTGACGGGCCCCAGATTCAGTGAGAGACTGTCTCAAAAAATAAGATGGAAGCACCTGCCTGTAACTCCAATTCAGATCTGTTGACCTCTTCACAGGCACCTGCCTGTGCGTGTGCGCGCGTGCGCACACACACACACACACACAATTTTTTTAAATCAAAACAAAAATATTGAGACCCTTTCTACTAGACTGACCAAGAAAGACAGATTTCAGGCACTAAAACCAGAGGAGGAAGTGTGACGTCATAATGGCTTCTGCACAAGGACATCCCATAGCAATCACAGAGCAAGGGAGACTGGCACACACCACAGCAGATCTTCCCTGGGAGGCTACAGTACCAGCGACTGTGGCAACCCCACCATGCCAAGGTCTGAATCAGAGGACAGTCCGACACTTGCCTTGAAACTTCATCTCTGAGAGCAGTTGGGCAGCCATGGCCTGCACACTGGTGGCGGACACTGTGGATTTCCTCCCAGTCCAGCCTCGAAGTTCATGCCGGTGGGTCAGCACGTGCACCACAGAGGTCACCAGCTCCTCTGTGAACTGGGAGATACTTCGCCGTTAGAGCCAAGCCATCCCCGACCCACTCCCAGTGCATGGCTGTGAAGATGGCAATGTTTATCTTTTCAGTACCAACCACAGTGGACCACAGCTTGAACACGCCCCTACTTCAGGTAGCTATTCGTGTATTCTTTTTCTTCTTTTCTTAGCATCTTACGTAGCCCAAACTGGCCCCAAAACTGAGAGAAAGAGAGGGTTTCATGTAGCCAAGACTGACCTCAAACTTACTATGTACCTGAGGATGACCTTGAACTCCTGATCCTCCTGCCTCTACCTGCCAAGTGGTGGGATTACAGATGTGGGCCACTATACCTGCTGTATGAGCTGCTGGGGACGGAACCATGGGCTTTGCGGATGTTATGTGAAAATCCTACCAAGCGATAATACACCCTAATCCTCTTCCCCTTTCTGTTAAATTCCAACACAGGGTCTTACCAAGGTGCCTAGGCTGGCCTCTGACCCTCTTGAGTAGCTGGGATGTCAGGCCTATGCCCCCAGGCCTGGCTATCATTCTTTTTCTTTAAATTTTATCTATGTATATATTTTACGTATGAGTGCTCTGTCTGCATGAATGCCTGCAGGCCAGAAAAGGGCATCAGATCTCGTTACAGATGGTTGTGAGGCACCATGTGGTTGCTGGGAATGAAAGCCAGTACTCTTAAGACACTGAGCCATCTCTCCAGGCCCCGGTGTTCATTCTCCAAATAACACACTTAGTTCACCTGAAAGTTTGCCAAAACTAGTTCAAGAGCTCCGAATCAACCAAGCTGTTGTATGGACTCAGGGGAGGCTGGCCAGCATCACGATGCCATCATTACCTAAGCCCCATTCCAAGTACCCCGCCAGCACACCAAGTGTCTACCTTCTGGACGTCTCTGGCCTTCACAGGACCCTCTGCAGTGACGATCATTTTCATAACCATGTGGCCCTTCTCCTCGAAGCTGCCTTTCAACAGGTGGAACAGGAACACTGTGAACTGCTCCCGGGAGACATTCCTGCTGCCCTCTTGTGCCTTGTGGGTCGCCTTGACCCTCCACATGCCGTTATACAGCCTGGTGACCATCACCGGAGGAAGAGCCTCCTTGACGTGGCTCTGTTGGGGACAGACAGAAGAGCTCTAAGGCAGGGTTCATGGGAAAACAAGCTGAGGACAAGCCCAACCACAGCTCCCCACAGACGCCGCCTGTGGCTGCATAACCTTCCAATAACCCCACAGTACCATCTCCCCAACCAGAGGCTCCTCCCAAAGTGTACCAGCTCAGGCTGGGGTGGAGCTCAGTGGGAGAGAGCTCACCGCCCTGTGGAAGGCCCGGGGTTTGATCTCTAGTAGTGAGAGGGCAAAAAAGCCAGGTGGTGGTGGCAGCGCACGTCTTTAGTCCCAGCGCTTAGGAGGCAGAGGCTGGCAGATCTCTGAGTTCAAGGCCAGCCTGGTTTACATAGTGAGTTCCATGACAGAGAAACCCTACCTCAGAAAACTAATTAATTTGTTGATTAAATAAAAAGGAAAAAGCCAAAGCACTCCAGTTCATCATGTCCATCAGATACTTCCTGTCTGGTCCGTTGCCTGCCCCTCCCCCTCCAGTCCTCCCTGGCCAGACTTGTCCTTCATGCCTCTGCTCCTCACTCTGCTTAGGGCCCCATCTTCATCGATTCTTGTGGCTGCAGGACCTGTCTGAGCTCATGAATGTGTGGGCCACGCCTGTGGAGAGCTAGTGTGGTCTCTGCCATTAGCTAGCTCTTACTCCTGCCAGGCCTCAAACTACTTGTCCCTCTATTCTCTTTTTTTCTTTTCTTTTTTTCTTTTTTTAGATTTTATTTATTATGTATACAGTATTCTGCCTACATATATCCTATAGGACAGTAGGGGACACCAGATCTCCATGGTTGTGAGCCACCAAGTGGTTGCCGGGAATTGAACTCAGGACCTCTGGAAGAGCAGTCAGTGCTCTTAACCTCTGAGCCACCTCTCTAGCCCCCTCTTTATTCTCTTTTGCAGTGCGGCAGAGGGCACCCAGAGCCTCATCCACGCCAGGTAACACCCTCCCACTGAGCTACAGCACCGGCCATTAGACCAACCGGCTCTTAAGACCTTAACATTCTGCAAATGGCTGGAACCGTCAAATCTGTTTAGACCCAGAGGTTACAAAAAAGTGGAGAGGGAGTGTTTCCCACCAAGGTGTCCTGCAGAGCGGGGTCAGGGCTGGATCCCCCCAACAGCTCAGGGCACCCCTAGCCTGTCCCTACCAAATGCTGTCATTGCTGGCAGGCTCATCCCTCACACGTGGAGAGGGTGGTCCTCAAAGTGCTGAGGCACAGAAGCCACGACTGCCCCCCCAAAGAAGAGCCAGCAAGCCTCACAGCAACTTGTCACCGTGTACCTCAATAAGTGACTGATCTCTCTGCTCCAGCTGCATGCATGTTCGGCTGCACCTCAGTCAGCCACACATTCCCATGCACGTGCACACATATGCACATATACCGCATGTGGGGCTCCCACAAAGCCTGGAGCAGCTGGTTGGCTGAATGCGGCAGTGAATCCTCGGAGCCCCTATCTGCTGCCTTCTATGTGCTCTGTGGAGCATTGGTTCTCAGCCTTCCTAATGCTGCAACCCTTTAATACAGTTCTGGTTGTGGTAACCCCCAAACATAAAATTATTCTCTTTGCTACTTCAAAACTGTTATGAATAATAATGCAAATGTCTGTGTTTCTTGATGGTCTTAGGTGACCCCTCAAAGGGGTCATGACCCACAGGTTGAGAACCGCTGCCCTAGAAGATGAAGTTTTAGAATGGCTTCGTAGACTACACCTATGCCCAGTCTCTGGGAGTAAGCTGATGCTTGCTTATGTCCACGTTCTGAGGAGCAGGGCAGTCGCCCTGAGGACATGGCCAGTTCTCACTTCTTTGAGACTCTGGTACTGAGCGGGAAGTGCCACAAAACTCCCTGGTATCAAGAACACCTTCTAGAGGCCACTGACAGCTGGGGCATCAAGCATGGCTCTAGACCGCCACCCGGAGGAGGCAGCTGCTCCTCCTCCTGATGTCACGCCAAGTTATAAATAGCCTGAATGCTGTCCGGTCACAGTCCGTTCCAAGTTCCCTCTCCCCTTGCTTCCACCTTCCCTCTGACCCTTCTTCCTGTTTTCTGAGACAAGGCCTCACTATGTAGGCTCAGCAATCCTCCCGTCAGCCTCCTGAGGGTGTGGACTACAAGCACACACAGCCAGGCCTGGCACCAGGTCCTTGATTTAGCACATAGAAGACAATGCATTTTTGCACCAGCGCTCGGAGGGCTGAGGGGAGAGAGCTACTGTCAGTTCAAGGCCAGCCTGAGCTATACAGTGAATTCCAGGCTAGACAAGCTATGGCTATACACCAAAAAACAGAGTGGGGGTGTTGTTCATCCATGGCCCATGGCTGCTTTCTACCCTACAAGGACAGAGCTGTGACACAGTCATGGAGTATACAATGTCAAAACCAGGGGCCAGTCACCAAAACCAGCTTGTTAGTGCTTAGCGCACCTGTAGACCCCAAATCCCCCACCACGCGGTCGCTCTTGCCTTTAGCGCCTCCAGAGAGAACGTCCTCGCTGCCGAGCCACCTTTATTAGATGACAGGACACCAAACAGCCTATCCACCTCAGCCTGCTCCTCAGGCAGGAACTTGGAGCCCATATTCTGGCTCGACAGGCTCTTGGCATTTCCCATCTTGCCTGGTGTCCGGAGCTCTCTGCAGACCGGGAAGAGAGAGAGTTACAATATGAGGTCACCGAAATACTGAAAACCCACGGTAGCGAGCGACCCACTCACTGCAAAACACAGCTAAAGTCCTTCCGATGGGCATTCTGGTCTGATGGGGTAGAAATTAGCAGCTGCCACAAGCGAAGCACAAAGGCCCCCTCCTGATCCCTCGAGTCAGCTGAAGCAGCCCGAACTCTTCATTTAAAACCACACTACTTGGCCCTGGCGTAGTGGCACAGCCCATAATCCTAACATTCAGGAGACTGAAGCACCAGTGGTGGTACCCATGAGCTTGCAGCCAGAACTGGCTACATAGTAACGTATCAAATACCTCACTCCTTTTCATAGCTGAATAATATGCCACAGTGTGGACATACCACATTTTGGTCGCCAGTCACCAACTGGCAGGCACCTGGCTGCTTCCACTGTGGGTCTATTACAGGCAGTAATTCCATGGACTCGGGTCCCTCTCAGCAGGTTTCTGTACTCCGCCCACAGGCTTCAAGCCTCAGACACAGCACAGTGGGACTCTTGATGTTCGGAGGAGCTGCCATCTTGTTCTCCAATTACACTCCCACCAGCCCAGCACAAGGTTCCACTTCCTTGCCCACATTTGTTCTTTGCTGTCTTTTTTTAGGGGGAGTGGGGGACCCTGCTCTTGACAGCTTGCATGTTACCAAGTATCCCCAGAAGACGTGTCCCGCCAGAGGGCTCACCAGAGCACTACCCACAGAAGCGGGCTGGAAAGGGGCTCACTCAGCCCAACCCACACAGACACAACAATCGATCTAAAGAGACCCAGCTGCACCCCACATCCAAGAGCACAAGGCTGGCCTCACCTCCTAACCAGAGAGCAGCACAGCTGAACCCCATCCCTCCAGGGACACAGCCTGTGCAGTCACACGGAGCAGACCCCTGGGACTGCAACTCTAAGCAGCAACTCAGCCATATGGCGCTCAGTCAGGTTGTCAGTCTTCCTGGTTGATTCCCCAGACGCAATGTCACATTGTTGAGGGGAAGGTACAGAGTCCTGTGCTCAGGAGGGGGACAGTAAAGAAGAGTGTGCTTCAAAACAGCTAGAAGGGTGGACTTCGGATGTCCAGGCGACAGCTATGCCAGTCACTCAGGCTTGGAAGTACAGGGAAAGGGACATTGCTTCTGCAGTTCACTGAAGCCATCCGCCTATGGGGAACCACGTGGGGACAGCTGTGAAGTGACCTAAGTCAGGGTTGGGACAATGACAATGAAAAATGCCAATACAGGCCCAGGCCTGGGGTCAGAACTGCAGACCAGGGTTGTAGGGAGGGCACAGAATGGACTCCAAGCTGTCCTGAGTGGTGTGGGGAGGACTCTAAGGGAAGGGACAGTTCAGTGGCTCGGTGTCTTTAATTTCCAACTGAGAAGCAAGAGAATACAGAGGGCTGGAGCGTAACTAGGAAGGAGGAAATGGTTGGTGGTCATGGAGATGGGGAGAGGCCAACACCGGCTCATGTGCAGATGCGCATGGTGCCTGTTCTTGCCCTGCACAGGGAGGCTGAACAATGCCTCTGCTGCAGCCCTGTCCCTTGTGACTATCAGCTGACACACAGAAAACTCGTTAGGTGCATAAGGCTGAGCACCCCTAACCAGGACATCACCTGTGGCTACACAAGCATTCTCGGGTTCTCTGCTTACCAAAAGGCGCACGTGTGGATTCACCAAGCCACCAAAAACCTTGCCACTTTCTCCCTGTACCCTCCTCAAGCCCACCGTGACCTACAGGCACCCCCCCCCTGGTCAATACCACTTGTCCCACTGTGCATGGCCTGCCCCTGCTCAGTGACATCACCTACATATCCACGGCCTGACAGCAAGAAGCCACAGTGGGGACCCAACTTATGGAGAAAGTAATTGCTAAGCACCCAGTCTTGAACAGAAAACAAGCCAGGTTTGAACAGAAAACAAACCAGGGGCAGCATGGGATAGGGCCAGATGCCAGGACAGAGCCAGAGCAGCTGCTCTGTGGCGAAGGGGGAGGGGGAGGGCGGCTGCATGGTAAGGGGGTGCAGCCTGCAGGGGAAAGGCAGGTCTAAAGCCCACAGCTCAGGAAGACTGGGGAGGGATCTTGAGACTACAGCTCTATGCCCTGTACCGCCCCAGCTACTACAGCTAAAAGGCAGCCTGTCTCCTCCCACAACTGAGGCAAGAATGGTTCTCAGGCTCCACGCTGTCCCCACCCCCAGCTACAAGCATTGTCATGTGGCCAGAAATCTGTCAGCTTCCAGGAGAAAGGTCTTTGGTGTGTCCAGGTAGCAATGCAGTCAGAGCTAGGTTCTCTCTAGTGTCCAGGACCTCTATGGGAACACCTGGGTACATGGGACAGCCTTCCCCTGCCAACTTTTATCCACCCTTCGTGGGTGAAGGCGCTCAGTTACTGTAAGGTCAGCTGTAGCAGTGAGTATGAGCCTTGTATCCCAGAAGGGACATTTGACAAGGGTCAGAGCCATTTTTCTTATATTAAAAAAAAAAAAGGTCCGTGGTGGGGCGTGGGGACAGGGGGGTACTGCTCACATCCACTGGGCAGAGAACATCTTACAGGGCACAGAACCTCCTCACCGCCACAAAGCATCCGGCTATGGCTGGATGAGAACGCAGGGCAGGGACCAAACAGGGGGGTCCCCTGAAGGTCACCCATAATCATAGTCCCGGCCATCCTCCACACAGGGCCAGAGCTCTGCAGGCACAAACTGAGCAAAGGTGACCCACCGAACACTTGCTCCATAACAAGGTGCACATGACCGCTTTCTCACCTGGGGACAATCACGGGGCAAGCCTTTGCCTGCCCAGAGTTTAAGTTCCCTAAGCCCACAGGTGCACTTCCTTAAACAATCCAATCTCAGCAACAGCCCATCCTCCATACTCCACCGTCCTTATTAGCTAATCGGTCCTTTCTCCTCCCCCAACCAGGTGATCCATTCCCCCAGAGGAGCCCAGCCTCTTCCCGGTTGTGAAATCCCATCACCACGTCACTACTCCAGGGCCTGAAACGGAGTGTGCCCTGCTATGCTTTAATAATCTCAGATGAATCATTTAAAATTAAGGCATCAGACTGAATGAAGCCATCCAGAGTACCTGGTCCTGCTTTCCAGTGGCCAAAAACAGACACTGATGGGCTCACAATACTAGAAGGGGACTCCTCGAATTTGCCCTAAAGCACGGGATGGCTTCTCTGCAGCCCCAGGCTCCTGGTGGCAGGCCGGGATGTGACTCGGGGCTCCTCCCATAAGGCCTCCAAGAGATCATGACCCTGTAGTTCCTGGGGTCAATGTCCACCACCCCATCTGAGCAGCCACATCAAGTCCATGTTTGAATCCTGGAGACCACTGGGGCCTCTGCGGCTGGCCACGCTCCTTCCAGCCCAGCCTCCCGCAAGAATGTAAACCGGGGCACCTCCCTCGCCTCTCCCTAACTGGGATTTGAGCTCGGCTCTGAAGGAACTCCTGGGTTTTCTTGGAAAATAAGGCAGGCCCACAGCCTCCTGGGCACGCCCAGCTTCACCATTCCCAGGCGCTGTTTCTCCTACAGTAGCTCTGACCGAGGGAAGGCTCCCTGGGGACTTGCTGAGGCCGCCCCGCAGGTCTTCCTTCCTTGAGCTACACCTAGCTTCCCCCAGAGCTCCCAATCTCCGGCTCACCAGCCTCGGCTCACGGGGACCGAGCTCCTTCCGGTGTGTCCTAGGCGCCAGGGTTGCCCGGGTCGCCCAACCCATTCCCTAGCAACAGCGCTGACGAACGGTCGTGAGCACCAATTGGGGAAAGTCAATTCAAAGGCGGAGCCCGGTAAAAAGCTCAACCAATGGGGTTGTAGTTCACAGGGAGGGGGCGGAGCCTGGGAGCGGTGAGCTTGAGTCTGCCAGGAGCAGCACCTGGGGTTGGGGGTGACACAGCGGCCAGTCATCTACGAAGGCGGGGGGGGGGGGGGGGGGGGGAGGCGAGGGGGGGCTTGAGGAGGTGCTGAGGGGCTGGGAGCAGAACAGAAGGTTTGAGAGCAGGGGCCTGATTGAAAGGAGCCTGGGAGAAGGGGGAGGGGGGTCCCAACAGGGGAGCTGGGAGCAGAACAGAGATGCTGGGAGCAGGGATGCTGGGAACAGGGAGCTGGGGCTAGCCCCCCAGGACTAGAGTGGAAAAGCTGACCTCCTTACCTCCTGCAGTCCATCCTACCGGCCAGTGTAGTAGCACTTGACACACAGAAGTAGATGCCAACTGGTCTTTTGGCCAGGAGGGTGGAATAGGTTTCTGTCAGTCCCACCCGGCCTTTTCTGGTGCTGGGGACAAACACGGCAGAGGCAGAGTGCAGTGAAGCTTCAGGATTCCCAGCAGTGATGTCCCCACTGACATGCAGCCGCTTCCAGAGAACTCCACCATCCGAGCGGCACAGAGGACTCCTCCCAAGCCCACAGTAACAGAAGCTTTGCTGTTTGAAATTGTAGCTGGAAAAATGACACCAGAGGCTGGAGAGGTAACAGAGAAGTTAGGATCATTGCTGCTCTGGCACAGGACGCTGGTGCAGAACTCACATGTCAGCCCATGCCTGCTTAACTCCGGTTCCAAGGGATCTGACGCCCTCTTCTGGCCTCCACAAGGCATTGCACACACGGTGCACATCAAGCATAACACCCACACAGCCTGGTCTACACAGTGAGTTCAAGGCCAGCCTGGGGTATAGAAAGAAAAAGAAAGCTGAGAGGGAGGGGGAGGGGGGAGGGAAGGGGGGCGCAAAGAAGAAAAAGAGATGGGCAACTGGCTCCCCCTAGTGGACTGAAGTCACATGACCATCAGAAGCCAGCCCGTCTTGTGCTCCGAGTGGTTTCTGTTCTCAGCCTTCCACTGCCAACTTAATGCCAGTCCTTGGGAACCAAGAGCTGAGTCCTGGACCTGCTTGAGATGTCTTAAATTTACTTGCGCCCCACCCTCCAACAAGCTCCTGTGAAAACTGCCTGAGTCAGTGGGCCCAGCCACAACAGGAGCCATCATGGGTCCTCCAGGCAGCATAGATCTGTGGCACATGGCCATGTGTCAGGCCCTATAGGAGGCTACACAGTCCCTGCCCTCAGCACCCTCTTTCCGCATCCAATCCCCACCTGACATGAATAAACGGGGGGGGGGGCAGTGGGGATGGAGGTGTGGCCATGGATGATAGCTGAGGGGAAGAGGGGACGGTAGAGATAGAGAGGAGATGGGGTCCAGAGGCCGCTAGCAAGAAGTCAGATGGGTTATAAAGACCAACTGGATGTCTAGGTTTGAGAGTTCATCCAAATATGCTACTTTCTATGTCATGGGCCAAGCACCTTTCCAGATCTTTCATAAGAAGAAGCCAGGGCCATATTCAGGGTTTAGTGAGGGTAACTTTCCCAGGGACATAGAACTGGGACATGGGCACTCTTGACAGCAAACTGTGATCTGACTCGGTGGCTTGGCCGGAAGTCATTTTCAGGGAAGAGAATGCTCTGTGGGTTTGGATTTTAGGGACTAGATGTTGCTACATCATGCACCGCAGCATACAGGTGAAGGTCAGAGGACAATGTGTTGTGGTTCCCTCCTTCCACGGTATAGGTGCTGGGGACTGAACTCATGTCATCAGGCTTTGCATTCTGCCTGCATGTGTGCCTGCCGGCCAGAAGAGGGCACCAGATCTCATCACGGATGGCTGTGAGCCACCATGTGGTTGCTGGGAATTGAACTCAGGACCTCTGGAAGAGCAGTCAGCGCTCTTAACCGCTGAGCCATCTCTCCAGTCCTGGACTCAGACTTTCAATCCTGCCTCCAGCTCCCAAGTGCTGGGGTGACAGGTTAATATCCAGCCTGGGAGCCTCAGTGGGCAGTCTTGTTTCTAGAGACCCTGTGAGGTCTGCCCATGGATAGGAACCTCTGAGAACGGCAGCTAAGACTCAGCTCGGCCCAGGGAGTCCACTGCACTCTGAAGTGGGGGACCCAGCACGTACATCCATCTGCTGCGCCGAGCCCTGGAAGGAGAATTCTGCACAGAAAATGCCTGATATACAGGACAAGGATGACAGCTCAAGGTATCAGAGCCAGAAATGAAAGAAGTAGGAAAGGAGGTCTCTCCCCACATCCCCACATCCTGACCACCACCCTCACACATTCCAGTGCTCAGCCCACCTGGACCACAGCAGCCTCATGCCCGGCCTGCTGCCATCCTCGCTCTGTGCCTGCCCACTGGCCATAGCCACTCTAAAGGAAGGTGTCATCATGACACCACTCCCTGAAAGACTCTCAAGGCTTCCCGCTGTGGTTCACAAGACCTTTTGTTCAAATTCACCTGTCACCAAATTTCTAATTTCAGTCAGGGCTGCCCTCTTCCTCCCTCCATAACCGTCAAGCTCACGACTGCCAGTGCCTCGTACTCCTCCACTTTTCCTTGCCCAGCTTCCGCCTGCCACACTCAGATCTTCATGCCTACGAGCAGCATTCATCCTGTGACCCCTCAGCTGCTGTCTGCATCCCCGGTGCCCCCGCCACTGTTTGACCTCGCTGGACTTATCTGTTCTCCACCTCCCATCCCAGAAAGACACCTGTCAGCCCAGCCACTGTCTACTCAGCATGCACCCAGGTGCCAGGCACCTAGCCACTGGGATGTGACCAATTGCTCACAGTAGCAGGCCCAGGTGGGGATCTGGGACAGGTAAGCCTGCTGTACAGAAAGGACCTTTGCAATGCAGCAGGAGCCAAACATCGAGAGCCTCACAGGCTTCAACAGGTGACTGGGGAGCCAATAGTCAGGGAAATACCCAGTGGGTTCTGGGAGCATAAATCCATCAGGAGGGTGTCAAAGGGGACCATGAGGTCAGAGGCAGAGGGAGACATGGACCAGGTTTAGACAGTGTGAAGCTAGCATGCCCCCAAGATGGTCATGTCCTATCCCTAGCCCCTGTGCATGTGCCACCTCCCATAGCCAAAGAAACTTTGTAGGTAGGATTGAGTCCAGGACCCTGAGATGAAAAGAGCATCTTGGATGGCACAGATGGCCCCAGGTCACCATCACAGCACAGTGCACCTGCAGACCCAGCTTTCAGGAGGTAAAGGCAGGAGGATCAGAAGTTTTAAGGTCATCCTCAGCTGTTCAAGGTCAGTGTGGGATGTACACCTTGACTTAAAAACAAACAAAAAACCCAAAAACAAAGTCAGCAGTGGTAGTGCATGGCTTTAATCCCAACACTCAAGGGAGGCAGAGGCAGGTGGATGTCTCTGAGTTCAAGGCCAGTCTGGTCTATAGAGCAAGGTCCAGGAAAGCCAGGGCTACACAGAGAAATCCTATCTTGAAAAACCAAACCAAACCAAACAAAAACCAAATAAACAACAAAAACAGTGCTTTGAAACAAAACAGAAAACACAATACTAGGGGAAGAAGGGGGAGACCCTGCATCTGCTCTGCTGTAGACCTTAATGAATTGAAATTGTTCTCAATGTAGTGACTCTGGGACCTGACTACCTACTAGCTGACAAAAAAATAAATTAAAATAAAATAAAAGACAAGAAGAGCCTATGAGGAGAAGGCAGTCGATCCCTCATTGTCCCCAAGTAAGAAGAGGGAGTGGTGGCAAGAAATGAAGCCATCCCCCAAAGACTGCCTAGGGTCAGTTACAGTGGGATGTATCAGCTCTGTATCTAACACAAAGTAAAGGTGCAGACAGAGCCTCCTGTCTTGCTCTGCAAGGTTTTCCTTCCCATCTTAGGATCCACCAGAGGGCAGGAGCCAGATCCCTCCATTTTATCCACCACAGACCCTTGGAAAAGTTCTTCCTGGTTACAGCAAGGCTATGTAGCCTTATGCCCACAAGGTGGCACTCGTGATTACTGCAAAATATATTGCAACAGTTCTATCTTAAAAACTGCAAAATACCTTGGCTTTTTCCAGGGCTTGACCACACATACCTGTAATCCCAGGGCTCAGAAGGTGACGTAGGAATACTGGGGTTCGATACCAGCCTCAGATACATGAACTGTATCTCAAATCATCAAAATAATAAGCTTTTTAAAAGAATGGAGAAGGTGGGGGCAGAGGTTAAGAACACTAACCAGGACAACAAACAGCCAGGTTTGGTTCCCAGCATCCACATGGCAGCTCACAACCATCTGTGACTCTGGTGTCAGTGGACCCAGCACCTTCTTGCCTCCAAAGGCATTGCCTGTACATGCTATACCAGACATACACTCAGGCAAAAGTGAGAAAATGAAATTTAAAAATAAAGAATGCCGAAGGGGCTAGAGAGACGTCTCAGCAGTTGAGAGCACTGACTGTTTCCACAGAGGACACAGATTTGATCTCTAGCTCACAATCCTGTCATTCCCATTCCTAGGAGATCTGACGCCCTCTCCTGGCCCCCATGGGGACACATGTACATGGTGCACATACACACATGCAAGCAAAACACTGGTAACATGAAAACAAACCTTTAGTGTTATTTTTGTTTTGTTTTTGAGACAGGGTCTCTATAGTGGTTTGAAAGAGAGAGGCCTGCATTGGTTCATTGACTATCTGACTGCTTAGTCACCAGGGAGTGGAATTCTTTCAAAGGATTAGAAGGATCAGGAAGTGTGACCTTGTTGGAGGAAGTGTGTCACTTGGTGGGGGGGTGTCTTTGAGGTGTAAAAGCCAATTCCAGGCCCATTCTCTCTTCCTCTCTATCTGCCTGCAGATAAGAATGTTCTCAACTCTTCCCCAGCACCATGCTTGTCATGCAGGCCACCCTTCTCCCCGCCAAGACGATAATGGACTGACCATCTGAAACTCTCGGCAAGACCCCAGTTAGATGCTTTCTGTTCTGAGTTGCCTTAGTCAGGGCTATTGTTGCTGTGGCGAAACACCATGACCAAAGCAACTTGGGGAGGAAAGGATTCCCTATGGCTTACACTTCCACATCATTTCATCACTGAAGGAGGCCAGGACAGGAACTCAAGCAGGACAGGAACCTGGAGGTAGCAGCTGATGCAGAGGCCATGGAGGGGTGCTGCTTACTGGCTTGCTCCTCATAGCTTGCTCAGCCTGCTTTCTCACAGAATCCAGAACCACTAGCGCAGGGTGACCCCACCTGCAAGGGGCTGGACCCTCTCCCATCAATCACTAAGAAAATGCCCTACAGGCTTGGTTACAGCCTCAATTCCGGGGCATTTTCTCAACTGAGGCTCCCTCCTCTCTGTTGACTCCAGCATGTGTTAAGTGGACATTAAACTAGCCAGTACCGTGTCTCTTCACCGCAGCAGCCCAGTGACTAAGACAGTCTCTCTGTTATGTATCTCTGACTGCCCTAGAACTCACTCTGTAGACCAGGCTGGCCTCAGACTCATAGAGATCCACCTGCCTCTGCTTCCTGAGAACTGGGAATAAAGGTGTGCACCCTCAAAATAAATCTTTTTAAAAATTAAAAAAAAAAACCACAGCAGTCCTAACTTGCAAGAAGGTTTCAGATGCACCCAGAGGGGCTGCCCTATAAGTCCTGCCTCCTCTCATCTGCCATCACCACTGGGTTCTTCTCTAGCACATTCTCACCTCTCTGGAGCTGGCACTGATGCAGTAAGACTACGTAAAGACTACATTCAAGCTGGACTGGGTGGCTCAGGCTTGTTATAAGTGGCTGAGGCAGGAGGACTCCAAGATCAAGTTCTGCCTGCTACAGAATGAGACTTGCCACAAAAGGCTGAGGGACAGGGAAGGAAAGGCAAAGATGGAGAGAGTTATAGAGAGAAAGGGAGGAGAGGGAGAAGGAGCGAGGGAGTAAGGGGAGGATCCCTGGGGCTTGCTGGCCAGCCTGGTTAGCCAAATTAGTGTGCTCCCATAACTCAAAGAGCAAGAGTGAGTAAGGAAGATAAACAAAGACATATACAAAAACAAAAAAAGGTGCCTAAAGCAATAGTTCCTAGGTCTCACCTCTTCCCACACTGCAAATTACACCAGTAAAACCTGCCCATTCTCCTTAACAGAACTGGGGGAAACTCCGGCAAGGAACGCTCAGAAAAGAAGTGTGAATCCGGTGAGCAGGTAGATCCATCCTATCCCCTAAAACGGCAAAAGCCCAAGCCCTGGAGAACTGAGCACCATCCTGCACCGGGAGGGACTTGCCCAAGCAGGTGCTTAAAAAGTAGCCATGTGCTGGGACTATAGCTCGGTTGGTGGAGTGCTTGCTTACAGTACATGAAGCCCTGGGGCCATCCCCTGCACCACATAAACTAACTAAATTTGGTGGTTCATACCCGTAACCCCAGCACTTGAAGGTGGAGGCAGGATTATAGATTCAAGGTTCGAGCTGGGTGGTGGGTGGCGGCACACACCTTTAATCCCAGCACTTGGGAGGCAGAAGCAGAGGCAGAGGCAGGCGGAACTCTGCGAGGCCAACCTGGTCTACAGAGCTAGTTCCAAGGCTGCCAGGGCTTTTGCACAGAGAAACCCAGTCTTGAAAAACCAAAGAAAGGAAGGAAGGAAGGAAGGAAGGAAGGAAGGAAGGAAGGAAGGAAAGAAGGAAGGAAAGAAGAAAGGAAAAATTCAAGGTTCGTTCTCAGCTACACAGTCAGTTTGAAACCAGCATGGGCTACCAGAGACTGATTCAAACCAAGTAGCTGTTGAACGACATTTGGCAGATGGCTTCCCCATCCACAGCAGCTCAGTTTCACCACATAAACAGCAGCCTGCCTCTCATCTGGTTCAGCATCTGCCCAAGCCTGCCTGCCACCTATCAGGGTCTCATGTCTGTCCACGCCTACTTCCCCCGGCACCTTCATTTCTGCCCAGAACAAGCTTCCTTATCTTTTCCCCTTCGCGCCCCACCCTGTTCCCCGTCAGGCCTCTGCTCAAATGTCCCTCAGAACTTTCACATCCCCTTGAAACCTCACGGTCCCGGCCCTGAGATGAAGAAACAGGACAGTGGGTATCTGTGCTGAGGACCCAAGGCGTGGCCAGATGCCACTGGACAGAGGTGGAGGGGTGGGGGGAACAGGAGCCCTGGAAGACACTCTGCCCTCCAGTCCCACTGCTGTCCCCGCAGGGTCTCCAGCCCTCTTGTTCTGTCTCTGCAGTCACTGGGCAGAGCGAGGGCCTCCGCAGTCTCCCAGCAAAAGCTGGCTTTGCGGTGTTGTTCTGAGTTCAGCCCACACACCTCACGGTGTGGAGCTCTGTACTTCTGTGAAGCCCGGGTCTCTTGTCTTCCTCCAAAGCCATAAAAGGTGACAAAGTCTCCCAGCTGCTGAAGTCCCCTGTGCACAGCTCAGCTGGGAGACTTTGCGGCTTTGCTAAGGGAGGCCCGTGGCTGCCTGCTCACCTGTGTCACCCCGAGGAGAGATTGCCTTATAGGGCCAAGAGCAACCACCCCGTCAGCAACCAAGCACAGACCTGGGAGGGTGGAGGAAGCGTTCAGTTTCACAAGAGGCTTGTGAGGCCTCGGGCCTGTGGTTCTCTTATTGCTGCAGACGGGTCAGGGTGCCTAGGCCAACTCAGAAGCAGGTGTTCAAGTCAAATAACTTCCGACCCAGTGGTTACAAAGAACCACACCCAGGCTAGAGCTGGGAACAAAGTATCTCTTTTATCCCTCCAAACAACTCTGTAGGGGGTGGGGGGAGGGCAGGCAGTCTCTTCATTCCCACTCGGGAGAGAGAGAAGGCCACATCTGGAAGATCAGGAGCTGGTCCTCCAAGCAAGTAGAAGGGGTGGGGGGGGGGACGGGGGGGGGGGGCGGAATATGACAGCAAAGCAACTCTGCCTTCAGGGCAGCCACTCTAAAGAGACACCCTGAGGGCTGTAGAGGGCTGCAGAGGGTTGCAGGTGTGCCTGACATTGCAGCAGCTACAGACTGAACTCGCCTATGGGAAGGAAGCTTGGCTGGTCCCAAACAGCGGTGTAAGTATGAAGGTGAAATCCAACAGAGTTGGTGGCGATAAACCAGGTAAAACATGGGACCAACGAGAGGGCTCGGTGAGTCAAGGGGCTTGCCACCAAGCCTGGTGACCTCGGTTCAAACCCTTGAGCCCACATAGTAGGAATGTACTGACTTCTACATATTGTCCTTTGAACTACACACACACACACACACACACACACACACACACACAGAGAGAGACAAGGGTGATGGAGAGAGAGAAAGAGAGAGACTTTTCAAAGAAGTTGAAATGTTTGGATTTTAAAGCCGTGTTGAAATGAGTACACGTTCCTGGAAAGATTCGAAGATCATTTTGCATGGTCTTCCATGCCATTCATGCTGTTTTCCCACAGGGACCTTCACATCAGACACACAAAATCCAAACAAGACAGACTATGGGTGCGACACATAGATCTAGTGCAGTAACTGCGCTCGGAGCGTAGATGGGGCAGCCTTGGCTGAAACAGACAAAAAAACAACATCCTCTTGTCACAGAGACCTGTTTGCCCATCCCCCAGTGCCTTTAGCCCAGGTGGAGTCCCCTGGGGCAGCTTCCGGATAATTCACCTTGCAGAAGCTAATACCTCACAAATTAACTACACAAGGTAGGAAACACAAGGGACCACAGAATCCACGTGAGATGTGTGTGCTGTTTCTCTTTATGGTTCAGATGCTGGCAGGGCTCCTGGGCAGGGACTAGGGAGACAGCTCTGTTGGTAGAGTTCTTGTCATGGAAGCCTGAAGGCTTGATTCTGATCTATGTTTAAAAAAACCCAGGCCTGGGGTTGTGTGCTCAGAATCCCAGCATAGAGGGTGGAGCAGAAACAGGCTGGCACATGCCAATGAAGTGGATGGTGCCTGAGGAATGACATCATGAATGGTCTCCAGCCTCCACATGCATGTATGCACACGCACACACACTAGCACATACATGCACATGCTACCAGCTTCTCTAGGGGAGTCCTGGGGGGGGTAGCCAAACCTGTGAAGTCATTGCATGGCTGGCTACGCATCTTCATAGCGGTTGAGGACCTACTGTGTGCCAGACAGTGTAAAGCAAGGGGGGAGGCCTGAGGGCAGACACCCCATAACAAGTGGGTGAAAGTGAGCGAGGGGTCAGCTGCTCACAGAGCTGAGGCAGGAGTGTTACTCAGAAAGCGGAATGATTGCCACCACTGCAGAGACAGGGACAGGGCCAAGGACTGAGAAGCCAGAGGAGGAGGGGATTGTGGTACACACCTAAAGCCACCATCTGTCAACCCTGGAGAGGAGCACAGGGAGGAACCAGCCCTGCCCACACATTGATCAGACTTTAGAACGGGGTACGAGGGGGGATATATATTGTGATATATCAGGCTGCCATGTCTATGGTTCTTCCCTACAGTGGCCCCACGACATGAACACCCAGATCTATCCTCAAAGCTCAGTTATGCTGTTCTGGCAAACTCTCCTGGCTGAGGCCACCATGAGAGAGGCTCATCCGATGGGACAGAGTGGTGTTCAGGCAGCCTGGGTACTTCAGACAACTGAGATATTCCAGGCGGTCATGGGGGAGCCTCATGGCCCTACTTTCTCTGCTAATGGAGAATGTGGAGGGAATTGGTAGGTGAGTCCCCCAGCTGGACCTCTTGCCAGGTAGAAGGGCAGAGAGTTAGCAGGGGAGGGGTGCCCACCAGCAGAATAATAGCCCTTTAGTATGGACCTCGGCACAGCTTCCTGATGCTTCAGAGAGAGAAAGGCACCTCCGCCTCTCACCTCATCTCTAAGATAGGCCCTGCGTGGCATCAGAGCATCCTTGAAGCCCCCAGACTGTGAAAGTAATGGATGGTCCTCATGCTGGGGTGTGAAGAAAAACCCACATCCTTACACACACACCACCCACACAGACACACAGACACACACACACACACACACAAATAATACCAGGCATTTTTCCTAACACACAAGCGTAGTACACTATCAAAAAGTTTGAGTTTAGATTGGAAAAAGAAAACCTCAGCCAGGCCGAGAAGCTGTCATCCCAGTTGCTCAGGAGTCGGAGGCAGGAGGATTGAAAGTTCAAGGCCAACTTGGGCAACTCAGTGAGACTGTCTCAAACAGAAAAAAAAAGGAAAAGCTGACATGCATATAGCATGTAGCTCATGTTTGGCATGTAGAAGACCCGCTGCATGAAAGAGAGAGAGAGAGAGAGAGAGAGAGAGAGAGAGAGAGAGGTGTGGGAGGGAGGAAAGGAGAGAGGGAGGGAGGGGAAAGAAAGGAAGAAAAAGAAGGACAATCTCATTTCCCCCCAGGACTCCCAGAACAGCTGCCACTAGAGGTCCTGCGGGTGTGTCCCCCACTTCCGTGAACACTCATTCACATCCACCTGTTGTCCCCTTACACATGGGACACCACCCACAGCGGCATACCTGCTTTCCCTCCACGGACGCACGGATGTGGGGCTCACACAAATCTGCATGCACTTTCCCAGCGTGTGAAAGGAGGGAGGGCACAGTCATGTATGTACCTGGTCAGTCCCTTCCTGCCGGGTACAGCAGTTGCTCTGCCCCTCGCCCTACAGACAGGCTTGTAGCTAATGTGTTTGCATAGGCATCTTTATACAGAGGGTCTAACGTTGGGGCATCTGCACCTGCAGGCTTCATGGGCCAATGATGCAAGTACAGGGCCAGCATGCAGCTAGCTGCTCCCATCTTTATGCAACTAAGGACATTTCTTTAAAGGGTAAAACAATTTGACATTGCCCAACTTGTAAAAAAAAAAAATCATCCTAGGCTGGATGTGGTGGGTCACACCTTTTTGTTTGTTTGTTTGTTTGTTTGTTTTTCAAGACAGGGCTTCTCTGTGTTGCTTTGGAGCCTGTCCTGGAACTAGCTTTGTGTAGATCAGGCTGACATCGAACTCACAAAGATCTACCTGCCTCGGCCTCCTGAGTGCTGGGATTAAAGGTGTGTGCTACCACCACCCAGCGGGACTATGATCTTTAAAAGCAACCAAGACTTAGACTGGCAGGGATGGCTCAGTAGGAAAGAGATTTGCCGTGCAAGCCTGGTGACCTGAGTCGATCCCTGGGCCCAGGGGGATGGAGAAAACCCACGCCACCGGATTGTCCTCTGACCTCCACATGTACATAATAATAATAAAATCACAAAAACAAACACCCAGACACCTTGCCTGTGGATTTCTCACTTCCTGGCCTGAGAGCAAAGTTTCTGTTGTACCAGGGCATCCAGTGTCTGTATTGGAGTACCCAGTACCAACCAATTCAACGTGTCCCTTCACAGATGACACAAACGTCTTAGACACAGAGGGCTTCTCTGCTGACAGGCTCCTGACAATCATTTCTGGGAGGAGGAGACAGAAGGTCAGCTCATCCTGTGGCTCCAGCGCAGGTGTCCCTGAACATCTTGGGAAGAGAAGCTCCCCGGGCTCCTTTCTGCCTGTTTCCAGTTGCTCTGCCCTGATTTTCAGGCTCTCCTCATTTAGAGTGCGTGCTTCCCCGTCACCAGGTGGGGCCACAGAAATGCCTGGTGGAAGTGATCCCAACCAGCTGCCTAATGAAAGCAGCAGGGTGCCCAGGCAGCTGCTTCATTTTCCCAGAAACCCAACGCCAGGTGCTCACCGCACGGAGACTGGACCAGCCCCGATGGTGGAGCAAAGCCCATCTCTCTGTAGCTGGCTGTCACGCATTTCCTGCTGTGTAGGCTAAAATGGCCGGAAGCAGGACAAGGTTGCCCGTGCTGCAGACTCCTCTCTGCATCCCCAGAGGTTGCCTGGTGCCCCATCTCTTATGAGTATCTAGAGATAGACTCTTATTCCCAAGCCTTTGCTCACTGGTGCCAGGTCCAAGGGCATCAGCCTGCCATCACTGGGCAGGCTGGGTCTGCATTTTAAGCAGGCCATACACATGCACGTGGATGCCGGGGGAAACACAGGCCGAGCAGAGCCCACAAGCAGAACCCAGGGCACTTCGACGTGGTGAGTGCAGGCTCTCTTCCTTTTAGCAGGCTTATGGGTGCCAGGAGACCCCACCCACCCCAACAGCCTTCCTCTTCTCTGAGGACCCATGGCTGATGTTGTCCTTGTGTGTTGGACATTGGTTGTTTTGAAACTAGTTTTGTAGCAGCTTCCAGCATTGCAGAAACCAGACACGCACCCTGACGGGGAGACCACACACCCCAACACAGAGACTGGGTGCCCTGATGCAACAGAAACTTCAACCCCCAACACAAAAGCTAGAAGTCCACATTCAAGGTGTCCGGAGTGAGGACTAAGAGGGAGGCTCTGCCCCCTCTGACCACAGACACTTCACGGCAGCCTCTACTCTACCTTCAACGCCCTTCAAAGTTTCCAAGCAACTGCGGGTGAAGCTGGGTTGGGTCGGTCATGGGGCCAGTGGCCTGTTAGATCCTTTCTCTCAACTGCTGTTGGATCTGGTACAGCGTGTGCGTCCCTGTATACCTTGGCTCTGGTGACCTCTGTAGCTTCCAAGGCCTGAGCAGCAAAGCCCCAGATGCTCAGACTTAATGGATCTCATTAATTTACTCCTAGACCAGTGTAGTCGTGACCCCTTGGTTAAATGACCTTTTCACAGAGGTCGTATTTCAGATAAGTGCATTACAGTTCAAAACAGTAGCAAAAATTACAGTTACAAAGTAGTAATGAAGTAATTTCGTGGTTGGGGTCACCACAACATGAGGAGCTGTATTAAAGGATTGCAGCATGAGGGAGGTTGAGAACCACTCTCCTTCAGTATCAGTGGGAGCTTTTCAAAGGACTCAGACTCTGAACAACCTTCAGAGTGGGGTCCCTGACTTTGGAGCCCTGGGATGGCACTGAAAAACCAGTGTCAATGGCTGCACCCCAGGCAGAGGTGACATGAGACATTGTGGCTCCAAAGGGCATCCTACAAACAAGCAGGACAAGGCTGGGCAATGGCCACCAGTTTGAAAATGGAGGGAACCCTGCCTCCTCTGGGGGCCCCTGCAGCCTGCTCCCAGGCTCCTCTTCACCTTCGACCTTTGACCCTGTCACAGTCTTTTGTTCCCTTTGGAAGCTCGGCCTTGAGGTTGCTGTGTATACACGCCCCACTGGTGAGGGTCACGGGTTGCTCAGACCTCCTCTGCATGGAATATCACTGTTATCGTCATCAGATCGACTAACCTTGCCCACAAGAGACCCTGAGATCTGACCAGAGCTGTCTGATATGTGGGGAGTCTGCTGCTATTCCCTCTCGGAAGGAGGGGCTGGGGAGGTCACGAGCCCCTCCCCTGAGATTTGAGCCACTCAGTCCTATGCTCCTCTCCCCACGGCGATTCTGTCCCGGTCGGTCGCATTGATCTTGGAAGATGCTGGAGTTCATGGGAGGCGGAAGGGAAACAGAAGGTGATCGTGATCACCCATATTGGGTAGGCTTTTTGCTGATGCAGCTGTTCTGCGAATAACTCTCATCCACACTTCCAAAAGACACCCCAATAAAACTCACTGGGCACAAAACTTGACTTGATTGGAATTCCTTTGGGTCAATTTTCAGTACCTAACATGGAGGAAACAGATATCTGTTCATACTGCCTCAGGAACCTTCACTCAGTATCCCCCTAAGAGAATCTGGAGGTGTCCCTCCTCACAAGCAATGATCAGGATCAGGGGCTCCTGGAACCAGCCATGTGATCCCAGGGAGGACCACCCATGGGTCATCTTTGTCCTGGGATTAACCAATGACCTGGCTGGGACTTGAAGGGCTGAGTCTATCCCCATTCTGATTTCATAGGTGGCACTCCTGCCCTGTGAGTTAATGCCTTTGACACTTGATACCTATTCCTGCCTCTCCTCCCCTCAGCCCACCCCTGGGCATCACATCCAACATCAACTCCAACTAGAAATTCAAATCCACATTGCAAAGATCAGGGAAGGCACAGAAGGCAGTGTGGCCTCCAGCTCAGGAAGAATGGGACTCAAGGGGCAAACGTGACTATATCTTCTGTCCTCAAACAGGTCACAGTCCCACCCCAGGATGCTGCCACTGTCCCTGTCTCCACAACCTTCCTGGAAACCCTGTCAAGATGCCCTGTCTCCTGACCTTCAGGGATTTGTTTGTTTGCTTTGCTTTTTCAAAGCAGGGTTTCTCTGTGTGACAGCTCTAACTGTCCTGGAACTCACTTTGTAGACTAGGCTGACCTCGAACCCAGAGATCCCCCTGCCCCTCCTCTCGAGTGCTGGGATTAAAAGCATGCACCACCACCACCACCACCAGGCTGGGATTTTTTTTTTTCTCTTTGTTGAGGCAGAATCTCTCTACCAGCCCAGGCTGGCCCTGAAGTTTGCATACTTCTCCTGGTGAGCCTCCTGAGTGCTGGGATTATGTGCATGGGCCACCATGTCTGGCTCTCCTGGATCTTTTCCAGAGCCCTGTCTTCTTCGAACACAGCCACTACCCTGGTCATAACCACCAGGACCTGAAAACATCCCGTCCATGTGTCCATCCAGCAGTCTGACTTAGAAGACACAGGTGGACACAGGCAGACTTATATGTGAGTTAATTGTCCCCGTCAAGGAGAAGGTACTTTCCTTCATAACTCATATTTGGTGACAGTAACTATGCAGCCCTATGCTATATGTCAAAGGAAAGTCCAGGACTTTCACTGGCCCCAGTTCAAAAGTATCTAAACAAGGAGCTTAGGGGACCTCCTGTGTTTTCAGGACTGACCTAAGGGACTCCCCAATAAGGTCAACCCTGAACTGAGGTCAGCAGTTGATATGACTGACCCTCCCCGAGTCAACTTGCGAGTCAAAAGGAGTTAGCATGCCTCAGCCAGCCCTCAGTCTTGAATACAGAGAAGCACCTCAGCCATTCCCTCACCTCCCTGCAGCCTATTGGTTGCTCTTCCGTCTTCTGATGAGCCAAACCCATAGTCAATCTGTAAATCCCACCAGGGAGCACAGAGCCCTGGACACTGCCTCTGCACTGCTGACTAGGGGACTCTTCATTCTGCCCCAGGAAGTCATGTGGTATCTCTGAGAAGTAGGTGTGGGCACCAGCCCTGGCACAAACCAAAAGCTGGCTACTATCACGACTCGTTGCCTCTCTGTAGACAGAAAGGGATTCCGAGGAGCTAGATGTCACTCACTACCAGTCCCCTGCAGAGAGGCCAGCCCAAGGCCTTACCCGTCCAAGAGGGGAATGACACTCAGAGAGACTATGAGGTCCTTGGCCTTCCAGAAGGTGGCAGGTGGCCCAACCGAGAGAACCTTCCTTTGTTTGTGGTTGGTTGCAAAGATCCAGCGGCTTGTGCCTGCACCAGGACTTCCCCAGCAACCTTGAATGACACCTCAGTTCATGCTGTGAAAGTTCAACCTCGCTAGGTTCCGGTGACTTGACCACAGTACACAGCTGTGTCCCTGAATCCCTAAGCAGAGGCCTGGGATGCTGGGCAGGGCAAGGTTGCAGCTGGAGTCTCCTGACCCTGGGCAGGGACCAATCTACTCAGCAGGCCAATCCATGGCACGGTGAAAGGATTTCCCAACAAAATTCTATCCTTTGGGAACTGCAGATTTGTTGTATTTGAGATACAACAGTACCATCTGGAGAGGTGGCCCCGTTGATAAGAGTGCTTGCCTGGCACCTTGGATTCAGTCCCAGTAAACTGGGAAAGGCAGTGCACACCTATAATCCCAGAATCCAATAGGTCAGTGTTTCTCAGTCTTCCTAATACTGTGACCCTTTAATACAGTTCCTCACATTTTGGTGACCCCTCCCCACCATAAAATAATTTTTCTTGTTACTTCATAACTGCAATTTTGCTACTGCTATGAACTGTGCTGTAAATATCTGTGTTTTCCAATGGTCTTAGGCGATCCCTGGGAAAGCGTCATTCAACCCCCACCCCCCAGGGGTTGCGACCCGCAGGTTAAGAACCACTGCAATAGGTGGAGGCAGGAGGATCAGAAGTTCAAGATGAACTTGGACAACTTGGAGAGACTGTTTCAAATGAAAACTGGGAGCACTGACCAGGCACTTCAGCTAGAAGAGGAATTGCCCCCCCCCAGCTCTCTTTTTCTCTCCTTCTCTCTGCCCCCTGTCCTCTTCCTCCTCTGTCTCTGTCTCCTCTCCTCCTTCTCTGTCTCTGCCTCCCCCATCCCCATCCCTGAGCTTTCACGTCTATATCCATGTCTTTCTCTTAGAGACAGGTCCCAAGACTTCCTCTCTATCCCTGATATTCTGAACCTCAGCCCCACCGCAATATTACACAACAGAGAATCTGATTGATCCAGCTTGGGTTAGTATTCAGCCCAGCCAGTTGGTTCTGGCCAAGAATTATCCACTGCAGAAGCATTCAGTTGTTGGCAGGGAAGCCTGTTCAGAGCCCCCAGGCAACAGCTCCCCACTCCAGTCTCACCCCGCCCCCTACCCCCAGCTGCCCTCCCATGCTAAGCTCTTTGAGTGACTGACAGATTGACCTTTGGCCTCTTGCCATGGCTGCTCAGGACTGCTCTGTGCTGCCGGCTTAGGGAAGCCTTGTCCCTTCTGGTCACTTCCTCGCTTTCTGTTGGAAAACAAACTGGAGCAAACAAATTCAAGTCCCGGAATGAAAAGGCCAGGAGCGGGAGGTGGCCTGAGCTGCACACACTGGGCTGTGAGCTTTGCTAACGAAGGCTGCCCCTCCCAGTATGGTGTTTCTCAAATGCTGCAAGCTTCTGGGAGCTCTGAGAGACAAAGGCCCCTCCCAAAGGCAGCCCCTCATCTCTGCATCCTTCTGCCTGAGGTGATGGCGAGGGAAAAAAAAACCTTGTCTTCCTTGTGAGGAACAAAGGCCCTGTGTCCACAGTGCCCCACTGACCTTCTCATGCATTATGAATGGTGACCTCGTGATCAGTTCATGAGCTCCAACTCTGAACTGCCTGCTCCTCGGTGGCAGAAGACAAGGCTGCTGTCCCGTGCCTCTGCCAGGTCACTCCGGCCCTGCACATCAGACCAAGAGGACTCGACTGTCAGGCTTCCAGTCATGAACACTAGCCAGGCAGGACTCTTGCTAATGGCACAGGGGGGTGCAAGGCAAATACGGAAGGTCCGTGTCCACGTCTGTTGTTCTCATGGTCAATTACTAGGAATGGCATTTAGGGAGCAATTGCAGGCTGTAGACGATCCCCAAAAGTGGGGAGCAGGGGGACACGTCTGTGACCCAAGTACTTGACGGAGAGACTCAGGAGGATCAGAAGTTCATGGTCCTCCATGATTACATAACACATTTGAGGCTGTCCTGGCCTCCATGAGACCCTGTAATTAAAAAAAAAAAAAAAAAAAAAGGAAGGAAGGAAAACAAGAACCCCAAATCCTAAACACCTAATCACAGGCTTTTCTTCTAAGCATCGGACCTAGCGACTGTCCTAGAGATGACTGCCAGCGGCCAGTGCTGACCACAGTTGTACCAACCTGTCCTCGCTCTGACTCTTCAGCTAGAACATCAGTCAGCTTGTCCAGCCCTTGCTAAAGCTGGCACCGACACCCCCAGCTTCCTAACACAGACATGCACATGTGTAAAGACTTGTTCTGGAGCATTCTTAGCAGCTCTGATATAATCGCCACCCTCTGGGAATCATTCATGCCTATGCACAGTAGAAAGATCCAAAGGTGGGGTTGAGGGACACCTCACAGGAGAAAACATACTATGTAATGGTTATGTGTAATATATATATACATATATATACATATATATGTATATGTATATATTACATATCTGTTATATGTGTTACAATTTTAAAAACAGTGGGAGAGTCATGCCATACAAGAGGGCTCACAGGGGAGGTTTATTGGAAGAAGAGAGAAAAGGGGCCGAAAAGGGGACAGAGAAGGGGGTAGAGCTCGGTCCCTGGGGATAAGAGTGGTGAGAGAGAGAGAGAGAGGAAGAGGGAGGAAGAGGGGGAGGGAGAGGAACGGAAAAGGAGATGGGAGGTAGGCAAGGTCCACCTTTTAAAAGGAAACAACATAACCCATACAGACCTGGATGCTAACATTCCTCCCTTTTGCTTATCATAAAAAGGGGAGGAGTTAGAAAAGGGTAGCAGGTGAGGTGGGGATGAGGATGCTGTGTTCTCAAGACGGCTTCCTGCTGACCTGGGGGGTGCTGACCATCTTTGGGGGACCTGAGAAAACTGGGGTGATGGCCACATCCTGGGGTATCTGGCTGTTTCACTTCACTGTCCGGGCTCTGTGAGACTGTCAGGTGCCGCTTGGACCTGGCAAAATGCTGTTCAAGGTGGATCCAAGTCGACTCTCTAGAGCTCACAAGAAACACACATGCAGAATTAAACAGGAGTTCAGAAAAAGAAAAGGGGGGTGGGGAACTGGTGTGTGCTGAGCAAGAGGAAGCTGGCTTCCCCATCTGACTCGCACATTGCAGAAAACAGACAGGACATTTAGAGAGGGAGAGCAGGCAGACAGGAGCAAACAGATGCAGCTGGGGCCTCAGAGGGCTGATTTAAAGGATGAAGGCGGCGGAAGAATACTAATGCTTCACTCTTGGTCTAGACGGTCAGCGGGGAGTGTGAGGATTCACTGAGCCCACATCAGACCGGTGCATCTCTGTCGTACTTCTGTAATTATTTTATTTACTTACTTATTTTGTGTGTGGTGGCGGGGTGGGGGTGGGGTTCACATGCATATGCAGAGCTCAGGGAACAACTTCCAAGAGTCAAGTTCTTTTATGCAGTCCTGAGGATCAAAACTCAGGCCGACAGTCTTGATGGCAAGTGCCTCTGCCCCCTCTCCAGCCCCCTTCTCTGTTGTATTGGATCTCATAAAAATCATGGGGCCAGTGAGGTAGCTCACCGAGTTTGCTCACCAAGACTTGGGACTCACATGGTGGAAGAAGAGAACAGACTTCTGGGTGTACACACAAAAAAAATAAATAAATACAAAAACAAGGAAGTTGGAGACGTGGTTCAGTGGTTTAAAGCATTGCTGACTTTGCAGAGGACCAGGGTTTAGTTCTCAGCACCCAAATGGTAGCTCACAACCATCCATAACTCTAGTTCCTCGGGGTTCAATGTTCTCCTCTGATTTCTGTAGGCTCCAGACACACATGGGCAAAAGCACTCATTCACGAAGATTAAATAAGTGTGACTGTGGAAAGGATGAGGGAAGATGCTCGCTGAGGTGCTACCCACACCCCTCCTGAAAGTCCCATGTCCCCTGAACCTGTGGCTATCACCCCCAACAGGCTAAGCCTACAACGCCCCTGTGGTCACGTACACAGCAGCCCTGAGGTAGTCTAGGGATTGAGCTTACATCATTCTTTCTAGAAAGCCCCAGACTGTCTTTGAGTAACTCCATCTCAGGTTTGGATTTCAGTTAAATGTCACCATGCCACAGGGCTTTTTCAATGTCCCTCTAAGTGAAGCTGGGGACCCTACCTCTCAGCCATATGTTGAGTCTGTGCTGAGGACTAACTGACTCTATTTGTAGTCAGAATCCACCTTTGCCCAGTTCTAGTTCTGTTTTGAGACTTACTCTGTTGCCTGTAACTTTGTAACTCACTATGTAGCCCAAGCTGACCTCAGACTCTCTGTGCCGTCAGTGTCCGCCCTGAAGTCCTGATCTTCCTTCCCCAGTTTCCCCGGTGCTGGATTACAGGCATGCACCACCGTACCCATCTTTTGAGAGCTGTCCTACTGGGGATGTGGCGGTTAGGCTGCTAACCTCTCGCAGTGTGTGATCCTGAGGGGAAAACCATCCAGCGGTCCCTCAGTGACCAGCATGAGGTCAGGCCAACACCTGGCACCCAGAATGCAAAGGGGCTAGGAGGTCAGCCCTAGGGTGAAAATCAGAAACTCTAGCCCAGGGCCAGATGCTTCAGCTCAGGGTGAAATCGGAGGCACCTGGCCACTGGCTGCATTTCTTTTTGTTTCTTTTTTTTTTTTTTTTATGGGTTTTCGAGACAGGGTTTCTCTGTAGCTTTGGAGCCTGTCCTGGAACTAGTTCTTGTAGACCAGGCTGGTCTCGAACTCACAAAGATCCACCTGTCTCTGCCTCCCGAGTGCTGGGATTAAAGGCATGTGCCACCACTGCCCGGCTCACTGGCTGCATTTTGAAAACTAAGAAATGGAAGAATCATAAATAATGAAGTCATTGATATCTTGTCTTCCTTATGGTCGTCCCCAGAGCATCATGGGATGTACAGGCATGGGTCTCCCCTGCAACTATCCCTAAGATCTGGTTCCTTAACACTGATGCCTTTCAGGTGTGAGCACTTCTTACGATTTGGTTCCCCACTGTGGGTGTTTTGGGGCAATGCCCAGCACCCACAAGCGAGTGGTTTAAATCAAATAGTATTTGTAACCATTTGCTCCCAAGCCAGCAACCTGGCCCTGACACCACCTTACGTTTTAGGTTCCATTTTTGCTGTCATACGAATGACAAGTGGTGTCAAGTTAGCCTTCGCAGATGCCAACACCACCCATCCCTGTTTCCCCGATTCTGTGTCAAAAACCACCTTGAATTGTCTCTTGTCACAAACAACAAAAAGACAGATCTGGGGAATATAGGTATGGTGTTTGGTATGTCTGAGGCCCTGGGTTCCATTCCTAGCACAGAAAGAAAGAAAAAAAGAAAGGAAGGAAGGAAGGAAGGAAGGAAGGAAGGAAGGAAGAAAGAAAGAAAGAAAGAAAGAAAGAAAGAAAGAAAGAAAGAAAGAAATAAAGAAAGAAAGAAAGAAACCTGCTTTCTCTCTGAGCCATCTGCTTTCGAGGTGGGAGGAAACGCCTCCCAGGTCCCTTGAGGACAATTGTCCTTCTGGTACAGCAGCCTTCAGAGCTCCTCCCTGCCTGTCTCCTGTGACTGAGCCGTGATCTGGATGGCAGAGTCAGTTAACAATGCCCTAAGTAGGAAGAAAGCCGGGGTTTCCTCAGCAGGAGAGCCTGAGGCTCCAGTTTTTAGCATTATAAACCAGCGAAGGGCTCTGGAAAGAAGTACTGTGTGGTAGCCCAGTCTAGGGGTGCTCAGCAGGCCATGGGGCCAGGCAGGAATCTTTGAAGATTGTAGGTGGTACTGTCAACTTCACACAGTCAGAGACATGGGGAGGGGTGGGTACAGAGGGGCAGGGGAATTAGGCACTGAGCTAGCAGCTGGTAGAGAAGGATCAAAGATCACACAGAGTATGGGGCTGGGTTACTTGGGATGGGGTTATGTGTCTGTTCTCCCTCGGGTGGCTGTCTTATGCTACCGACCAACACAGCCTGGACCCAGCAGAGGTGGGAGAGTCTGTACTTGTCTACACCTCTGGTATGACCCCTGTGGGCTGATTGACAGGATCCTCTCTCTCTCTCTCTCTCTCTCTCTCTCTCTCTCTCTCTCTCTCTCTATCTCTATCTCAGAAGTGCCACCTGCCCCTGTGCACCAAGGCATAGCTGTCTGCAGAACTGTTCCTCACACCAGTGTGTGGGAGATGAGAGCGGTCAGCTGCAGGCGATGGGGAACTCGTGAAGCAATTGCTCCAGACACTGTCATCGCAGGGAATGTTGACATTGTTGGCATCTGGCGTAGGGTGGGGGTGTCCTGTGCATTGTAGATGCCCACCGGATGCCGGGTATGACACTCAAAAATGTGTCCTGATACACAGTTCATTTTTTTATTATTGTGTGAATACATGATGTTTGTGTGTGGATGCGTGGATCTCACAGCACACGTACAGAGGTCAGAGGACAGCTCTGAGGAGTTGATTCTCTCCTTTCACCTTTACATGGCTTCCAGGGATCAAACTTGGTCACCAGGCTTGCATGGCAGGCCACCTTCTCTAATGAACCATCTCACTGGCCCTATTATTTTTTAAAAGCCGGTTATCATTATGGCCAAAGTCAACACTTAAACCATCATCCTCCTGCCTCAGTTTCTCAAGTGCTCGGGTTACAGGCACATGCCGTCATGCTAGCTGCATGCCACTTTATATGGCAAGCAGAGAGGGACAGCGACAAGGGGGAGTTGCAGGCACAGAGCTATGCCCCCGCACCCCACAAGTTTTACCCAGTCTCTGCCCCATGCCTGAATTATTCTCAGTGCCTGGGACAGGGTCTGTGCACTCCGGGAAACGGCATCATGTCAGGCAACCAACAATCGGGGTGCTCAGTGGGAATGAATGCTCTGAAAATTCATAGGGCTGGGGATGTGGCTCAGCTGGTGGCTGCTCACCCAGCATGTGCAAAGCTTTGGCTCGAATCCCCAGTATCACATGCATTAGTCAGGGTTCTCTGATGGAGCAGAACTGATAGCATGAATGTGTGTGTGTGTGTTTATATGTCCGTGTATGTATTTGTGTGTGTGCGTTTATGTGTGCATGTATTTATGTGTGAGTATATGTGTGTGTTTATATGTGCGTGTATTTGTGTGAATATGTGTGTGTGTTTATGTGTGTGTATATTTGTGTGTGAGTGTATGTGTTTGTGTGTGCAATATTTTGAGGCTGTATTGCACGTAGCCCAACTTGCTTGATGTCAAGGCTGATCCTCCTGTGTCTGCCTCCCAAGTGCTAGGATTACCGGAGTTTCTACCACACTTGGTTTCTATGGTGTGGTGGCTAATTTGGTTATCAGCTTGACTGCATCTGAAATGAGCAAAATGCAAGCCACTGGGCATTTTGCTTAAAGTGGGATTTATTAGGTGGTTGGCATCACACGGTCCTGTATTATGACAATAGCTGTCTCACACCAAAGAAACGAGGATCACGGTAGTTGCTCAGTCCGTGAGGCTGACCATCTCCTCAGTCCCAGTCTGGTGCTGGAGGCCTGGGGGATCTCTAGAGAACTGCTGGGCTTTAGTCTGTGTGGGAACCTGGAAGGAGCTGGTTCTAATATCAGTGAAAGGATGCAGCAGCGGCAAGAACAGAATAGATGAACCTGCCTGCAAATGTGAAGGCAAGCAGGCAAAAAGCAAAGTTGCCTTCATCCAGCTCCCTTTAATCTGGGCTGAGAAGGTGTCACCATATTCAGGGTGGGTCTCCTCACTTCAGATTATCAGATCAAGCACATTTCTCACAGGAGTGTCCACTGGCTTGCATTTGTGTTGATTACAGATACAGTCAAGCTGACAGCCAAGATGAGTCTCCGCACTGCATAAACCAAGAGTTGGTGGTCACCCCTTTAACGCTAGCATTTGAGCAGGAGAGACAGGAGGGTCAGTCAACCTTGATGCCACGGCAGGTTGCGCTACATGGGTCGCAGTCTCAAAATAATAAACAACTGGGCCCTGAGTCCGCAGCAGGACGCAAGTAATGTTCTAGAAAAGGGTCTGGAAAAGCCTCCCGGAGGTGGCGACGAAGCAGAGATCTATGTGGGTAAAATCATGAAAGCATCCATGCCAGCTTGGTCCAGGCAGGCGAGGCAGATGTGAAAGAGCTCAGAGCAGAACTGCCCCGAGTTAGGAGGCTCACGTCTTCAAGGTGACTGTGGTTATGGGAGGGGGTGGGGTGCGGGGGGAGGGGTGCGGTGGCGATGCCCCTGGAGGTGAGAGTAGTGATCACAGCTGGCCCTAAGTGGTGTCAATTTTTTTCTGCTCTGTAAACTGGGGAGCCTGGTGCTGGGTAGGGGTGGGGTGGGTATCTAACAGGTGGCAAAAGCCTCACTCTCGAGGCTGTAGTGACCCGACCATCTCCACTTATTGAAGCTGAAAGAGTAGGCGAAGGAGCCCCTTGAAATGTACTGAAGAGTCGATAGGTGGTTGCAGCGATCACGGGAGGAAGAAAAGGTGGGAGAGAAGGAGGGAGGAGAAATGGACCAGAACTCTTGCTGAACCAGCAGACCCAGGTTCAAACCCCAGCACCCCCCCACACACACACACTAGCAAGTTCACCCCTCTATGCCTCAGGTCCCTCTTCTATAGAATGTTTCCACGCTGCTTCATCTACCACTGGGCCCCTGATGCAATGCTGTCACTTGACACCCCAAATTGAGTGGGAGCCCCTCCTCTTCACATTGCCAGGTAGGGAAGCTTTCGATCCAACCACAACCTAATTTCTCAGCTGCAGCTTAGAGGCACAGGGACCCTCAGGACAGCCCAGGCAGGCTCCTTCAGGCCGTCCGTGAAAATACTGGTTGGAGTTCACATGACTGCCAAACTTTGGGCCTCCACAGACCAGATCTGAAGCCCACAAAGGCTAATTAAGGCAAGCTCTTCCCTCCACTTGCGGCCCAGGCATCGTGACTGCCCTGACATCTGGCCCGGCAACCTGCTCCTGACAGGACTTTCTGCTTGGTGTTTTATTTCTCTCCCTGCCTTTCATCTCAGCTGCCGCCCAGCCCCCAACACTCTCAGCACAAATCCCAGGGAGGAGCCGTCAGGACCCTCCTACGACATCTGCTCAGGACCTCATAAATCCACAGGAACAGTCCCAGGCCTAAGCACCTCCGTGTCACACAGGATGGAGTACTGCAGGGGCCGGCTCCAGACACTCCAAGGAAAACAACACACAGGCTTGCTCCGCCTCATGCAGTGCCATGGAAACAAGGCACAGGGAACCAAGCATCTGAAGAGAATGTTCTAGAATCTGTGAAAGGCCTGGCAGGAGCATGTGGGACCCAGAAACAAAGCTGGGTGTATCTGTCTCAGGCTTTGTAGACCTCCCACAACCTGGCACCCCTCTGTCTCCACACCCCTTGTTCTGATGCTAAATGGGAAAATGTGGGGGCACTGACTGCCTGCTCCCCATGCCTTCCCCATTGGCCAAAACAATTCAGGTGTGTTTGGGAGAAATGCCAACATTTAAATATCCCAGTTTGGGGGTGATTTTGAAAGTTAGGAGAGGCTGGGTGGTGTTGACATAGGTCTTTAGTTCCAGGCAGAGGCTGGTGGATCTCTGAATTTGAGGCCAGCCTGGTCTACAAAGTGAGTTTCAGGACAGCCAGGGCTACACAGAGAAAACCTGTCTTGAAAAAATAAAAGAAATAGACGAAAAGAAAAAGAAAGAAAGAGAGAGAGGGAGAGAGGGAGGGAGGGAGGAAAAGAAAGAAAACAAGGTCAGGAGTGGCAAGACCACTGGAGGACATGGACACTCGGGAGATGAGCAGGAGCCACTAGGTCTTGGGACACCTTCACAGTCCCAGTAGCAAGGAGGGCCTTGACGCCCCCATTCAGTTCCTTAGGTGACCGCTGATGTCCTTCCACTGCCATGCTTTAACCTCATCATAGTCATGCAGATAATTTTGCAGGTTCACTTTGTACCGCAGGCTGGTCTTGAACTCCTGACCCTTGTGCCTCAGCCTCCTGAGAGCTCAGAATACAGATGGGAGCCACTGAACTCAGTTTAATAGCAGCCATGCACTGAGTGACCACAGTTTGCCGTACGACATGCCGAGTCTTTCATTCATGACCCGCCAGCCATGGGGTATGCATTTTACAGTCATCTTTAAGATAAAGACTGTCACAATATTCTTATTTAAAAGGTCATGAGGACCAAGCACGGTGGCTCACACCTTTAATCCCAGCACCAGAGAGGCAGAGGCAGGTGGATCTCTGTGAACTGGAGGCCAACTTGGTCTACATAGCGAGTTTCAGGCCAGCCAGGGCTATACAGCGAGTCTCTGTTTCAATAAAGGGGTGTGTGTGTGAAACTGAGGCCCAAAGAGGTTTGTGATTTAAGGTGGTTGCACAATGTGGGGTTCGCACTGAGGATATAAAGGAAGCCTAGGGTGGTGATGGCCCCAGAGTCAGCTGGATCCTGGCTGGCCTGGCTGACGGGAAGGGGTGCTGCCCCTGGTGGATGCTCTGAAGCTGTCTACAGTAGAGTCCCAGAGTTGCCATGGCAACCCTGGTTGGCACTGTGGCTAACGGTTTCTGACTCGAGAAAGCGATTCCATTACTCACTCAGCAAACATTTAAAGGTGCAGTCGAGGCAGATGTAGAGGCTCCCATCCGGCAGCTAAGGTAAAGCAGCTGAAGAGAGGATGACAAAGTGTCATCCGGGGTCAGGGGGTGGGGAGGGGGTGGGGGTGGGGGTGGGGGGGAGCATGCCCTTCCTCTCGCCCCTGCTAAGTTAGGGTTACTATTGCTTGTGATAAACACCATCGCCAAAAGCCACCCAGGGAGGAAAGGGTTGGCTCTGGTTTTCAGCCTCCAGTCCATTGTCCAGAGAATTCACGAAGCCTGGAGGCAGAAGCCGGTGCAGAGGCCCTGAGGGAGGAGTGCTGCTTCCCGGCTTGCTCTCCAGGAGTTGCTCAGCCTGCTGTTTTGCACCGCTCAGAACCGCCTGCCCAGACACGGCACTGTGTACAGTGAGCTGGGCCCTCCACCTCAAGCATCTATCCAGAAAATGACTCTCAGATTTGCCGACAGGCCAACCCTACGGAGGCATTTTCTCAATTAAGATCTCCTTCTCCCCACTTGGTCCTAGCTGTGTCGAGTGACATAAAAACTAGCCAGCACACAGCCTTGACTCGGTTTTCGGGCTCTAGTTACACTGCAGGTGTGTGAGCCCAGCATTGTTACATGTTCAGATGTGCAAAAACAAAACAAACTGAAAAGAAAAAAAAAATACAAAAACCTGGGAGCAAGATTTTCATGGGAAAGCTGTCCAGCTCAAATTTCAAGGAGGGGCTTCTGGATACGGTTGCGCACTGCACAATCTGGGGACACCGGTTGTGTTAGGTCGGGATACAATGCTCCACGCTCTCTGCTATGTATGTATGTAAGCCTGGTTGTCACATGGGGGGGAGCGCTGAGTCTGGCTTGTGGGTCACGGCCTGCGTCACCCAGCTCTAGGTATAGACCCAGAAAGTTATCGTACATCCACTGACATAAGCCACGGGGAAAGGTTGAGCAGAGTGCGGTGACACACGCCTGTCATCCCAGCGGAGGGTATAAAGCAGGAGGTTGGGAAGGTTAAGGCCAGCCTGGGCTCCGACAGTGACCCCTTGTCTTGGAAGAAATGAAGGGATGGATAGTATATGTGAGTGTGAAAATGTGCTCACGATGTTGTACAGGTCACCGATAAAATTCCTTCCCCGGGGGAGACCGGAAGCAGTACCCATACTTCCTGAGTTCCAATGACAAACCCGAGAACCACTCCATCCCAGTTTTTTGAGTCAGGGTCTCTCATTTCACCCGAAGCTTCCTTCCGCATTTGGCCAGCTTGGCCAGCTGGTGAGCTCCAGGGACCCCTGCTTCCGCCGCCCTATCCCCCACAGTTCTTAGGTTTGCGGGCATGAGCCACGATGCTGGTTTTTGTTGTTTGTTTCTGTTTCTTTGGGTGCTGGGGACCTGAACTTGGGTCCTCACGCTTGCGCAGCAGGCGTTTCTCCTCTGAGTCATTCCCTCTCTATAGTGGGCTCTTCTCATTTGTGGTTCTGTGGGACCATCCTCTCAGCCAAACTGCAGCCGCCTTTACGAGTTCAGCTGTGCCTGGCTGCCAAATCACCACAGCTGGGCTCGTTGAGCACTGATTCCCTCATAGAGGGAGGGACAGGAAGGGTTGTGGGGCCATCGCCTAAGATCCAGTCACTCTTCCTAAAAGTGGTATGCAATTCCACCCCAATTGCAGGTGGCCTTAAGGGAGAGTGAGAGGGTTAGGGAAAGGACTAGGAGGAGGTGGCTCCATCTGGGTGGAGATGTGGGAGTTGCCCATGCTGGGTGTAGACCTTCCAGTGACTGCTTTAAAGAACCTTTCACCCAGATGAGCTGTGGTGGTTCACACCCTTAATCTCAGCACTTGGGAGGCAGAGGCAGGCAGATCTCAGTGAGTAGAGGCCAGCCAGAACTATAGAGTGAGTTCCAGGGCTACACAGAGAAATCCTGTCTCAAATGACCAAACACCAGCCAGTCCATTGCTCTGTAAGTCAGCCTAAATGTGATGATGGTGACCCTGGAAGGCAACATATGAATGCTTCATCTTCTTCCATTTGTGGAATTTTTATTGTAGTTAGGGTTATCCCCTTTTTTGTTGTTTTGTTTTGTTCAGACAGGTCTCACGATGCAGTCAGTCCTGGCTATCCTGGAACTCATTATGTAGATCTGGCTGGCTGCATACTCCCCAGAGATCCACTTGCTTCTGCTCCTCAGCACTGAGATTAAAGGTGTGTGCCGCCAAGCCCGCCACCTCCATGCTTTAAAGAAAAATTAAGTCCATTCATAAACTTCTCTAAAATGGAGTCAAAACTTCTTTTCCAGCCTGAAGTGGGCCAAAGCTGGACCTCACACTGAATCAATGGAGCCTTGGGGTTGAGTAGGGAAAGCAGAATGCCCTGCCCCAACCACAGCTGGCAGACTCGGTAGGCAGAACACCAGTGGACTCTGCCTTACAAGTCTGTCTCGGGGTGTGGCTAGTGCCGCTGCCGCTAAGCAACTGGCCATTAAGGGACCTGAGCCTCATCTGACAGAGGTGCGAAGGCTACAGAGCTGCTGTCTGTCCCCACCTGGCGACTCGCAGGTCCCCGAGGCACTCTCTAAGAGATCTGCTCTGCAGCCTCTGTGTACTCACCCATCTAGGCAGCACCCACTATGAACCTGAACCGTGAATGGAAAGAAAGACACGACACCTCCAATGGAGCCTTCCACGAGGCTGGCTAACTGACGAGAACGTCAGTGTCTGCAGAGCGGTTGGAATGTTTGCAGGCCCAGAGCGTAATTTCAATTTATCTTGGATTATCTCCAGCCCCTCTCTGTTGGACCTACCATCCTGTGACTAACAGTTGAATCTTTTGGAAGGAATTAATAAAGTCATATCCCACCAACTAAGAGGCTAAGTGTCTCTCAGATAGCATCCAAGACCTCTCCTCTGTTGCAACCTCCTTGGTTCGTGACTTCCTTTGTTACTGTAAAGATCTTCATAAAACTGATTCCAGGTTGGAATATGGAATTTGAGGTAACCCAAATCTGTGTTCCCAGGCCACGGGCACTCATATTTGGCTCCAGAATTAACAATCTCTTATTCCCTTTGAGGTCCATTTTTGCATCCACAGACTGAATGGTTATCACTGGGCACCTGCTGTTTACCAGGCTCTGGATTGCCGGAGCCCGGAGGAATCAGGGGGATATGGAAGTGTGGGCCTTGGCAGCAAGCGTCCAGGCCAAAGCAGGTTGCTGGGGAAGGCCGACTGCACAAGGTTCTGGAGGAGGCGCTGGGCCTGGAGGCCATCTGGACAGTCCTAGAAACTCCTGAGGACAGGCTTCCCTTCTAGACCATTCAGGCCAACATTTTGCTTCTCCACAGAGCTGGCCTCATTTCGTGACAACGGAAAGCTTCAGACTCAATTTGGAACAATCTTTTTTTTTTTCTCTCCTTAAACAGTTCTTTGTTTCAAACCCAAAGGCTCTGTGAACACCAGGCAACAGCCGTCACCAAACTCCACTGTCACCCCTGCCAAGCCTCCTGTCACTCCCCACGGCACCCTGCACGTTGCCCAGTTCCCTAGCTCCCCGCTAGCTTTCCCTCTAGGTGGACTTTGAACCAAGTCACCTGCTGTAGGCAACATGGATCCCGCAGGCTGCTGGGTGTTCTGTTTGGAAAAGCACAATCAGGGTCTGGGGAGGTGGCTAAGCTCATGAATTGCTGCCCAGACTGCAGGACCCGAGCTTAGATCCCAGCACCTGCAGCCGCATCTTAAAAACTCCAGTCTGTGTTGCATGTTGAAACCCTAGTGCTCAGGAGGCAGAGGCGGGAGATCCCTGGGACTCGCTGGACAGCACAGGGTTCGGTGAGAGAGCCTGTCTCTAAAAGTCATGGGGAAGGCCCGGAAGGCGGCTCGGTGGGGACAGGGGCTTGTTGTATAGTCTGATGACCTGGCTGGATGTCCAGAATCCACAGCCGAAGAAGAGAACAGACTCCTGAGAGTTGTCCTCTCACCTCCACGTAAGTGCCATGGCAAGCACGTGTGTGCAATCCCATTACCCCCACGCACACACACACACACACACACACACACACACATACATACACACAACCTAAATTAAATTTAATAATAAAAATAAGGTTGTGATTAACTGGGGAAGAGGAATGAACATTTGAACATTGTCCTCTGGCCTTTACAAACATATGCAGACATGGCACACCTACCTACTTACACATGCACCCCCATGGGCACACATACACACACACATGCACACACGCACGCGTACTCTAAGGCCGTACACAGTGGTGCATACCTGTAATCCCAGCACCACGGAGCCTAAGGCAGGAATGTGAGTTCGAGGCCATCCTGTGCTATAGTGCTCAAAGAAACAAAAGTTATTTTTTCAAAAATTAAAAGCAGATATAAAGCCAGGTAAGGTGGTATACGCCCGGAATCCCGTTTGAAAGCTAAAGCAGGGGAGTGGTGAGTTGGAGGCCAGCCTGGGTTACATCAGAAGACCCTGACACAAATCTTCACGGCAAATAGACAAATGACGTACCTCACAGATTCTGACCCACCCATTAGGCAGACACTAATGTTTTCCTGCAGTCTACCAAACACCAGGCACAAGTGAGCTATGCACACACACACACACACACACACACACGCACACGCACACACACACGCACACATATACACACACATGAATCACATTACTGCCGTGTCTGGATGACACTGAGGATCTCCTGGGGTGCCCACATTTATGCTTGAGGATTTATGGGAAGAGTTATTGTGTGCCACCATGGTCTGGCAAGGCACCAAGAGTGACATCAGCCATGGGAACTGCTGGGGATGAGCCAAGGGAGCAAAGAAACACATTAGCATCTGCTTGAGTGGGTCTGCCAGAAACAAGGCGCGAACTGTTACCCCTCCTTCCCAGAGGCCTCTTTCCTCTTTTGAGGAACCCCTCCCCGTAAGCAGCACCCCAAACCTGTCCTGACACAGAGCAGGAAGGGCTCCCCAGGCTCTGCAGGCCCCATTTTCTCCCACCTCAGACCCTCCATGAACCACAGAGCAGTATTTGCCTCTCCTGTCACACCCAGAGTGAGGCCCTCCCAGGAGCCTCAGCGGCAGGGCTCCGTCCCTTGACCTCAGCTTCCTCAGAACTATTTAGGAGTCAGAGGGTTAGATGGGCTGAGGGCCCAATGCGGGGTGGGGCAGTTGGTTTGGTGGTCAGATAGGTGAACAAATCAGCCTCCTTCCTGAGGTGGAATCCAGGGCAGAGTCAACCAGGAAGTCCTTGGCTCCACCTGGCACAGCACCAAGCTGGTTTGAGATCTGGCATCTGTGTGGCTTGGTAGTTCAGCAGGACTCCAGTTTGTTTTTGTTGTCTCTGGTTTTCTGTTTTTGTTTTTGTTTTTGTTTTGTTTTTTTAAAGAAAGGGTTTTTCTTTGTAGCCTTGGCGGAATTGGAACTCGCTCTGTGGACCAAGCTAGCCTTGAACTCACAGAGATCCGCCTGCCTCTGCCTCCTGAGTGCTGCACCACCACCGTTGACTCAGGACTCCAGTTTTAGCAGGGGGTATGTCAGGGAAACCCAACTGCCAAGCACTGCCCAAACTCCTGTCTTGTGGAAGGACCACCCAGGCACAGGGACACAGTCCCACCTGAGGAAAAGGAAGGTTTAAACTTAGGATTACCACAGCAGCAGAATGTGTCCTCTGTCCCGAAGCTGCAGGATCTGCCATTCAGGGAGTGTACCCCCGCCCCCCCTGGAGGCCCTGGAGCCCTCCTCCTGTCTCTTTCAGCTTTTCAGGGCCCCAGGAGTTGCTCAGCTTGTGGCTCCCTTCTCTTCACATTCTCTTATCTTTCCGCTTTCTTGTCTGTGTCTCAAACCTCCCTCGGACACTAACCTTTTCCTTAATCCAGACTCATCTTCAATTAGATCCTTAAAGACACTTTTTTTCCAAGGGGAGGCCCATGGTCTGGGCCTGGATATCTTATAGGAACCAATTTTTAGACCCCTTCATAGTCCACCTCACAGGGCCCAGGGAACATTCTAGAATCATGGCACAATTGACTGTTGGGGCTAGGGAAGTAATTCTGTGGGTAGAGTACTTTCCAGACACACAAAATTGGGTATTGTGCTGTGTCCTAACACTCTAGAAGAGGCAGCGGTGGAGGGGGCAGCCTGGGCTACCTCAGACTCTGTGCTTCTGCTCAGCACCTCCCCTTGCTGACGGAGTCACCTGAGCTAACCTCGCTCAGCCTTGGTTTAACCTCTTCTGCGGTTCTCTAGGAATGGGGAACAAGGTGATTACATCAGACTAAATCCAGGGCATCCACCCCCAGGGAAGAGAGAGACCTCTCCCCCAGTCTGGATGGCACCCTGAGACCTGGGGTGGCACACCCCCTAACCCCTGGAGTTTATCTAAGCAGAGTGCCAGGGTCCCACAGGAGGGGTGGGTGAAGTGAAAGACAAGTCCCCAGAGACCAATCAGCAATGGAGCAAAAATATATACCATAGCCACAGGCTGGCTTCCTCCCTGGCTCTCCTTCCTTCCCCACCCTACAGAAGGCCTCCAGCAAGGGCAGGATAGACGGAGGGCTTGCAGGTGTAGCCAGGTCTCAGTATTTTTTTTCCTTTTTCTTTTTTTTTTTTGAGACAGGGTCTGTAGCCCAGGCTGGCCTTGTGAACTCACTATGTAGCAGAGGATAACTCTGAACTTCTGACCCTCTGGCCTTCTCAAGGGCTGTGATTCCATCATACCCAGCTCGTACGGTGTTGTCCATTCTCCTAGGAGGGACTCGGAGAGCACAGAGAGGTTGACCTTCCTGAAGGCACACAGCTATAACAGAAAAATAGATGCTGGGAGCCACGAACGTGAATTTCCCATGGAGGGAGTCACCGCTGGCTTGTGCCACCGGCCAGCATGGCCATGGCCTTGTGACAGGGGAGGGAGGGGAGCTGGTCTCTCTGATCTTGTTTTTATAAAATGAAGATAACCATCTATGGTTAAGAATTTTAAAATCTAAGCCAGGATTACATGCCTGTAATTAGGAGGTTGTGGCTGGGAGATTGCTACAAATTCAAGGGCAGTCTAGGCTACAGTGAGGCCCTGTCTCACTAGAGACAAAACAAAAGGCATATATCTAAGGCTGGCTGTGGAGACTAAGACCTGTGAGTCCAGCTTCTTGGGAGGAGAGAGGGGGATTAATTACAACTTCAAGGCTTCCCTGGAATGTGGAATGAGTTCAAGGACAACTTGGATCCCCTGGGCTGGAGTTACAGGAAATTGTGAGCTGCCCAACGTGGGCGCTGGGAACCAAACTTGGGTCCTCTGCAAGAATGTGGGGAGGGTTAAAAGCTACTGAAATAGAGCGAGCTGATACACATCTGTAACTTTACCATTTCAGTGATGGCCAAATGCAAATTAGGAGTTCAAGACTGTCCTACACGAAAACATCTTGGAGAAAGAAACTTTCACGCCCAGGGCCCAGTGACTTCTTCCACAACTGCTCAGTCTGAATTTGGACAAGCACACACACACACACACACACACACACACACACACACACACATCACACAAAGCAGACAGCCCAACTCGTTTTTCTTGAAAAACACATTTATTTCTGTAAACTGTTGGAATGCCAGAGATGGTCCTCACAGCCCAGTCCAGTGCAGTCTTCTTCCCCAAAATTAAAAGAGCGAGGATAAGGAAAAGGGCCGTCCTCACGTGCTCACGAGGGGCCACGCCCGCCTCAGCTTTTCTTTAAAAGCAAACAAAGCCATCTTTTCAAATGTGTGGTGCAGACTAAGATTGCAACCGCCCCCGCCTTCCAGGTGCTGCCTCCCTGCTTGCAGGGGACGGGTCCACCCTGGTCACCCTGGGGGACCCTGAGGTTGACCCTAAATTCCCACCACTGCTGGACTCAGACCTCTCATATTCAGAAGGACTTTGCCCAAAGGTAGTTTAGACCACACAGCAGAGCCACCGCCAGGCAAGATTTAAGGCAAATTATCACTTCGGACTCAGTCCGCGTCAGACCTAAACCTGCCACTTCCAAGCAGCATCTACCAGATTTACATAGAGTTTAGGCCACTCTGAACAGGGTGGGGGTGCGGCCTGGAGCCATGTCTAGGGTTTCTGAGGAGCGCGTGTGAGCTCATGAAGGCTGTACGGTATGCACAGCTCCTGGCATGGTGGCCGGCAGAGGGCTAGCAGGAAACAGCCAAGGCAAGCTGGGATGGTACCCAGGCCAGGCCCCAGCAACTGGAGGCCAGGGTGGCTCAGCCCAGGCAGGCCACAGTGAGGGAAAGGGAAATGCCCGGCTAAGGGCCACTGACAGAGGCACCTGGGATCTGATGGTGTGCATGACCCTGGCACCAAGATGACTTTTCTTTAAAGCAAAAAGGGGGCAGGTACCGAATGTTGCTTGGTGAGCTTGAGAGGGTCACAGAGGGGCGGGGGGGGGGAACAAGAATGGAGGAGTGGGGTTTGCACACACTGGTGGCGCCGGCGCCTCTCATGGCTCCTCCTCCCTGGTGGGCTGGTGACTCTGAGGTGGCAGTCTCCACCAAGGTGGAGCAGGCAGATGGCTCTGAGGTGTGGGGCTGTGGCTACTCTGTCTGAGCATCGTAATTGGCCCCTCCAGCCTTCTTCAGCTCGCTCCTGATGAAGTCTTCCTCCAGCTCCTTCCGATCACTGATCACAAACTCCTTTGCAAAATTCTGCAAGGACAAAGAAGAGCTCAGAGTTTCTGGGAGGGAGGAGGGGGGCAGGTCCAGGGTTGCCCAGGCAACGCAGCAGGAAGCCCTGGCACCCCAGACACTCGCAGAGGAGTGTAGTAAAATCATGCCAACAGAGCCTGTGTCAGAAGCCCGATCGGATGGACAGGGATGCCATGTCCTCCGGGCCATGGCTGAACCCAAGCATGAAGCCTGGACTGTCTCATCCTGGCTGTGTTACCGTGGACAGGTCCCTCTCAATGGTCATCTACCTTCTTCAGCTGTAAAAACCCACCAGGGAGGTTGTGAGGTTGGAAAAGCAGGTCAGAAAAGGGAGGGGAAAGAGGAGCTAGACATGGTGGCACATACCTGCCATCCCAGCATGCAGGAGGCTAAGGGCAGGGGAACTACCATGATTCTAGGACCAACTTGAGCTACATAGTGAGACCCTATCTCTAAAACAAACAAACAAAAAAAGTCACAGGCAGGAGGAAACAGAAAAAAGGGGGGCTCTGACTTGTGGCTACTGCTCGCCAGCATGTGTTACTACTGCACCCGGGGTTGGGAAAAGCCAGGCTAACAGGCTCTCACACACCTGCTCAACCATTACCAGACCTGAGGGCACCAGGGGTATTCCAGCCTTTCCAACCACATTCAGTAGTGGGCAGGGCACGATTGGCATTCATTCTACAAACATGCAAGGCTATCGTTAAGAAACACACTGCCTCTGTCACTGCTTCGGGTGCAGGCTTTGCCCCATAGCCCAAGGGCCTGGCCCAGGAGGGAGCAAGTGAAGCAGGTGGTATCTTATCAGATAACACTGAGCCGTGAGGGTTACGTTACTTTATATGCAGATTATACACTATAATAAATCAAGAAAATCTCAAAGGGAGACAAAGAAAGCTTCCAGAAACACAGGTCCAAAGGTCGGGAAATTATCCACAGAAAGGAGTTGAAGGTGGCTCTGCAACCCTGTAAAATCAGCACTGGGGAGCAGCAGGCAGGAAGCAGGAGGCAGGAGGCATGGGAGTTCATGGCCAGACTCAGCTACACAGGAGTTCAAGGCCAACAAAAGTCTGTGCGGTAAGAGGAACATGCACATGTGGGTGTGTGCGTACACACACACACACACACACACACACACACACACAGAGACACACTGCACATCAGCACACATGCATGTACCTCAACACTACACATCATACCCCGACATTAGAACCAGCCCTGGGGGAGGAATCTAGGGCTTAGTCTCCTTAGGCACCGCTCTACCACTGAGCAACAACATCCCCAGGCCTGTGGACCATGATCAGGACTTCCGCCAGCATATACACACACAGTGCTGTGGTACTGAGACCAAGCCGCGGAATCAAATCTGAAACCCCCAACTATGACGCTGGGACTGGACACCTGAAGATCTACCTGAGAGAAATGAAATCACCTTGGCTCCTATGCGCACGCCCCATCTCACAGCAGCGTGATTCACCGACAGCCAAGCACCCCAGACAGCTAAACAGATGAGATGAGGCGGTACACAGAGCTCGGGCGTCCCACATGGTGAAACATTAATTAGTCAGCAACGAAAAGGAATGAAGTTCAGATGCCTGCTGCAACATGGATGAGCCCTTAACCACGAGCAGAAGCAGGCAGATGCGAAAGGCCACCCACTGTCTGGTTCCCCTGACAGGAAATGTCCAAAAAAGGCAAATCCACAGAGAAAGCAGATCAGAGGTGACCAGGGGTGGGAGAAGAACAGGAAATGACAGATACCACCTAAAATTGGACGTGGTAAAATCGGCAGAGCTCTTGGAGAGGACTGTAAACCAGGATGGGCCGGAAGCCAGCTCTCTCTATGCGTGAAGTACGGCTCTGCCCCAAATCCCCTCAAGAGCAACACTTAAGATCCCCGAAACAATCAAGATGTTTCCAGTTTCCATTTCATAGGCAAGACAGAGTTTGAAGACCCACCCAAGGTCCCAGAGCTGGGACTACCGCCTTGGACTGGGAGTGTGGCTCAGGAGGACAGCGCTTACCTCAGCAGGCACGAGGTCCTGGGTTCAATTCCCAGCACCTCTCGGTCCCCCGTACTACTATACAGATATAAAGAAAAGATGGCAAAAAAAAATCTTTGGAACTTGGGAGGAGTGGTTAAAATGCTTAATTTTACATTAAATGGCTTCCACATCAATAAAAGCAAAATAAGCAAAATTGCCATAGCACCAGGAAGATCAGCCTCTCAACTTTCTAGGTACCACGAGCAAGGCCACCAAGACATGGAGGGATATGGGGGAGGGGTTAGTATCAGTCAAGAGGAACTAGTATTAGTCAAGAGGGACAGCCTCACACACTCTCTGAATCCACTCTGATACAGCGGCCTTTTACATGGTTAAGATAAGACCCCTGTGCAGAGCCGAGACAGCTTTGTCCAGCCCCTTCCCACCAGCCCCACTGGCCAGCACTGCTAAGTAAAAGCATGTGATCCAGACGATGGAAGGCAGTGGGCCTCGGTCAGACAGAATTGAGAACTGACTTGTGTCTTAACTCCCAGCTCAACCCAACGGCACAGGGGAGGGGCAAGAGTGTCCCAGCAAGGAAGCCAACAGTCTTAGAAGCCTGCAGAGGAAGTTCAAAGTCCCCTGCTTGTTGACTGCCATATATGGCAATCTAAAGAAAAGAACCTGAAGTCTGTGTCAGGAACAGGCGGCGATAAGGGTTAAGAAATCTAAAGGGAAGTGTTAGAGGCTGGGTGCAGCTCCAGTTAAAACCACAAGAGTGTGAGCCGCAGCGTGACAATCAGGCAGCGTGGTGCTCACACCTATAATCCCAGATACCTTTAATCCCAGAACTCTGGAGACTGCCGTGACCTTGAAGCCAGTTTGGGTTCAGTAGCAAAACCTCAACAAAACAAAACAGGGGCTGGGGATGTGGCTCAGTGGGCAGAACGCTTGCCCGGCATGTAAAGAGCCCTGGGTTCAATCCCCAGCACTGCACAAACCAGGCATGATGGTACAGGTTTATAATCCCAGGTAGCAGCAAGAGGATCAGAAGTTCAAGACTGGGTGGGGAGATGGCTCAGCAGGTAAAGGCACTTGCGGCCTAGCCTGATGATCTGAGATCCCCATAGTGGAAAGAGAGACTAACCCCTGTGCATTGTGTCCTGGCTCCATATGCCACTGTGGTGTGCACAAGTCTACACACAAAGGTAATAGATGTGAAAAAAAATTAGGGCCAACCTCAGCTACATATGGAGTTCAAGACCTGCCCAGGCTACCTGACTGTCTGAAAAAGGAGATCAGACCAGCGAACCATACATAGCGATAAATGTGACTGGGCAAAATGACCTAAGTGCTCCCATATACCCCCATGTATATATAACACTCACATGCACACATATACACTGTCTCAAACTATAAAAAAATAAAGGCAGCCTCAAACTTTGAGGTGTGCTTAAAACCAGTCATGAAGCGAATGCTTCCAAGTTCACAAAGTTTACAGGGCAGCCAATGCTCCACCCACACGATGCCTTGCTGCATCAGTCACACAGAACATTCTCTCCTCTCTGTTGCCACAGAAGACAGGAAGGAGACTTGACTGAAGGTGTGTTGTACTGTGGCTGCCTGCAGAGCCCTGAGCCGGGACCTCCAGGGACGGTAATTGTGGAAAAGCAGTATGGGGCATGGGGCATGTGCTCAGCACCCTGTCAGGTCATTCCACGCCCACTGTTTTGGGGAAACTCCAGAGCTAGAGAGCAAAATGAAGAGTTCTACCTCTTAATTGAGTGGTTTTCTCTTCTAGTGACCAAGGCAGGCATTTAACATTTCTGAGGTCACTGAAGCTCAAGCGATGCCTAAGGTACCAAGGCAGACCATGGATTTGCTCTGATGCCTTGGGTTGATGGTCTCATCCACAGTCAGCCAGGCTGCGGCCTCATGGTGAGCCTGGCTGGAGGCTGGCTCTGCCCCCCTCACCCCACAAGAGCCCAGGAGGTGGATCTGCACCCATACTGCCCAGTGAAGCCAGAGATGTCTGCAGATGCTAGAGGAGACGCTTCCTCTGGGGCTCCCATCTCCCCAGCAGCAGACTGGAAGATGACAAAGGGCCTGAGAAGTCACTCACTTACCCCTCCATCCACAGTGAGGACAGCGGAGGCTTCACAGCCTTTAGCTCACCCCATGTCCACTCAACTGCCACGCCCCTCCCCACACCGGGGTCCTCCAGGAACCTTCCAGGTCTCAACACCTGCTATGATTCAACCCTTCCCTGTACATCCTCCTAAATGAAGTTTCCCTGTTTGCAGCCAAGCCCATTTATGGGGTCCTGTCACCCACGGACAGCTCTGATAAAAGCTGAGGGTACCTCTTCCCCACTATTCCAGGGGCAGTTCCTTTCTATCTGAGAAAGCGGGAGAAGCAGGCATATGTGATGGAAACCATGGTAGGCCAATAGGTCATTGCCCCCACAAAAGGCTTGGCACACATGGCACATTCTTCCCATTAAGGGTGTGAATTCTGCACAATGTCCCCAAATGTATGACTTGGGTACTGGGCTGGTTAGTTTTACATCAATTTGATACAAGCTAGAGTTATCTGAAAGGGGGGACTTGCAATTGAGAAAATGGCTCCGTAAGATCAGACTGTAGGCAAGACAGGAGAACATGTTCTTAGTGATTGATGCGGGAAGGCTCGGCCCATTGTGTGATACCAGTCCCTGGGTTCTATAAGAAAGCAGGTGGAGGAAGTCAAGAGGAACAAGTCAATAAGCAGCACCCCTACATGGCCTCCTAAGACAGGCTCTTGCCCTGCTTGGGTTCCTGCCCTGACTTCCTTCAGTGATGAACTCTGATATGGAATCCTATGGTCATGGTGTTTCATCACACAGGCACTAACCTCAAAACTTACTTGAAATGACCCCCTGCACTCTGTCTTCACTTCTACTAAGCAGTCAGCTTCAGATCTAAGAGGGCCAAGAGCACCACCAGGGAGTCCCCAGTGGCATAGGGGAGTCGCCTTCCTGGTATGTTTGTAAAAAGGACAGGAACCAAGCGACATCACTGGGTAGATGAAGCCTGATCTGGGAGCAACGCCAGGACCAGAAAGAGCAAAGAGTTGCTCACCTTCATCACTGGGTGCTAGCCACCAAGAAGTCACCTGTGCCAAAAGGTTACCTGCCACCACGCTCGACCCCTATATACACACGCAAGCCACCTAAGAGCCACAAGAAGAGAAGGTGGCAGAACCCGGGCCTGTGCTTATTGAGAAGTGTTTTGATGGTACACATGTGGCCTTATGTAAAGGTCACACGGCAAGTGACGTTGCAGCAGCCCTGAGATGCTGCCAGTTTACCCACAAGTAGCATTCACAGCCCCTGGCACAGCTTGGCCATCAGGTGTGTCACAGGTCAGCAGCAGCAGTGACCAGCACGCTGCAGCTGTTGGTGACTGAAAAGAATACCATCTGGTCTGCAAGCAGAGTGGCCCCACAGGTCGGTCTCCCATCACAGAGTCCTGCAGCTGACCTGCTCCGGGGCAGCAGGGCCTGGCAGGGGTGTGAGGGAACAAATGTCCCTCCCTTAAACCTGGTGGTGGCTTCATGGGTGCTCACAGGGGAAGCTTGCAATGTTCAAAAGTCACCCAGCTGTAGCTGTCCTGTGGTTCAAGACAAAGTGAGAGGATGGAACCAAAGGAACAAAACCCACTAAACCCTGCCAAGGCCAACCACCCCCATTTCTGATAGAGGACCGGAGAGGGGAAGTGACTCATTTCAGGTTACAAAGTAAAGAGCCCCATGTTAAGTCTGCCCTTCCTCCTCGCCCCTCCTCCAGGCTGTTCTACACTGTCTGTCTCCACCCCCACACCTCCATACCAGAAGCCCCAAGGCTGCCCAAGTTACCCGGAAGAGTCAAAAGCACAAAGTGCCAATCTGAGTAATGTCACCTGAGGCACCTGGTGCTGTGTCCAGGATTTGCGCATCCCTCCCAGGTCTCACCCAGTGGGACTCTTCAAAGGAAGAGGCTCGGGGCTGGAGAGATGGCTCAGTGGGTAAGAGCACTGGCAGTTCTTCCAGAGGACCTGGGTTCAATTCCCAGCACCCACATGACAGCTTACGACTGCCTGTTAACTCTACCTCCAGGGTATCTGAGACCCTTGCAAAGACATACATACACACACACACACACACACACACACCTCTGTTTGCAAGGTTAAATTAAGTATGCTAAATTAAGTATGTATGCAAGTGTTCTATCCTTGGTTTTAAATTGTCTGCCCACCTCCTTTTCACCCCTAGGCTGACCTTGAACTTGCTGGTAGCCAAGAATGACCCTGAACTTCAGACTTTCCACCTCTCTGGTTTATGTGGTGCTGAGGACCCAGTGAGCTATATCCCCAGTCCCCGACTCTTTTTTGAAGGGCTTCCAACTGCCTGGCTTAAACCCAGCTTTCTTGCTAAAGCAGGCTGGAAACAGGATTTAGTTTAAGCTGCTCCATGTTCTGCAGCAGCCTGGCCCTCCCGAGCCTCAGTTCCTCCTCCACAAACAGGAAGAGAAACAATGCCACATGCTGAGGCCGTAATGAGGGTCTTGGAGTCTGCACTGAGCCTGCATGTTTGCTGGGTGCGCCCAGCACTGGACAAGTGCTGACTGGCCCTCAGCTGACTTGTGAGCGATGTAGCTTTCCCTTCAGCCTCAAGGCTTCAGGGGAGCTTAGGGTTTAGTGGCTGGGCCCTTTCCTTGTTCTCCAGAGTTTATTTTCAATGAAGGGCAGCCCTGGGTAAACATGGAAGGTGCTGGTTATGTCCACCAAGTGGCAATCCCCAAAGCTGGGCTGGGGAGAGCTGCAGAGAAGTTGCAAGCCTGCTAGGGAAGAGAGGTGGCTTCCACTATACCAAAGGCCAAGCAGAACAATGAATACCACTCACTGCTCCCTGAAACCTATGCTGGCTTAATACTCACTATGGCCATCACTTGCCCATACCCTGGAAGGCCAAATTCCAGTGCTGTGTCTCTCTCTAACAGAAGAGGAGCAGGGGCTCCAGGAGGCCCCAAAAGCAGTATTCAGTAGCTCTGACCCTGTTCTCCATTCTGTGAAAGAGGAGAGGAAGAAAAAAAGGATCTCCCAGCCATATTCACCAGCCATCCAAGGGTCTGCCTAAGTCCCTAGAGCATGAAGATAAAGACAGTGACAATGTCCCACCATGGACACCAGAATTCATGGGGAACCAACATAGCATCTCAGCACTGTTGTAGGTTAAGGCTCTGTGATTGCTTTGGGACCATTTGGAACCCATAAAAAATCTCCCCGCTATACAGGGCGGGAGAGTCTCTGCCACACGCAGCAGGGCATGAACAAGTCACCTGCTGGCAACAATCAAGTGCCTTTCACCAACTGGAATTCCCTAAGAATTCTAAGCCAAAGACCTCTGAGTGCTGAATAAAGGCAATTAGTCCCCAGCAGCCCTTCTTGCTAGGAAAAAGACAACCTCGCAGGGAGCTGAGCAGAAAGAAATCGAAGCTCACAGTGCACTCCACTGTCAGCTCTCCCGCCCCCTCTGGGCCCTCCTACACCTATTCAGATGTCTGAAAGACCAAGTCCTTAAAACCTGACCAGCAAGGTATAATTTACTCAAAAAGAGCAGGTTCTTAAAGCAGGCATGACTCATCGGAGAAGGATGAAGGCAACAGATGGATCAGAAGGTCAAGTTTCTGACAGCTTTGGATACAAAGATCCCCCTCCTGCTCAGGGAGAGAACCAAGAGCACACCACAGGTGGGCACGTCTCGATCTCTAGCAAGACAGAATGTGAGCAGACAGATGTCCCCAGATCCTGCTGTGCGCTGGTGTGGACCAAACCAACTCAGGGCAGTTGATCCCATACTGGGAAAAGGTTGTGAAATATTCTTATAACTGGGCAGAGATGTGTTCCATTTGTTTATGCTGCATTTGTTTAATTATATAAAGCTATGCTGTATCTGTTTCACCTTGCCTGCCTAAGGAACCTGATTGGTCTAATAAAAAACTGAATGGCCAATAGCTAGGCAGGAGAAAGGATGGGGGGGGGACACTCTAGGCTCAAGAAGAAGGAAGAAGGAGAGAATGACAAACACACTGCAGGCAGCTGTTGGCCAGCCAGCCAGAAACAGCAGAAAAGTAAGAAAAGGTAAAAAGCCCTGAGGCAAAAAATAGACAAAAAGAAAATGGTTAATTTAAGTTAAAAGAGTTAGTCAGACATCTTGAAATTTGCAGACAAATGAATGGAGCTAGAAAACATCATTTTGAGTGAGGTAACCCAGACCCAGAAAGATAATTATCACATGTACTTACTCATAAGTGGTTTTTAAACATGAAGGAAAGGAAACCAGCCTACAAATCTCAATCCCAGAGAACCTAGACAACAATGAGGACTCTAAGAGAGACATGCATGGATCTAACCTACATGGGAAGTAGAAAAAGACAAGATCTCCTGAGTAAATTGGGAGCATGGGGGCCTTGGGAGAGGGTTGAAGGGGAGGGGAGAGGCAGGGAGGGGAGAAGAGAAAAATGTAGAGCTCAGTAAAAGTCAATTTTTTTAAAAAAAAAGGAATTAGAAAAGAGTTAAGCTAGGCTGATCATTGAAACTAGTAAGAAGTCTCTGTGTCATGATTTGGGGAGCTGGCTGGTGACCCCAAAGAAAAAGCCTGGAACCAGGCGGTGATGGCACACGCCTTTAATCCCAGCAGTTGGGAGACAGAGACAGGCAGATCTCTGTGAGTTTGAGGCCAACCTGGCCTACAGAGTGAGTTCCAGGACAGGATCCAAAGCTACACAGAGAAACCCTGTCTGGACAAACCAAAAGGAAAGAATGAGAAAGAAAGAAAGAAAAAGCCTGGTACAGGAAAACATCCCCCTTCATAGCCATCTCTCTTAGCATGTGAAAAACTGCCTCTGTCTCCCAGATGTTCACCAAAGCCCTGACCTCATCTGGTCTGACCTCTGACCCCATCTACTTCAGGAAAGGGAAAGGGGTAGCAAACATACTCCATTCTCTGCTACCATGTCTGTGGCAGACATCACAAATCAATCGTGGCACCTTTTCCGTCAACATTCAACTTCAGAACCCTTCTTCATCCAGAGCCCAAGCAGTCCCTACCTATTGGTCAGCTAATGGGGTAGAGGTCAAATCCAGGCTGGGTCTTCATCTTCTGACTAATCAAAACTGCCCATGGCTGAGGAACCAGCTATGCAGCAAAACACTCACCTAACATGTGTGAGACCCTGGGTCTCCAGAACCACAAAGAGAGAAAGAGAAAGCATACAATTTCTTGTTCCCAGCCACATGCATGCTTGGGAATTTCATCCAAAGAATCAGTAAACAGAATTGTTTTAAAATGACAACACTTAGCCTCAAAGATGTTCGCTGTCAGCAAATACCAGATGTGTTCATAATTCAACAGAAAATGAATACATAAGTAAACAGGGCTCGCTTAATTGGCAGAATGCTTGCCTGGCATGCGCAGACCCCTGGGTTCCATCTCAGCACCGTATAAACAGGGTGCAGCAGCACACACCTATAACCTCGCCACTTAGGGAGGTAGAGGCAGGAATTCCAGGGGTCCAAGGACATCTCAACTGCATAGTGAGTTCAAGACAAGTCTCAGCACTATATACCAGCACTCCCCATAGACTGACATCCCATTGCTCAGAAGAGGAAACAGGGAAACAGGGAGGCGAGAGGCCAGAAACATGATCTTCGGGAGCTTCTGGCCAAGGCTGGCTGAGGTCCACAAGAGAAAGAAGGCACATGACTAACATTAGACTCATGTCTGGGGTGGGCACTCACGGAGCAGGGCCTGGCTACTGAGCCTAGGGGCCACACAGGCACAACCGTGTGTGGTGCAGGCCTGTTGTAAAAGGGACTTTGTAGAGACAACCAGAAGACAGAAAATGGAGAGGCACCGAGAAGGGGACAGGCAAAGCCTGCAGGACACACACCCAGGGAGCTTGGCCTTGGAACACTATGAGCAGGCCTCCCACCTTCAGGGAGCTGGCAAGCAGGAGTTCCATGGTTCTGCGGTGGGCATGACTGCTAGGCAGCTGGCAAGGGTCACACACAGCCATGCTGACCATGGGCTAGGAGTAGGTCTAGAGTCTAGTGAGGGGCAGCAAGCCACGGCTGGCACAGCACAGTCTTTTGGTTGAAGCAGCTTCGTGTACATGCTGGACCTTGAGCAAAGCCAGTCCAGGCTCCCCACTGTTTCAGATGATGCCTCACCTTCAACATGGTTTCCCTTTGGTAAGTTAAGTAAGATGGCTCGGCAGGTAAAGAAGCCTGCTGCCAAACCTGTAACCTGAATTTGATCCCAATCCCCAAAACCTACATGGTAAAAGGAAAGAGATCCCATGACAGTGCCCCCTGACCTACACACACACACACACACACACACACACACACACACACACACACATCATGCACATATATAGAATATTTTTAAACTCAATAAATTAATACAAAGAAACAAAAGAGCGCACGAGAGCGTTTTGCAAGGCAGTCCTGATCCACTCTCTGATGCCAGGCCTCTCTGATGCCAGGCAGCCTGGCCTGGCACCGGGAAGTCTCCCCTGCCGGCCACCACATTGTCCCCACAAGCCTGCCGAGGCACCAGAACAATAGGCAGACAACAGTGCGGCAGGGCGATCTCAGCCAGTGAGCTGTCTGTCCGCTCAGCACATTCCCCAACTCAGGGCAGTCAACTCAGCCCAGCTTCCTGCAGTCTCTGCTGCCCTGCCGCTGGTGGAGAAGGGGACTTCTGTCTAGTTTTCCCAGGACCTTTCAGTGACCTTTCTGACTTCCAGTCCCAAGCGGGCCCCAGTCTCCAATCCTCCTGCCTCCACACTAGGGTGCCTAGGTTACAGGCATGCACCTCCATCTGGCCAGGAATCCTAGCTCCTCATCTGAGTGACACCAGCATACCTCAACTCCCATCATGCCTCTGGACTGGATGGAACCTCAGGGTAGCTCAAACCATAAAGCCCTAGTCCCACCCACAGATGGCAGTCAGGGTTCTCTGAAAGGACCCGACTATCACAGAGGTAGCGGGCATCTCTCTTCTGGGGTCCAGACCTTGAAGGGTCACCGAAGCCTGGATGTTCCTTCCGCTGGGCAGAGGATGGCCAAATCCAGAGAGAAAGAGAACAAACTGGAAAGCTCCCTGAGCCTGGATCCAGCCACGAGAGAAGCCAGGTCCCCAAGTCACCCCCACTTACAGCTCTACTTTGCCACTGTAACCATTCAGGGTTCGCAGAAACCCGGGGCTGGGACTGCAGCTCGGCCCCGGCTGGAACCTCTGCACCACGAAACAAGCATGCAATAAACAACTAAATGAACAACAGTCTAGTCATGTGTGGTGGCTCAATGTCACACTCAAACCCAGAGGCAGGAGTCTGAGGGCACACTGGGGTACAGAATGAGGCCCTATCTCAACAAAATTAAATTAAAATGAGATAATAATGGGGCCAGCAGATAGCTCAGTGGGTAAAGGTGCTTGAGGTGAATCCGATGAATTTGATCTCTGGAGGTCAAGAAAAGACAGAGAGAACGCACTCTGTAGTGCTGTGCACATACACTCGGTGTTGCACGTGCGCGTGTAAACAGAAGGAAAGCCAGAAGGAGAGAACGGACTCTGTAGTGCTGTCCACATACATTCAGTGTTACATATATATGTGTGTGTAAACAGAAGGAAAGCCAGAAGGAGAGAATGGACTCTGTAGTGCTGTCCACATACACTTGGTGTTCCACATGGGGCACACACACACACAAACGCAACAGAATTAATTAAAAACCCACTTTAAATGCAATAAAGCTGACCCTCATGCTTATAAGTCCTGGAATCCCTCCTAGGGTTCTACAGAGGCCATCCAGCAGGGGCTGAAAGCTGCTCAGACAGTAAGATGCTCACATAATGACCTCAGTTTAATCCTTAGGACTCATAGGGAAAGGAAAAAGCTGGGTATGGTCAGGCTCCACCTTGACTCCAGCACTCAGGAGGCAGAGACAGGGGAATCTTTGACTTCCAGGTCAGACTAGTCTTAGAGTAAGTTCCAGGACAGCCAGAGCTATATAGCAGAGAGAGCCTGTGTGCTGGCTAGATTTATGACACTTTTCACAAGCGATAGTCATCACAGAGGAGGAAGCCTCAATTGAGATTATGTCTCCATAAAATCTAGCTGTATGAAAATCTGTAGGACATTTTCTTAATTGGTCATTGATAGGGGATGCCCAGCCCATTGTAGGTGGCACCATCCCTGGGCTGGTAGTCCTGGATTCTATAAGAAAGCAGGCTGAGCAAGCCACAGGAGCAAGTTGGTAAGCAGCAGCCCTCCACGGCCTCTGCATCAGCTCCTGCTTCTAGGTTCCTGTACTGTCTGAGTTCCTGTCCTGACTTCCACCAGTGATAACAGTGATGTAGAAATGTAAGCCAAATAAATAAAGCTTTTTCTCTCAACGTGCTTCCCGTCATGGTGTTTCATCACAGCAATAGCAATCCTAAGACTCCCTGTCTCAAAAAAATACTTTTTAAAGGCAGCCAGTGTGTCAGTCAGGGAGCCAACGGAAGCCAAGGGAAAGTACCACATCTTTAGTTTGTTTTTGTTTCATTTTATGTGTACGGATATATTGCTTACATGGATGTCTGTGCATCACACACATGCAGTGCCCATGGAGGCCAGAAGAGGGTCAGATCCCCCGGGGCTCCAGGGGCAGAGGGTTTGTGAGCTCCCACATGAGTGCCAGGAACCAAACAGGCTCTCTGGAAATGCAGCCAACGCTCTTCGTCACTAGCCATCTCTTCAGTCCCATTGTCTGTCTGTCTGTCTGTCTGTCTGTCTGTCTGTCTTTCTTTCTTTCTTCCTTTCTTTCTTTCTTTCTTCCTTTTTTCCTTCCTTCCTTCCTTCCTTCCTTCCTTCCTTCCTTCCTTCCTTCCTTCCTTCCTTGAGACAGGGTTTCTCTGTGTAACAGCTCTGGCTGTCCTGGAACTCGCTCTATAGACCAGGCTGGCCTCAAACTCAGAGATCTGACTTCCTCTGCCTCCCAAGTGCTGGGATTAAAGGTGTGAGCCACCATCGCCCTGCTCCATCATTTTTCTTTGCACATGTCACTTGGTCATGAGCAACAGTCAGCCTGAAGGATTGAAGGGCTGGCTACATCTACTCTGGTCACTGAAACAGTAGTTCGGATAAACTAAAAGAAGGAAGGCCTCTGGCCTCTAGGTTTTGGGAAATCCTTCTGCATGCTCATCTTGCTTCACCAATACAAATTCAGATTTCCCTTTCTTCTGGTGGCTCCTTACCCAAACCCACAAACAACCTCACCATGTATGGTGTGCTGTGGACACAGCTACTGTCATGTTTTAGTTACCAAACTGTGACAACGTGCCCCACTGTCAATCATCAGGTGAACGTGCACCAAGCAAGCACGAGTAGTGTCCCCGTTACAGATGCTGTCCTGGGAAGGAGGATCCCATCTGCTCCCCTAGGTCCCCATGGCCACTGCCGGGGAGCCATCCATGCTGGGACAGGCAGTAGTCTCCATTCTGGTCATTTTGTCAGCTCCCTTCTCTGTGGACTGCCGGCTGTGAAGAGCTGGATGTTCAGCCGCCATGTTATTAGGTATGGCAGTCAAGGTGGCAGAGTCCACCCCATAGCCCCCCCATCCCAACTGGAAGGTGACCCTTGGGGACATGCAGCAGACCACATTACCTGGACCACCTCCTTCACCAGTGTCTTGTCAGTCCCTGTCTTGGCTCGCTGCAGCCCACTCACGTCCTCCCCTATCCACGTGATGAGGGCAAACTTGGACCTCTTGCTCATGGCATCGCCAGTGGTAAAGCGCACAAAGGCAAACAGCCGGACGTCATCTGTAGCCAAAACAAAGAGAACGTGGTACTCAGTAAGGACTTCCTGACACCGTCTCCCTGAGGAGAGGCCACAGGTGTGCCCAGTAAGAAGGCGGAAACAACTGTGTGCCCACAGACCTCGGCAGCATCCTCTCCGATGCCTGCTTCACAGAGGAGAAGTGGAGGCATAGCCTGGCCACGTGGCAGTTGATGGTGAGACACGGAGCTGGAGGAATGCTGGGATTTGTGCTCAGGCCTCCCTGGCTATCACCTCTACGACCTTCATGGGCCAAGACTCAAACCATGAATGTTATTTTGAGATAGACAGCCACCACTTCAGGCTGGGAATGTGGCTCGGTGGGTAGAGGGCTCGCCTAGTGCACCCGAGGCTCTGGGTTCAATCCCCCGGCACCTCCTAAACCTCTATGCCTGCAGCCCCAGCATTTGGGAGGTAGAGGCAGGAGGCTCAGAATTCAAGGTCAGCTTGGCCTACAGGAGGTACTGTCACAGAAAACCAAAGTTGCCAAATCACCTGTAAGGTTCTACCCAGAATGGGAACACCACTCTGGAGAGACAAGAGCCAATGCAAGCAAGGGCCTATGACGGGACAGTGAACTCCATGACATCGTCCAACTGGAAAGTCAGGTGATTTAGGCTGCTTACGCCATGCTTGTTCGTTTTCAAGGAAACTTCTTGGGCGGTTGCTGCACTGAGCTACGTTAGAGTTCTATGGTTACTCTGCAGTCTCTCCCAAAACCCATGCCAAGCACAACCTCACCAAGTTCCATCTTCCATTATCCGCTCCCCACACTTCATATGAGAGGCAGTGGTAGTGTACACCTTTAACCCCAGCACTCAGGAGGCAGCGGCAGGTGGATCTCTGTGAGTTTGAGCCCAGTCTCATCTACAGAGCAAGTTCTGGGACAGCAAGGGCTGCTTCACAAAAACCATCTCAAAAAACCAAGGGGGAAAACAAAAGAAAAGAAAAGAAAAGAAAAGAAAAGAAAAGAAAAGAAAAGAAAAGAAAAGAAAAGAAAAAGGGAGAAAAGGAGATGTAGGAGTGGATAAGTCACTGTGGTGCGGGTGTGCCATGATTTACAGGGTGTATACAATACCCCCGGCCTCCACCACTAAAGACCAGAGCATTCTCAGCACACTCTCAGCTGTCCCCCAGGGACAGAACCACCTGTCCACTTGCAGGGGCGCAGGGAGGCAATCCATGAAGGCAATATTCAATTCAATGTACAGAGGTCAGAGGACAGAGGTCAGAGGTCAGAGGACAATTTTGCACAGTCTGTTCTCTTCGTTCACCATGTTGGTCCCAGGGGTTGAACTCAGCCTGCCAGGCCTGGCGGCAAGCACCCACTTGAGCTATCTCGCCAGCCCAAGCAGTTTGTACTTGCATGACACTAATGGAGGGATAGTCTACATTTTTTATTTTTTCTTCAAAATCTAAATGTCTGACAGTTGGAAACTTACAAAAATGTCACTGGGAAAACAGTGCGCCCAAGCATGCGCATACACATCATTTTAAAGGACACAACTGTGCAGCCATTGCTGTAGCCTAATTTCAGAACGTTCTCATCAACCAAAAAGGACACTCAGACCCAGGAACAACTGCTCCCATGTTCACATGGGCCCCAGCAACCACTAAACCTGTCTGTCTCTGTATTTGCTGAGATCACTGATCTAGACAGTCACATGAGTGATATCATATCACACGTGGGGGACCAAGTTCTCTCACAAATAAAACACTGTGTTCTCCGGGTTCACCTGTGTGCTATGCACCTGTGTGTGTGTGTAAACATGTGCATGCGTGTGCATGGTGGTCAGAGTACAACCCCAGGTGCTGTGCTTCAGGTGCTGTCTGTCTGTCTGTCTACTTTGTTTTTTGAGACAGGGTCTCCCACTGGCCTGAAACTGAGCAAGTGTGCTAGGCTGGCCAGCCAGTGAACTCCAAGGATACACCTGTCTCTGCCTCCCCAGTGCTGGGATTACAAGTGCATAGCACCATGCTGGCTTGATGCGGGCTCTGGGAAAGGAACACAGAGCCTCAAGCCCTTCACTGAGCGAGCTAGCTCCGAAACACCCTTTATTTCTATGTCTCCCTCCGGATCCAAAACATTCCATGGTATGATTATCTACCCATCATCTGATGGACATCAGAGCTGCTTCCAAAATGGCAGCTCCACACTCTGCCCATCGTCTGGGGAGAGGGGACATTCGCACTATAGACCTAGGTGGCCCACCAGACAGAAGCTTCCATCTGAAGCTCCTGTCCTGGTGCAGGGCTGCCAGGGTGCTCCTGTGTGGCCTGGGGTTAACTTTGAACTCTTGAAGATGAAGGCTGCTAGGTTATAGGGGCATAGGCCTTGCGGCTGATGCAAAGGGGACATGAGCAGCTGAGTGCATTTCCCAGCATGAGACAAGCGGGGGTATGGACAGTGTTGTAGGCACTGTGTCCCAGTAACCAGCACTGAGAAGTTTGACTGAATTTCACCCTTGGCCTATAGGGGAGGCAGGCACCCATCCCAGTCACCTCCCTACCAGCCTTCACACAAAAGACCACCAGTGTCCGTTTCCACAGCAACGGCTTCCCAGTTCTACAGTGCCCGTGTGGACTCTGGGGCCCAGCGAATGTGGGTCGCTGCCAAAGGCTCTGTGTGGGGCAGTGGCTGGAGCCCCTGACCTCACTCTCCATTCATCCAAGCGCAGAGCCTTCCAGGGGCGTCAGCTCTCCCTGCCTGCCTCTTCTCATGTCACTCTCCTGTAGTGTGGGTCAGATTTCCCGCACCACAAGGGACTTTCACAAGGTGGCCCTCTCAAGTCTGTCTCTCACCCATTTCAGATACTCCAGTCACCCCCAGCCACCACAGTTCTTTTTTATTTATTTTTTTCTTTTTTGATTTTTGAGACAGAGCATCTCTGTGTAGCTTTGGAGCCTGTCCTGGCACTCGCTCTGTAGACCAAGCTGGCCTTGAACTCACGGAGATCCACCTGCCTCTGCCTCCCAAGTGCTGGGATTAAAGGCATGCACCACCACCATCTGGCTCTTTTTAAATTTTTATTTAATTGTATTTCTTATTATGAGTGTATGTAAGTAATGTGGGGTATGCATATAGAGGTCAGAGTCAGTTCACTCTCCTGCCACCTTTATGAAGTTCTGGGGATTGAACTCGGGTTGTCAGAATTTGTGTGGCAATCACCCATTGAGCCATCCTGCCTACTCCTTGATTTTCTTTGAAATTCCCTAGCAAACATCCAGTAAATCTTGTGTCCTAAGGACTAGCCTATGAACAGAAAGTAAGTCACACCCGTCCCCCAAAGGCACTGGGAACCTTCCAGAACCCCACACTGACTTCATTTAAACAACCACGGGGGAGGGAGGCAGCCACACATGGAGTGACTGGCTGAGTGCTTATCCAGCCGCAGTTTGCTCAGGAAGACTGCTGACAGGCACATTTTCGGAAATCCAAGTGACACTGCACTTACAAGTGCTGGACACTAGAGACCTGGCCAGACAGGATGTCAGCTGAGGCCGGACAGAAGGCCTGTGGGTCCCAACAGCATTTTTACCACTTCTTCAAAGCCCTGGACCGTCCCTGTCACTCTGACAGCTTGGGAGAGCAGGCGGCCCTTTGGGGAAGTCCACGTCCACTCCTTTCTCCAAACATGAGGGCTCAGAAGCTGTCAGAGCCCACACCCACTTCTCAAACAGAAGCACGGACAGCAGGCGGCTGAAAAGCAGGGGGAACTCCTCCATGTACGCACATGCGTGTACACACACACGATAAGATGGTAAACTAGCCAGAAGGCTGGCGCCCGGGCCTGCTGGCATCCCCTCAGTGATACTCTGTTCCCGGTGAGACTTGGTTGGTGAGGAACTAGAACTTGCTTCCCTGCTGTAGTCTAGAACCGTGGTTCTCAATCACGGTACAGTCCCGGCCTTTTGACACACAGAACCCCAAAGGATGTGTGCTTGGACAAACTGGGAACTCTGGGGGATGGCTCAGGAGTTGAGCTTGAACAAGCCCCTGGGGTGACTCTGATGGGCCAAAACTTGAGAGCCACTATGGAAAGAATAAGGCAAGGTGGGCATGGAGGGCTCCAGTATAGGGATGGCACACTGCAGCTGGTAGGAACAAGAGATGGGACGAGCGAACTCCAGGGTGGTAAAGCAGAAGTACTCAGAGCCCCACCCCTTCTCCTGCCCCACATCCCCCTCATTTTAAGGAAGTGATCAGGCCAAGTCTTCTGCAGGGCCTAGTCCCCCTTTTTCACACGACCCTCTGCAGGATCAGAGACATAACCATCAAAGGTGACAGGACTGTCCCTGAGACTCACCCTGCCCTTAAAGCTATAGCAGGAAAAGGGGCCACTGACCAGTGTCATAGGCAATCTAGACTGGCCTCAGAATACCTCACTGCTCACCTACTGTGTCAAGAAGCCTTCATCCTGATGACCAGGGCATGTATTACAAATCCACTTTAATCCCATCTCACGAGGGACATTGCTGAGAGCAAGATGAGACCAGGCCCATGCTGGAGGGTTGGCACAAGTTCTGTACCCTCCCCAAGTTCTGTACCCTCCCCAGGTATGCCAGGCCCAGGGTGACTGCACAGGACACTCCATCTCCAATTCAGGAACTGTGATACCCTCCTCATATCCAGAGAGCTTCCCTCAGGAAAGCCACAGGGTTAACTAGACCCTGCCCAGAGAACCTTGGCCTGCATCTCCTCACAGGCTGATCTCTAGGAAAGCTGTGCAACAGCCAGTACAGGCTCCTGCTTGCAAGGCTACTAAGCAGCCCAGAACAATAGTAGGGAGCCAGTGGACATGCTCAGTGCACTGTCTATCTGACCCAGGGCACTGCCTGACCCTGGGCACTGCCTGACCCAGGGTACTCACTTCCTGACCCAGGGTACTCACTTCCTGACCCAGGGCACTGCCTGACCCTGGGCACTGCCTGCCTGACCCAGGACACTGCCTGACCCTAGGCACTGACTGACCCAGGACACCATCTGACCCAGGTCACTGACTGATCCTGGGCACTCACTCCCTGACCCAGGGCACCGCCTGACCCAGGGCACCGCCTGACCCTGGGCACTGCCTGACCCAGGGCACTCACTTCCTGACCCAGAACACTGCCTGACCCAGGGCACTGTCTGACCCAGGGCACTAGCTGACCCAGGGCACTGTCTGACCCAGGGCACTGGCTGAACGAGGGCACTGTCTGACCCAGGGCACTGTCTGACCCAGGGCACTGGCTGAGTGGTGCTCCGTCGGGTTACTGCTGCCTCTGCCTGCTTTCTTCTCATGTCCCTTCTCTTCATGATAGCCTCTACCACCATTCTCCTGCCAATGTGTCCTCTCCCCACCTACGCTCCCTCCACAAATCTACCTTCTCCCCACCTGTGCCTGCCCTTCCAGGCTCCCTTCTAGTCTAGGAAGAGGGAAGGATTCAGGCAATGAGGCAAGCAAGGACGGAGTCCCTAGCAGGAGTAAAGAAGAGAGCCAGCTGGGGTTCAGGCAGGGGCTGCTGGGCAGGGACGGCACTAGGGATGTAGGAGGAACAGTGACAACAAAGGACGAAGGGACCATAAAGGGGGGATGGGAAAACGGATCACAGAGGGAAGTCAGAATTTCTGCAAGCTACAAAGACAGGTTGTGTCAACGATATCTCCGAGAGAACATAGCATACGTTGACCGCTGACCAGTGACCGTGCATACTGATCTCCCCTCCCACCAAATTCAAAGTCTCAGTGGACTCTTAGGTTGACTAATCCCATCCTCTCTCCCTCCACCTCTCACGGGAGTCCCCCCAAACTGACCAAGGCCCAGCCTTCTTGCAAAAGTCTCCTGCTATTCCCCAAAGCCTGGCCTAAAGCTTCAGGACCAAGGAGCTGCCATATACCACTCTATACCATTCAACGAGCTTTAAGGGACTCCCCTCATCATGTATGACACACACTACGTGTAGAACAAACAGAAGTATGAATGAGCGAAAATAAAGCTGCACACGGGAGGGGTTCTGAAAATGCCCTATCCTTTGATCAAGAGCCTTACTCTTCAGCCAGGGCTTCCCTGAAACTCATTATGTAGCCCAAACTAGCTGCAAACTTGCAGCAATGCTCCTGCCTCAGCCTCCCAAGTGCTGTCATTGTAGAAGTGACCCACCAAACCCGGCATCTTTTAAACATGAGAGCCATCTGTCCAGTTCTCATGTCCCTGTGCCAGGGAGGCAAAGGCAGTGCATAAATGAACCATGGGTCAACAGAAAGGAGAGAAAAAGAGAATGGCTTTTGCTATCTCTGCCCTGAGGCTGAACTTCAGAGCAAGAAGGAGAAAGCAGAAGGATGCAGCCCAGAGACCCAGCAGCTCACACAACTGGTGACCTTCCTCACAGCCTGAGAAGTTGTGCAAACAAAGCACAGAAAGGGGAAACCGCCCCCACACTAAAGAGCTGAGCAGTCATCTTCAGAAGGGGAGGAGCCTGCAGGCTGGAGAGAAGGCTGCAGACTGGAGGGGAGGAAACTGCAGTCGGGATGGGGGGGTATAGGCTGGTGGGAGAGCAGCAGTTGGGGTAGGGAAGTGAGGGGACTGTAGGCTGGAGAAGAGGAGGCTGCAGCTGGGGTGGAGGACTGAGGGAGATACAGGGTAGAGGGGAGGAGACTGCAGTTGGGGTGGGGAATGGAAGGTGCAGGGTGGAGGGGAAGAGGATGCAGCCCAGGTGAAAGGTGGGGGTAGAGTGCAGGCTGGAGGGGAGGAGGCAGCAGTTGTGGGGGATGGTGGGGGGGGGGTGAAGGGTGGAGGGGAGGAGACTGCAGGCAGATGGTGAGTGCTGCAACCCCAGGAAGCTGGGAGGAAGCGGAAAGAACTTTGACATCCTGCCAAAGCCCAGAGGCAGGCGCTGGACATTGGAATTGCATCCTGGCTCCTGTAGGGCCACGCAGAGGGCACAGCTCCAAAGGGGATGAGGATCTCTTTCCATCACAGGGGAAGGAGGCTGGCATAGCCCACATTCATATGACAGAAGCTGTACTACTGAAGGCACACCTCTCCTCCTCCTCTCAGCCCTCACCATACTCTGTGAGTACAGTGTAGGATAAATACATATTGTATATATACTTTACATATACTATATATACATATAGTATATATATATATATACTCTATCCTATACATATAGTATATATATATATACTCTATCCCTAGCACCAGAACATGAATGAAGGAAGGAAGAAATGGGTGGATGGGTGAGTGGATGGGTGGGTGGATGGATGGATGATGGATGGTCAGACAGATGGATGAGGCCAAAAGGTGGGAATCACAGGCTGACCTGAAATTGCTAGGTAACACATGGCCTCTCTGTTCATGAGCACACAGCAGCCCCTGGTTATCCAGGACAAAACAAATGCACTAGCACCCTCTGGTCCCAAACACACACACACAGAGAGAGAGAGAGAGAGAGAGAGACAGACAGACAGACAGACAGACACAGACAGACACAGACATATTTTTAAAGACAGGAACTCATACCACCTCAACCTCATTTGTAGCAAGAATGACCTTGAACTTCTGATCCTCCTGCCTCTACCTCCTGAATCCCAGGAGTAAGACATAAACCTAGTTTATATTGTGCTGGGAGTGAAACCCAAGGCTTTCTGCATACTTGGCAATTATTTTACCAACAGAGCTATATCCCTGGCTTCTCGGGAGGCTGAGGCAGGAAGATTGCAAGTTCAAAACTCATCTGGTCAACTTAATGAGATTTATTTGAAAATGAAAAGCAAAAACATGGCTTGGATATGGCTCAATAGGAGTCCAAATGGCCCCAGGGAACAAGCTGACCCAGAGATTAAACTGCAGATGGTCCCAGGCTTTCCCAGCACAAAGCACAGGTGTTGGCTCTCAACAGTCTTCTTCATCCTCCTTAAAAGAAGATCAAGCGCTGAGTGCACCTAAGCAAGGCACCCTAGGGCCGGTGTGACTGCTGAAGCACCAGCAGCCACTGCAAGCACTGGTTTGTATTCTTGGATTTGCTCTTTGTGGCTTTGCTAAGCAGTCACTGGACAAGCATGCAGCCAACCTGTGATTCGGAGACTACTGAATAAGACACAATCCCTACTCTCAAAAAATCGTCAAACTAAGAGTGCCACCCAGACAGCGGTTACTTGGTTGTTACTGGAACATCAAAGGAAGAAGGAAATTGGCTCTTTCTGGGGGCTGTGATCAAGGATGGCCTCATGGATGGGGTCATACTTAAAAGCTAAACTGGTCCAGAGAAGGTGTCCTGTAGCCCAGGCTGGTCTTGGAACTGTATAGTCAAGGATGACCTTGAACTCCTGATTGTCCTGCCTCTACCTCCCAAGCAACTGAATGACTGGATTACGACAGGCACCACTATATCCGGTTTGTGCAGCAGTGAGAACTGAACCCAGTGTCTCCTGTACCCTAGGCAAGCACTTTACCAGTAGAGCCGGAGCCTGGAAGGCTGCGTCATGTTCTTCTTAGTCCCAGGACCCAGCTGGTGTCTGGCACATGGCACACTCTCAGGAAGAGCCTTGAACAGTCACTTCTGTGGTCTCAAGAGCTTTCCGTTCTTATTGTCAACTGTTTAGTGCCGTGGGAGGTGCCATTCCCCACGGGTACTGTCAGTGTGACTTCTATCCCCAGGGAACAAGCAGGAGATGCAGAGAGATCTCAGGGGCCACCTAGCAGCTGCCAGCACTTGCACACTGGCCTGAAACCAAAGGGCATGGAGTGGTTGAAGCATCCATGCACAACTGCTGGCCTGAGTGAGGCTGTGAGGTGGGGGACATGCCCCCTTCGTCCATCACTGAGCAAGATCACACAGGAGGGCGTAGCCGCTCTAGCCAAGGGGATGTGAAGTCCCCTCTCAGTCTCCAGGCAGTAACACTGTCCTCGATGGACTCAGGTGACAGAAACAAGCCCTTGGACTGTTCTGACACATAGCAAGTTTTGCAAGGGGCCAGACAGCTCAGCATAAAGGTTCACACCTGTTATTACGATATTCTAATGGCTAAAGCAGGAGGATTGTGGCCCTAAGGCTAGCCTGTGCCACGTGGAGAGACTGGAGAGACCATGCTAAAAAATGGGAGGGAAGAAAGGAGCCAGTGAGATGGTAATGAAGATAAGAACACCAATGGTAACCATGGCAACCACAGGGTGCAACAGAGACTGTGGAGCTACAGGAAAGGCTGGGTGCTGGAGGATGCACCTAAAGCCACAGAGCCAGTCCCAGGGAATACAGGTCTCTGGACAGGCAGAACCCGCCCTGGGGACCAACGACAAGTAGGGCCACAGGGTGTGCAGCTGGAGGACCCCAGTTTCCCATTATGGCTTGGGCTGCTCCAGCTGGATCCGACCGCTCTCCATCACAGCCTCACTTTATCACTATCCTCTACCATCTTGGCGGGGGGGGGGGCTCCCCTCTTTCTTTGCAATTTAAACTTTATTTGATTTTATTTTTTAAAATTTCTTATCCATCAGAACCAGTGGCGGTGACCTCATATGGCAAAGGGAACACTACCAATGTAATTTGGTGGAGGATTGGATGAGGGATGACCCTGGAGTACTGGCTTGGCTAAATGCTATCACTAGGTCCTAAATGGAGAAAAGGGAGGTAGCAGGGTCAGGACCAGGAGCTGGCATGAGAAAGAAAAGGAGAGAGCCAAGGGCCCAGGAAGGTCACCATTAGCGACTGTTCTTACTAATACTATCGACTTGCTCATTATTGGCAAGGACGAGCAGAAATAATAGAAGACAAAAATCAAACAACAGTGAGTGCAAGAGAGATCGATGGGAGATCAGCAAAACTGGAAACACTATCAGAGCCTAGAAGTGGTGTGAGACCATGAGTCCCAGGCCAGCCAGAGCTGCCCAGACCCTGCCTCCATAGAAATAAACAATAAACAAGCCAGGTCCGCTAGGGCAGGCTGTCAACTCAGTTATCAGGAAGGCTGAAATGGGAGAAGTCTAACTTCAAAACCATCCTGGGTAACTTGACAAGACTCTATTTCAGAATGAAAAGAGGAAGAAACGGTCTGGGGCTGCAGCTCCGTGGTAGCACTTCCCTGCACGCACGAGCCCCTAGGTTCAACCCTCAGGACTGCCCCCCCACACCAGATCTATTGCAAGTTAATTCCGAAACGCAGCGATGATATAAATATTAAAAGGCAATATAAAATCCCACTCTCGGAAACAGGCCTCTGGGGACTGACGCTCTGGGGCCGCCAGCCGACTCTGAAAGTAAGTAGGAGAGGCACTCTGGGACACAGGGTTGCAGGAAGATGCCTGGCACTGGGCCAAAGCAGTCACGTGGTCAGGGACGCTGACAGGGGCCATTTGCTCTGCACTGGTTACTAGGCTATCACTTCAGAAAGGGACAGTGGGACCTCCTGTGCAGGCTCAGCCCCCAGACATGGCTGGGGACAACCTAGGCAATGGGGGCTGTGGTGCTGCCCCCACACTCCTGTGTGCTCCCAACACAACACATCAGACAGACCAGGCTCTGGTCCTAGGCTCAGATCCCAGCAGAGATAGGAAAGTGTATGTGGGCGTGGCCTTCGATATTGCCTCCTGCTCCAAGGAGTGCTGGCCTCCAGAACACTGGGCTACTCTGCTTATGGCCTGTCCACAAAACTGCTGACTGCTTGACTCCACAAAGATGCAGCCTCGGGCCATGCAGCCCTAAAGTTTGAAGACACCTCTCAGCCAATGAAGCGGGGGGGGGGGGGGGGTGTTAAAACAGTAGGAGTGTGCTCCAGCTTCCTAGCGGATCCTCAAGGGTCCCCGCAGAGTGCCATTTGGGGTACCTACACCTTCACCAGCTGACTTTACTGCTTCTCCTCCCTTCTGCCTCACCCAACCCACACCCTCATTCTTGCTTCCTGAGGGTCTCTATTCCTCCAACCCCGCCCTGGCCTGCACTCAGCTAATTTAAAACTGCCCAGGAGAAAACCAAGCAGGCTGGTTGGACAGAAAGTGGCTGAGGCTACAGGTTTAGACTGGCCTGAGCTGAGGCTAGCTCTTTTGAGGGACACACTGGGCACAGAGAAGCTAGATGACTTGCCAAGGTCACACAGCTCATGTGGAATAGAGATTGGAGGTCAGGCAGTATGGGGTTTCCTTCTTGAAGTGGAAACGGAAGGCTGGAGAGCCAGCTGTTACAGGAGAAGCCATGACTCAGGACACTCAAGGGAACAACACACTCATGAGGGGGGCGGGTGGGGGTAGTTCAGGCCATGGCTACCATGAACACCACCAAGATGAACCTCACTAAAACATGAAGTCTCTTCAGGACCTTGTCATGTCATGGGATAGTGCTCTCTCGCTCTCTCTCTCTCTCTCTCTCTCTCTCTCTCTCTCTCATTCACACACACACACACACACACACACACACACACACACACACACACGAGTGTATGCTATCTATATATGTGGTCAGTACCATTAGGACAAGGGTAACATTTACCCTGGGTCTTAACTAATGCATAGGAGCTTCCCTGGCAAGCAGAAAGAAGGATGACAGGGGAGGCAGGAAGACTGCCCACAAGGTCTAAGGAAGAGTGGGGTGGGACTGCGGTGGGCACTGCTTCAGCATGCCAACCGACCTTCGCTGGCCACCCCACATGGTGAAGGAAATGGGCAGGCTCTTTGCAGCAAAACGGAGGTAACGCTGCCTACAGGTTGTTTTGAGTCCCTTTTAGACAGGAGACATTTAGGAAAAGACCCCAAGTGTGCCAGGATCTAGGCACCAGTGAAGTCAGTGGTGTGTGTGATAGCTATCTTGCCGGTCCTGAAGTGCCTTCCAGGTCATTCTCAGTACAGGGGCCTTCCGGACAAAAGCCACAAGAGTGTCATGGGGGGGGGGGGGGTGCAGCACCAAAGTGAACTCAGAAAGTCACCCATGGCTGGAGGAGCAGGTCATGGGATCAAGGACAGGGCTCAAGTCAGTTTAAAGGCCTTATTCAGTAAAAGGAAGACTAGGCCACCAAGATGGGAGGAGCCCTGAGGGCTTTCAGACTGACTGGCAGGAAGGAGAAGGGACAGAAGGAAGAAAGGGTAGTGAAGACGCCCCAACCAGCTGGGCAGAGGGAGGGGGCAGGGTGGAGGGAGAGGGCAGGGCAGAGGGAAGGGGACAGAGTGGAGGGAGAGGGCAGGGCAGGAGGGGAACAGAGTGGAGGGAGGGGACAGGGCAGAGGGAAGGGGACAGAGTGGAGGGAGAGGCAGGGCAGGAGGGGGACAGAGTGGAGGGAGGGGACAGGGCAGAGGGAGGGGGACAGAGTGGAGGGAGGGGGCAGGGCAGATTAAGGGGCAGGGCGGAGAGAGGGAGCAGGGCTCTTTTCTGAAGACTAAGGTCTCTGGTGAGACCAGAAGAGGTAAGTAAATTGGGGTGGGGGAGACAAAGAGGCTGGGCATGGCAGCAGTTTGTGCCTTTAATCCCAGCAGACAAAAGCAGGTGGATTGCTATGACTTTGGGCTAGCCTGGTCTACATAACAAGTTCCAGGCCATCCAGGACTCCACAGTGAGAAAGTCATAAAATAAAATAAAATAAAATAAAATAAAATAAAATAAAATAAAATAAAATAAAATAGCAAGCAAGAAAATACAGCTGCGAAGGGGAGGCTGGGAGGTGTTTATAGAACCCAGGAAACCAGAAGGAAGGCTGCCGAGGTTGTACCAGCTCCTGAACGTGGAGATTAAAGGAGCTGCTCTCAAGAGAGGGGGCGTCAACTACTCATGACAAAGAAGACAGGGAGCTGCCAGCCTACACCAGCAAACATGGTCACAAACCCAAAGACATGAACAAACTTCACCAAGCCGTAAAGCCAAAGGGCTGACACAAAGCTCATGTACTCAGCAGCAGAATGTGGGGGGGCACCAGTGGAGACTGAACTGAACAGTATCCAAGCTACTCGCCACCCTTGAAGGTAACTGTCTACCAGAGTGGTGGCTTATATCTTAATCATGGTACTAAGGGGGATGATTTTAAGACTACCAGGCCAGCCTAAGCTATACAGTGAATTTGAGGCCAACCTTGGCTACAGTTTTAAGATCCTCTCTCAGAAGGAAAGAAAAAGAATTCAAATGGCTCAGGGCAGTGAACAGTCTGTAGAAATAGCTTCAAGCATGGCTGGATCAAGGGTGTAAGCAATGCCAACTTGTCTCCAACCCTGACCTTTGCCTGAGCTGTCCACGGGTTCTCTGTCAGAGGCAAATGGGTCCTGTGAGCTCCAAGCCTTCTTTATTCTTTCAAGGTTTAATCCCAGAGAAAGATTAAAGGACTCTTTCCCAAGAGCCCTGTCCAAAGTCCCAGTCCCAGTAGCAGGCCTGATCAGCTTGAGGAATCACGTGAGACCTCAATCTTGAGCTAATCAGTGTGGTGGGGATGGCTTGCTCTGATTGGCCAAGTTTAGGTCATGTGTCATCTGAGAGCTACTTTCCCTCCAACCCTCCCTGCTAAAGGACAAGACGCAGGACAGTGTCCTCAAAGAGGCTTCAGGTTATTCTGGGGGCTGACCAGAGGACCAAGGGAGTCTCGCCTGCCCTGGCATTAACCCAGCACCTCTGCCAATCCAGCTTCATTGTTGACACTCTACCTTCTCCAGGCACCATCCTCTAAGTCCAGTTTACTTCAACCTGCCTGGGCCAGGCACCTCCCAAGACTGCTATGTTAGAGCTTTAAATGTACTGAGCTTCTATTTTCTGCAGGCAGTGCTTCTGTATCCGGTCACTTAATCATCCACAGTCACTGTCATCTCATAGACGTAGAAACAGAGACTCTGGGAGACCCTGCCCAAGGTAGCCAGCCAGCACAGCCAGGCTTCGCCCAAGGTCACACAGCACAGCCAGGTTTCAGCTATCGGAAGACTGGATCCTTCAGCTGTGCTGTTCTCCACGGGCTCTAAAACCTACACCAGAACGCTGGATGCGTTCCCAGAAGCCTGGGTTCTTTCCAAAAGAAAACCAGCTTGCAGTGAAGCCTTTGGGTCTATCAGGAGGACTGGCTAGACAATGTTGCAATTGACAGAGAGAATATTATGCAGCCGTTTTAAAGGGGCCACAGGAAAAAGAGGTAAAAAAAGAAACAGAAACAAAAACCAGAAGGTAGTAAAAGATGGAGGAGGTAGCTCAGCCCCTGCAGGGATGATGGGTGGCCCAACAGCCACAGGCTGGTCCTGCTTTGAATCAGAAAATACATATAGAGAAATATTTCAAGAATATAGACAAAAACTAGGCCCCTGGTCACGTGGTCAGTCCTCTTGGGAGACCATGAAACATCTGCTGGGCGTAAGAATTTCTATGCTGTGACATGTTCCCTGGCTTCCCTAAGGAGACTCCAGAGTAGCCACCAGAGCATAGAATGAATGACTATGAAGACTGAGGACCACACAATGAAAGGGGACACATTCCTGACTGGTCTGCACCTCGTCTTTGCACTGAGTTTCTGAATACCCTATTCAGGTATTCAGAATCTTAGGTGGTGCAGTTTGGGGGGGGGGGTGTTCCTTGGTTGATAAAGGGTCTGGGCCTCCTGCACATGCATGAGAACCTGAGTCTGGATTCCCAGCACTCATACAAAAGCTGGGTGTGGTAGCCTTGGGGTGCACTGGTCATATACTGAACTTGGCGAGCTCCAGATTCAGGATAAAACCCCGTCTTAAAAAACAAGGAGAGGGGCTGGAGAGATGGCTCAGAGGTTAAGAGCATTGCCTGGTCTTCCAAAGGTCCTGAGTTCAATTCCCAGCAACCACATGGTGGCTCACAACTACCTGTTATAAAGTCTGGTGCCAACTTCTGGTCTGCAGGGACACATGCAAAATAAATAAAAGTCTTTTTTAAAAAGGAGGTAAAGTAGCAAAATGGCTCAGCAGATGACAGAGCCTATTCTCAAGCCTGACCGCCTGAGTTTGATCCCTGGAACCTAGGTGGCAGAAGGAGAAAACTGACTTCCACAAACTGTCCACTGACCCCCACATGTGCACCCTGGCACGTGCATACATGGAAGTGCACACACATACACAAATCTTAAAATAGAGTGACCAAGGAAACATTGACACTGACCTCTGGTCTGGGCACCCACATGTTCACATGTACCCACACATACGTGTGCATACATACAAAAACTCTTGAGCTGTCTATACGATACAAAACCGAAATGTGACTCTAGACAGCTGGAGTCTCTGCCCTGTCACCCATGCCAGACCTATGGGTCCCCTTCTACAGTTGTCATATGGGTGGTATACATCCTCTCTGGTTGGCAAGTGGTCCCTCCACCTCTGTGAGCGGAGCTGCAATGCTGCCTGACTCTATGTGGCTCTGGGGTCCCAGAAGCCCCTAACACAGTTCAACCTTTTCCCCATCTTCCCCTCCTCCCCTTTCTGCCACTTTCAGCAGGTACCCTGCTTCTGCATGACCTCTGTCCCCGAACAAAGCACCAATCCTATTCACTGGCATTTGAAGAACTTATTACGCCCTCAGCATACACTCCTGCTGATTCCACTGTGGCAGAAGGGTCACCAGATGGGCAGATTGCCTGATTCAGGAACATGAATCTGAATCCAGAACAGCCTGAACCCCTCAGCACCATGGCAACCACTTCTCCCCATAGACTGAGCAGCTTCTGCAAACAGACCCAGGCTAAGGCTAGTGCCACAGGAGGCCATCATAGGCAAGATATAGGTGGGCCTACTGTGTGCTGGGCTAGGCACCCACTGAGTCTCAGGACAAAAATTACAGGGGTGAAAGTAACTTTGCAAACTAATATTTATATAGTCATTCTGTTATTATTATGTAGTTATTAAGAAGAACAATTCCATAAGAAAGGCAGGATTGTACTCTGCGCACCTCTGAGGTGCTTGGAAACAAGAAAAAAGCCTTTCTTCTGGGGCCTGCCAGGACAGCTGATGGGGACTTAAGGCTCCCCCTACGTCACAGTTAAATAAACACGATCTTCTAATCTGCAAACCATTCCACACACAAGGAACAGGACCCGAAACCACTTCCTTAAGGCCAAGAGCAATGGGATTCAGAGTCCAGTCCCAGCTCTGCTCTTTCTAGCTGTGTGGTGGCAGGTAAGTCACTTAACCTCTCTGGGTCTTCCTTGGAAGGAAGCCATCAACCCACCGGAAGCACGGCTGACACACAGGTCAGGTATGGTGGAAGGTAAGAAAACAAACAGGAATGCGGAGGGTGAGGTCCCTGGCTCAGGAGGACTCAGCAGGAGAGGGACAGAGAGCAAACGTGGCAAGCAGAACCATCTGTCCACTGTCCACCAGATGGCTGGGAGGAGAAACAGACTGCAGCTGCGGCAGACCAGCCTCCGATCCCACAGCCCATTCACAAGGACCGACAAGCAGCCAGCAGAGCATTTTTAGCTCACCCGCCAGACGTTTGCCATCCCACCCCTGTGAGCACAGGGAGACCCGAGCAGAAAGCCACAGCCCACCAGAGGAAGGAAGTGTCCCCCCAAGCAGCATCCAGGCCGGATGTCCAACAGCCGGGAGCATCAGTTAGGAATCCATCAGCAGGATGCTTGGCCTTCCTCTGTCACCTTCTCCAGCCTGGAGGAGAAAATAGTCAGAGAGGCAGGATGGCTGCGGATGGGCTCTGGGTGAGGAGGGAAGTGGGCGCGGAGCACCTGGCCCCAGAGACTATGAGGCCAATCCGGCTGACGGTTGCACCAACTCTGGGGAAAGTTGAGCCTGCACTTGCCCCGCTGTGGAGGCACTTACTGCAGTCAGAACAGCGGAGATCCTGCTCTGGAGCCAGAAGCCTGTGCACAGCGCTGAGTTGCACTTTCCGCCGGTGATGTTTTCTTCAGTGAATTATTTACAAAAGCAATGAACCCAGGGTCTAGCAGCAACTCCCAGGAGACATTTTAGCCGGCAGAACACTTACACATGAACACACAACCGCACACAGATCTAAGTACCACCCAACACAAAGTAAATGCCCTTTGAGATGAACCGAGGACAAAAGATGACTCAATTAAGAAAGTTATGCAGCCGGGAATGGTGAAGCAAGCCTACAATCCCAGCCCTTAGAAAGCAGAGGCAGGAGGATCAGGAGTTCCAGGCCAGGCTCAGCTACCCTAGCGAGTTTGAGGCCAGAAAGTAATTAAAGAGCCAGGTGGGCCCACAGTGGTGAGCCTGTTCTACCTTGACTGGAGGTCAGAGAGTTTGAGCTTGGTTTTGCTCTCTCAAAGTTGTTGACAATAGATAATTAGTACTTTGAGGGTTGAAGTGGATCCGCTCCACCTGGACCAAGGGTCAGAGAATTCAAATCTATTCCTTGTGTCATGCTATGAAGTCTGTTGCCTCCCTCCTCCCATTTTGGCATGAAGTATCTAATAAGCGTGTGGAAGACTGAACAAGGCGAATTCAGTATTCGCTGAATGTCCCTCCCGATGCTGTTCTGTGTTTCTGTGTGTTTCTGTCTCCCATTTCTCCTATTCCTTTTGCTTAATAATTCTAATCGTCACACGCCTATCCTGGAACATACAAGTTTTCTCGAAGCTGGCTTTCAACACAAACCAGGAAGTAGAAGTAGGAAGATATCAAGTTCAAGGCCCGCCTGGACTATTGAGTGGGAACTTGTCTCAAAATAAAATACTTTAATTTTTAAGACTGAGATGTGCCTCAGTGGCAGAGTGCATGTGTGCCCGCCCTGCAAGTTCTATACCCAGTGCTAAAAAATGAAAATAAAAAAAAGAAGAATATAGAAAAAAAAGAAAGCTGTTAAAGAAAGAAGTCATGTGACCTTGGCTTGGTTTTTGTTTGTATGCCGCCAATGACTCTGACAAGCACTGTACTGAACACTTAACACACTTGGGATCATTCAATCCCACAGCAGCACTCAGAGATGACAGATGAGGAACAATGGCCCCCACAGGGACTTGTCCCAACCCACCCAGCTGGGAAGCAGCCCCAGTGGGATTCAAACCCACAGCCATTGGCCAGGAGTCCACACCCTAGCTTCCAGGTGGCCTGCCTTTGTCTGAAGTTAGTTCCCAAGCTAGAGACAACAGGGGTCACAAGGACCCAGGGTCTCCTATTCAAAAGCTCTTTTTTTTTTTTTTTACTGGGGGGGGGAGGCAGGAGTGCACAGCCCAGGATGGCCTCCAACTCTCCATCCTCCTGCCTCTGCAGAACACCAAACTGCACGGCACACCAGCTCCTTAAAAGATCACATTATCAGCTGTGTCCTGAAGGTCTGTTTCTGCAAGGGACTGTGGCCACTTAGGCCATGTGTTCTTTCAGGGCCACACACCACTCTGGGGGAAGTTTGGAACACACACGAACCTTAAGTTTCCCATGTGATGATGCTTTTAGTAAGTCACACACCTGCATGAATCCTTCACACCAAACCAGGGGGCACTTCAGCTCTCAGGTCTTCCCCCATTCCCCACCCCAGTCAGTGGCCATTCACTCCCTATGAAACCGGCCACTCGGACCTCCCAAGTCAGCTTCACTTTCTCCAGACCTCACAGAGCAACATCAGGCATCCGCCTTTAGCATGTGGCTCTGGACTCTTCAAATTAAAGGCTTGTATGGAAGCAGATACGGACAAAGATGGAAGGAGAAAGGAGGGTGGGGCCCTGGGTTCTGCCTTCAGCTTGCAGCCCCCAGGGGCTTCGTTGTTATTGTTCACTGGCCAATCAGAGAGGGTTAGTGGATAGGGCTGGACACTGGAGTTGGAACTGGCCGAGCTGACCTGGAAACCCAGTGAACCACAGGGGGCGGAAGAAGCCATCTGATCTGACACTGCCAGGGGAGGAATTTGCACTGGTCACTTCGGCCTCTGCTGATGGACAAAGGGGGTAGAGGGTGAGGGACACACACTGGACTTTAGGAAGCTCAGATCAGAGCCTGGCATGGCTGTGCATGCCTACAATCCCGGAACTAGATGCTTGTGGCAGGAGAATAGCCAGTTGGAGGTCACCCTGGATACATAATAAGACCCTGTCTCAAATTGGAAAAAAAAAGAAAATGGCAGAAACACCAAACCAAACCGAGAGTCGGAGGAACAGACCAAATATGTTGCTGCTTGGATGTCCAACCACCTTGGTGCCCAGGGTGCCCACCGTCTCCCAAAAGGTCTCAGGTCCCTACCTGTGCACTGCTGGATGAAGTGCTGGTAATCCGTTCCCTGATCGCCTGGGACAATGGTGGCGCCATCGTATCTGAAAGTCACCCTTTGGGTTGGAAGAAGAAAAGAAACAGAGGTGAGGCAGCGGCGGGCGGCACGAAGCAAGTCACTACCGGCATCCCCGGGCCCGCAGCGTTGCTCACCAGATGACTTCCGAGCCGTCGTCCCGCACTAGATTGTACGCCGCGCGACACGCCTCCTTGTCGATCTTCGTGGCCATGGCCGCCGCGAGGACACTGCTGGAGCCAGTGAGCGCGCCCCTGACAGGCTGCGAGGTTCGAGCGAGCGCAGAGAGCGAGCTGGGTGGGGGGAAACAAGGGCGGCAACTCGGTCCTGGAAATTCGGATACCGAGAGAGGCGCCCGCGGCTAATGCGGAGCCAGATCGCGCGCCCGGACTCTAGTCCCAGGAAGGCCACGCCCCTCAGTCACTATTGGTCACGAGGGCCGGGGGCGGGGTGTCTCGCACATCCAGAGGCCAATCTCAGCCTGGGTGGATTGCGCAACTCCGCGGAAGATTGGAGGAGGGGCTCTTCCTCTTAGTTCCCCCCCCCTTCCTTCTCTTCCTTCCCCAGCCCCTCTCTTCTTCCACCACCTTCTGGGTTCTCCAATCTCGTTCTCTTCCTTACCTCTCTTCTCCCATCATCTCCTTCCCTCACTCCGTTGTCCTCCTTCTCTTCTCTCTCCCTCTTCCTTGTTCTCCCCTCCTCTCATCGATCCCTTTTATCCCACCCCAGTCCCTTCTCCCTCCTCCCAGGGCCTCTTTCCTCCTCCACCACCCTTTCTACCCTTCTTCCTCTTCCTCTCCATCTTCTCTTAAATCTTATTCTCTTCTCCTTCGCCTCTACCAGTGAGCTGGACTGCAGAGCTCCCCACGCCCCCTCACCTCCAAGAGGATAAGTTAACTCAGCAAGTCTGATGAGCCAGGTTGGCAAGACCGGCCACAACCCCGGTGTTTGTTCTGTGGGTTTGGGATGAGAGGAACTGGAAAGAAGGAAACCTTTCATTTGGAAAGGGGCAGGCTGGGAATCACTGTTGACTTTGTAGCCTAGCTGTCTGCAGTCACGTTAGGCTCTTAAGCAAAAGCTGACTGGGGTGGGAAGGATCCTTAATTCCCTCATTGGGTATCACTCCTCATCCACTGTCTGTCCTACAGGCAGGTGAAAGGCGGGTCCTGGAGGCCCAGCTCTGGAATTACACCCAGTGCCATTCAGGAGTCCTGAAACTCCTCCAAGAATACTGCTCTCGTCCCATGGTAAGAATAACATGGCCAGCCTCCCTGGGCACCTTCAGCTTTCATTGAAATGGTGTGTGTAAGCAAAGGCAGACATCAAAAGAGGTCAATGTTGGTTTGCAATTAACTAAACAGAGTCCTAGACAGAAACTGAAAAGGTCCAGAACAATATACAGCAGATAGGAGAACCCTTGAGACTGAGGGTGTGGCCCAGTGGTCCAGGATCTGTGAGGCCCCAGGTTCTCTGGGCACAGTAGCTCACCCCAGTCATCTCAGAAGTCAGGAGGTTGGGGAAAGGTTGTACATGGACACCCAGCCTGGGCTACACACTGAGTTCCAAGCCTGCCTGGGCTACACAATCATCTCCAGGCAGATTTTATACTGAAGTTACAATTCATCTATACCCAGCAAACAGCCCTCATCTATTCAGAGATCTGGGGAATATGGCATTTAAATGCTTAATTATTAAAAAAACTTTTATAACAAAAAGAGACAGGTAAGAGACAAAAAGGTCTCAGGTTGACAGAGGTGGTTCGTTCTCTTTCTGAGGACTGTAGTTTCTTTCCCAGCACCCTTGTCTGTAATTACAGCTCCAGGAGAATCTGATGCCCTCTTCTGACATCTGTAGGCTTCTTCACATGCATGTGCACACACACACACACAAAATGAAAATAGAGAAGTCCAAAAAAAGGGGAAGGGAGGGAGGGGGATTAGAATCTTTGACAAGGAAAACAAAAAGAAACTAATGGCCTGTCAATCAGTGGTGGGTTAATAATTGTGGGTGGGCAGCTCAGGAGCTGCAGACCAGAGGGAGCAGATGCTGCCGTGAATGAAAAGTAAAAACAGGAGGTGCAACTGGTGACCTGAGTTTGATCCCTGGGACCCGCCTGAAGAAAGGAGAAAACCAAGTCTCTCAAATCACACCACAAGCACACTATGGCATGTGTGTACACATGCATGTGCCCACATATATACATATATACAGAGAGAAAGAGAAGATAAAATTCCTAACTGATGGAGCTCACAGTGGTCCTTGGCAAAGGGAAGGGAAGATGGCCCTTAGAAAGGATGGGTGTTGTCCACAGCAGGCATCAGTGTCAAAACATGAATAAAAGAAACCCCGCAGGGGCCAGAAGAAAACATGAGGTGCTTCTTTCTTGCCTGGAATAGGAAAGGTCTTTCTAACCAAAGCTTAAAACTCAAAACACTCACACTCACACACACACACACACACACACACACACACACACACACCACATACACTTTCACATACACACATACATGCATACACATATACATACATACATACATACATACATTTGAATAAATAAAAAGTATAGAGACACGCACCGGTTGTCCTAGTACTTAGGAGGTGAATGCAAGAGAATCAGTTCAGGTTGGTCCTTAGATACCAGCCAATTGAAGTCCAGTCTGGGCTACATGAGATTGTCTCAATACAAACTACATACACTACAGAGTGAGTTCCAGCACAGCCAGAGCTGTTACACAGAGACACCCTGTCTCGCAAACAAAATGAAACAACAATAAGAAAAGCCCTGCATACATACATACACACATATGGAGGGGGCTGCTAAGGAAAAATATTACTACACCCTACAAAATGAAAAAAAAATAGCATGAAAGCTAATGCAACCACTCAGTTCCAGTGACTGCTGGCTCTCTCCTCTCTCTCTCTCTCTCTCTCTCTCTCTCTCTCTCTCTCTCTCTCTCTCTGTGTGTGTGTGTGTGTGTGTGTGTGTAGCAGAGGCTATCAGATGCCTTCCACCTTGTGTTTTCAGTCAGGCTCCCTAGCTGGCATGGAGCTCGCCCACTAGGCTAGTCTGGCTGGCCATTCAACCCCAAGGGTCCATTGTCTCCACCTCCCTGCCTCCCCAGCACTGGGATTACAAACTCAGCCACCATGTGGCTTTATATTTTTTGTATGTGAGTTCAGGGGGTCAAATCAGGTCCTCATGCTGCCACAGGAAGTACTTCACTGATTAAGATAGTTCCCCTTCTGTTCTTTGTGTGCGTGTGTTTGAGATAGGGTCTCATGTAGCCCGTGCTGGCCTCTAATTCACCATATAGCCGAGGGTAACTCTGAATTCCTGATACTCCTACCTCCCTGTCTCAAATGCAGGGATTACAGGTGTGGGCCCCCGGGTCAGATGAGCCTATAGACATGAAAAATTCCGGAAGAGGAAATCAGATCCCCTAGAGCTGTAGTTACAGGAAGTTGTGAGCTGCCTGACCTGGGTGCTGGGACTGAACTTGAGTCCTTTTGAAAGCAACAAGCGCTCTTAACCATTGAGCCATCCCTCCATGCCCTGTTTTTCGTTTGTTTGTTTGGTTGATTAGTTGGTTGGTTGGTTTGGTTTGGTTTTTCAAAATAGTATTTCTCTGTGTAGTCCTGGCTGTCCTGGTACTCACTCTGTAGACCAAAGATCCATCTCCCTCTGCCTCCCAAATACTGAGTACTGGAACTAAAGGTTTGTGCCATTATGTCCAGCCTACATTTGTTTTTAAATCATGTGAATATATTATTTACTTATATGAAATTACTACCGAGGAGCTTGATGGTGCATGGTGGAGCATGGTGGGACATAGTGACATGGCAGTGCATGGTGACATATGGTGGCACACAGTCTTTAATCCCAACATGGAAGAGAGTTGTAGACCAGCCAGGACTGCATAGTGAGTTCCAGGCTAACCAGGCCTACATAGTAAAACCCTGCCTCAAAAACAAAAGAAAGGAAGTATTAATTATTACCCCCCCCCAAAAAAAAAGTGAACTTAACCTTGCATCTTCTGGCTCTACATTCCGAGCACCACGCTGACAATGGGAATGGGGAAACCGGAATTAATTCCCTAGGGCCCTCAACAGTTCTTTCTGCTCCTTGCTGAGAGCGCCCTCTACTGGACTGCACATGTGACAGGGTTGCTTTGCCATGGACCTTGATTCTGTCAATCTACTCAGCTGTGCTGTGAATACTGACCTCAACTGGGCTCCGTAGAATATCACAATACAGAAAGTAACCTGGCTGGGTGTGGTGGCCTGCACCTGTAACCACAGGAACCCAGAGGAAGAGACAAGAGAAGTGACATAAGTTTCAGGTCACCTGAATCTACAGTTCCAGGACAGCCAACAGCTACAGAGTAAGATCTTGTGGCAAACTCAAAATAAAACAAAACAAAAAAATGGGCCACTGATATGGCTCAGTAAATAAAGGAGCTTGCTACCAAATCTGACAACCTGAGTTCGAACCTGGGATGTACATGGAGGACAGAACACAGGGGCACACTTTACCCCCAAGTGAGCACAGCTACCACCCCACCATGGCTTTCACCAGCCATGAAAGAAGGTCCTCTGTAACACCCCGCCAGTCACTGTCACCAAAGCTTCTGCCTCTCAGCACCCATTGATCACTCTGACATCGTCTTTCTTTCATCTTATATTTTGTCTGTCCACCCCTAGAAGAATGCCAGGTCTACAAGCAGGGATTTGTCTATCTAGAACACCATGGGTGCCTGCCTGTAAGAGCCACAGGAATCCCAGACAGACATAGACATCCTGTCCCACTGACGCACACACACCTCCAATTTCAAAGGCCTTAGCAGCACCCGTTACTGTCCCAAGAGATAGACAGTGGCCACAGCCTGGAGACACTGGTTTCTGGGAGCTCCTTCACAGCCTCCTTCCAGGCCCATGCCCACCCAGATAAGCAATATATATGATAATGTATGAAATGCCATTGCAGTTCTATTTATGCTAGGCCTCTACAGCATTCTATAACACTAACAGTAATGACATCATAATTCTATATGTTAATTATCTAACATTAACAAATATGATGTCCTGTGACCCTGCATGGAGTGCCAGACATCGTGTTAAGTTCTGTGGGTCTGTTTTCCATCAGCTGACTGGCTTCTTACGTAATTTTTCTTAGAGAATATAATAGGTGTGTACAGTGTGTTTTGATCATATCTACCCTTTCACGTCTTGATTTTTGGAGGCGGGTCTCCTGGAGCCCAGGCTGGCCTCATCTCCTGGTCCTGCTGCCTCCACTCCCAGGTGCTAGGATTACAAGTGTGCTCCACCATGCTCGGCTGCGCACAGCTCCTTCTCTGTTAATTCTCTGTCCCTGTGTCAGCCTAGATGAGACTTGAAGCCATCCTCTAGGGCTGGTTTTGTTTCGGTACAGCCTCTCGTTAAATAACCGAGACTGGCCTTGAACTTGAAATCCTTCTGCTTCAGCTTCCTGAGTACTGGGGCTACAGCTGTGCACACACTGGGCCCACGCCCAGGGTTGGACGTGGTAGTGGTGCCATTTAAACCAAGGCCGTCTGACCTCAGGGGCTTTACATCTCCATCAGAAAGCAGAGTTTGGAAATCACAAGATGGAGTCAGGCTGCTGGGCTACCCAGGCTTTAAGAGAACTCTGTGCTGAGTTTTTAAGAATATCTTATTTAGCTGGGCAGTGGTGGCATATTCTTTTAATCCCAGCACTTGGAAAACAAACACAGGTGGATCTCTGTGAGCTCAAGGCCAGCTTGGTCTACAAAGAGAGTTCCAGAACAGCCAGAGCTACACAGAGAGAAACCCTGTCTTGAAAAATTTAAAAAGGCGGGGGGGGGGGGGGGGCTGGAGAGATGGCTCAGAGGTTAAGAGCACTGACTGTTCTTCCAGAGGTCCTGAATTCAATTCCCTGCAACCACATGGTGGCTCACAACCATCTGTAATGGGGTCTGGTGCCCTTTTCTAGCATGCAAGCATACATGGAAGGAATGTTGTATACATACTAAATAAATAAATCTAAAAAAAAAACCAACCAACCAAACAAAAAACCTTATTTACACAGATAGAAAGGTAGGTCTAGCATCCGAGAAGCAAAGAAAGAGGGGTCAGGAGCCTACTCAGCCAGTAGAGACAAGCCTGAACTATGAGACCCTGTCTCCAAACAAAAATAAAAACAAAAACCAAGGGCTGGAGAGACAGGTCAATGGTTAAAAGCACTTGTTGCTCTTTCAAAGGATCCCATGTTCACTTTCCAGCACCCACACATGGCATACAACCATCTGTAACTTCAGTTCTAGGGGATCTGGCACCCTCTGACCTCCACAAACACCTGCACACACATAATATTTAGGAAGTCAGGCACACACATACACACACACACACACACACAGAGAGAGAGAGAGAGAGAGAGAGAGAGAGAGAGAGAGAGAGATAGAGAGATTTTTTTTTAAAAAAGTCTTTAAAAACAAAACAGCAAAACCCATCATATTTGACTGCTGTATTTCTGTCCTTGCAGAACCCCAACAGACTCTTTGAGGTCAGAGCCGTGGTTTCCACATTTTCCTTGGGGCTAAAAGCTGAAGGAAAAAAGATCCTCCTCAGCTGACCTGCCAGGTGGAACAGCACACACCCGACTCTTGCTTCCTCAGCAAGTGGCTGCACCTTGAAACAGGTGCCTCCCTGGGAAGGAATATTTATAGACAGGACTATTAATGGAATGAGCTGATCTCACCAATGTGAGGGCTTTAAAAAGAGGTCCTCAGGGGTGTCGGAAAGATTAAGTTGCCTAAGTGAGGGCTGAAGGTGCAGTCTCGGGGCTCCTGGCTGCTGGCTGCTCAGGCAATATGCCCTGAGTTTCAACTACTTAGGAGTCCAGAGGTTCTGCACAGAGGTCAAGGTCTCTTTTGGTAGGAGCTCGGCAGGTGGCAGGCACCGGCCCCAAGCCTGCATGCTACAGAATGCAGATACAGAGGTCAGAGGTCAACTTGTGTCTGTTCTCTTCTTCCACCTTGTGGGTCCCAGGGACCAAACTCAGGTTCTTCAACTTGGCAGCAAGTACCTTCCCTGGCTGGACCATCTGGCAGGCCCTGGAGTGCATCCCTCTCCCATGCACACATAGATAAATAAATATGATTTTTTTTTTGAGAGTGAAGCATATGTCAATTTATTGGCATCATCAACTATGAACAAGACAGGTGGATTGTTTTGTTTTGGTTTGTTTTGCTTGTAAAGTGAGGTTGGTTTCAGTCACCATAACAGGTGCCCACACATCTTCACTTTGAGGATGCAGAGCTTCGCACAGCAGGCAGGGACCACATTCCTTTCTCTCTCACACAATTTTTATGCAGCTGCCAGTGTTTGCTTTGAATCCTGTCTTCAGGGTACCCTTCACTGCCTTTGCACAGATCTAGTAGAATCTGATGTGACTGAGTCCTGCCTGTCACCAGTACATCGCCATATTATCTACAGAGGGACGTGATGGACCAATCCCTAGGGTACTAGAATGCTGAAGGTCCAGCCTGGCTGCAAGATGATCAGGCCTGAGCATCTTCCTTTTTAAAGAAAATACTGGCGGGGGAGGAGGCTGGAGGGATAGTGAGGGCTGGTTAAGAGCACTGGCTACTGTTCCAGAGGTCCTGAGTTCAATTCCCAGCACTCATGTGGTGGCTCATAACTATCTATATCTGTAGTCCCTATGGGATCCAGTGCCCTCTTCTGGTGTGCATACAGGCAAAACACACATATACATAAAGTACATAAATAAATAAATAAACTTAAAAAATACTAGGAACTTTGAAAACAACATGAACATTTGGCTGCACCAAGAACAAAAGGAGTAAGATAAGATTAGAAAATTGTGCTGCTGGGAGATGATGGTGCACACCTTTAATCCCAGCACTCAGGAGGCAGGCAGATCTCTGTAAATTCGAGCTTGGTCCGCAGAGTGAGTTCCAGGACAGCCAGGGCTACACAGAGAAACCGTGTCTCAAAAAACAAACAAACAAACAAACAACTGAAGGAAGGAAGGAAGGAAGGAAGGAAGGAAGGAAGGAAGGAAGGAAGAAAGGAAGGAAGGAAAGAGATTTGTGATTTATTTTAGAGGAACATGGTTGAAACATCACATTTTAGAGGGCTAGAGAGGTGGTTTGGTGGTTAAGAGCACTGGCTGTTCTTCCAGAGGACCTGGGTTCAATTCCCAGCACCTACATGGCAGTTCACAACTGTCTATAATCCCAGTTCTAGGAAATCTGACTCCCTCGCACAGACAAAGATGCTAGCTAAACACCAATGTGTGTGAAATACAAAACAAAACCAAACAAGTCAAAGTTTACACTTTTCTCTGTTAAACAAAACAAGTCAAATGCTCCACAGAGCTGGGATTTGTCTTCTGACAAACTGTGTTTTGTTCTGACTGCCCTAACCTTTTAATTTAAAAATAACTAAGGACTAGAGAGATGGCCCGATGATTAAGATATAGCTCTTCCAGAGGACCCGATTTCAGTTCCCAGCCCAATGTTGAGCAGTTCATAACAGCCTATAACGAACCCCAGCTCCCAGAGATCTAATGCCTTCTCCTGGCATCTATGGGCACACACAATTTAAAATAAAATCTTTAAAATACAACAACAAGGGCTGGAGAGATGGCTCAGAGGTTAAGAGCACTGACTGCTCTTCCAGAGGTCCTGAGTTCAATTCCCAGCAACCACATGGTGGCTCACAGCCATCTGTAATGAGATCTGGTGCCTTCTTCTGGTGTGCAGGCATACGTGCAGACAGAACACTGTATATGTAATAAATAAATAAATAAATAAATAAATAAATCTTTTTAAAAAAAATGACAACAACAAAAAGTAGTTTTAAAATAAACTAGAGGAAAGGCAGCCATTCAATTCCTGTATAAAACAATAGGCTAAAATGATAGTGTAAACAGTTGCTATTTCAAAAAGTGAGCTTTTTCATAAACGCAGATCCTGACAGCACACAGTATTGGACAGGTAAGAGCCCATGTCACACTCGTCTCTTGCTAAATACAAGGAAATAAAACAGGCCATGGGAAACGAGTTGTAGTCAAAACCTCCTGAACAGTAGCATCTTCAAAAAGCCAAGGACAGGTTTGTCCGGGACCTTGTGTTCCATGAGCACATGGCCAATTAATCTGTCCTGGTTTCCTACTCTCCCTTCCTAAGTACCAGTCTACAACAGCGTTCCCCAAGGGGGTGGCCCTAGAGGAAGCCACAGGCAGAGAACCTTGGGGGAAAGGCCCTTCTCTAAGTCCCACAGTAACCCCGCTTCCCCAGTGTCACATGTAGACATGAGTATACCCTGCTACAAAGAACATTCTTTAGCATTTGGAGAGAGTTTGTGGTGGAGGTAGCAACCTCTCACCTGCCAGGTAATCACTCGACCCCTGAGCTACACCTCCAGCTCTTTTATTTTTTTTCATTTTGAGATAAAGGCTCATTAAGTGGCACTGAATTCACAATCCTCCTGCCTTGGCCTCCTCACTCCCAGTAGCTAAGATGACAGGCCTACACCACCAGCCTCTGCTGCAGTGTTCTTTCACTGATGCGGCTGACAGAGTGGATCCCACGGGCCCTTCACCCAGACAGGCACGGCTTCCCTCCGCCCGTCCACCTGGTTTCCCGTGCTTTCTCTTCGTCCTTTGCCTCTTCTGGCCTCTGATCTTCGCCTGTCTTCCTAGAGATGTGTGCCAAGGCTTTTCCTCTTCTGCCTCAGCATCTGCGTATCATTTAATTAGGTAATGAATAACAGTCATAGGCACAGCTGCTACCCCAGGCCTGATGGCCAGCACTGACTCTGGGTCTACATACAGCTGATGTCAGAGGAAGGGGAGGAAGGCTTGGCACATCATTGGCAGCTGCAGTATCTCACAGGAGACGACACTGCTGTGGACCTAGGGGACCAGGCATGAGAAATCATCTGGGAGGCATCCTTACAAATAAGTGGTCCAGGAGCGGGAGAGATGGCTCGGTGGTTAAGCATGTGTTAAATCCCAAAGATTCAATGAGAAAGACTGCTGACCCTAATCATGACCAAATTAAGTAATGCAAGCTTTTTTTATTCATGTACGCAGGCTGTGTTCTCCTTAAAGGTGGGGCGCAGCAAAGAGGTGCCGCCACTGGAGCCCAGCCTCCATAAGAAAGGACAGCCTCCTGTCCGTAAGAGAAGGAGTCATCACAGGAAAGGAGCAGCAGGAATGGAGGCCCCAGATTGCCTGGAGACTATTCCCTGCCAGTGTCCAGCCATGGGTGCAGGCTGTTTTAAAGAGCCAAGGCCACTTAGGCTGTAGGGCAGGAAGCCATTCTCCTTTATTCTAGCCAAACCAGAGACTCGTGAGAAAGAGGAGGTAGGTGTGTGGCTGGAACCCAGGATCTGAGAGGCTTGGACAGCGTGCGCTAGCAGGGATTGCAACTTACTGGAAATGAGCCTGGAAACTTCAAAGTGGACACATTTATGTACTTGTTTGTTTGTTTGTTTGGAGACCATGACTGAGTAACACCATTGTTGAGTGATAGCCCTGGATCATGAGGAATTGAGACCAGCAATAGCCCCCTAGCCATAAAGAATGGCTTAGCCGCAGCCTGAGCATTCCTGTTCCATCTGCAGAAACAATAAACCATCCTCCCTGCTCCCAGTGCATTCAACCATCCTCACAGAGAAAGGCTGGGGCCCCTCACTGTTTCCAATAAAGCAGTCTTAGCCTGTTGAGCACTCGTTTTGTCTGCTTCTTTGGTTGTTTGAGACAGGAGTTTCTCTGTGTAGCCTTGACTGTCCTGGAACTCTGTAGACCAGGCTGACCTTGAACTCAAAGAGCTGATTGCTTCTGCCTCCTGAGTGCTGGGATTAAAGGCTTGAGCCACCACCGTCTGGCCCCCAGCCTGCTTTTTTACTGGTCACTTCAAGACAGCATCTCACTGAGTTACCCAGCCCAGTCTTGGACTTACTATGTAATCCAGGCAGATCTCCAAACTTCCATCCTCCTGTAGGATGGTTAAACAGTGAGATAGAGGGCCCTTACCATCACACCTGGCTTCCAAACACCCTTAAGGCCGATAAGGAATGTATGCTGGGGGTGGCAAGAGTGTGGAGACATGGGCTTTGTCGCCACAAAAATTCACGATTAACTTATGAAATTCAAATACAGTCTATGCCTGAGACCCACCTCAGTGCTAAGGAGGATTTGCCCCATGGGGTCACCCTATTGCTTACTGCTTCCTGCGGGCATCCCATGTCAGTCAAACTCTGCTCTGCCTGGGATTACAAGGCCATTCCCCCCTCCCTTTGGGGTCTCTTCTCCCCTGTAGTCTGTCTATTGGTCCCCCACTTACCTTGCATGCATAGTGCAAATGCCTCTCCTGGCGTTCATGCATATTTTGAGCCAATATGCTTTCCTCCCAGGAGCCCTGGGAGAGTTTATCGTTCAATTTTACCTAATTATTTATTATGAGGGGTACATGCCACGGCACAAATGTGGAGGGTCAGAAGACAACTTTGTGGAGTTGGTTCTTGTAGCTGGAAGTCTTTTCTCTGTCCCATCTGGTCCTATTTGAGTGATTTCTCTCCTGCCTGCCAGTGTAAACAAAGATACAGGGAAAAAGTGGGTGGAGTCTGGCAGCTGACAAAGATGTGAGGTAATGAGCCACAAGCCTTGTAGTGAAATATAGAATAATTGAAATGAGTTAATGTAAGTTTGTAGGAGCTAGTTAATAGTAAGCTTGAGCTAATGGGCCAAACAGTTCTTGCAAAGAAACTGTCACTAGGAAGGTGGGGAGCCATATGTACCTGGAAGCAAAGTTCAGCTTGAATCAGTTTGGTGCAGCAAGCTAGGCTGCAGAGTGGTGGAAATGGGTCCTTGGTCTGGATCAATAAGAAGCTTCACCTGCAGGTGCACCAGATTGCGTTGCCAGGCTCTGAGTTGCTGCTGTGCCTACAGCCTCCCTCAAAGAACCTAAGTGTCATGCACCCCAAGCTAGAGGAAGAAACAGCTATAGTGGTGGTGGCAGAAGAGGAGTCTGCTACACGGGAAGAAGTGGTCTCCCCACGCCTCCAGAAGATGCAGCAGAGTCCTGCACAGATCCTGGCCATGAGTCACCCCATAGTATCCAAGGAGGAAATAGGGTAGGTTCCAGACCTGTGGCCCAAATCCGGGATCAATCTCTCAAGGACAGCCAACCCCTTAGCCTGCTGCTACAAGGCATGGATAAGGAGTGCCTGCCACAGACATCACCAGAACCTCAGGGCAACTCAGCTGCCCAGAAGAACCCAGAGAGCAATGAAACCGGTTTATTGACTCCCAGAGGGACCCAGGTGCAAACCTGCCCAGTCAAGAAGTTCCATGTCGCTGGGCGGTGGTGGCGCACACCTTTAATCCCAGCGCTCAGGAGGCAGAGACAGGCAGATCTCTGTGAGTTCAAGATCAGCCTGATCTACAGGAGCTAGTTCCAGGACAGGCTCTAAAGCTACAGAGAAAACCTGTCTTGAAAAACCTATTAAAAAAACAAAGAAAAGAAAAAAGAAGTTCCACGTCCCCAGCCATGAATGCCTGTCTACAGTACAGATCTCAAAGCCCAGAACCCAGCTCCCTAGCTTCCCTGTTCTGCTGTGTAGCCTTCCTGACCCAGAAGGAAGCTCCTCAAAGCAGGGGGTGACAGTACTGGTGTGGGGAACGTGGCAAGGCATTCCTGCAGCTGTGCCACTTCAAGGAGCAGGCATTTGTGTACCCAGGTCACAAGTCCTTCCTGGGCACTGAGTGTGGCAAGAGTTGCAGCTCCAAGGAAAGCTTCAAATCCTATGTGCTAGGCCATTGAGGGGTGAGGACCTTCCCTTACTCACAGTGGGAGGCGGCTTATGGTACCCACAGGGGCCTCAGAGAGCATCAGTTGGTCCATTCAGGTGCCCGGCCCTTTGTGTGTGAGCAATGTGGCAAAGTCTCTGCTCGCTGATCTTCCCTGCGTTGACGCCGGCAGACCCACCTGATGCCAGATGCCCCTTCCCCATGCCCATGCCCAGTGTGTGGGCAGCTCCTGATCACCCAGGGTTCACTATGGAAACCACATGAAGCTCCACACTGGGAAAAAGTCCTTCTTGTGCCCACACTGGAACCTGGTATTCTGCCAATGGGGCAACCTCTGAGGACACTTGAGGCTGCACACAGGGGAGCACCCTTATCTATGCCCACACTGTGCCAATACTTTCCCTCAGCTTCCCAAACTGCAGAACCATCTCATCTCCCACACTGGTGAGGCTTACCTGCGCCTTGTGTGTGGGAAGGCCTGTGGAGGCCCACATACACTTCTTGCTCAAGTGCCTACATTCGGGGGAGAGGCCCTTTCAATGCCCCCAGTGTGGCCCAGTTTACTGGCTACCAAGCTGCACTGTCACCGCAGGTCCCACACAACAGACAAGCCAGATCAATGCCCTGTCTGTGGCGTGGGCTATGCCCTCCCTCAAAGCCTCAAGCGATACCAGCTCAGTCACCAGCATGGGGTTTCCTCCAGCCCTTCTCTGCCTTCCGCTGCCTCTGAGTCCATTGTGGTGTTCCTACAAAGTGAGCCAGAGCTGCTGGACACGTGCAGCCAACAGGAAGTGCTCCCAAGTAGGGGTATGGTGGAGGTCACCATCTCTGAAAGCCAGAAAAAGTGCTCTGTAGTTCTGGAGGAGTCATCCCCTAGCCCCAGCCCGGTGCTGATCCACAAGGAAATGGGCTTTATGGCTAGGTCGAGGTGGTAGAGGTAGAAACAGGCACCTGACACCTTCACCATGTCCACCCCCACCCCTACAAGAACTCTGCATAAAGACTGTTCTAGAATAAAAAAGTTCTGCCAGGCAGTGGTGGTGTGCACCTTTAGTCCCAGCACTTGGGAGGTAGAGGCAGGCGGATCTCTGTGAGTTTGAGGCCAGTCTGGTCTACAGAGCAAGTTCCAGGACAGTTAGGGCTGTTACACAGAGAAACCCTGTCTCAAAAAACTAAAAAGAAAAAAGAAAAAAGAAAAAAGAAAAAGAAAGTTCATTCAACTTCTACAGAGTGAAAGAGAAAAGGCCTTAGATGCAGAAATAAGTGTGCATTTTTGTGTGTGGATGTGGATGTGTGTAAATGCGCCTGTGCATGCATGCACATGCTTGTGCATGTATGTGTGACTGAAGCAGTGACCCTGTTCCCAGCATACAGTTACAGCACCCCAGCCACCATGAAAGTCATCTCTATGCAATAACACACTTTCGACCCTCCCCCAAACCTCAGGGACAGTGACATTCAAGAGGCCACAAAAGTATCTGTAAAGGACCAGAGCTGTAGAATACTTGCCTAACATACATGAAGCCCAGGGTTACATGCCCACTACCAAAAAACCAGATGTAGTGGCACATCTGAATCCCCAGAACTGAGGCTGTGAAACCGTGAGGATCAGAAATTCAAGGTCATCTTGGTGCAAATAGCAAGGTGGAGGCAGCCTGAGCCTCAGTTTGTTTGTTTGTTTGTTTGTTTGTTTGTTTGAGTGTAACTGACCCAGTGTCACACAGTTGCTTAGTGGCAGAAGCAAAGCTAGTCTATCTTTATATCATGGGTCATTAAGGCTCATGTACTGAATAAGTGATTGAACAAGCACAATCAACAAGACCGGATGCTGGGAGATTCATCCAGGACAGCCTGCTGAATCTGTCTAGTACAGGCATTTCAAAGGGTCAGGCTGCAGGGGCTGGGCACAATGACTAGGCATGGGCACCTCCTCGAGTGTGAAGCATACTCCCCAGAACCCTGTGTTCCTGCCTCCCTTGGTTCCCAGAGGCAAGGCCAGTCTCTGCCCTCCCTTATCTAGCCCTCTGACAACTGTGCTCAGTATCTGTCTTCTCCTACTGCAGATCCAAGGCTGGCTTTGCTCAGCCCCGTTTGGCCAATACTGATTGCCCAGCAAGACACGGCCCATTCTTTCCTGAATAAAAGAGAAGACCACCACAAACGCTCCACAACACCTGAAGAGAGCCAGACAAGCCAGAGGCTACACCCAACAGGCAAGCAAGGAATCAGCGACTGTCACCCAGCTCAGGAGCAACCGTGCAGCTGACAAGGTGCCGGCCATAGGCTTGTTTCTTCTAAAGAGGGACAAGGGACAAAGCCTCAACTCTGCAGTCAGGACCTGAGGGATCTCAGCACCCGGGATTGTGCAGGTCAGGGAGTTTGGGGTGTGGGGAGCAGAGTTCGTGAAGTTCACAGGGACAATTGAGAGGCCTGGCGATATGTGTTAGTACAGCCTGGTGATCAGTTCCCAAAAAAATCCCATTGTTACCTCAGAGGTTGGGGAAGTTAACAATGTCTGCTGTGGAGTCAGAATAGAAAAACGGATACCTGTGTGCTACGTGCTTACTGTTCTGAGCAGCGGAACTGCGGGAAATTACTAGCAATAACAGCAGCTCTGCTAAACAGACTAGCAAATGTTGTAATCTCAGCACTCGAGAGATTGAGGCAGAAGGACTGAGTTCCAGGCCGGCTTGGGCCTCCAGTGAGAACTTATCTCAAAATAATAATAGCAGGTAACATGTCTTAAGCATGTCAATTGGGTTGGCACGTTCATTTCTTCCCTTTCTGTCCTCAGATTAACCCTCAGAGACGGATGTCATTGTCCTTCCTCTGAAAGGTCTGCCCCATGGGGCTTTTTTATATTTGTGTCATTTGATGTTACATCCTAGGCTCCTAAAAAATACTTCCTGACCATGCAGGCATTCAGTTACATGTTTGCTGAGGAACAGGTGAATTTCCATTTTGCAGACGAGGAAACCAAGGACCCGAGCAGTAAGTGGCTTGCTCTGGGTAGGCAGCCTAGGGCATCATGCCCTACTTTAGGGCATCATGCCCTATAGAACTTTCTGGAAGGATGGACATGCTCTGCAACCTGTCCCTTATGACAGCTATTAGCCACATGTGGTTGCTGAGGACTTAAAACATGGCGAGTGTGTGGAAATCTGAATTTATAATCTCATATAAATCTTGACTAGTTAAAAGCTGACATTAGAAATAGCGGCATGTGGCTGATGGTGGCTTCTCCGAATAGCACAGCCGGGAGCTTAAGGGTTTGAGCACCAGAGACTGATGCCAGATTCCAGGATGTAAAGTGCACACAGGGTCAAGGTTTTCCTGTGGCACTGCAGAAATCCCCGGCTTTAGGTTCCACGGAGCGGGGGAGGGGAGGTTGCCAGCCAGCAGAGGTCCCAGCGCATGCTTTTGCTGTCCTTCTGCCACAGCAGTCTGGGAGGGTCTTTTACCCAGGTCGAGAATGATGTGATGGCTCCAGAGGGGACCTGGATGACTGAGGACCACCTGCTGAGCTGGGGCAGAGCTCAAGGCCTGCGATCTTGAAGTCCTGAGTCCTTGAGCCTTTTACGGCTCAGCAGAAAGAGAAGCAAGGTGCCATGCCTCTCCCACACACACCATGGGTGAATCAGGCTGTGGGCATTACTAGTGGGTGAGGGGCTTCAGTGTTCACACGCTAGAGCAGGGGTATGCACTCATTACACGCATAGTGGCTTCCAGATGGCAGCTCCTTCCTCCTCCAGGCCTCTGTCCAGGTTGGCTGGTGTCTTCCTTCCCATCCCATCCAAGGGTGATGTTGAGAAATGCCTAAAGCAGATGATGGCCTGAGTGTGTGACTCCTAGAGAGAGCCCACTCCAGACTTTGTCAGTTTTATCGAGGATCAGGGTTTAAACAGGAGAGTACCTGTGTGGGTGGTTGAGCATCGTGTATCATCAGCTAAGGTTAACAGTTACGTCACAGATGGTTTGGAGAAACCATGGATTAATTCACTAAGCTTTGATGACATCACCAGAGGGGGGCGCGGGTTGGAGGTGGGGAAACGGAGGCACAACAAAGTAGCTGGTACAGTTCACTCATCAAGGGTGCAGCCATGCCAGGACTCATCCCGGGCAAAACCAGGAGGGAAATATGGAGGATGATGGGGGAAGGGGTGATAAGCAACTCAAAAGGGAGGTCTGTTTTCTCTACTCAGAGATGAGGCACCCCCCACCCAGGCTGGCCTATATTCCCACTGTGGCCCTCTCCATGTGCCAGCCTCACCCTCCAAAGGCATTCTGACCTTCCCAGCCCCAGTGCAGTTCCAAATCTACAGGATGTGCCGGCCAAGGATTCCCAGCAAAGACATAACTGGGGCTGGCCAGCAAGCCTGTTCTTTTGTACAGAACTATCTAGATTATTCAGCCCTTGGGAGGAAGGCCAGGGCCACGGACAAACCTTTGGCAAGCAGAACCGAGTGTTTAGAGAGCTGGCCCCACCTTCGTGGCCCAGCCAACCTCCTCCAGGAGCCCAGCCAACCTCAAGAGTCTTTCGGAGCTCTGCATTCTCTCCCTAATAGTCTCTCTCTCTTTCTCCTGTTCTTTCTTTCCTTCCTTTTCTTTTTCTTTTTCTTTTTTTTTCCTTCATGTTTTTATGCTGTCCTGGAGACAGAACCCAAGCCTTCATACATGCTAGATAAGCACGTCTACCCCTGAGGCACATCGCCAACCCTAACATCCACTTCTGAACAGAAGGTTGGGCAGAGAAATAACACAGACCTCATTAGAGTGGGCTCTTTGGTGACAATCCAAACTATTTTCTAGGGCCAACTGTATGGGTCTGTGGTCTCTGGGATTACACAGGCTCTGTATTCACAAAGGCCTTAAGCTGAGGTTTAAATTGTCTTGTTCTTTGGAGTCACCTAACCTTGCACTTGTTCTGTGTATGCAAAGCATGATGAGATGGTAGAACTGGTAATAGATCTGGGCCCTGGAAGTTCCTCATTCCTACCTCTTAATCAGTGTCCCTGATGGGGACCTGTGAGTGCTGCCTACCAGATGACTTAGTGTGGCTCAGGGTGGCCTATGACAGTCTGCAAGTGTTCCTGAGTCTCCCTTCTTATGTCCCAAGGAATTAAAAATGAAATAGTGACTTTAACACTTGTGATTGGAGCCAGGTATAGCAGCCTAAGCCTTTTAATCCCAGCCATTGGGAAGCAGAGGCAGGCAGATCTCTGTTAGTTCGAGGCCAGTCTGGACTACAGAGTGAGTTCCAGGACAGACAGAGTTACACAGAGCAACCCTGTCTCAAAAAAACAACACACACACACACACACACAGAGAGAGAGAGAGAGAGAGAGAGAGAGAGAGAGAGAGAGAGAGAGAGAGAGAGAGAGAGAGAGAGACTCACACAAAACAAAACTATGATTGGTCTGGAGTAGACCACAGAAACAACGGAACATTTTGTCCTGTTTTGTGCCTCAGCTTCATGCTGAATCTCCGAGGTGACAATATGGAGTCCCTGTCAGAGGTATCCACTAAGACCCTCCTTCTGGGGTCTTAAACACAAGAACAGGCAAGCAGCATTCACCTCCATGCCATTTATGACAGGGATGCTAGCTGAGCATTCACCAATGGGGGAGACCCAGTGCATAATCTGCGCTGCAGGACCAGACACTTCCATTAGGGCCATGCAACAGGAGAGTCTGCTGTCATGAGATGAATTCATGTTGGCAAAGAGTGGAAAAGCTACCAAAGAGTCCAAATCATGCATTTGTTTGCATAGGTGCACAGGGAATACACAATGGGAAAGACTTTGGGCTGTGTATCTTTTTTTTTTTTTTTTTTGAGACAAGGTCTTTAGGTAGTCCTGACTCTCCTAGAACTTACTATGTAGACACCAGGCTGACCTTGAACTCATAGCAATGACCCCACTTCTTCCTCCCCCAAAGTGCTAGGATTAAAAGGCGGGCGCCTCCACACCTGGTGGGCCAGATTGTCTTAAATGCCCACAGCTGTTCTTTTTGGTGGCTGATGTTTTCCCCTTTCTTGCTCTCCTCTGTTTTCTGAGCTCTCTGTGGGGAGGCACATGTATCACTATGAGGCACTGGGTAGCAGGGGCCAGGCTAGGATGCAAGCTGTGGAGGCTGATTGCCAGGCATCAGAGCTCTGCTTCTGGAAGGCGGGCAATCTCAGGAAAGGGGTTTTTCTTCTCCAGGTCTTACCTTCTGCATCTGTGCCTTCCCCCAGGGTCGAGACCAAATGAATTCCTGTGCATGCAGAGTTTAGAGCCATGTCAAGGGCATAGTAAACTGCAAGGGCTTGCTGACATTATTATTGTTTAGAAATCATAGAGTCTCAGCATTTAGGAGACTGAGGCAGAAGGACCAAGAGTTCCAGCTATCCCTGGTCACATAACAAGGCCCTACCTCAGGTTTATGATGGTCCTCTTGCCTCTGCTTCCCGAGTGCTGGGATTACAAGCATGATGCACCATGGTTGGTTGGCATTCACTACTTTTGTAAGTGAGGCAGAAAGTTTTTGAAAGGCAGAAAATGGAAGTTAGTTCACTCCATGCTCTTAGGGAGATATGAAGAGGCCTAGGCTAGATTTACAGACCCAGGTCCATAGCACGAATAATAAAAACTGAGAGACAGATATTAGGGTTCAACCTGAAGGTCAGAAAAGCAAAACAGTCAGTCACTGGCTCTTACCTCTCTCTACCTGAGCCTGAAATGGAGATCCTGCATCAAGGAATCTCAGAATGAGACTATGTTTGAGGACTGTCTCCTCCTGTCTTATATTCCTCTCTAGGGCTGAGATTAAAGGCGTGCACCACCACTGCCCAGTTTCTATGGCAAACTAGTGTGGCTACTGGGATTAAAGGTGTGTGTCACCACTGCCTGGTCTGTAATGCTGACCAGGGTGGTCATTTTACTCTCTGATCTTCAGGCCAGCTTTATTTATTAAAATACAAATGAAATATCACTACCCAGGTCACCTGCAGATTTCCAGGTTTGTCCAAGGCCTGACCACAGCCCCTCACCTCAGGGCTGTGCATCTTCTTCTTTGTCTTTCCAAACCCAACACCTCGGGTACGAACGTGAAGTTACAGGTTTACTAAAATAGCTCTAGTTAGGTTGTCTATGGCAACGAGTTGAAGAAGCGGTATGAGTTCAAAGTCAGTTTGCTCTACCTTAAGAAAAAAAAATCTCTTTAGTTAAATCTTGATAATAATAGGTGGACATAAATTTATGCTCACACGGGTATGCAAACTAACAATGCTCTCATTTCAAAACTTTTTTGTCACCCCCTGAAAGTCCCTTATTTTCCTCTGTTAACTGTCCCGGCTCTCCGACCCTTGGCGTCCTCTGCTGTGCTTCCTGGCTTTCCCATCTTCCTGTTTGAACATTTTACTTACGTCTTTTGTTCTCAAGTGGTTTGCTTTTTTTAAGACAAAAACCTCACTATGTAGCCCAATCTGTCCTTGGACTCTTCATCTTCCTGCTTCAGCCTCCCAAGGACGGCAGCTGTGTGCCACCAAATGCAGCTGGGAGCGTCCTTTCGACTCGTCTCTAGCTTCTTTCGCATATGGGAACCGCTTCAAGGATCTTCCAGGCTATAGCGTGAGTGAAGTTGGATCATTGATAGATGAATTAATGATGATCTCAGCTCAACAAATATTTACTGAGAGGCCGAGTACCTGCCACAGGAACCCAGCAAGGATTATAACGTTCACTGGAGGGCTTCAAGTGGAAAAGAAACAGAAAGAAAAGGGAGAAAGGGAGGGAAGAAAAAGAAGAAACGAATTATGTAAAATATGATGAGCCAACAAGGGCAAAGTTGAGGGCCATGGTAATTGAGGTCCTGGGCCTCAAAATAAATAAATAGATAGATAGATAGATAGATAGATAGATAGATAGATAGATAGAAAAAGAAGAAAGAAAAACGTAATAGTAATAGATTGGGATAAACAGTAAGGAGAAGCAGAAAGCAGGACACAGGGTGCAGGGATGCTCTCAGGGATGCTGCCCCTGAGAGAAGGTGAGGAGAGCACAGCCATCCCGGAACCCCTGACATGCCCTGAGGTCTGTCCCACGGAGCCACCTCGTGTCCTGGAGCCCGGGACGTGGGGGCCAGAAAGTTTCTGTGGAGCATGCCTGGCCTGCCTAGGGGACAGCTGGGGTGCGGCTAAGAGAGATCAATAGTAAGGAACCCTGGGTACCTCTTCCAGACCCTTGCGGGCTAAGCACCTTCCCGCCCACAGACCCCGCCCCTAAAACTGAGCTCCGCCCTCCTGCCTGTTAGTCTCCAACAGACCCGCCACTCAAACGACGCTCCGCCTTCCACCCTGCAGACCCCGCCTCTCGTCCCGCCTTCAGGCCCCGCCCCTCAGCCGCCATTGACAGTGCAGGCTTGCACTTCCTAGTGGAGGGATGGTTGCGTTTCGAGCGGGCACCGTAGCCCCGCAGCGCGCGCTGCTCTGGTAGCCGCTTGCAAGCGGGCGCGATTCGGGTTCGTGGGTGCAAAGGTGCGGCCCACGCCTCCCTCAGCGCCTCAGCGCCTAAGCGCCTGCCGGGCGGGACCCGGGACGGTGAGTGCAGCTTGGGCTGCGTGCTGGATCCCGGGGACCCCGGGCGGGGGCTCTGCACCTTCACCTCACCTACTTGCACGTAGCCCAGGACGCATCTAGCGGCCACAGACACGATCCCTGAGACTAAGGCGAGCCCGGTACTGGAGCGCTCTCTCTCTCTCTGGATCCCTTGGCCTAGAAAAGAACGCTCTCAGACTGTGAGGAATCAGAGACCTGGCTGGTCGCCCTAAGTAGTAGATGGGCAGAGAAGGTGTCTGTGTTTTCCTCTCTGTGACCTTGGGCGGGCCCCTCAGCCACCTGCCCAGCCAGGGTGTGATTTTCTCACTGTGGGAACAATGGTACTCAGTCTCTGTCGGCCAAGGTGAACCGAGGGAGCCAGGGGTATGCAGTAAATAGGTGCTTTTTGATGACTGGTTTGCTTCCCTTCTCTCTGGGCCTCCTGCAGCCCGGGGACAGTCAGAGTCCCTGCATGGGCAGAGCTTCGACACAAAGTTACTAGTTTTCTCCGAAAGATCCACTCCTCTCTTCGTTCCCAGGGAGAGTCGAACAGAATGGAATGTCCCCGGATTTCTTCCTCCATGGGGAACACTGGAGCCCCCTCTCTCCCTGTTTATCTCCTAACCGCCCAGACTTCGTAGCACATTGTTCTGCTTTAGCAAAGACTCTTTCTTCAATAGATAACAAAATGATTCTTCTTGTGGACTCAGCAGAACCGGGGAAAATTTCTCCAAACCCCAATCTCGGTCTATGTGTTATGCCCAAGATGGGTTCGTAAGGAAAATGAGGTGGAGAACTGAGACTGATTCATCGTTACGGGCTGTTAATTAGACCAGCGAGAGTCTGCACCTTTCCAATCTTCCCAAAGGATGGATGGAGGTCGGGTTCTCTGTGGGCGCTGTTGGGGCAAGCTTATTTCAGGGGGTTGAGAGTAGGGAAGTAGCAACTTTAGGTTGTTTGCAGTGGTCCCGTGTCAGTGTGTCCCCCTTCCTCCCCCTCATCATCCCCTATCCCTTAACATATCGGGGCAGGGCCATAGACTCCAAACACGAACATAATGTTTCTGACCACAGCTAGAGAACCAAGTTGAGCAGAATTTCTCCAAGTCAAATTAAGCTTAACTCAACAGATTTATTCCTTACTGGGTGTCCCCTGCCAGTGCCCTCCTAGTCTTCAAAGTCCCCCAAAGCCTAGTTCCAAGATGGTTCCGTGGACAAAGGTGTTTGCCCAAGGCTGACAACTTGAGTTCAATCCCTGGGTCCCATATGATGGAAAAAAGAGCTTAACTCTCCCAGGCTTTCACAAAATAAATAAAATTAAAGTTAAGGGGGGGGAAATGTGAGCACGAGACACAGACTAAGTGCTGTGAGATGCCACACTGTAGACGATACAGGGTCATGAATTAAGGGTTAGTAAAGGAAGTTGTCTCCTTGCTCCCAGCTGACTCCATAAAAATGGGCTCAGAGTTCCTGAACTCTGATATCCATACAGATACCCAATGTCCTGAAAAGAGCAACTGGCCTAGCTTCTACCCCACAGTTCCCAAATAAATCAACTTTTTTTTTAAAAAAAAATGAGCTCATTCCCCCACATACACACACAGACTTTGCACTGTGTGCTGTCCTGTGTACCAGGTCGTGAGATACCCTTCAAGTTAATAGAGTCTCCTCTTGTGGTTGAGGGATCTCTGTTTCCGTTCCTTCAATTCTCCTTGCCAACTCAGATCTCACACTAAGCAGCAACAGCAACCTGACGTTTTACACACAGTGTCTCGTTCTCTCTCACTCTCCATCCTTCACGGGATGGTTTCTTCATTTGCTGACAGTGGTGTCTGCCTGCAGGGCCCACAGCTAACAGAAACACTATTCTCATTGTAGGTCGGGAATCACTCACAATGGAGGCAAGCAAGCAGATGCGAGTGTCTCGGCCTTACAAAATCAGCGAATCTTCAAAGGTAACGTGGGCAGTGCCTCTCCACCCGTGGTATCAATTCCAGTTGCCTCCGTCTTATGTCTCCTTAACTGTGTCCACATGTGGGTTTGCAGAGGAGCTGCTGGGTGTAGCTCCCTCTGTTCTCCATATCACCATGACGGGTGGGACAAAAGAATCAAGGAACTTCTGCCTTCATGTGGACCTTACCAACGATGTGAGTCTCATGGAGCCTCTGACCTTAAAGTAGGACTCATCTTCCTGATGTTAGGATACCAGCGATCACTTCCCTGTTTGTGTCCAACTCCCTGGGACCCCAAGAATGAACAAGTATGGACTCCCTGGGTTCTGGCCACCAGCCTACATCAAGTTGGTTCCATTAGAATCAGCCTCAGCAAGTCAGGAAAGAGTCCAGGGAGAATGGCCATTGCCCACGTGGGCAGGGTGCACATTTGTAATCTCAGCACTTGAAGGCTGAGACAAGAAGACAACCAAGAGTTTAAGGTCAGTCCTGCCTATATAATTAGTACAGGCTGGTTGGCCAGTCAGAGTTACTTAGCAAAATCCTCTCTCAAAAACCAGCCTGTGTATATGTGTGTATGGAGGTGTCACATACCTTTAACTCCAGGAGAAACTGATGGATCTCTGAGTTTACAGGGTGAGTTCTAGGACAGCCAGGGCTACAGAGAGCCCTGTCTTAGAAGAAAACAAACAAACAAACAAAAATCAATAAAAACAAACAGGACTGGTGAGAAGGCTCAGTGGGTAAAGGCATTTGCAACTAAACTAATCCTGAGTTCAAACCCCGGGATTCACGTGGTGAAAGGAGAGAGCTAACTCATGTGAGTTATCCTCTGAGCTTTACATGTAAACAGTGGCACACATCACTACCCACCCCAAGAAACTAAGTCAATAAATGTAATAACAATAACATTTTAAAAAGAAAAAGAAGAAAAGAAAAAGAAATAAGGAATACAAGATACAAGGGTTGGGAGAATGCTTGACTAGCCTGGCACGCATGAAACCCTGGGTTCAGTCCCCAACACTGTATATACAGGGTACAGTGGAACATACCTGTAATCCTAGCACTCAGGAGGTAGAGGATCAGAAATTAAAGATCACCCTCCACGACATAACAAGAGGACAGGAGGGCTGGGCGTGGCGATTGTCCACAAGACAAGGGGAGAAGGAGGAGATGAAGAGAAAGGGAGAGGAGGAGAAGAAAACAACACAAGGAAAATACAAACAGCTGGTACGGTCAACAAACACCAACTAAGAATGGGCAGCCCGAGGACAGCATTCCTACAGGTGTGCCCGTCCCTGGGTTCTCAGCCCAGAATCTGAGATGAGAACGGGCATCAGGTGGGTGGTGATGGTGGACTCCTTGAAACTGAGCAGAGGACACGGGGAGGGGAGGGTTTAGCACAACAGTGAACCCAGCACTTTGTAAGACAGGAGACTGTTTCCCCTTGGAGCTTTAAGCACAGCAGCCCACGTTTCTCAAACGCCCTCTGGGCCGTCTCATTGATTCCCTACATCTGAATGATAAATGTGTTCGTTTTGGTCAGGCGAGGAAGTGGGTCTGTGTCTAACCTGAGACCACACAGCTGGCAGGACACAGAGATGGAGTTCTAACTTCAATCCATCGGACTTTTAGCAGTGGGGGCGGGGGTGGTACAGCAGCACTCTCCTGTTGGGAAAATGTTTACAAAGTATCTATCAGGACTTAGAAGAAGGAAAAAAAAGGAAAGAAAGAGAAGACAGAAGAGAGGAAGCCTTAGGCTCCTGGTGGTAAAAGAGGAAGACAGAGAAAGCACACAGGCAGTTCCTTTTGTTGTTTCTGGGTTTTCTTTGTTTGTTTTTGTCTTTGCTTTTTCGAGACAAGGTTTTTCTGTGTAGTCTTGGCTGTCCTAAACTATCATTCTGCAGATCAGGCTGGCCTGGAACTCACAGAGATCTGCCAAGTAGACAGTTTCTAGGGATTATATATAGTGGGCTGGCTAGACGACTCAACACGCAAAATCACTTGCTGCTCAAGTCTGACAGACAACCCGAGCTCCCTGCCTTGAATGTCTGAGCTGAAAGGAGAACGGACCTCTCACCTCCACATTCACATTGTGCTGTGTGCTTATGTGCTAATAAATATTTTATTCTCTTGTTTCATTTTATTTGAGGCAGTGTCTCTTTATGTAGTCCTGGCTGGTCTGGAACTTTCTAGGTAGACCAAGACTGGCCTTGGCCTCACAGAGGCCCAACTGCCTCTGCCTCTCGATACTAAGATTATAGGCTTGTGCCAGCACACCCAGCCAAATTTATAAAACATTACAGGAGGGAGGACAAGAAAGGAGAAGCATGCTCTCCGATGCCCCTGTGATGCTCCGGGGTTTACTTCTGTGGCTCTTATTCCATCTTATAACAATTGTCGTTACCTCTGGGCTGACTGTGGTCCCTGCAGGCCATGGACAGCAGGCCTGTGCTTTCTCTCCTGACGCACATTCTCTTCTCGCGCAGGTGTACCACCGGGCTGACCACTCCACCACCGTGCTGCAGCGGCTGAATGAGCAGCGGCTGCATGGCCTCTTCTGTGATGTGGTCCTCGTGGTGGAAGAGCAGCAAGTGCCCGCCCACCGCAACCTGCTGGCTGTCTGTAGCGACTACTTCAACTCCATGTTCACACTGGGCATGCGTGAGGCTTTCCAGAAGGAGGTGGAACTGGTCGGTGCCTCCTACGTGGGGCTCAAGGCCGTGGTGGACTTCCTCTACAGCAGTGAGCTGGAGCTGGACGGCAACAACATTGACTACATCCTGGAAACGGCGCACCTGCTGCAGATCTGGACAGTGGTGGACTTCTGCTGTGAGTACCTGGAGCAGGAGGTGAGTGAGGACAATTACCTCTACCTCCAGGAGCTGGCCTCCATCTACAGCCTCAAGCGGCTGGATGCCTTCATCGACAGCTTTGTCCTGAGCCGCTTCAGCACCCTGTCCTTCACGCCTGACTTCCTGCAGACCGTCTCTGTGCAGAAGCTGTGTGTCTACCTGAGCAGTGGCCAGGTCCAGCACACGTGGGAGTATGACCTGCTGCAGGCCGCTCTGCAGTGGCTCACCCAGCAGCCGGAGCGCGAGGCGCACACCTGCCGGGTGCTCGAGAACATCCGCTTCCCCCTCTTCCCTGAGGACATCCTGCTCCAGCGTGTGAAGCTGGCCATGGGCTCGCTGTTGCCCAGTGTGGCCGACGGCGAGGGCTTCGTGGAGGAGGCCCTGCGCTACCACAGCAACCTGGTGGCGCAGCCTGTCCTGCAGACAAAGCGGACGGCGTTGCGTTCTGAGGAGTGCTTGCTCTTCGTGGGTGGCGAGGTCTCCGAGCGGTGTTTGGAACTGAGCGATGACACCTGCTTCCTAGACACCAAGAACGAACAGTGGGTGAAGGAGACATCCCTGCCAGCCCGCCGGAGCCACCACTGCGTTGCCGTGCTCGGGGGCTTCATCTTCATTGCTGGTGGCAGTTTCTCGAGAGACAACGGAGGGGATGCAGCCTCTAACCTTCTTTATAGGTATGACCCCCGCCGTAAACAGTGGATCAAGGTGAGATTAAAGCAAATTAATTCGTTACTCTTGAGGCCTCCCTCTTTGCAGCTCCCTAACCTCACCCTGGCTTCCTGTTCGGACGCCTTGATGGCTGCCCTGCTTCTGAAAGAACTGGGATGATATAGTGATGGTCTGCATCCTTGCTGCCTTCCTCATGACCCGGGGTCGGGGTCAGGGGAGGCCACGCAACCACCATCTGAAGGGCTCGCTGCTGCCCAAAGTGGTGTTCTTCACTGGGATTTTCTACCCTGATGGGGCTACTCTGTGTCCTGTTTCCAGCACAGTGGCCATTAACAGCTTACATCTAATTACAACTAACAGCTATTACGTGTCAATGGCTGCTCCAGGCTCCATGACGGGCCTCAGCCAAGCAAGGGTCCCCATGCTTCAGAGCCTCTGCTGGGCTTCTGTAGGAGAAGGCCGCTTGTTCCTCCCAGCTGCCTGGCTAGCTTAGACCCAAAATAATCACACAGAAACTGTATTAATTAAATCACTGCTTGGCCCCTTAGCTCTAACTTCTTATTGGCTAACTCTTACATATGAATCTAACCCATTTCTATTAATCTGTGTGTCACCACGAGGTCGTGGCCTACCAGCAAAGTTTCAGCAGGTCTGTCTCCAGCGGCTCCGTGGCTTCTCCCTCACTCCGCCCTTCTTTCTCCCAGCATACAGTTCTGTCTTTCCACCTACCTAAGCTCTGCCCTGCTATAGGTCCAAAGCAGTTTCTTTATTCATTAATGGTATTCAAGCATACAGAGGGAAATCCCACATCAGGCTTCTCTTGTGGAGATATTTGAGGAGTAATGTTCCGGAAGCCACAAAGGCTTACTTAGTTCCATGCAACTTAGGGTCATTGTGGAGCCCAGACATCGGGCCCCATCAGCACACCTTAGCTGAATGTCTTAGTTACCGTTCTGTTGAAAGGAAGAGACACTGTAACCAAGGCAACTCTTAAAAAACGGGGGGGGGGGGAGTGCTGGAGAAATGGCTTGGTTGGTTAGGAGTACTTGTTTCTTTTTTTTTTTTCGGTTTTTTGAGATAGGGTTTCTCTGTGGCTTTGGATACTGTCCTGGAACTAGCTCTTGTAGACCAGGCTGTCCTCGAACTCACAGAGATCCGCCTGCCTCTGCCTCCCAAGTGCTGGGATTAAAGGTGTGCACTACCACCGCCCGGCTGAGGAGTACTTGTTTCTCTTGCAAAGGACCAGAGTTCAGTTCCCAGCACTCACATGGTTGCTCACAAACATCTGTGACTCCAGTTTCAGGGGATCTGAGGTCTTCTAACCTCCATGAGCAAACGGGAATCACATGCATATATGCAGGCAAAACACCTATACAAGTAATATAAAATAAGTACATTTTTAAAGAAAGCATTTAATTGGGAGCTTGCTTCCAGCTTCAAAGGATTAGTCCATTATCATCACAGCCAAAAGCAGATAGGCCTGAGGTAGAGCTATAACTGAGAGCTTTACATGTTGATCCTCGGGCAGCAGATAGAGAGACTGGGCTTGGCATGGGCTTTTAAAAACCCCAAAGCTCACTCCCAGTGAAACACTTCTTCCACAAGGCCACACCTCCTAATCTTTCCCAAACAGTTTACTAACCGGGGATTTTGCATGCGAGTTTATGAGCCTACGGGGGCTGTTCTCGTTCAAACCACCATACTGAGCTAGTGAGCGCTCAGGAGTTTCAAGATGCCACCTTGTCCTTCCCAAGTTTCACATTCTACCTCTGGATATGCTTGTGGCCTTGTAGGGCTAAGAGGGTGGTAGCGTGAGTTGATTGGCATCTGTATGGATGCAGTGGAGTGTCCCCTTCTACAGTCACCTCTCTAGACTGACACCTACTGAAATGTCTTTATGCTTACACCTCTGTGTGGCGAATTGCCTCATGGTCTGCTGAATTTAACGCCTCCCAGGCATGGGAGTTCACACCTGTAATCCCAGGATTTAAGAGGCTGAAGCAGGAGAATTGCCACAAGCCTGAAGCCAATTAGGGCTATGTAGTGATTCCAGGTGAGCTTGGGCAATAGTTTGGAACCTTGTTGCAAACTAAATAAATAAAGAAAAAAAAAAAGAAAAAAAACAAAAATAAATAAATAAATAAATAAAAGAGCAAAAGAGCTCACACAAAGGTGATCCCAGCACTTGGGATCACACACCTTTAGTCCCAGCACTAGGGAGATGGAGACAGGAGTGATATGATTGGGTAGAGAGAAGAATATAGGGCAGGAGGAGACAGGAGCTCAGGGCATTCTGAGGTTTGGTGGAGACAGATGCAGTCAGAGGAAGACTGCATTTATTTATTATTTATTTATTATTAGTTATTTATTTATTTTTGGTTTTTTTCTCTTTTTCTTTCTTTCTTTTTTTCTTTCTTTCTTTCTTTCTTTCTTTTTTTTGAGACAGGGTTTCTCTGTGTAACAGTCCTAGCTGTCCTGGAACTAGCTCTGTAGACCAGGCTGGCCTCACACTCACAGAGATCCGCCTGCCTCTGCCTCCCAAGTGCTGGGATTCAAGGCATGCACCACTACTGTCTGACTGACCATGGCAACTCTTATAAGGAAAACATTTAATTGGGGTGGCAGCTCATAGTTTCAGAGGTTCAGTCTATTATCATGATGGGGAGCATGGCGGCATGCAGGCAGTCATGGTGCTGGAGTAGTATCTGAAAGTATTGCAGGCAATAGGAAGTGAACTGAGGCACTGGGTAGTATCTTGAACATACATGAGACCTCAAAGCCCCCGCCTCCACAGTGGCACACTTCCTCCAACAAGACCATACCTACTCCAATAAGTCACATCCTCCTCATAGTGCCACTCCCTTTGGGGGCCATTTTCCTTTAAATCATCACTTTCCACTCCCTGTCCCCCAAAAACCTGTAGCCATATCATAGTGCAAAAATGCATCCAGTCCAACTTTAAAAGTTCCCACAGTCTATAGCAGTCTTGTTTCAAAGACTTGTTTCAAAGTCTCTTCTGAGACTTATGGCAATCTCTTAACTGTAATCCCCTTCAAAATTAAAACCAAAAAGCACATCACATACTTCCAACACATAATGGCCCAGGTTATACACTACTGTTCCAAAACTGGGGAAGGACGCACAGTGAGGAAATACTGCATCAAAACAAGACCAAAAACCAGCTGGGCAAATTCCAAAGTCTGCATCTCTTCAGGCGATCTTCAGATCTCCAGCTCCATTCAGCTTTGTTGACTGCAACACACTTCTTTCTTTTGGGCTGGTTCCACTCCCTGTTAGCAGCTGTCCTCAACAGGTGTCCGTGGCTTTAGCATCTTCAACATCTCTGAGACAATCCAGGCTTCAACTTCATAGATTCACACAATGGCCTCTGTAGGCCTCCACTCAGGGATACCCTAATACATGCCTGGCTTCAGCAGCTTTTTTTCATAATTCCTTTCTTCTCTCCTTAACTCTAAATCCAGAACCATGTGACTGAAGCTGCCAAGTTCTGCTGCTTGCTGAGGCTGGAACACGGATCTCTTGTTCAGTTACATCTTCATCAGCTTTCTCTCCTTCGCTCCATAAGCTTGGGTGTCTGGAAACTTGTTCTGTAGACCAGACTGGGCTCAGACTCAGAGGTCTGTCAGCCTCAGCCTTCCAAGTGAGGGGATTAAAGTTGGGCGAGCTTTTCTTTAGTTCTTTTCCCAAGTTGGAAAGTTTGCCGGGTGGGATCTTGCCCTGAGGTCACCACTCCCTTTATTTAATTTCTTAACCTTGTTTATCTCCTTGAACACAGGGTTTAGCTCCATCCCACTTCCAGGTGCTCTTTTTCTCCTCAAAATTTACTTTTTATAATTTACCCTGCTCAGCCTGCTCCTTTTCATTATAAATCTTTTTTTGTTTCGTTTTGGTTTTTGGTTTTTTGAAACAGGGTTTCTTTGTGTAACAGCCTTGGCTGTCCTGGAACTCACTTTGTAGACCAGGCTGGCCTTGAACTCACAGAGATCCTCTGCCTCCTGAGTGCTGAGATTAAAGGCACTGCCTGGCTTCATTATAAAACTTCATTAGAGTTACCACTAATACCTACACAACAGAGTCTATACTAGGCTGTTTTGAGATTTCCTCTACCAACTGAATTAATCCAAAACTCTTACTTTAGCCTCAGGCAAACTCTTCAGACAAGGGTAAAAAGCAGTCACTTTCTTCCCCAGAATACCACAAGAATGATCTCTAAGCAACATACTAAAATTCTTTTCCTCTGAAACTTCTTGAGTGGGTACCCCATAGTTCATCAAATCACACGCAGCACCACTGTCTTCCATGCTCCTACTAGTATGGCCCATCAAACAGCAGTTAAAACATTCAACTGCTTTTTAAATCCATAGTCCCAAGTCCATATTACTCCAAACTAAAACCTAGTCAAGCCTATAACAGCAATACTGTCTGTAGTCCTTGGTACCAACTTCTGTCTTATCTAGGGTTTCTATTGCTGTGAAGAGACACCATGACCATGGCAATTCTTAAAAAGAAAACATTTAATTGGGGTGGCTTGAATATAGTTTCAGAGGTTCAGTTCATTATCTCATGATGGGGAGCCTGGTGGCTCACAGGCAGATGTGGTGCTGGGGTAGTAGCTGAGAGTCCTACATCTTGCAGGCAATGAGGAAGAGACTGTGATACTGAGCAAAAGACCTCAAAGACCACCTCCACAGAGGCACACTTCTTCCAACAAAGCCACACCTCCCAATAGTGCCACTCCCTTTGGGGACCCTTTTCTTTCAAACCACCATAGTCACTTTCTATTCTGTTAACATGGATGGTGACAATGGATCAGTATTGATTTAAAAAAAAAATCTCAACCAAATTGTGCTTCAGTGGTAAGGCATTGCTCAATCTGCTGAAATCCCTGATGGGGAAGAGTGGAAAACTGGTTTTTGTTTAAAATTTTAAGTCTTGTATAGATTTATTTGTTTTATTTTATATGCATTAGTGTTATGCTTACATGTATGTCTGAGCACCATATGCATGTATGTCTGAGCACCATATGCATGTCTGGTGTCTGAGGAGATCAGAAGAACATAAGAGACTGAATTGTTTTTAATTTTATAAAGTCATTAATTTCTTGCATAATGTCAGTCCACGAGGTTGACCGTGCAGCCAAACCAATTTCAGGAGGTGTGCCCCATGCACCTCTTGAGGATTTGAGGTCTGATGAAAGCATCAGGGTTCTCAGAATCTCTACCAGTGTCACCCCATTTTCCTCAAGTCCAGGCCCTTCTCCCCAGCTCATCTGGCCACTGTCTGGCCCACTTGGGCCATTGACTCTGTGGACTCAGTTGAGAAACACGCTGCCAGGGCTTGGGGAAAGGAAGCTTCAGGTGTCTCGCCCTCACCACAGGTGGCCTCCATGAACCAGCGCCGTGTGGATTTCTATCTGGCCTCCCTTGAAGACATGCTGGTGGCTGTTGGTGGTCGGAACGAGAATGGAGCGCTGTCTTCTGTAGAGACCTACAGCCCCAAGACCAACTCCTGGACTTACGTGGCTGGCTTACCAAGGTGATGAGGGCTTGGGACAACTGCTGGAAGGTGATATTGTCACAGGAGAAAGTTTAGTCTTTGCCTTCTGTTTTCATAATGTCCTGGCTTCTGCAAAATGGAGTAGGCCATGAGGGGCTGAAGGCAGCTGCAGCTCAAGACAAGCATTTCCAGTTTTCAAGTTGGCTGGGCCCTGGGCTTCAGAGAATGAGTGTTGTGTTGGGATGGTCAGTCCCTTCCTAGAAGGCCTGACTGGGTGTAATCAGGAGGTCAGAGGGGCATGGGCCTTATCCTACCTGTGTTTTATTTGCTTACCTGCAGAATGAGTCCTACAGGGTAGCCTGGGGAAAGTTAGACACCATCTCTCTGACATTCTCCTTTTTTTTTTTAAGATTTTATTTATTTATTATGTATAGTGTTCTGCCTGCATGTATGTCTGAGGACCAGAAGAGGACGCCAGATCTCATTACAGATGGTTGTGAGCCACCATGTGGTTGCTGGGAAGTGAGCGCAGGACCTCTCGAAGAGGAGCCAGCGCTCTTAACCACTGAGCCATCTCTCCAGCCCTCTCTGACATTCTCATGTGGCCTCCAGCAAGCAGGGAGTACCCCAGAGATAGATAGCGGTGCACCCCACCACTGAACCTGCACACATCTGTCTACCCTGCCTAGGCTATACCTAAACCCAGACTCTGAACCTTCCTGGCTGTAAGATGCACAGAGTTAGCAGGGTGTGTGGGGTTGGAATGAATCTGTGTTTAAAGTCACAATTAAGCCTGTCCTGAGGGCTTATGCCTATCATCCCAACACCCAGGAAACTGAGGCAGAGGATTGAATTTGAGGCCATGCTAGGCTACATAGTGAGACTTTGTCTCAAATAAATAAATATGGAGTCCAGACACTAGGGGGCAATTCCTGGCTGCTATTGGTGAGCAGGTGACACTCTGTATCACTATGACGAGGCCCTGGGCATCCTTAGCAACCTGGTGAGTGGAGAGGTAGCCCGGGAGTGACAGTGGGCAGGTGGGCAGTGTTGATGGGCTCTCTGGGTAAACACCATTTGTCGGGCAGAATTAAGCTGGTGGTCATGCTGAGATGGGGTGCCACTACCACCACTGTCTTGGGACAATGGTGTGGGGGTGGGATTATTTCTACGGAGACACCCTGTGCTCCTAGTTGATGTGAACACAATCCATGATGTCATCATCAGCAATGTGTGCACAGCCCACATTGATGAGTTTCCCATCCAGCCTTCCTCAGTCATTGCCCTGTTGGCATAGCAGGCTTACACAAGCCCCACGTGAGCCAGGAGCTAGGCCTGATCCATCTCTTCTGCCTGCCCTGGGCGCTCCCTATGAACACCATCCCTGGCCCTTTCTAGCCCTGATTGTCGACCAAACCATGACACAAGGTTTCATATCTTTGGCCCTGTGCTATTTTGGGGGGGGGGTTGTGGGTTTTTCTCTTTTTATATTCACTTTGTGTGTGTGTGTGTGTGTGTGTGTGTGTGTGTGTGTGTATGTGTGTGTGTGCGCATGTGCACATACAGGTCCTACAGCACACACAGGGTAGTCAGAAGACAACTTACAGGAGTTGACCTCTTCCACCATGTAGGCTCTAGGGATCAGACTAAGGGTGTCAGGCACCTGTATCCACAGAACCTTTTTTCCGGTCCTCTCTGACATTGTTTTGAACCCATATTTATCGGTCTCACTTTGTTGCCCTGGCTGGCCCAGAGCTCACGGAGACCTCCCTGCCAAATGCTAAGATTAAAGGCATGCATCACAGGCCCAGTTAAACATCCTTTTTTGTCTTTTTCCCCCCACTTTGATAGCGTTTAGAGGAGTTAGGTTTACAGAGAACTGCACAGGAGGTGGAGTGCCCCCATGCATCCTCCCTGAGGCAGGGGACTCTTGTTCACCTGCCTTCTGTACCCCTTGTCCACTGACAGCTAAGGTCCGCGAGCTGTCTGTGGTTTACCGGCTCTGTGTTTTCTCCTCCGGCTCTCATGACGTCCTGAGAAGCAGGCTGTACCCCATTGGCAAAGAGCCCAAGTCCCCTACTCACAAAGATGGGACTGGGCTCTGCCCTGAGCTCCTCTGTCCCCTGGCCTCTCTGCAGGTTCACCTATGGCCACGCAGGCACCATCTACAAAGACTTCGTGTACATCTCAGGGGGCCACGACTACCAGATTGGCCCATACCGCAAGAACCTGCTGTGCTATGACCACCGGACGGACGTATGGGAGGAGAGGCGGCCCATGACAACAGCTCGAGGCTGGCACAGCATGTGCAGCCTGGGTGACAGCATCTATTCCATTGGAGGCAGTGATGACCACGTGGAGTCCATGGAACGCTTTGACGTGCTAGGCGTGGAGGCCTACAGCCCACAGTGCAACCAGTGGACCCGTGTGGCGCCGCTGCTGCAGGCCAACAGCGAATCGGGTGTGGCCGTGTGGCAGGGCCGTATCTATATCCTGGGCGGCTACAGCTGGGAGAACACGGCCTTCTCCAGGGCTGTGCAGGTGTATGACCGTGAAGCCGACAGGTGGAGCAGGGGTCCGGACCTCCCCAACGCCATCGCAGGTGTGTCGGCCTGTGTGTGTGCCCTCAACCCGAGGCTGGAGGAAAAGAAGAAGAGGAGCAAGGACAAGCGCCAGGACCGAGGTCAGTGACACCAAGGCTCTGGCAGAGCGGCCACATCCACGGCTGTCACACCCTGGGAGCTTTTTTGTACTTTTTTCATTCCTGGTATTTCTATGCTATCACAGTAAATAATAATTAAATATTCTTCACAACTTTACATAGTATCTTGTTTGAATACTTGCAATTGGGTCATCATGTCTGCATGGGCCTTCTTCCCAGGCCACACACCCCTGAAGGTCCCTGTGACTGTTCCCACCCACAGTTACTGGCTCACAGGTTATATGAAAAATTGGTAGTGAAAATCAGTGTCCCCAAGTTTTGGGCTTCCCCAAACCTAGTTGCAACTTTCGTACAGACACCCAAGCTGTGCTGAGGCACTAGAGGAGGCCTGTCCAGAGACTTGAGTTCTGAGCGTCAGCTGCATTCTGCATTCAGTTACCTCAGGCAAGGGCATGCATGTTTGTTGTGCATTTAAAGACATAGGAATCCCAAGCTCCCTGGACAGGCAGTTGAGACCCAGGGACTCTTGATTTTCCTGCTGAAGGTTCCATAGCAGCAGATTCTTTTCATGAATAATGTCATTTTCCTGGCTGGAAATCTTTGTGAATTCTCTGTCATTAAGAAGGAAGGGTAGGGAAAGGCGCAAACGTGTTTATGTGCGGTATTCCGTAGTGTGAGCTGCCTACCTAATGTCACTGTCGTAGCGAGCTCCCCAAATCTGCCTTCATTTTTTAAAAAATATTTATTTATTTATTATGTATACAATATTCTGTCTGTGTGTATGCCTGCAGTACAGAAGAGGGCACCAGACCTCATTACAGATGTTTGCGAGCCACCATGTAGTTGTTGGGAATTGAACTCAGGACCTTTGGAAGAGCAGGCTTAACCGCTGAGCCATCTCTCCAGCCCCTTGCCTTGATTTTCTCAGAAACAAAAACGCAGCCCTGTAGTGCTTTCAGTGACTTCTCTGGGCTGGTCCAGTCATTGGGAGCATTGCACAAATGAGTACACCGGTCCCCAAGAAGCCTAACTAGGGGCTGGAGAGATGACTCAGTGGTTAAGAGCATTGCCTGCTCTTCCTGAGTTCAATTCCCAGCAACCATATAGTGGCTCACAACCACCAGTAATAAGATCTGGTGCCAACTTCTGTCTGCAGGAACACATGCAGGCAGACCATTGTATACATAATAAATAACACAGCCGGCCATTCTTGCACTTTATAGTCTCTGACCTCTGAACTTTCAGGTAGATGGTGTGTGTGCATGCGTGTGCATGTGTGTGTGTGTGTGTTTAATGTGAGTAGAATTGGTGGTTTCTAAGGGGAGCTGAGTGCTTTAATAAGCTGTGTCTCAGTTAACAGCATGGAATGAATGGGGCTGGGACTAGCGCTCAGTTGGTAAGGTGTTTGACTAGCAAGAAGCCAGTCCGTGACTTCCATCCCGAGCACCACACATACTGAGCGTGATGACCCAAACCTGTAATCTCAGCACTTGGGAGGTGGGTGCAGGAGGATCAGAAGTTTAAGGTCATCCTTCACTATACAGCAAGTTTGAGCCTTGGCTACAGGAGATCATGTCTCAAATTAATGAATGAAATAGTAATAAATTAATAAGTAAAAATAAAAGCATTGGATGGACAGAAAAATATGAATCTGTGTTGACCCAAGAAGAAAGGTACTTAGGTTTGATACTGAGTAGCCACCAACAGGGGGCCCCAGTCAAACTCAGTTAAGGTTTCTGGTGATGGATGCTTTTGGTACCTTCTGGTGCCCAATGTCACAGAAATCTGTAACTTGATATGTTTTTTTTTTATTTAACTTTATTTTATGTGCATTGGTATAATGATGTCAGATTCTCTGGAACTGGAGTTACAGACAGCTGCGAGCTGCCATGTGGGTGCTGGGAATTGAACCCGGGTCCTCTTGAAAAGCAGTCAGTGCTCTCAACCACTGAGCTATTTCGCCAGCCCTGGATATGTTTTTTAATTTGCAGCATTTGTGTCTGAGTTTTGTGGCCTTCCAAGGTTTCCTGCCTTGCCTCCTTAGTTACCTTTCTGCTTGTTGCATTTGTTTTGAATTCCATACGGAGTTCTCAGTTCCTGAAATACATTAAAACCGTTTGCCTGCCAGCACGTGCTTTGTGGTTATTACGCGGTTGTTTCTGTCTTCTCTGCTCTGTGAAGATGAGCCCCGTGGATGTGGAGCGGGTAGAATTTGGAAATGAACTAGGCTTCCTTTGAACATTGTGGGAGACCGAGGCGTTTCACGGCCACTTCACGTGTGCTTCTAATGACTGTACTTACCCTGGAGTACGATTCAGACCCTTGATTGCCACACTGAATCCCTGTGACCTGAAGTGTGTGTCAAGTGGGTTATTTGGTTAGCAAAGAAAAGAGTTCAAATGAGGAGGCCCTAGGGCTCATGTCAAGACTCCGAAAGCATGCTAGCACATGCCCTTAGTCCCAGCTCTCTCTTCAGGAGACAGGAAGGCAGATCTGTGTGAGGTCAAGGCCAGCCTGGTCTACATAGTAAGTTCTAGGACAGCCAGAGCTACATAGAGAGGCCCTGTCTCAAAACAACAAAAAATGAAGCCCTCAGAGGAGAAAGGCATAAGCAGGAAGAGAGGGGAAGGATGGAAGACCATGTGGAATAGATCAGGCCTGTGCCCAACCCAGTCTGCACTGGAAAGAACTGGATGCTGGTGGATTTACAAAGGGGCTTGGGTCAGGCAGGTGGCTCATGCCTGTGATGTCAGCACTTAGAATGCTGAGGCAGGAGGATGGCAAGTTCCAGGCCAACCCAGGCTGTGAGCAGATCTGTGGAGACAGGAAGCACCTTGGTGACTTCCTGGAATGGGGATGGGGAGAGGGAAGTGGGAACAGCTGAGGGGCACAGCTGTGCAGCCCCTCGACTGTAGGAGGAATCGTTAGATTGCACACTTAGGGGTTGGAAAGATAGCTCAGCGGTTATCAGCTCTGGCGGAAGACCCAAGTTGGGTTCCCAGCACCCATATCAGGTGAGTCGATTGCCTCTGACTCCAGCTCTAGGAGATCAGCTGACGTCCTCTCTTGGCCTCTGGGGGCACTGCATCATTGTCCACAAACGCGCACACGCACATCCACATAACTAAAAGTAAATAAATCTTTAAAAATGTTATGCTCTTAAAGAGTCCATTAGATAGCATATGAATTATATCTCAATAAAGCTATTTACAGAATTAAGCTAATTAAAGCAAAGTTACACCTTGTCCTGTTGGCTCCAAAGAGTTACAAATTGCAAGCTAGGACTTCATTCATTCATTCATTCATTTATGTATGTATTTATTTTTGAGATGGGATTTCTCTGTGTAGCCCTGTCTGTCTTGAAACTCTCTCTGTAGACCAGGCTGGGAGCCTTGAACTCAAGAGATTCACCGGCCTCTGCTTCCCGAGTGCTGGGATTAAAGGTGTGCACCACCACTGTCCGGCCAGAACTTAATTTTTAAAGATTTATATCTAACATGCGGTTAAAATGATAAGGTTGGAGACCAAAGAGATGACTCAGGGTAAGGACTTTTGCAACCAAGCCTAATGACCTAAATTTGATCCCTCGAACCTTCGCGGTGAAACAAGAACTAACTCATGGAAGTTGTCCCCGGAACTCCACCTGGAGGCATCTGCCCCTTTTGTCACAATAAATAAATAAAAATTTAAGCGGAAGCTTGTGTGGTTGCCTCAGGGTGCCCTCCAGATGGCGCTGTGGAGCGGCAGTGCTCCGTTCTGGACCAACTTGTGCGGCGAGATCCTCTCAGGCCCTTCAGGACAGAGTCGTCAGACACTCCTAGAGCAGCTAGAAGAGGCGTGTCTCTGCCAGCGCAGTTTCCTGAAGCCTTTCTGTACCCACAGTCCGTTCTGGCTGCCCAGCCAACAGCTGTGTCTGGTTTGTTCTAGTCAAGACCAGGCCACATGCCTTCTCCCAGGTAAGCATAGGCTGCTGTGCTAGCCTGTGTGTGCGGGCTTGAGGCTGGAGTGACCTCAGCGGGAGCTCACACCTGCTGCCCACAAGGAGGATGACTCTCTGCCGCCCTTCCTGTTGACGCAGCAGGAAGCCCTGGGGTCTGGCTGGGGCCCTTTGAGCTGACCTCCAGCATCCTGGCTGAGTTCCATAGATGGGTTTACCAGGCTGGCTCTGACAGTGATTCATCCCCCCAGGGCCTTTGGAGAAGCTGTTCAGTCATCCAAAAGGGCTAAAAATACAGTTCTGACTTCTGAATCTTTTGCGCTCCCTGCTAACATTCAGGAGACCTGACCCCGTTTCTGTTCATCACTTCGGCCCACAGCTCAAAGCCTCCCTGGCATCTCCTCTTTTAGAGTGGAGACTGGTCACATCTTTCTGATGTGCACAGAGCCCAGGACTCTGAATTACTCTCTGTAGCAGTTGGGCTAATTCCGCAGACTTGACGAGAAAGACTACCGACCCTAACCATGGCCAAATTAATTAAGGTGAACAATTATTTAAAGCAAGCTTTTTACATTTGTGTACACAGGCTGTCTCTCCCTACAGGTGGGGTTCAGGAGATCAGCCTTGGACATGGGAAAGGTAAGGGCTGTTAGAGTTCAGGAGGAGGGGGCTTCCAAATGGGGGATATGGAGGGAAACAGGTGGGGTTATAGAGGCTGAAGATAGCATAACAAGTTGGTCATAACAACGTGAAACAGAGACATGGCTGCAGGTGGTCATAACAACCTTTTTGAAGCTAAGCCAAGGTTGCTGTTCCCTGGACAGGCAGTTAACTACAGACCCATTTGTAGTTAAGGTTACAGATGGGGCATAGCCCACTCCTTGAGAAGCAGGCTTAATCATAAAAAAGAATAAGTCTAGTTTGTCTTTACTGTAAGATGGCTGTCCAGCCTACGATGGAGGCAGACTGCTCCATCACTGGCTCTGTAAATGCCTCCTGGGCAGAAGCCCTCATCTTGAATCTCAGTCCTTGCATATGGGGTTTGACGACTGGAGATGAGTGGTACCCAGGGCGTGGCCTGCAAAGTCCTGTCCACCAGGCAGCTGCTTAGGAGGGAGAGAGTATTCCATGCCATCCGTAAAATGGAGAGCCAGGGAACTCCTGCCTCTTCAGCTCTGAGAAGACCCAAGTTGGGTTCCCATTACCCATATCAGGTGACTCATCTGCCTCTAACTCTCGTTCTAGGGGATCATCTGATGTCCTCTTCTGGACACATATAGACAGACACCTTCATAACTGCCTGGAACGTCTGTGTGTGTTTGCGTGTGTGTGTCTGTGTGTGTTCCCAAGACTCAGCAGTTGTCACCGACCTAGAAAGCTGCCACAAAGAGACTGAAGAGGACGGTCTGCTCAGATTCAATCCCTGGAGCACATTAGCTTCAGACTGCTTCAGTTTCAAGATCCAGCTTTTGATCTTGCAGACTCAGCTTCCTGGACCGCTCGATGCAGCTGTGATGGTTAATTTTATGGGTCCGCTTGGTGGGGGTCCACAGTTCCAAACTCACGCTCATCTTTGCAAGTTTCAAATAACATTTCCTATAGTGTATGTTATAATTGTTTTACTTTACTATTAGTGCCTTCATGAAAACTTCCTATGGCTGTGAAGAGACACCATAACCACAGCAACTCTTAAAAAGAAAACGTTTAATTGGTATGGCTCACTTACAGTTTCAGAGGTTCAGTCCATTATCATCATGGTGGGGAGCAGGGCAGCATGCAGGCAGACATGGTACTGGCTACATATTGGCATGCAGGCAGCAGGAAGTTGACTGACTCACTGAGCTATATCCTGGCAGAGGAAAACCTCAAAGCCCGCCCCACAGTAAAACACTTCCTCCAACAAGGCCACACCCACTCCAGCAAAGCCACATCTCCTAATAGTGCCATTCCCTATGAGATGATGTGAGCCAATTACATTAAAACTATCAAAATTAGTTATTGTTGTTGATCTCTTCCCATGCCTAATTTATCAATTAGACCTTTTCATAGGTCTCTAGTGTAAGCAAAAATCAAAACATACGTAGAGTTTGGTGCCTCTGGAGGGGTAAGCTGGTCACAGTTGTCTCGAATTGTGTCCTCACGGGTGATGGGTACGGTTTGTGTGACCCTGCACATACATGCCCATAGATTCAAGTGGCTTGACTGGCTGGTTAGGCCCAGAGGAAGTTAAACTAGGTCTCAGAAGGAGAAGAGATGAGGCCTGGGATGGGCTTTCACCTAAGGGCAGGGAGTAGTGTCCCCGGGTCCCTTGGTAACTTGTGCTTGTTGCTGGCTATCCGATATACAGAAATGCTTTGCTCACGGATGCTAGCCTCTGTCATCACTGCTCCAGAGGCAACTTTTGTTTGTCTGCAGGCCCACAGAGTTGCTATGCAACAGGAAAGGAGGGGGCTCAGCACCATGCTCCATCCCCCCACCCCGCTGCTGCCGCTGCTATTAACACATAGCGAAGCCCACATGGCTCCATCCATCCCTGGAGGAGGCCTGCAGCAGGAAGATACTCCTTAACTTCATGAGCACCCAGCAGTGAAAAAGCCCAGTTTATTGGTGACTGGAATCCCAGCACTCAGGAGGCAGAGGCAGGTGGATCTCTGTGAGTCCAAGGCCAGCCTGGTCTACAGAGTGAGTTCCAGGTTAGTCTGGGCTACCTTGTCTCTAAATAACAAGAGCAACAACAAAAATAAATGTAACTGGATGTTTTAGGTAAGATGGAGCCCCAGTGCCCTTACCTTGACCCTCACCTAAGTCGGTCAAGGTCATGATAATGATAGAGGTAGCTAGTGGCAGGTAGTATAAATCCCCGGTCTCAGGCCTCCTTCTTTGGAGGTCCCGCCCCTGTGCCCGCCAAACCTTGACCCCCTCCCCTGAGGAGGGGCAAGGCAACCCGCCAAACCCCTCCAGTCTCTCCGGGAAAGTCTCAGAGAGCTCGTGGTAGAAAAAAATTCTAACAGGTAGCAGGTGCCCCCATCTCCTACAAAGGAAAAATCTGCCTGGAATACATGCAGACAGAACACTGTATAAATAACAAATAAACAAATAAATCTTAAAAAAAAAGAGTGATTGAAAACCCAAGAGACAGGAATTTACAAGGTTTTACTTGCTGTTTGGGTCAAAAATGGGGAAGAGAAGTAGTCTCAGCCTCCTACCACCCTGAGTATGGTAGTGTTGACATTAATGGATGCCAGATGTAATGACATGCCTGCCACCCAGCACTTGGGAGGCAGGAGGATCAGAAGTTCAAGGTCATACTCAACTACATAGAGCTTGGGGGGGCCAACCTGGGTTATTCTGCCCCAAACAATGACAACTAACATTCTGACACTGAGGACACAGAGCAGAGACTCCCTCCAGTGGCGTTTCAAAGCCCCACCTTTGCCTCAGCAAAACCCAGCTTTAAAAACCGTTAAGACAGGAATGGTGGAGCGTCCCTTTGGTCACAGCACTCAGAAGGCAGAGGCAGAAGAATCTCTGTGAATTGGAGGCCAGCCTGGTCTACATAACATGCTCCAGGACTAACGGTCAGGACTACATAGACCCTGTCTCAAAAACAAACAAAACAAGACAAAACAAACATCTTGTTAAGGCTCTTAGCTTGGAAGAGGTAAAGCCTGGTGTTCTGAGACACTCCTATAGTCCCGACATTCTGGAAGTTGAGGCAGGAGGATGCTAATATCTGTCCGGGCAATTTAGTAAGTCCTGTCTCAAATAAAAGGTAAAGGGACAGCTGGGGATGTAGCTGCGAGTCGTACTTGGCATTCTGGAAGCTTGGATTACAACTCCCAGCATTGTGTTCACTCACAATTAACTAGGAAAAAATGCTTGCCTGCCTGCCTTGCTTCCTTCCTCCCTCCCTTCCTCCCTCCCTTCCTCATACCTTCTTTCTTTCTTTCTTTCTTTCTTCCTTCCTTCCTTCCTTCCTTTCTTCCTTCCTTCTTTCCTTCCTTCCTTCCTGCCTTCCTACCTTTCTTCTTCTGGGGCTGGGGGAAGAAGCTTGGTTCTGTTTTGTTTTGTTTACTCTCAGCCCTTGGGAGATCCAGGCAGAAGGATGGCATTGGTGGCCAGCCTGTGTTACATGGCAAGATCCCATCTGAGAGAAAAAAAAAAAAAAAAAGAAACAAGTTTTGCCTGAGTCATGGGTTCTTGTTGTTTGGTTGCTGTTTTTCTTTGAAATTCATGGTCTTCCTAATAAACCATCTTGCTTTTGTAAAAGAAAAAATGTTTCTGTTTTCACTGGCTAGAGCAGATTGAGAGAGTATCCCCCACCCCCTCCACTCGGAGGCTGGCTGTCTGGCAGAAAGGAAATCTTATTTTAGATTAAAATTGATGAACAGTAAAGACTTTTTTGATGTGGGATTTCCCTCTGTATGCTGTGATTACCATTAATGAGTAAAGAAACTGCTTTGGACCTATAGCAGGGCAGAATTTAGGTAGGCAGAGAAAACAGAAATGAATGCTGGGAGAAGAAAGGGTGGAGTCAGGGAGAAGCCATGGAGCCGCTGCCAGAGACAGGGTGCTGAAACTTTGCTGGTAGGCCACGACCTCATGGTGATACACAGATAAATAGAAATGGGTTAAATTAATATGTAAGAGTTAGCCAATAAGAAGCTAGAGCTAATGGGCCAAGCAGTGGTTTAATTAATACAGTTTCTGTGTGATGATTTCAAGGCTGGGCAGCCAGGAACCAACAAGCGTCTCTTCTCCAACACTTTTTTGTTTTGTTTTGTTTTTCAAAACAGTATTTCTCTATGTAAAAATGTAGTGGCTGTCTTAGAGCTCACTCTGTAGACCAAGCTGGCCTTGAACTCAGAGATCTGCCTGCCTCTGCCTCCTGAGTGCTTTTATTAAAGGTGTGCTTGCCCACCACTGCCCCGCTTCAACATGTATTTGCTCTGAGTGAACTTTTAAGGGAAAAAAAGCCCTATTTAAAATCCATCTTATACTTATGCATAGTTGGGCATCGCAGGCAGGGACTTGTCCAGCAAGAAAAAGCTTATGTAACCCAAGTTTGTCAGTCTAAACCGAGAACTTCCCTTCAACACCCCTTTGTAACCACCTCTTCCGCCCTGAGCCCCATGAAATGAACCAAGACCCCCCACCCATAATTAAAAAATCAAGAGATTCCAAGTAACAAAACTGAGGCAGTCGATTTTACCATCTTGCAATGTTGGATGCCAACCCAAACAAATGGCAGTACGCTGACTGACTGCTGAGAACAGGTTTTGGTGATTATTTGCTTTTAATTCTTTTAGATTTACTTATTTGATGTGTTTGAGTGACTTGCCCGCAAGTACATTCATGCACCACATGCATGCAGTACCCACAGAGGCCAGAAGAGGGCATCAGATCCCCTGGAACTGCAGTTCCAGGTGGTTGTGAGCCACCTGTGACGTGGGTGTGGAAAACCAAACCTGGACCCTTTGGGAGAACAGCTGGAGCTCCCAACCACTGAGCAGTCTCTCCATCCTCCTCAGAAGAGTTTTCATGGCTCTGAGTGTGAGTCCCCTCCTCCTTTCCTTCATTGGCTGGGTGATCAGGGATGCAGTCATGTCATCACCGCTTAAGTATGTCTGTTTCTCAACAGAACCCCAGTGTGTTCGTCTCTGTCTTTTAACCCTGTGTATTTTGAAGCTTCCCAGGCTTGTGACCTTGTCATGACTGCATTAGGCAAGCCTGACTGTTAATGATTCTCTACTCTAAACTTCCAATCTGGATGGGAGTAGACGGGCATGTACCATCAGGGCCCGGTGCTTCCCATCCACTTGTGACGGGGTCTCAGCTGACTTAAGCCACTTCTGTTTTGGAAATAGACCCTTATATGCTTCTTAGGAAGAAGGAACTGGAGGGATAGCTCAGCGGTTAAGAACACTGCAAGCTCTTGCAAAGGACCTAGGTTCAATATCCAGTACCGACAAGGTGGCTTGTATCCATCCATAACTCCAGGGTCCAGGGATCTGATGCCCTCTCTGGTTCTGTGTGGGCACTGGGTACATATATGGTACACATACCAAATGTAGGCAAAATATCCTTATGCATAAATAAAGAAATAAACAAAACAAAGTTTGTTTGTTTGTTTGTTTTTACACTTCCCCATGCCTCTCAAAAAAGAAACCCCAAGGGTTGGGAAGATGGCTCAGCAAATAAAGGTGTTTGTTGCCAAGCTTGATGATCTGAGTTCAATCCCTCAGAGGCACAGGGTGAAAAGAGCGCGCCTACTCACGTAAACTGCCCTTTGTCTTTCATGTATGCTTTTCACACATACACACACACAAATACACACACTACAATAATTTAAAATGGCTTTTTATGTAACCAGAGACTGTGCTTTCATTTCCCAGCACCCAGACCTGAATAATCAGACAGAAACTCTATTAATTACAACACTGTTTGGCCAATGGCTTAGGCATATTCCTACCTAACTCTTACATCTTAAATTAACCCATTTCTTTTAATCTATATATTGCCACGAGGCTGTGACTTACCAGCAATGTTCGGCATTTTTTTCCTTCAGCGACTACATGGCATCTTCTCAACTCCACCTACTCTCTCTCTGCATCTTTATCTGGACTTCCTGCCTAGCTCTACTCTGCTAAGCTATTGGTCACAACAGCTTTATTTATCAACCAATAGGAGCAACACATATACAGAAGGACATCTCATCATTTTTAGAATTATTTTATTATTATTATTTTGGTGTTTTTTATTTTGTTTTGTTTTGTTTTGTTTTGTTTTTTTCAATACAGGGTTTCTCTATGTAACAGCCCTGGTTGTCCTGAAACACATTCTGTAGACCAGGCTGGCCTCGATCTCACAGAGATCTGCCTGCCTCAAACTCCCGAGTGCTAGGATGAAAGACGTGTGCCACCGCCACCCAGCGAATTATTTTATTTTATGTGTAAAGTGTTTTGCCTGAATTTATGTCTGTGCACCACATACATGCCTGGTGCCTGCAGAAGTCAGAAAGGGCATCAGATCCCCTAAAACTGGAGTTGTAGGCGGTTGTGAGCCGCCATGTGGGTGCCGGGATTTGATTCCTCTGTAAGAACAAGTGCTTTTCACCCATGCGCCGTCTCTTTAGCCCTTTCCCACTCCCATTTTAGTTTTCATATTATAGAAGTATGATAGTGGTATTGCAGTGTTTAGAGGAAGTCCCAAGCAATGACCACCACCCTGAAGTGAGTGCTCTTCCTCTGGGGTCTTGCAGCATCTGTTCGCCACACACCTTTGCCTTTGGAGAAAGTTTTCTTGACAGTCTGCGATCTGTGGGCTTTTTTAATCCTTTGAGTAAGATGCCAAGAAACACCGAGTCCAGACACTGGCCACAAGATAACGCCTTCACCCGTCCCCTCTACACCTTCTGGATCAGGTTACTGAGCTGACCTCAACATCCATGTTTAAAGGTAAAATATTTTAGGAAACTGAAGCAAGAGGATCAAGTGACCCTGTCTCAGTCACAGCAAATAGAAGCTGGCTCACATTTCCAACAGCATGTGTGAGCAGAGGGAACGGCAGCCGGAGTCTCCGCTCAGCTCTGGAGAGAAAATGCTTGGTGTTCCTCTCAGTGACACAGACTCGGAGCCAAACAGGAAAAGGTCGTGGGGCAGCAGGCCCAGAGGCTGAAGTGACAATGTGACAGGATGAGGAGCACCAAGGCCTGCCTGCGATCTGGGAAAGGTTGCCCATGACCCTGGAAACTGAAAGAAAGGTGAGGGCTGGGGCTTCCCGCTGCTATGATCTGAATGGGACTCCTGTTCTTGGGATGAAAATCAGTCCCAATCCCTTTGCCGAGGGTATTTGGAGGTGGGTCTGGGAGCTGGTCACTTTATAAGAAGCAGAAGAGAGACCCAAGCTGGCATGCTCCCCCTTCGTGCTGTGCCAGGAGGCCTCAGGGGACAAAGTGCCGTCTCCTGGATCTCAGCCTCTAGACCTGTAAGCTACAGGAACTGCGCTTCTGTACAGATTGCCTGTCTCAGCTATGTTTTTAGGAACCCCAGACAGTGGACAGGATATCCCTCAAATCCTCCAGGGGGAGCACAGACCTGGATTTTGTACTTCTGGTCTCCAGAACTATGACAGACTGAATTCTTATTGCATACCACTGTAAGAAGCAGGCTGCTTGGTCTGTTTTCAGTATGAGATGCATTTAGAGTTCACTAGAGTTACCGATAAGCTAGAGAGGTGAGGCTCCTCTCTCCTAGTGCCTGCTTGTCTCAGAACTCTGAGAGTTGGACTATTAGAAGCTTCCAATGTGTGACTGAGCCATGCTAAGAAAAGGGGGGCAGTCTCAAGCCCCAAACTACTCATAGATAAGACTGTTGTAAACCAATGAGGTAAAAAATTTGCCAAGGGAACAAGTGCTAGCCTGTGGGAGAAGAGCACAGAAATTTATCATGGTCCGTGCCCTTTATTATTTTTTTAAATATTTTTATTTTATGTGTATAAGCGTTTCGCATGTTGTCTGTACACCACATGCCTGCAGTGCTCACAGAGGCCTGAAGAGGGCGGCAGATCTGGAACCAGAGTTACAGGTGGTTGTGAGTCACCAGTTGGGTGCTGAGAACTAAGCTTGGGTCCCCTACAGCCAGTGATTCCAACTGATTGGGGGAATTTTAAATACCTATTGTCTTGTGCCAAGTCACCAGGTAGGCTTTTTCCCTTTTCTGTATGCTGATAGCCCGCGCTACTGAACCATATACTGAAACTGCCTCTTCATTGGTCTCTTGAATTTGCTATTATCTTATTTCCAACGTCCCTGGCTAGCTTGCCCTCAAGATTCTGGGGGCTTCTCCTTTCTTTGCCTCCCATCTTGCCATAAAAGGGCTAGCATTAGAGACCTGAGCCACTGAATTTGACTTCTATGTGAGTTCTGAGGATCCAAATTTAGGTCATCGGGCTTGGACAGCATGCGCTTTCACACACTGAACTTGCTCTCCGGTCCAGCAAATGTTTTTCCAAATTGGAATCTGAGAAGCATGCAGCATGCCCTTGAGTAAGGGAAACAGTAGCGTCCACTTCACTGGGTTTTGTGAGAGCTCAATAAGGTCATTCGTTCATTCAACAAATGTTCACTGAGAAGCTGCCAAGTGCCTGGAGCTGGTCTAGGCACTGGGGACATCTGGGAAGCAAGATTATGTCGCTGGCTTCTGGGAGCCTGACTCCAGCGCGGGAGCAGAAAACTCACATGTGAAATACACACAGACCAGGGTGCCAGCTCAGGACAGGCGTGACCCAGCAAGATCCAGCAGAAGAATAGGAAGGACCACAGAGGAACCACCACTACTGGGGAGTGGCCAGGTCCTTAGGAGGAGAAACCTGGTTAGGATAAGTGAATTGACTGTGTAAACCAGGCTGGACTCGAACTCACAGAGATTCCTTTGCCTCTGCTTTTGGGATGTTGAGATTAAAGGTTCTTCCTATGCTCAGAACTAGAATGGAAGGGCTAGACGTGGAGCTGACAGCAGAAAGTTTGCCTGGCACTGTGGGAGCCCCTGAGCTTAAATCTCATCTCTAGTGTGACAAAACCACGCACATACAGAGACGTGCTCATTTGCAAACTCCAAAATGCTTTGGTTTTGTAAGTTATATCCATTTCTATTTTCTGTGTTAAACCTGAAAACAATCACAGGGCTGGAAAGTTGGCTCAGGTAAGAGCAGCTGCTGCTCTTTCAGAGGACCTGAGTTCAGTTCCCAGGAGCCAATAAAGAGACTTATAACCCTGGGTAACTCCAACTTCCAGGAACTCAATACCCTTTCACCTTCTTCTGGACTTGGTGCACACACACACACACACACACACACACACACACACACACCCAACACAAATAAATAAAATGTGATGTTTGTTTGTTTGTTTGTTTTTCTAGATGGTTTCTCCATGTAGCCCTGGCTGTCCTGTAGACGAGGCTGTGCTTGAACTCCCAGAGTTCTGCCTGCCTCTGCCTCTTGAGTGCTGGAATTAAAGGCATGGGCCACCACCATCCAATTTGTGATTATTATTAATTTTGGAGGCGTTTTGCCTTTGCTTGTAAGCAAGGTTTCAACTCTAGGCTGGCTTCGGACTCACTAGGCTTTGAATGCCCCCGATTCTCCTGCCTCAACCTAAGTGCTAGGATTCCCAGTGTGTGATAGATAGAACTGAAAAGTTTTTGCGGCCTGATAAACCTCCCCACCAACGCAATAATCTGAATCAGACCAAATCAAACCAAATTAGAAAAAGCCCAGGTTTAATGGCTTCTAGTTCTCCCGGGCAACCTTCCAGGCCCTCAGAAAAAAGACGAGGAAGGAAGGCCCGAAACCACATGCTTATTCTCTGGGGGGCAGTTTAAATACCCTGCAAGAGTGGTCTTGAGCATCTCTGAGGAGGGGTCATCGTTTGGTGGGTTTTCTCGAAGGTGGAGTCTGGACTGAGGAAACTCCCAGGGGAGAGGACTTGGGATGGGACTTTCCACCCAAACATTCCAGACTTTCTGAATACATGGATGCCAGAGACTGAAGTGAATGAAGCCTTAACCTAAACAATAACTATTGTTTGTTTATTTGTTGCTGTTTATGTTTTGAGACAAGAATTCACTACTTAACTCTTGACTGGCCTTGAACTCACAGACACCCTTCTGCCTCTGCCTCCCTAATGCTGGGATTTAAGGCCTGTGCCATCATGCCCACACTACATGCATGATTTAAAAAAAAAACATACACTTATTTATTATTTATTGAGAGTTATGCATGAGTGTGGAGGTCAGAGGACAACTGGTTAGCTTGTCACTTGTCTTCTTCCACTATATGGTTCTAGAGACTGGACTCTGGTCACCTTCGCCTGCTGAGCCCTCTCAGAGGCTGTGGTTTCTCACGTAGAGCACACTGGCTTGTGGTGACTCCCAACTGGTCCATCAGTCTTCTTACTATTTATTATGCTTTCATTTCGTCACATCTGTTTCCTTTGCCACTGTCACCAGAAAGTCTTCAAGAACTGGGAAGCTGGCGGGGCAGCGGTGGTACACACCTTTAATCCCAGCACTTGGGAGCAGGTGGATCTCTGTGAGTTCAAGGTCAGCCTGGTTTACAGGAGCTAGTTCCAGGACAGGCTCCAAAATTACAGCAACACCCATCTTGAATGCCTCGTAGATACCTATTTCCCATAATTCCAATTTTTGTTTGAAAGTTTGGATTTTATCATTGACAATAAATGTCAAGGCATGAAGCTTTTTCTGGGAAAATGTTACCCCCCCCCCCGTCTGAGGACTCTGGGAACAATGATGATAATTTTCAGCAATTTCTAAGCTCCTAGTGTATGCAGGCTAAGTCTTTCACGTATATTAATCTTGATATTCACTTATGTCGCGTGTAACACTGCGCTGCTGTGTGGGTTCACGCGGGTTCGTAAAATGAAGACAGACACATTGATAATGAACTTAGCCTCTATGGCTGCAGGGGCTCAGCCTCGGTGAACTGAAGCACTTTCCCTTTGTCTCTTGGCATCTTTATATTTTCCTGCATTTACACTTTAGCTAGTAGATTTCCAGATCTCAAAAAACTGAATGAACTTTCTAAAAATACAATGCTAGGTGCAAATGCCTGATTCATGAGGTACCACGGTTTTCCTGGTTTCCTCTAAACCAAGTTTTGCCTAGGTTTTGTATCCATGGGAAACTCTCAGACAAGATGCACATAGGGCAACAAAAGGTATCAGTAATGTAAAGGATGGATTAGGGGCTGAGTGAAGAATCCGGAGCCAGGCTAGGTACAGCCCAATGGGAGTTCATGGCTAGCAAGGGTTACTTGCTAACCCTCTGGCACCAGGTCAGCATGAATTTCTATGACACATTTGAAACATTTTTGGGGGCAGGGGTAGAGCAGACCTTTAACCCCAGCACTCAGGAGGCAGAGGCAGGCAGATCTCTAAGTTTAAGTCCAATGTAGTCCAGTGTGAGTTTCAGGACAGCCAGGGCTATGCAGAGAAACCCTGTCTCAAAAAAACCCAAAATAGTGTTGGAGAGATGGCTTGGTAGTTAAGAGGACTGGCTGCTCTTCCAGAGGTCCTGGGTTTAATTCCCAGCAACCGTATTGTGGCTCGAAACCAACTGTAGTGGGATCTGATGTGATCTGATTCTTTTGGCATAAAGTCATACATGCAGATAGAACACTCATACATAAAATAAATAAATCTTTAAAAGAACCTAAATAAGTAAATATTACATGTTTTGTTTGAGCTTTATTTAAATTTTATGTATGTGAGTATTTTGCCTGCCTGTCCATTTGCACCATGTACTTCCTAGCACCCTTGGAAGTCAGACGAGGGCCTCAGATCCCCTGGAACTGGAGTTACAGATGGTTGTGAAGCCCACGTGGGTGCTAGGACTCAAACCTGAATCTCCCTGCAAAAGTAGTCAGTGCTTTTTTTGTTTGTATTTTGGAGACAGAGTTTCTCTACATAGCTTAGGAGCTTGTCCTGGAACTGACTCTGTAGACCAGGCTGGCCTTGAGCTCCTAGAGACCTACCTGCTTCCACCTCCCATGTGCTGCGACTAAAGGCGTGCACCACCACCACCACCACCACCACCACCACCACCACCCAGCTAGGTTTTTGGTCTTTCAAGTCAGGGTTTCTCTGTGTAGCCCTAGATTCCGGGCACTTGCTCTGTAAACCAGGGTGACCTCAAACCTCAGAGATCCGCCTTCCACTGCCTCCCGGGTGCTGGGATTTAAAGCATGTGCCACAACCCCAGGACATAAGTAGTGCTTTTAACCACTAAGCCATCTCTCCAGACAGATTTTGTCATTCACCTTTCCTACAGCCCTGGGAGGTGTTACTGTACCTGTAAGATTTTAGACAATTCTGAAGCCATTTCTGACTATTCCAGACCCTCTCAGCCTCTGTGCCTCAGTGCTTCCCCTCCTCCCCTGGGAACCAAGGACCTAGCAGCTACACATGCACGTACTCAGTTCCTGAACATTTACCCATATACATATGTTTTGACTCAGTCCCCTGGGAAACGAGGTCAAAATGACCTCTTACCTCTTCTGATCTGACAATAGTTCTCCAGTCAATTATTGGTATTAGCCCTTTTCGATAAGCCAATCATAATGGCCAAGGAACAACCCCTCTTGTTTCTATGGGGCCTTCTCCTTTAAAAGTAGACTGTACCAGCTAGTCGGGGTCTCTCGGCTTCCCAAATGCTGAGGGACCCTGTCATGACAGAATTAATAAAATCCTCATGCTTTTGCATCGGTTGTGGTATATGAGGTGGTCTCTGGGGGTGACTCCATCTCGGCTTGGACACTAGAGTCCAACATACCCATTCTACTGAAGGAGGGAACTGAAGTCCAGAGAGCTTCCAAACCCACCCAAGGTCACACCTCTGTGCTGCGCCTGTGTGTGTGTGTGTGTGTGTGTGTGTGTGTGTGTGTGTGTGTGTATAACCAGATTCCAAAACTGACTTCCTCAGATTTGACAGGTCTGGAGAAATGCTCTGTCCCCAGGCATAGAATTAAGTATCACGTGCTAGGCTGTGTGACCTTGTCTAAATAGGAAGCATGTTTTCTTGAGGCCCTCTGGAAAACACCTGCTTAAGGGGGACCCAGCTCTCCAGAAAGTCTCATGCTCTCTCCTGTACAACAATGAAAAGCGCCTGGTCATATTGAATGGCAGGAGGTGGGGGTGGGGTTAAAAGGCCCCAGAGGCCACACCCCACCGGGATGGCTACTATCTCCTAGAAAGGCCTATTGCCCTGAGTTAGTTTATCACAGCTGTAATGGATTACACTTCATTGACTAGCTGAGAAACACACAAATCATCCCCTCTACAGCTCTTCAAATTAAAAGATGGACAAAGCGCAAAACAAAAAGATGGTGGCGCTGAGTGCTTTCCACACGGGTGGTGGCCTAACTGGCTTCAAGAGGCCAGCTGCGTGCGTCTGCTTCTGGCTTTTATCCACGTTTCTCAGACAGGGCCTCATATAGCCCAGGTTGACCTCTATTCAATATGTGGTTAACTTTTAACTCCCGATCCTCCTGCTTCTACCTCTGGAGTATCAGGATGACTGAATGGACACCACAACGCCTGGTGTAAGCGATGCTTCATATATCCTGGGCAAGTGCTCTACCAGTGGAACTCCAGCTCTTCCCCCTCCTCCTCCCCCGCTCCCCGTTCTCTCTCCTTTCCCCTCCCTCTGTTTTCACACCGACACCCCCTTCCACTATGCTCCCTTATAGGGACCCAGGTGATACCATGGGACCAAGATGGATGACACCAGTTTACGTCTGGTCTTGATGTCCTCAGCATCATTCCATCTGCAAAAGTTTCACTGCCTAAGCCACACCGCCACCTGTGCAGGCCCTAGGCTGGGCTGTCTTCAGATCTTAACCGCATCTGATAGGAGAGAGCCCCAGAAAAGTTAGGAAACCTGCCCAACTTCACACAGCCACAAGGAGGGTTTGAAACTCTGTTGGGTTGCTAGGCACTGCAGGTCCACTGTGGGCTCCTATTGAGGCAGGATGAAAGGGAAGTTTGAGGTGCTTGGGAAGGGATGAATCCCAACACCTGGGGATCTCCTTTATACTTCCTGTTCCCTGAGAGCCTTGAAACTGGGACTGATAAAGCCAAGGTTACCTACAGAGATAACATTGGCTTTTCTTAGGACTTCACAAATAAATAAATGATAAATGCAATGAACCACTCCTACTTTGAGCCAGGAAGTTTGTGGCCCTGAATCTAACCCTATTAGCAGCCCCACCCATCTCTCTCTCTCTCTCTCTCTCTCTCTCTCTCTCTCTCTCTCTATTTTTCCAGGCACGGTTTCTCTGTGTAGCCCTGGCCATCTGGAACTCACTCAGGCTTGCCTCTAACTCAGAGATACACCTGCATCTGCCTCCTGAGCGCTGGGACTAAAAGTGCGTGCCACCAGGGCTGGACAGATGGCCCAGTGGTTAAGAGGACCTGGGTTCAATTCCCAGCACTCACATGGCAGCTCACAACTGTCTGTAGCTCCATTTCTAGAGGCCGAGACACCCTCACACAGTCATACATGCAGGCAAAACACCAAATGCACATAAAAATAAAATAAAAAGTAAAATAAAAAAGAAAAAAGGGAGAAAAAATGCATGCCACCAAGCCTGGCCCAATGTCTCTTATTCTAATAAACAATCTTATAAAAACCACCTGACTTAGTTTCATTTACAAAAGAAAATATTGTTCTTTTTTTCCCTTACTTTTTACTCTTTTTGCTCTTTGATCTTTTGGGGGCCTGTCACCCAGCTTCCAAATAAACACATGGATGCTTATTGTTACTGATAAATGCCAGGCTTTAGCTTGCCTTATTTCTTGCTGGCTTTTCTTTTCTTTTTTCCTTTTCTTTCCTTTTTCTTGCTTTCTTTCTTTCTTCCTTCCTTCCTTCCTTTCTTTCTTTTTTGTTTGTTTTTTTGAGACAGGGTTTCTCTGTTGCTTTGGAGCCTGTCCTGGAACTAGCTCTTGTAAACCAGGCTGGCCTCAAACTCACAGAGATCCACCTGCTTCTGCCTCCCGAGTGCTGGGATTAAAGGCATGTGCCACCACCACCCGTAACACATCTTAAAATAGTCTACAACAAGAAAATTATCCTCTTTTGAGACAAAATCTGTCTATGTAGGCCATTCTGGCTAGGAATTCACAAGAGAATCATTTGCCTGCTTCTACCTCCCTAGTGCTGGGATCAAAGGTGTGTGCAACCAAGTAGGGCCAAAGGAAAACTCTTAGGGGAAATCATTGAACCAACTCATATAGTTTTGTTTTACTTGGTTTTGGTGAGTCAAAGGTTGTAGTAAGAACTGTAGTCTTCATAAGAACAGACAGGAGAACCAATGGGACCAAATAGAAGACCCGGATATCAATCCACACATCTTCAAACACCTGATCTTTGATAAAGAAGCAAAAAAATTTCAAATGGAAAAAAGAAAGTATATTTAACAAGTGGTGCTGGCATAACTGGATATCAACATGTAGAAAAATGAAAATAGACCCATATCTATCACCATGCACAAAACTCAAATCCAAATGGATCAAAGACCTCAACATAAAGCCAGCCACACTGAACCTTATAGAAGAGAAAGTGGCGGGCTGGAAAGGTGGCTCAGAGGTTAAGAGCACTGACTGCTCTTCCAGAGGTCCTGAGTTCAATTCCCAGCAACCACATGGTGGCTCACAACCATCTGTAATGAGATCTGGTGCCCCCCTACTGGCCTATAGGATATATGTAGGCAGAATACTGTATATATAATAAAATCTTTAAAAAAAAAAAGAAGAAGAAGAAGAAGTGGGAAGTACACTTGAACCATTGGCACAGGGAACCACTTCCTAAATATAACCCCAGCAGCACAGACACTGAGAGAAACAATTAATAAATGGTACCTCCTGAAACTGAAAAGCTTCTGTAAAGCAAAGGACATGGTCAACAAGACAAAACAACAGCCTACAGAATGGGAAAAGATCTTCACCAACCCCACATCAAAGGTCTGATCTCCAAAATATACAAAGAACTCAAAAAATTGGACACCAAAAGATCACATAATCCAATAAAAAAAGAAGTACAGACCTAAACAGAGAACTCTCAACAGAGGAATCTAAAATGGCTGAAAGACACTTAAGGAAATGTTCAACATCCTTAGTCATCAGAGAAATGCAAATCAAAACAACTCTGAGATTCCATCTTATACCTGTAAGAATGGCCAAGGTCAAAAATACTGATGACAACTTATGCTGGAGAGGTTATGGGGAAAGGGGAACACTTCTGCATTGCTGGTGGGAATGCAAGCTGGTATAGCCCCTTTGGATGCCAGTGTGGTGATTTCTCAGAAAATTAGGAAACAACCTTCCTTAAGACCCAGTAATACCACTTTTGAGTATATATCCAAAGTATGCTCAATCATGCCACAAGGACATGTGCTCAACTATGTTCACAGCAGCTTTGTCATAGCCAGAACCTGGAAACAATCTAAATGCCCCTCGATCAAAGAATGGATAAGAAAAATGTGGTACATTTACACAATGGAGTACCACACAACAGAAAAAAATGACAGCTTGAATTTTGCAGGAAAATGGATGGAGCAAGAAAACATTATCTTGAATGAGGTAACCCAGACACCGAAAAACAATTATCACATGTACTCACTCATATGTGATGGTTTTAAAACATAAAGCAAAGAAAGCCAGCGTACAAACCACAATCCCAGAGAACTTAGACAACAATACGGACACTAAGAGAGACTTACATAGACCTAATCTACATGGGAAGTAGAAAGTAGAAAAAGACAAGATCTCCTGAGTAAATTGGGAGCATGGGAACCTTGGGGGAGGATTATAGGGGGTAGGGAAGAGGCAGGGAGGGGAGCAGAGGAAAATGTAGAGCTCAATAAATATCAATAAAATAAAAAAATGTAAAAAAAAAAAGAAAACAACTGTAGTTTTGTCCTAAGGAGACAGAGGCCTGGAGATCAGGAGTTCAAGGTCATCCTTGTTTCTATAGAGATTTTGTGGTCAACTTGGGCTACAGGAGAGTTTATGCCAAAGCAAAGGAAAATAAAACCCAAGACACCTAAGAAAAACTCACTGGTGCAGCTGTGTCCGTACCATACCACCCTTTCCCTTCTTGTCTCTCTCTAAATTCTAAACTCAGTCTGACCTATATGTTATCCTTGACCTAACTCAGTCTGACCTATACAGCTTCCCTGTCCTAACTCAGTTTGACCTATGTGTTATCCCTGTCCTAACTCAGTCTGATCTATGCACCATCCCTGTCCTAACTCAGTCTGACCTATGTACCATCCAGTGTAATCTTCTTGGGAGGTTTTACCCAACTGCAGCAGGTTAGGGGAGACTCCTCGGGCTCCTATGACAAAGTTGGGGCATAACTGCTGTCTCTCCCAAAAAAATTTCTTATGCTGGGAGGTAGTACACAGCTTTAATCCCAGCACTTGGGAGGCAAAGCAGGGGGATCTCTAAATTCGAGCCCAGCCTAGTCTACAGAGTGAGTTCCAGGACAGCCAGGGCTACTTAGAGAAAACCTGTCTCTGTCCTGAAAAAACAAACAAACAAACAAAAAACAACAATGAGATAGGGCCTCTCTGTAGCCCTAGAGGTATTGGAACTCACTATGTAGAACAGGCTGGCCTTGAACTCAGCGAGATCCATTTACCTCTGCCTTTAAAGTACTGGAATTGAAGGCTTGTGCCCCCCCTTCTCTTTTTTGTTTGTTTGTTTTTGTTTGTTTGTTTTGAGGCTGCTATTGCCTCCCAAATGCTAGGGTTAAAGGTGTGCAGCACTATCCCTGGATAATTTTATAATTTCTTTCAATGTAAGAGAAGGCTGGGGGACGGGGCAGTGGTGGTGCCTGCCTTTAATCCCAGTACTTGGGAGGCAGAAGCAGAACTCTGTGAGTTCAAGGCCAGCCTGGTCTACAAGAGCTAGTTCCAGGATAGGCTCCAAAGCTACAGAGAAACCCTGTCTCAAAAAAAAAAAATGTTAAATCTGACCAGTTGTGATGGCTCGCTCATGCCTTTTTGGAAAATTTATGTATTTGTCATGTTTACTTCTGTTTTTCCTACATGTCTGCCTATGTACATGTGTACCTGGTGCCCACAGAGATCAGAAGAGGACATCAGATTCCTGGAACTGAAGTTACAGACAGTTGTAAGCAGCCATAGGAATGCTGGGAATCAAACCTAAGTCCTCTGGAAGAGCAAGTAGTGCTCTTAACCACTGAACTATATCCTCAGCTCCCTGACTCACACCTTTGATCCCAGTAAATCACTCAGGCAGAGGTAGGAGGATCTCTGTGAGTTCAAGGTCAGCCTGGCCTACATAATAACACAGTGAGTTCTAGGGCAGCCAGGGCTATGAAGACAGACCCTGTCAAAAAAGAAAATAAAAGGGCTGGATGTTGTTTACAATAATTTCCATTTTTTGTTCATGAAATGTTGATTAGAAATCCAACAGACATTACTGTGCGAATTCATATGAATTAATAGTTTTTCTAAGACTATTTTTACTTATGTGTATGTATGTCTTTGAGGGTGCCTGCATGTACGTGCAGGCGCACTCAAGACCAGAAAAGGGTGTCAGATCCCCTGAAACAGGAATTACAGATAGTTGTGTGCAACTTGGTGGGTACTGTGAACAAACTCACTCAGCCATGTTTCCAGCACCTGTCTATGGGGTTTTCTGTATATATAAAAGTATCTATCCACCTGTGGACTTAGTTTCCCTGTCATCATCCAAGCATACAATGACACACATTAATAACAATATCATAGCAATTGTAACATGTTTTTTGTTATTGTTGTTGCAAAATGTTTCACAGAGGAAAATTCAAATATAGCATCACTTAGATCCCGTAAGTGTTAACATTTTGCAACAATGTAGTTCCTTATTTGCCTGGGAACTTACTTTTTGCTTTTTTGATGAACCACTGAAAACTTCTGGCAGACACTGCTAAGTTACTCTGAAATTTTTCATAATGTGTCTTTCAAAAACATAGTAATGAGCACAATCTTCTCTTTACGTTTGTTTATTTATTTTGAGACAGGGTCTCACCAAGCATCAGAGAGTCTGGAACTCCCTTAGTAAACTCAGGCTGGCTTCAAAATCAGAGAAATCTACTTTCCCCTCTCTCTGGTGTGCTGGGATAAAAGGTGTGCACGACCACGCCTCTACCTCCTCCTCCTTCCTCTTACTTTTTTCTTTTGTGACAGGACCTGGTTCTTCCGACAAGGGTGCCGTTGAACTCATGATCTTCCTGCCTCAGTCTCGGGAGGTGGTCTGATAGCACAGCACCAATCCTGCATTCTAACATTAGCGAGGCACCAGGTGCCCATAGGGATCCACATCTGGACGTCTTTAGTTGTCTGAACAGAAACAGTAAAGCAAACCTGGCTTGGTGTGCACCCTCCCCCTCCCGCTTCTACCTCATCAGTTCTGGGACCACAAAAGTGTGCCAAAACATCCAGATTACTTGGTGCTTGGGATAGAACCCAGGGCTTCATGTATGTGTGTGAGGCAAGTACTCTGTCAACTAAGTTACATTCCCAACCTCAAAGGGTCTTACTTTTACCCTAGATTGGCCTGAGACTTGTTACTCTGTATCCTCCTGCCTCAGCGGGGAGGACTAAGGGAAAGGGCAGTAACTTATCTGAAGGCATATAGAATGGGCATGGTTGGTAGACTGCAGTCAGGTAGGGGGCTCAGCAAGGGTTTCTTGGAGCATGTGGTGGGTTAACAATCGTCCTCCTTCCTGTATGTACCCGCACATGCGTGCTTAGGGAACATCTGCTGCTTAGTGTGTTAAGACCTGAGTATGAGTTTGTTTTGTTTTGAGACAGAGTCACCTTATGTAGCTCAGCGTGACCTGGAACTTCGTCTACAATTCATGGATGATCCTCCTGCTTCTTGCCATCTATGTACTGAGATCATAGGAGAACAATCCCGGATCAACGAGATTTTTTTTTAAAGCGAATCAATTAGTTTATTTTTGTGTGTGCCCCTGTGTATATCAGAGGACAATTCTGTGGAGTCAGTTTTTCCTTTCTGTCATGTGGATCCCAAGGATGGAAGTCAGGTCGTCAAGGGTAAAGGAGGCAGGCTCCATTACCCGCTGAGTCATCTCTCTGGCTCTCTCAACGTTTATTCCTGTGCTTTACAAACAGATTTTTTCCCCTAATGCCAGGCAAAGCTAGTGGAGAGAATGAAGAGTGAAAAAAATGAATGAACAGTCAGAAGAGAGCGCTCCATACGGTAAAGGATCCCTGGGGATCGCCAGTGGAGATGCTCAGGGCCGACCTCATGCGGCCGCGGAGCAGACGCCTGGAATCCACGTAGCAGTTTAGGGGTGCGTGGCCACCTCCATTCGCACGCCGCCGCCCGCAGCGGCCGCCTTCCACGCACCGCTGGCGGAAGGGTCGCCGGCCGGGGCACACGCCCACCTGTCGCGCGCAGGCGCAAAACGCCGCCTGCTCTCCCGCGGCGCGTTCAGTGCGCAGGCGCGGCGGCTGATGCGAGTGTGCCTGTGCGGCGAGAAGATGGCGGCCACGGGGGACGCGGCGTGAGGAGGCAGAGCACCGCCGAGCCTCATTGAGACGGGCCGCCATGGCCCTCCACAATCCGCAGGTAGCGCGGGCCGCGTCCAGGGCGGGAGGTCTGGGCCACGGGAAGGCTTCGGGGCGGCGAGCGCGAGGTGCGCGGCGGCCGGGCGGTGGGGGAGGCGCCGGCACGCTGCCGGCCTAGGCCCGCGCCGCGCCCCTTAGCGCCGCGCGCCCCAGCGCCCGAGGCCGCCCGAACTGCCCCGAGAGCGCCCGAGCCGCCCCGAGAGCGCCCGAGCCGCCCCGAGAGCGCCCGAGGTCGCAGGGAAGGCCTCCGCGTGCCCAGCCGACAGCCGCACAGTCCCAGGCGACGCTCTGGCCCAGCGACTCGGGTGGTTGGTGCGCTACGGCACCGTGGGGACCCGGCCCTCGCCTCCGGGATACTGTTGCATAGAAAATTGGGAACCCCATGGGGTGGCACACTGTGTCTGGCCCGGCACTGACACCTTTTGCACGGAGGCCGGGCTGGGTTAGGGCCCCGGAGGCCGGAGCGCCTGCTGCGCCTTGCTCTCGGTGCGGGAGCTGCTCGCTCAGACCCCCTGATAAGACGCACTTCGGAGAAATGAGAAGTCAGCACGTGGTGCTGCTTCTCAGGGCTGCTTTGGGCCCGGCGTTCGTTGAGGTCTCAAATCTAGACTAGAAATTGTCTCCTTTTATTATAGTCATCTTTGAGTGATTACTGAGAAATAAAGTGAGCCGTGGGAAGCTGGTGGAGAGCCAAATCGCAACCTTTGGTGACTGGGTCTTTACTGGCAGACGAGATAGATCTGGTTAGACCACCTTTGAAAAACGTTTGTGTCTTTTTATTTTGGGGCAGGGTCTCCCTCTGTAGTCCAGGCTGGTCTCTAATTTGGGATTCTTCTGCCTCAGCCTGGTGGGGTTGCATCCACGAGGCACCATGTGCTTTTGAAAGGTTATTTTAATTTTTAATAACGGTTTAAATGAAGGTATGATGTGGGATTTAAACCTCAAAATCTTTTTAAATAAAAGGCTAGATTCTAGGAGAAACTGCCGTTCTATTAAATATGTGATGTTTCTTAGATCAAATCAGAACTTTGCCTGTTTGACCTTTTCCCTCCTTTTGTAAATTTACCTTTGTATTTGGTGTAGTTCTTTGCAATAGAAAGGGAATTCGCAATTGTTGAAAAACTTTTTTTGACAAATGTATCATTCAGAATTTTTATTAGTTTTTAAGTGGTAGACAGATCTTTACAACACAGCCCTGACTGGCTTGGCATTCAGACAACTGCCTGCCTCTGCCTCCAAGGTGCTTGGAGTTACAGGCATTCACGGCCACTGGGCTCTATTCTGACCTTTTTTGCTTGTTTGTCCCCCCCTCATCCCCCCAGACAGGGTTTCACTGTAGGTTTGGAGCCTGTCCTGGAACTAGCTTCTCCCTCCCCCACCCCCCAGTATTTTTGAGACAAGGTTTTTCTGTAGTTTGGTGCCTGTCCTGGAACTAGTTCTTGTAGACCAGGTTGGCATCGAACTCTCAGAGGCCAGCTTGCCTCTGCCTCCTGAGTGCTGGGATTAAAGGTGTGTGCCACTACCACCTGGACTTTTTTTTTTCTTAAATTTTATGTGAATGAATGCTTTGTGTGTATGTGTTTTTCTGGTGCCTATCGAAGTGAGATGAGGGCTTTGGCTTTCTTGGAGCTGGAATTAGAATGGCTATCATCCTCTGTATGAGTGCTGGGAATGGAGCCTGAGTTCTCTGCTAGAGCAAATTCTTTAAACCTTGGAGTAATCTGTTCAGCCCTTCCTCAGAGGTTTTGGGGAGATTTCAGCCTCTTGCTCAACTCAAATATGACTTTAGTCTCAGCACTAGGGAGGCAGAGGCAGGCAGAGCCCTGTGAGTTCGAGTCCATCCTGGTCTACATAGTTCCAGGATGGCCAGAGCTATATAGTGAGACCTTGTCTCAAAACAAACAAATTCTAGTTGACTGCCTTGTTTTATTTTGGAGTTAGTCTGTAGGGTTCATTCTGAACTGAGCTGTAATGTAATGCTTTTCTTTGTGGGTTCTTTTTTTTTTTTGAGATGAGCAGAGCATGTTTAAGCTTAATTGGCTTTCTCAATCACCAGGAACAATGTCAAGTTGATGGAAATGCTAGTGATGCTTTGGAAGCTTGCAATTAGACTCTTTAGGAGTCAGACTGGTAGGTCTAGCTAAACATAAGTGTTAGTAGTGCCTTGGATTGTCTAGTGGCAGAAAGGGGGAAAGGTGATAGTTTGAGTCCTATTGTAATTTTAAAAGAATAGTAGTAGAAAAGCTGTGTAAGATTAAACACCTGTAAGTAACCTCAGGCTGGGAGAGGTGGAGACAGCAGGTTCAGGAGTCTAAGGTCAACCTCGATTACTTAGCAAGTTTCAGGCCACCTGGGTTATAAGAGTACCCCCCCCCACACACATATACACACACATATACACACACACACACACAAAAGAAAAAACAAACAAGACAAGATTTCACTGCTGGATCTGTCTTGTTCTGAGTATTTTAATAATTAGTTCATTCATTCATTCATTCATTCATTCATGAACTACTGGCAGTGTACCATGTGTTAGCCTCCATGATATGTAAACTGGTTTTTCTTTTTTTGGCTTATTCACTTTTTATTTATTTATTTATTTTTCAAGACATGGTTTCTCTGTGTAATAGCTTTAGCTGTCCTGGAACTTGCTCTTGTAGACAAGGCTAACCTCAAACTCGTGGAGATCCGCCTGCCTCTGCCTCCCCGGTGCTGGGTGCTGGGATTAAAGGCATGTGCTAGGTTTTCTTTGAAGTAGTTTCCACGGGTTCAGATAAGGGTCAGTTTTCAGTGTGCAGAGGTTATGGGTTAACGCTTTCATATTTTGTAGCCATTTTCATGTTTTGAACTATGTGTTTGAACCCTGTTCTGTGGATTAAAGAGCAACAGTGTAGAATTTAGAAACACCGTGTAGGGTGCGTTCCTGTCCCTCAGCCGAACCAGTTTGGGGGAGGAGCTGTCACCTGAGCTGGAAGTGAATCTGGGATGCCTGCTGTCAGAACTGGCTCAGTGAGTTGAGGAGATTAATTTGAAGCTACCAACATGCTTTGTACTTGAAGGAAAGTACATGTTGAGTCCGTAGTGTTGTTTCTCTACCCAGACTGGAGAGATGTTGGTTTCTGTTCTCCTTTACACAGACCCCGAAATCTTTCATGCTGGAATTTCTTCTATGTAGTTGATAGCATATGGCCAAGTGTTAAACTATCATGGAAGTAATTTGTAACTGATGGCTAAATTAGGGTAATTCTTAAAAGTATATTTTTGACACAGTGTTTTACTATGTAGCCCATAGTCCCAGGGCCGTGGTCTGCTCAGACTTGAGACTTCTACAGCTCCTACTTCAGTTTCCTGAGTTACCTTACTCTGCTGTGCCATCAGAATCACAATCCTACAGGGGTGGGTGCAACTGAAATAAATAGCAGTTTTGAAGTGGTAACGGGGTATATAAAGATTTTTTGGGGAAACATAAAAGTAAAACATTTCAGTCAGTTTTGAGACTGTATGTGCAATAAGAAGTGCAGGAGCGAGGAGTCTCCTGAATGCCTGTTGCTGTGTTTAGGGCCTCACCCTCTTGTCCTTTCAGCTCACCCTGTTGGGAACTCAGAACGGCAGTGGGCGGGCAGTAAGTGGACAGACTGGATTTTGGATTCTTCTCTAGGGCTAACATTTATGTTATGTGGAAGTAGAATGGTTTGAACAGTGGCACACATAGGAACTTGAAAGGAGAAAGAGATGCCATAATTTGGTGATTGCCTCATGCAGGCTAGATTGTCAAGAATGGGGAACAGCTGTCATTTCCACTTGGATAAGGTACATCTAGTCATTTTTAGTTTTGAAAGTTATAGGTGTGTAAGTACTTCTGAGCAGTGAATCAAGTTTTAGGGTACATTTGATGTCACTGGGGGACACTTCTTACTGATAATTTACCAAAGTATGGGAAGTGGTTAGCAGCACTTGTTTGAATTTGTCATTAGGCTAGGGCATTGCAGTCGACTGTTGCGCATGAAGAGTCACTGTCACAGTAGACACATGCATCTGCAGTGGAATTTGCTGGCCGTGGGATGTCGGATTAGTGTCATTTGTCTTTTAGTGCCACTTCAGCAGGGCACTATTCATTTCTAAGATTTGCTTGTGCTTGGACTGCAGTTTTTCTGTCTGTGGAAGTGATCTCCTAAAAGGCCTTGTGTGACCATCCTGTTGGGACAGGTTGGATTAAGAACTAGTGTTGGGAGCTGGAGAGATGGTTCTGTGGAGGTGATGGTTCTTGCAGAGGACCTGGATTTGATCCCATGTGGTGGCTTAGAATGTTGCCTGTAACGCCAGTCCTGGGATATTTGTCACTTTTTTCTGGCATTCTCAAGCACTGAATGCACACAATACCCAGACATACATACATGTAAGCAAAAACACTCGTATTCGTAAAATTAGAAAAATCAAAACAAGTATTGGATAAAGTTTGTTGGTGCACATGTTTACCTCAGCATGTGGGAGACTGAGCATGGTTGGGAATTTGAGGCCAGTATGGGCAAAATTCTGTCTGAAAAAGGCAGAATGAACATAAATTGGAACACAAAAGTTGCCCACATGCATGTTTATTTGTTTCAAAGATCAGAAAATGTATGATTTGTAGCCGGGCGGTGGTGGCGCACACCTTTAATCCCAGTACTCCGGAGGCAGAAGCAGGCGGATCTCTGAGCTCTAGGCCAGCCTGGTCTACAAGAGCTAGTTGCGGGACTGGCTTCAAAGCTGCAGAGAAACCCTGTCTTGAAAGACCAAAAAGAAAAAAAAAAAAGGAAATTGTGATTTGTAGTAAACCTGAGTGTGACTCTTCAGATTACAGATGTTCATCAACTGGTTCTTTTCTTTCTTTTCTTTTTTTTTTAAAGATTTATTTATTTATTATGCATACAACATTCTGCCTCCATGTATGCCAGCAGGCCAGAAGAGGGCACCAGATCTCATTACAGATGACTGTGAGCCACCATGTGGTTGCTGGGAATTGAACTCAGGACCTCTGGAAGAGCAGCCAGTTCTCTTAACCTCTGAGCCATCTCTCCAGCCCCTGGTTATTTTCTTAGTATTGAGAAATTCTTTGGCAGTGATCCAGTTTTCATTGGAAGACCTAGAAAATTAGAAGCGCCCCGCTCCGGTTCTCTGCCCATCTCAACACCTGTTGTTATTTCAATTATTCTCCTGGGAACAGGGCAGGTGAGCTGTTGGGATGGAAGAGGGATTTGGGACTGGTATCAGAAGACTCAAGGACCTCTTCCTGGAACTTTCATACTCATAGGAGAGTTGAGAGGCTGTACAGGACACATGGGAACGGGGCTGCTTCCTGTGTGTAGGTGCGTGCCCATGTGCATGCTGAGACCAAAGAGCTACACTTAGTTGCTTCCCTCCCTTAGTGCCCTGAGGCAGGGTCTCTTACTGAAGCCAAAGCTTTAGTTCCAGACTGGCTGAAAAACCAGTTAGCTAGCAGGCTCTGGGGTCTGTTTGTCTTGACCTCCCCAATGCTGGGGTTGACCTGGCTGACTTTTTAGAGTACTTAGGACCCTATTTTAGTGGGCTGTGCCTGTATGCATCTTTGGCAGTCATCTTGAGGATCATCTCCTAGTGTACTCTGATCTAAGAGTCTCACAAGTAGTGGCTTAAACAAAAGCCTATCCTTCAGTCATTTGGTGTCTAGTTAACAGCAGCCACACCATCTCTCTTTATGCTTTTTTTCAAAGTTTTTCAGGCAGTGGTGGTATACTTCTTTAATTCCAGCTCTCAGGAGGCAGAGGCAGGTGGATCTCTTTGAGTATGAGGCCAGCCTGTTCTGCAGAGCAAGTTCAGGACAGCTAGGGCTACACAGAGAAACTCCACCTCAAACAAAAATATTTAAGGTGTGCAAACATGTTGGTAGACCCTTGCTTCTTTTTTTCTGGTCTAGTGGTGTGTGGTGTGTGTGTGTGTGTGTGTGTGTGTGAGAGAGAGAGAGAGAGAGAGAGAGAGAGAGATCTGAGAGAGAGTCAGAGACCTTTAAATGTAGCAAGGCTTCCTTCAAACTTGCTATTTAGCCACATAGTCAAGGACAGCTTTTGAGCGTCCTGTTTCTACCTTTCCAGTGCTGGGGGCTACCAGTGCTGGTTTATAAGATGCTGGGGATTGGGGATCCAAAAGATTTACTGTGCCATATCTACTGCGAAGAAATACAGATGTCAGGTGACATATAAGTGCTCCTTAAGAACTAAACTCAGAGCTGGACAGTGGTGGTGCATGGTTTTAATCCCAGCATTTGGGAGGCAGAGGTAGGTAGATCTCTGGGGGTTGGAGGTTAGCTAGCTACAGAACAAGTTCCAGGGGAGCCAAAACTACTCAGAGAAACCCTGTCCCGAAATAACAACAAAATGCCAAACAACTTAATTTAGTAGAAAAGTACTAAGCCTGTAACAGAGCTCTCCTATAGGTCAATTTCAGTGGGTACCCTGGCTGGATGGAAAGAAGCTGCCTGGTGAAGAGTGTACCCTGAATCCTTAATTGGGTATTTTGACTGTGTGGGACATGGTTGATACAACTCTGCATTCACAAAGACAGAATTTGGAAGACTGAGGTCTTTCAGTCACAGCTGCTGACTGGGAACATGTAGCAATCATGTCTTGGTCTCCTGAGTGTAGTGATTAGAGGTGTACACGATGTCCTGCAAAATTCATTTTTATGTCTTAAAATATCAGAGTAAGGCTGAAGTAATACATGGATTGCGTTTTGCAAATCGTGGACCTTGTCACCTAGACAGCCGAAGAGTATTTAATGGAATCCATTAGCAAACCTGCAATCCCCTTTCATAAAGAATCCAAGGCTACACCCCTGGGGCTCTCACTAATACACTGGTGCCCTTGCTGGGACAGAAACCGTCACCTTGACTACATTGCTTTTATCTAAGTGTTGTCAGGAACACCCATTAACTTATGGGTTTATTGGTATTCTAGCAACTGCCAAGTGGTTTTCTAGCATTTCTTTCTGTCTTCTGCATTTCACCTGTATTAGGCTTGGCTCAGAGAAGTAAAGCTAGGGTATCTCTGATGTGTGGGGTGTGTGTGTGTGTGAGTGTGATAGGGGAGTGCATGTGTGGAAGCCAGATGACAACTCTGTAGGTTCAGTTCTTTCCTTTCACTTTTATGTGGGTTCTAGAGATGAATCCCAAGTCCTGGTTATACAGGCTGCCTTTACCTGTTGAGCCAAAATGCTGGCCTAGGACTTAACATTAAAATACATGCTTCTGCATTCTTTACTTTCCACTAATTGTAGCCACAAGGTCAAAGCTGTAGGGAGTCAGGTGGGACCCCAGAAATCAGAATAGGGGTCTTTCCCGAGAGAGATTGAGATTGAGACATAATTCCAGGTTCTGTGATTTCTGTCCATTCTGTTTTTCTCCCCATGTGTATGAGCATTTGCCTGCATTTGTTTGTGGCCCTATGAAGGCCAGAAAACTATATTGGATCCCCTGGAACTGGAATTGGATAGATATGGTTGTGAGCACCATATGGGTCCTGGAAACCTGGCCCTTTGCTAGAGCAGCTAGTGCCTTTAACTACTGAGCCATACCCCCCTTCCCTTTTAAAAATAATTTAATTTTTGTGCATTGGTGTTTTGTCTGCATGTATGTCTGAGGGTGCTGGGATCCTCTGGAACTGGAGTTATAGACAGTTGTGAGCTGCCATGTAAGAGCTGAGAACTGAACCCGGGTCCTCTGGAAGAGCAGCTAGTGCTCTTAACCACTAAGCAATCTCCAGCCTTCCAACCCCTGTTTTAAAATTTAGCTGTTATACAAAGAAACCCTGTATCAACCCTTATTAAAATTAAATTTTTTTTTCTGTGATGGAGCAAAAGCTGTACCCCTGAGCTAAGCTACTACCATACCATCTTTATATATGTAAATGGTTTTTGTTTTTCCAGTCAGGATAGCTCTGGCTGTTCTGGAACTCTGTAGATCAGGCTGGCCTTACACTTAGGTCTGACTGCCTCTGCCTCCAGAGTGCTGGGATTAAAGGCATGTGCTACCATCTCCCGACTTTTTTTTTTTTTTAAAGACTTGTTTTAGGTTCACAACAAAATTGAGAAGATAAATTGGGTGGTGGAGGTGCACGCCTTTAATCCCAGCACTTGGGTGGCAGAGACAGGCAGATCTTTGTGAGTTCAAGGCTAACCTGGTCTATTGGGCGAAGTCCAAGACAGGATCCAAAACAAAAACAAAAACCAAAAAAAAAACAACCCCAAACCAAAACAAAAAAAGAAGGTGGTTGTGGCACACGCCTTTAAGCCCAGCACTTGGGAGGCAGAGGTGGGCCGATCTCTGTGAGTTTGAGGCCAACCTTGTCTACAAGAGCTAGTTCGGGGACAGGCTCCAAAGCTACAGAGAAACGCTGTCTCGACGAAACTAAAAAAGAAAGAAAAGAGAGAGAGAAATTGAATTGAGAAGATGACGACGTCTCTCACTTGTAATCTTGTAAGTAGTATTTTCCTTTTCCTTTAGGTGGTTGCCAAGACCATCTCTACTTAAGACCCAAATTAGGTTTCCTGGGTAGGTGTGATCATTTGGTAGAAAGGGGCATGCAGTACAACCCTGGGCTTTGAAGGAACATTGCGGTTTGTGTGGTCCTGCGTGGGTCTATATGGCCTGTGTCAGCTCTCACACACTGTTATCACCATTCCACACACACCACAGAAGAGAGGCAGGGCTCTAGATCAGGAGGTTGATCAGCCACTGGTTCTAGAGACTTATTTACGTGGGTCTTTGATCTTCTAGAGGACACGAGGCCAGGACCTGCTGTCCACACAGGGACTCTTCTAGCGATTCTCAAATGAAAGGTAGAGTGAAGGATGGATGAAATAAACCTGGGCGTGCTTGCGGTGCTACCGTGTTGGCTAATGTGTGGGTTACACTTTGATAACAGTCCTTTCAGATTTTAATTTATTTTGGGAAAAAAAAGACATGTCATTTGTGAGCAACTTACTCCCGCAAAGGATATGGGAAAGGAAAAGATGAAAGTGCCCAAGTGAGCCTTCATCTTCAGTTTGTCATCTGTATGTTTTTGGTTAGGCCTCGGTCTCTCTGAGTTGGTAGTCTGGGCAAGTCACTGGATTTGGAATGCTCTTTGCCCAAGCACTCTGTCAGGGACTGAGCTGCCACACTCTATCTGTGTCTCTGTAGTCTGTCCTCCAACCCCACCACTCCATTCTGGGATCCCATCTTCAGGTTGTAGTGTGCCATATACTGGAACAAACAGTTTAGAAACTATTCTGTAAACATTTCAGTAAATTTTTTATTATTTTATGTATATAAATGTTATACAACGCATGTGCCTAGTGCCTACAGAGGCAAGAGAGGGCATTATATCCCTCTCTAGCCCTACATTCCACTCTTCACTGTAGTCTTGTGCTCTAGCTTGATACTGTAAAAAGAGGTGATCCCAGATAGTAGGTTCTTGTTGGTCCATTACCTCTACTAGAGGGCCTAAAGGGCAGGCCATTCTTTGGAGAGAGTGGTTGGTCATCCATCTGAGTGACTAGAGAGGAATCTGCTAATTAACCTGAAATGTTTCTTTTCCTTTTCCTTTTGAAACATTTTTACTTTATATATATGGGTCTTTTTGCTTGCATGTATGTCTGCAACGCATTTATACAGTGCTGGTAGAGGCCAGAGGAGGGTGATACCATGGGACTGAGTTACAGGCAGTGGTGAGCCACCTTGTGCATCCCAGTACTTAGGAAGAGCAGTTAAGAACTGCTGACCCAGATGGGCGGTGGTGGCACTCGTCTTTAATCCCAGCACTTATGGGAGACAGGCAGGTGAATCTCTGTGAGTTCGAGGCCAGCCTGGTCTACAAGAGCTAGTTCCCGGACAGGCTTCAAAACCAGAGAAACCCTGTCTCGGAAAAAGAAAAGAAAACAAAACAAAACAAAAAAACAAAGGAACCGCTGACCCATCTTTCCAGGCCCTTAACCTAAAGTGTTTTCTGTCTTCTCCACAGTCATCTTTCCCTCTCTTTATCAGTGTCCCGCAGAGGCCCGCACACTGATAAAAACATTCCTTCCCTCTAACTCCTGACTTTTTTCCATACTAGCACAATAAAATGCAAAACTAGGGCTTTTGTGTTAGTTTGTGAGTCTCCCCTCCCTTCCACTCTACCTCACTCTATGGCATTCGTTGTCCTAGAACTCACAATGTAGACCAGGCTGGCCTCAAACTCAGATGCAAAGCTGGCAGTGGTAGAGCATGCATTTAATCCCAGCAGGCCAGCCTGTACTACAGAGTGAGTTCTAGGACAGCCACGGATACACAGAAACCCTGTCTTGGAAGAGGAAAAAAACACAAAACTAAAATGAAACAAAAACCCTCACACCTCACAGAGATTCACCTGCCTCTGCCTGGTACTAGGATCAAAGACTTGTACCACCGTAACCTTTCATAAAAGATGTTTTAATGCCTCCAGTCTAGGGCGAGTGTAAATGCCAAGAAAAACACAGGCTTGCCCATCTGTGATGGTGCATGCCTTTAATACCAGCAGAGGCAGTTGAATCTCTGAGTTCAAGGCCAGCCTGATCTACAAGAGCTAGTTCTCTGTTACACAGAGAATCCCTGTGTCAAAAAACCAAACCAAACCAAAAAAACCGCTGATTTTTTTGAGACAGGGACTCTTGTAGCCCAGGTATCTTTGAACTGTGCCTGAAAATGATCTTGAGCTTTTGATCCTTCCTCCACTTCTGTAATGCTGGGCTCCCAAGAATGAACAGCTCTACCCTGTTCTATAGTACTGAGGAATGGAACCCAGGGCTTCCTGCATCTTATGCAAGCACTCCTCAGCCCTATTATTTTGTTAAGATAGGTCATAGCTCAGGCTGACCTTGAACCTGTTTCCCATACACTTCCCAAATGTGCCACCAAACCATATCAACCATATTTGCCTTTTCTTTTCTCTTCCTTCCTTCCTTCCTTCCTTCCTTCCTTCCTTCCTTCCTTCCTTCCTTCCTTCCTTCCTTCCTTTCTTTCTTTCTGTCCTTTTCTTCTTTCCCTCCCCTCCCCTCCCCTCCCTCCCTTCCCTCCCTTCCTTCCTTTCTTGGCATCTGTAGTCCTGGCTGTACTGGAACTCTGCTGGTCTCTATGTAATCCTGGTTACACACGGATTAGGCTAGCCTTGAACTCAGAGATCCTCCTATCTCTGTTGAGTGTGCACCACCACTCACAGTTCTTTGTGTTTTTAAGATGCTTTTTCTCTTGTTTCTTCAGGCTAGGTGATGTGCATCAGCGTGTCATACTGCAATTACTGTGTCATATCCTTCTGTACTCCTGACAAGCGCAGTCCTGAGAGCTGAGTGAGAGACAGCACTCTGTAGTACTAGCAAGTGCGGGAGTGCCAGTTAGTGAGCATGCCCATTCCTTTGCTGGCATGGCTGGAGTTAGGGCAAGTTGTTCCCGAGACCTTAGGAGACCATGGGCTTTGTTCTTCCCAGTTAGAGCTCTTTACCTGCTCAGTTTCCCACGTCCCTGTTTCCCCACTCCATCTTCTGTTTGTGCCCGTCTCTGTTCTCCTTCCTGACATTTTTAATTCACATGCCCCCATGCTGGAACATACCAACTCACTGTGGCTGGACTGTGGCAGAAGTCATCCCAAAATGTGGCTTATGACAGCCCACCCCCCCAGCTGTGGCGTGGCTTTGTACCCAGCATTTATGATCTTTGAACACCCATAGATGTGATATTGGTGCTTTGTGCTCATCTTCTGCTCTGTAAGCCTAGGGCGAAGACTTTTGCTTGCTCATCATTATGTCCCGGAGTCTACAGCATGGAAAATGCTCAATTAGTATGGATAGATTAATTAATGGAAGATATACTGTAGTTTATGCTTGAAGCCCAGAGTCAAGTGTGGGAAAGGTTATTCAGGTCACTATTCAGATCTAGAGTGAGGAATGCTGTTCCAAAAGGACACGGCGATATTCAGAAAGGGTTACTGGGGGAACAGTTCACAGAGTGCCCAAGAGAAGGTCTAGCCTGTGTAGCTTGTGTATCAGGAGACTGGAGTGTGGAGAGGATGTGGGGCAGGGGCCTGGGTGCACAGTGAGTTTGGTAGACAGTTCTTGAGGGCTACATTCACTGACCATCCCGGGAAGAGCTTTTCCAGGGAACCACATATACACTGTTGGGAGAAAGCACTGTGGTAGGCGTGAGAAGTTTGAGGAAAGTTATTTTGTTTTTGTTTGTTTGTTTGTTTTGTTTGTTTGTTTTTTTGAGACAGTTTCTCTGTAGCTTTGGAGCCATTCCTGGAACTAGCTCTAGTAGACCAGGCTGGCCTTGAACTCAAAGAGATCTGCCTGCCTCTGCCTCCCAAGTGCTGGAATTAAAGGTGTGTGCCACCACCCTTCGGCTTCCTTGCTGTTCTTTTAGAAAGGACTGGGAAGCCGCTAATGGTGGGCTTTTGTTATATGAATCATGGTTTCTAATTTTGAGATTGTGTCTGTAGCCACTGCTTAGCTTGAATTTTCAGTGGAAGTACCAAGAATATGCAGCTAGCCAATTTAAAGCCTGAAAAGATTTTAATAGTTGGAATAAAATATGTAAATGAAGTAAAGTAGACACCATACCGAAACACAAGGCTCCAAAGCTGTGGATTGCTGTCTATGAGAGTGGCTTTGTAATGCTAATGGCTCTGTTTCCTTCTGCCCAGGACTTCCCCTCCTGCAGCTCAGTCAGGGGGAGAAAAAAGCATTTCCCCTGCTTTTTGTAACACTCATCAGCCTGCACTTGCATTGTGACAGCCTGTGAATATTATGTCCTGAGTTCTCAGCATCTGCTCAGATTATCCTCAGTCTCAAACAATTTGCCTGGAGTAGGTGATGCATAGTAAATATTGTCATGTTAGTGAGACTCCTGGTTCGCATGGGCTGAGCAGTGTCACCTTCAGGTGTCTCCCATCCTTGCAACCACACCACTCTAGAGCCTTTTGTTTGTTTGTTTTTGTTTTTAAAGATAAGGTTTCTCTGTGTAGCTCTGGAGCTAACTCTGTAGACCTGGCCTTGAACCAAGGGATCTGCCTGCCTCTGCCTACTGAGCTTTGGGATTAAAAGTGTGCACCACTTCACCTGTCTCACTTCCCTTTTTCAGTTAAGGTCTAGAGTGCTGAGCAGGTAGGTATTGGTGTGCTGTTTCCAGGTACATGTTTCCCTTTCTTTCCTGCTTTTGCTTCTTTTGTTTTGCCATGCTTGACACAGGTCAGAGCCTCACAAATGCCAGGCGTACTCCACCCCAGTCCTATCCATTGCTTCTTAATCCTTGTCAGGCCCAGGAGCTCTTCTATTTGATGAGAAATCTTGGAGCTATCTGACCTAGCTCATTTTCTGCAGAGAATTAAGGCTTTGCTTCCTCATAGCATCTGTTGCTTTGAAGAATGGTCTAAACCTCCCAGATAGCAGAAAGGCTGACCAGAACCCCCCCTTTCTTTAGCTGTGGTAGGGCACAACCTTCCTTCATAGTTGTGCACCGCATTGGGAGACTGTCCTAAGTAAGAGTTTGGTAGCTGCCTATCTCCCTTAGAAATTGAAAAGGACTGAACAGAGCCAAGGTCCAGCCGGTTACTTGTCTCACAGCTGCCTCTTGAATCACCAGGAACCTGTTCAAAAGGCAAAGAACATTAATTTGGGGGCAGTAGACACATTCAATTCAGTTTCTAGAGGTGAAGCCTTTAGAAGCTTAGGGGCCAAGAATGTTTTCCAGTGCCCCCCAGTGCCACACAATAACGGCAGACCTTAAGTTTCCCTTGCAGCAGACACTAGTTTCCTGTGATTCTCATCTATGCTTCTGCTGGTGAACCTGAGAAGAGACTACTCTGAGCAGGATGCCTTTTCTTTATCTTCTTTCCAGTTCCTTTCTTACGTTTGTGTGCCCCTGGAGCTTGGCCTCTGATTTTTGCTGTTTTATCAGCATATTGTATTTTTTCCTCCTTCCTATAAATGGAAACTGTTTTAAAAGTTACCATTGATGTATGTGAACCAGTGAGAAGGGAGTCAGGATGGAGTTGCAAACAGTCCTGGCTATCCATTTGTCATTCACTAAATGGTATTTGGTGTCACATAGCTGCTAGTTAACAGTTCTCCTGGTGTCCTTAGATGGATTAAGTGTTCTCAGCAGGGTGTCACCTGATGGGTGAGGTAGGTGCCTTGTGCAGGGGTAGATTTAAGCATGTCTAAAATTCTGTACTTTATACCAACTTTTCTTTTTGTTTGTTTGTTTTTCTTTTTCCTTCCGAGACAGGGTTTCTCTGTAGCTTTGAAGCCTGTCCTGGAACTAGCTCTTGTAGACCATCCTCAAACTCACAGAGATCCGCCTGCATCTGCCTCCCTGAGTGCTGGGATTAAAGGTGTGCGCCACCACTGCCCAACTCATATTTTGTTTTTTGAGATAGGTTCTCTACACAGACCTGGCTGTCATAGAACTCACCCTGTAGACCAGGCTGACCTCAGACTCATAGAGATCCACCTGCCTCTGCCTCCTGAGTGCTATACTGACATTTTAATTAGTTTCTGTTTTGCCTGAACATATGTTTGTGCATCATGTGCATACCTGGTGCCCACGGAGGCCAGAAGAATGTATTGAATTCCCTAGAAATTGGGATACAATTATGTGCCATCATTAGAATGTTGGGAAATGAACCAAGTTCTCTATAGGAGCAGCCAGTGCTGTTAACTCATCCATCTCTAGCCCATAATTAGTTTTTTGAATAAAACGTGATTTAAAAACAAATATTGTAAAATAACACACACTAATGCCCGTCTCCTCGCATGTGTAACTGTACACCTCCATAGATCTCTGTCAGACTGGGCTATAGATCTAGAGCCTCTGCAAACAAAAACGTGCATTTTTATTTCTCATCACGTGGTGGGAGTGGTGAGGGCTTATTTGTTCATTCATTTATTGAAGGTTTCCTATCTGTACCATGCTCCCTTGGTTGGTTCCGCCTTCCTCTGCCTCCCGATGCTTGTATTAAAGGTGTGTGCAGCCACCACCACCTGGCCAGTGACTAGAATTCTTACTGCCTTCCTTGGTTCAGCTCTCAGCAGCCACTCAGAACTCCTAGCCTCCAGAAGATCTAACATGTCTGATTTAATTTTCATCCAAACATATCTTTTCCTACATTATGAATCTGCAGTCTTTTAATTCCCAAGAGGAGATGTATTCCAAAAGGGGATGACTTTCTGAGCATTGCTCTCCCTGAGACGGAAATGTGGTTCTCCCTAGTGGCTCTGAGTTCCCTGGATCCTACTTCTGTATCCATCCTTGTTTGTCATCATAGTTCAGCAGCAGTTCAAACTGCACACAGGTGTTTGGATGATAGCATGATGATGTGAATCCAGTGTTTTATCACTGAGCCACCACATCCCTGGTCTCTGAGAATGTTTTGTACACCTGAGTAAAAATATTTATTGGATGGAATTGTTTTCAGTGTTATGGTTTTGGTAGACACAGCCAAATACCTCAGGAAATGGTCTTCCCAACAGTGACTTTATGTAGAATAATGAGTATTATTTTCTGTAATACTTAGTTACAGAATATAAGTTTATAAACTTCCCCATAAGTCATTTCTAGACTTGAAGATGCAATGGAGCTGAAGGCACACAGCTCTGCTTGTACTTTGAACCTCAGTTCTGAGTTTTTCATGTTGCAGCTTACTGGCTGAATGAATGAATGAATGAGTGTTGTGGAAATCGCATGATACTTGTTAGTGGCATTTTTTTAAATATTTATTTATTATGTATACAATATTCTGTGTGTGTGTGTGTGTGTGTGTGTATCCCCGCAGGCCAGAAGAGGGCACCAGACCCCATTACGGATGGTTGTGAGCCACCATGTGGTTGCTGGGAATTGAACTCAGGACCTTTGGAAGAGCAGACAATGCTTTTAACCTGAGCCATCTCTCCAGCCCTAGTGGCATATTTCTTAAAGCAACTAGGAGCTGGTGGCCACTTGGCAGACTCACAGCCATACCAGATCCTGTCAGTGAAAGTCACGCCAGCATTCTATGAAGCTAGGGAGTTATATCTGCCACGTGTTTCTCTGAGTCTTGTTCTAGTTCATGTTTAGAATAAATGACACGTCTTTAAAGATTGTTACTCAGGGTCACTGACACTTTTCCATGAGTTTTCCTGTCTTTTGACAGGGAAAATGAAATGGAGGTAGGTAATGATGTCACTCAGTAAAGAGCTAAATGGGTGAAAAGGTCAACCAGGAATTTCTCACAGGCAGGAGCCTACATGCTGTGACCATTCTTGACTCGCTTTCAAAATAAGCTCTTTCAACCTTGTTCTTTAAGAGTTTACAGGAAAGGTTAGGTGGCCTTTTCTTGCATGTCATGAGAAAACACTACCCCTAGGAACCCCAGCTTTCAGCTTGAGGCCCCTCATTGCTTTTTTGAAAAGGATTTGGGGGGATTCTAGTTTCATATGACAAACTGTAAAATATTGGCTTTTAAAAAATAAGTAATGTGTTTATTGTATGTAATCAAATGTTCTTATTGTTTTCAGTATATTTTTGGCGATTTCAGCCCTGATGAATTCAACCAGTTTTTTGTGACTCCCCGCTCTTCAGTTGAGGTAAGAAAAAATTGTTTTCATGCTCATATGTGAATGATTGACAGTTTATTTTCTCTTTAATTGAGAGTCCTAATGCATAGATGAGCAGAGACTACACCATGAGTGTGCTGGACCTATTTGTTGCTCTTGTATTTGCTTTAAACTTAGAAGGTGCCAGTATAGTTGCACACACAGCTAGACCCCTATTTCTTCTTCCTGGCTCCTTTCCCACAGGTAGTGACTGCTGGGGTGGGCAGCACATGCTGTGTCCATAGCAACTGTCAAGTGTTGCGTGCTTTAAGATCATCCCTCTGCAGTTCACGTTAAGCCAGTGCTGTATTCCCAAGTTTATGCTTATACATTTGTTTTTTTTTTGTTGTTGTTATTGTATTGTTTTGTTGTTACCACTTGTTAGTTTAAAGATTGTTTTAATGTTTTGCCTGTATGTATATGTACCACTTGCTTTCTTGGGACCCATGGAGATCAGAATATCAGATGCCTGGGAAGTGGAGTTATGGATGATTGTGAGCTCCATTGTTGGTACTGAGACTGAACTCAGGTTCTCTACAAGAGCAGTAAGTGCTGAGCCACCTCTCCAGCACCTGATTTTAATTGCTCAGTAGGTTCGTCACAGACATTGTAATTTATTTACTACACTATATTAGTGTGTGTTCACCTAGTGTTGTAGGAGCTGCCAGGTTGGGTTAGTGGGTTTCTGAGGGAGTACATGATGAATTCTCATTTCTACGACCTATCCCGTAGATCCACTCCTCCCGCCCCCAACTTACTCTCTCTGTATCTCTCTCTGTGTGGCCTTGAATTTACAGAGATCAACTTGTGTCTTTCCCCCAGTGATGGGATTGAGGCATAGGCCCCTACACACTCTTCCAAGTAATATGGTCACATTCATATTCCTGCCCATAGCTGTGGTATATATAACTTGATCTGGCTTTATTTTCTATGTGCTGTGGGCTTTAAAATTTTAGTGAAGTACTTTCTTCTGTTTCTGAGATCAAGAACTGGGGGTAAACGGGGAGCGTGTTAAAGTGTAAAGCATCACAACTGAGAGCTTTTGTGCCTATCTTAGGTGCTTGTTTAAAAACTTGCCCCAGTAAGATGGGGAGCCAGAGAGAAGCAAACAGATGATTCTGTGTGATCTTAAATATTGGTGTTGTTTATAAGGATTACTAGTATTTCTAGAGCTGTGCTCTGGTTTATGAGCAGTGACTTGAAAGTGGAGAATAGTCAGGGAATTTAGTTGGTGTGTTTGAGCCCTCTCATTGTCTTATTACTGGGGCTGGAAAGTGTTTATTTTCCAGGAGATACTCAGATCTTAGTATTGGAAGCAACATAGACATCAAGTGTTACTGAACATATCACCCCTAGTACTATAGCTCAGACTGTAGGGGCAGGTGGGAGTGTGTTTGTGTGTGTGTGTGTGTGAGAGAGAGAGAGAGAGAGAGAGAGAGAGAGAGAGAGAGAGAGAGAGAGAGAGTGAATGGGGGCACAGATAAGGCTCTTGGTTGTCATTTAAAGGATTTTTGTTTGCTTTTGGCATAGGGTCTCCCTACGTACCTCTGGCTGTCCTGGAACTCAATCTTTTAGAGCAGGCTGACCTTGGAACTCACAAAGATCTGTCTGCCTCTGCCTCCCAAATGCTATATCTCCAAATGGAGATTAAAGGCATGCTCCACTATGTCCCACCTTAGATTAATTTTTTAAAATTGTGTATGTGTATGTATGTGCATGTGGTTTGTGCACTTGTGTGAACAATGCATAAGGAAACCATAGGTGTTAGATTTCCCTGGAGCTAGAGATATAGGCTATTGTAAATTGACTGACAGTGGGTCCTCTTCAAGAGTAGGAAGCACCCTTAACTGCTGAGCCATGTCTTCAGCCCCCTGAATTGGTGTCTCAGGGGCTTGCTTTCAGATTATTAGGTTGTGTTTCCGGAATGTTTGAGGAAGCTGGAGATACTACGCTGTGCAGGGCCCCAGGCTTACACACTTCTCAGAGTAAACTGGACCTACCTTGTCTCCAGTGTCTCACATTGTATGGGGAGTTACATTTTTGATTTGATATATAAGAGACAGAATTTTACTTCATAGTCCAGACTGGCATGAAGCTTGCTATGTTTCTCAAATTGTCTTGAACTCATGGTGAGTTCAGGAGGCTGCCTCAGCCTTTTGAATGCTGAGATTCCAGGTGTGAATCACCAAATCTGGCACTTTTTGTATTATAACCTGCTGTAGAATAGGACAGCTTTGATCCATTTAGATAGTTCTGTCTCATTGTGCTTACTGCATCTTCTGTCACGAGGGAAGGTCAACTTGGTGGCAGTTTATCGGATGAAAGGTGACACATACCTGGACAGCAAAAGTAATTATCATTTTGCAGTGCTGGTGCGTCCTGTCTGCAACCATTCCGCGGTTACGATTCCTCAGGCCAACAGTCAAAGTAAATGCATATATGATTTTCTTTTTTAAAGTCTCACGTTGTAGTGTAAGCCAGCCTCAAACTCATAAAAATCCTTTTGCTTTAACTTCTTGAGTACTGGGTTTATAGATGTGCATCATCATGTACCTACTACATGATGTGCCTACTAATGTGTCTTGAGTGTTTGTGCCATAGTGCTTGGCTGACATAGAGGATAACTTATAGAAGCTGGTTTTCTCCTTACCATGTGGGTCCCCTGGATGGCAGCAGTCTGGCCAGCATAAAGTAAATAAGGGAGGCAGAGGCATCTCAGTGAGTTTGCCACCCTGGTTTGCAAAGTGAGTTCCAGGACAGCCAGGACTGTTTGTTAGAGAAAGCCTGTCTTGAAAAACAAAACAAAACAAAAAAGTAAACAACCCCCACCTTTTTTTTTTTGCTGGAAGTGGTGGCACACACTTTTAATCCCAGCAATCAGGAAGCAGAGGCAGGTGGGTCTCTATGATTGTGTATGGGGAGTCAAACAGAGGGCTACTTTGGTACTTTGTGGGGTCAGTTACAGGGATTAAACTCAGGTTGCTAGACTTGTTCAGCAAACCTTTTTGCCTGTTGAGCCATCTCACCACCCCCTAAATGCATTAATACACTAACTGAAAATGACAGGAGTGGAGAGATAGATCAGTGGGTAAAAGGTCTGTGCTGCCAAGCTTGATGACTCGAGTTTAATCCCTGGGACTCGAATGGTGTCATGACAGAACTGAGAACACCACTACCCCTGTAAATAATAAGTGGAATTTTAAAAGAAGCTTAAATGAAATTGTAAGATTGCTTCAGATTTTAGTGGTAATCTGTTAATTGGTTAGAACAGTTAGCCTGGCTTCCCTATCTGTCTGCTGTCCCAGAAATTCCTCCTGAGGCCTTTAAGAATAGGAGTGTTAGGAACCCTTGGTGAGTGTTTTCACCCCCACTGTCCTTCTCAGCCCTATTCATGATATATATCATGTCTTGATATATAGTCATGATATATAATGTGTCTTGCTGTATGTGAGGTGGCTGTTTTGAGAAGAACTAGCTAGAGTTCTGACCCTACAAGGTCTGGGGTGCAGGACTTGGTGGCTTGTGTTGTACTGACCTGCTGAATTGTCCCCGGGGTAGTTTGCTGTCTCTGCTTCTCTTATAAAAAGGTTCAGTAACAGAGAGTCTACCCTGCAGACTTATCTGCTCTTACTACTTCACAGAGACCCCCATTTCTGCACACTGCAATTTAAGTTGCTATATGGACTCTTGGGGTGTTCCACCTTCCCAATAGGCACATACAATGTCACTGGTCCTCCCTCCCAGAGTTGGATTCCAAAGATTTCCCAGTGTCACAGGGATTTTAGTGGGAATGGATTGATTGATAAGACCTTTCTGTGCCTCATAGATTTCTGTCTCTGGGGGCACCCTAGTCACTGACAGAGCAGACATTCTGTGTTACATACAGTGTCTCATCTTTCTTCTCTGATTGTAGAAAGACAGGGCTTTGCTTAGAAGCTTCCTCGAGATTGCTGCACCACCTGTGTGCTGTCAGTGATGACACATGGACGGAGGGGTTTGCCCGTGTGTCAGGGTGCTAAGTCCTGGGTTGCCTCTTGGTGCCAGATCCTGAGTGAGCAGTTGGACTCCTTTCCAGTTCCTGTTTTCTTGGTATTTGTCATTAACATCTGGGGAGAGAACCTAGCACTTTTACTTTAGTTGGGGTTGAGGGGAGTAAATTTACTTCTTTAACCGCAGTGACATTGGCTATCCACTGGAGACATGAGCCTAGGAGACCATTAAACAGCAGACACTGATTGGTATGAGCACCAGCTAGAGACTGCTGAAGCTGCACACCCCAGGCTCTGCAGACTGTTAGACTGTGTTCTGGGCCTTAGTGACCAGACAGAAATGCTGCAGCAGGTGCTTTGTTCTATCAGCCTTACTTCTCAGACATTCCCAGCTCTTAAACGTAGAATTGGGAGGAAGTATTTGAGAAGTTCTTAAATTTCCCCTGGTTTTCACAAAGTAGCCATGCATATATTTTCTTTTGAAAGGTGATTTCAAATCATTAATTCAGTTGCATGGGACAGAGCCACGGCTTCCAGGCCATTTCTTCCTCACGGGTTTTTTTCTGTCTCTGCCCAGAGCCCTGGCTCTACACCTGCCAGCTGTATTCTTCTCAAAAAGAGTGACTTCCAGCAGATGGACTGGGTCTGGACTCTCCACTGACTGACATCCTGTGGCAGGCAGGCAGGATGTGATGGGAGAGTTTACTGTAACCTGTACACATGCCATTAGGAGTGCATATTCAGGGTCCCACCCTCGCTTTCAGTGTATTCAGTAATGGTAAATAATTGAAAGCATTCCTAAACTGTTCGATGATTCAGATTTTATCAGATTTTGGTGTGTGTCTTTCTGGAACATGGGAACATGTTGTCATGAGATGGAACTTGAAGTGTTGAGTTAATGTAGTGATTTATGTTGAGTTTTAATATTCTGTTAAGATTTGTTTTTTGATTTCTTGCGCAGCTCCCTCCATACAGTGGGACTCTGTGTGGCATACAGGCTGAAGATGTACTACCAGATGGTAAGCTGGGTCATGTGTGCTAGGTGGGCAAGAAACCTGCAAACATGTCCTCCATTTTCTTATCTTTTTTTCCCATTTAAGGGTTTATTCATTTATTTGGGGTTGGGCCATGTGTGTTTATTGGAGTGTGCTTAGTGTGTGTGGTGTTCAGAGGTTAACTTCACGGAGTAGGTCCTCTCCTACTTTGACCTGGGTTCTGGGGATCGGACAGAGATCGAGGTTTGTGCAGTAAGTACTACTTACTGAGCTGGGTTCCTAGTCTGCTCATGTCTTGGAGTCCCACCTGTAGCCCTGCAGGCTTATACTGATGCTCTTAACTCAGCCTTGAAGCTGGGGAAGCAGGCCTGCGGTACTAGGCCAGCTTGAGTCAACATTTCCTTAGCGCTTGAAGCTTCCTCTGTGAACTACAGCTCACTCAAGTACCAGGTCACTCTGATTGACAGATGTGCTTTCAAGTTTGTGCTGTGCCCCAGAACACTGGGCATCATAAGTTCTGGTCAGGAGAGAGGTGTTCCTGTCTGTTACCTCAACAAGCCCTGGTGTCGTGGGTGTGCCGCTCCACATGGCTGTGTTCAAGTCTCCTTGGGTCCTCTGTGCAGTGAGCCTTTATGCTGTCAGTTGAGGGCCGTGTGGAGCTGTAATAGCAGTTAGTGTCCTGTCTGCCCCAGATTCCTGGGCGTTTAGGTACCGTTCTCACGTCCTGCTCTGTTCCTCTTCTCTCCAGCCTGAGCCCTGGCTGGTGGCTAAGAGTGGTGTTTATCAGGTGCAGTAGTGTTTGCTGCTGAGCACGGATATTTAACACATCTTGACTGTGCAGTCATCACAGACCCAAACTCGACCAGACAGACCATTTCTAGTCAGGATTGTTGTAAGGTTTTTGGTGGCTTCCAAGAATCTAAAGGAAAGTCTTATTTTAAGAGCCAGGGATTGGATTCCATGTTCCATTAGCATGTCATACTTGTTACCGGTGCTAATTAGGTTTACATAAAAGTTTGAAAAACTAAGCCAGCCTTATTTACAGTAACATCTCAGAAAGTGACTAAGGTTAGCAGTTCTGCAGTGAGCTGTAATAGATCTGAAGGGAACGAACAGGTTTAGTAATAGCTTTACAATTAGCAAAATGAGTTGCCCTTTAATCTGCTGGTATCCACCTCCAGGAGTCTGGGTCCCTTGGGGCATCCGTCTCTGCTTTGTATGTTTGCACCTGTGATGGTGTGTTCTAATGTGTTACTTCTTGCTTGTCAGGGCCTTGTCTCCTGCTCACACCTGCATTGGTGTTGGGTTGCACTCAATCTCAACCCATTTATTGTTCCTTGGCTCCTTTTCTCCATTCTCTGCTCTCTCTTCCAAAGTCTGACTTTAATTTTGTTGGAAATGCTTCCAGAGTCTTGCTGCATGCTTACAGCCAGTTCAAGGACCACTTAAAGGTTCTTTCCTCTAAAGCCTGTTCTCTTGTGTTTTTTCTCCATAGAGCAGTGGTTCTCAACCTGTGGTTCATGACCCCTCTGTGGTCACATATCAGATGTTTATATTGTGATTCATAACAATAGCAAGATTACAGTTATGAAGTAGCAATGAATATAATTATGGTTGGGGGTCACCACAACATGAGGAACTATATTAAATGGTCACAGCAGTAGAAGAAGGTTGAGAACCAATACCATAGAGCCTTTAACACTATGGTAATACTCCTCCCTTTAAGACTGCCCAGCAGTGGACCACAGGGACCACATTCATTTCTGAGTGTCTGTGATTGCCTAGTGTAAAATGCTGTGACCCTTCAGCATGTGTGAGAATGTGTGATGAAAGTGCTTTCTTTTCCTCTCCCAGCATAGGCAATCACAGCAGGTGACCTCAGGGCACCTTGTTGTGCCTTGCACTTTATCTGCTACCCTTTCTAGGCAGTTGCTGAACTTTGAATCAGTGTGTCCTTGTGTCCATTAAATTAACTGTTGAAGTTCTACTGTTCTCTTCATACCTTCCATGGGAATCAAGCACAAATCTGGGATTAAAGGGTGTCACCATACCCCACTGGAACAGTATGTTCATAAGCTTTTCATAGTTTTTTCTTGTGCTGACCAGCCTGCCTCCCACTTAGGCAGAGGGATCTGCAATCCCTCTTACCTTTGTTGTGCACTGTTAATCTTTGTGAACTCAGGTTGATCTTGTCAATAAATGTAAACTCCTGGAGCAGGAGCCTTGTCTTCCCTGCTTGGGAAAACCTCTCACACACCGCGGAGGCATATGTACTTGATGAAAAATACTTTGAGAAATATTGCCTCAAAGTACGCACCCCCCTTTTAAAAAAATTATGTGTGTGGCATGCCTTTTTTTAAGTGTGTGCCTAGCACCCACAGAAGCCAGAAGCAGGCCATGGGATCTCTTAGAACTAGAGTTCCAGACAGTTGTGAGCTGCCGTGTGGTTACTGTGCATTGAACCTGGGTCCTCTGGGAAGAGCAGCTAGTGCTCTTAGCCACCAAACTTACGTGCGGCGGCGCATTGTCTTTCTTATGCTGTTTGGCTATTGTTTGCAAGCCTATCATTTCTTCACCTGATAGATGGGACTCAGTCTGAACTTTCTGCTGTCAGTGTGCCCCTCATGAGAAGAAGAGAAACTGTCTGAAGTACCGTGTTGGGTAGATGTTGAAGTGTTTCTCTAATACCCAGTCACATCCTAGAATATTGTTCTCTGATAAAATTGAGAATGGATGTGGAAGACATTTTCTGTTGGGAACAGTCAATCTTCTGTAAGCTTCACAGTACAGAGCACAGTAATTCTGAGTGTGACTTTACAGTATATATATCTCAAAGGGTAGTCTTACTCCAAGCACACACACCTCAGTGTCTGTGACGGGTAGCTCCAAGTATTGTGGATTAGATGGTACCTGGAGCATCGTGGGAGAGCTGCAGCCCCCAGGTATAATATAAGCCATTGTTCTTTGGTAATCCATTTTAAAGTGAGGAGAAGAACTGCTCATTGGCCAGTTGCATACAGATGAAAACTGCTGTGGTTTATAGTCACTGGGGGTAGGATTGCCTTTCTTCCCACTTCAGCTGTGGGCATCCTCCTTTATCTAGTTAGCACACTTTTGGCTTCTCTCTGAACCTGTGTTTTTTCCTCCTTCCTATGAAGTCTTTCAAGTCGTTCAGAATAAAACATACTTAGAACACAATTTTGGAGTTATAGTTTCATCCTTGAAATGCAGGACTTGAAAACTACTGCTGCCTTGTACCAGAATTGAAGGCATGTTTCCTTTATTTCACATGCATGACCATTCACCAAATATGCAGCAGCAGTGGTTTTCCATGATAAAGGACACAGTTGATTCTAGATTCTAGTGGTCTTTCAGGGACATGGACTACTGTCCACCTTGATATGTATGGGAGGTGCAGACTGAGGTTAACTGGAAAGAACACATAATTGTTCACAGGTAATAGTCACGTAATTGTGAGCCTTGGTTCTGGAGCAGTCTGGGCTACACAGTGATTCTTGCCTCAGACACCTCCAAAGTTTAGTCCTAACTTTGTTTTTGTAGGCTTGAAAGTATCTTCAGTATATCTGGGGTCAATCCAGTGTGAATTGAGTTACTAGCAAGCTGCTATTGAGGCAAGGGCCACATCCAGACCTCAGTTTAGGTGTTCAGTGGAAGAATCCAAGAGAGCCAAGAGAAAGAAGGGTACTGGGAGGGCCTGTCTCATGTGACTTTGCACATAGACCACCTCAGGGCTCATGGTTCTACAGCTTCTCATATTGTGCCATAAGAAAGCTTAGGCATAAAGCAAGCCTGAGTAAGCCTGTTTACTGAGAGGGGCAAAGTTCTCATTGGGCAGTCTAGCCTGGACTTTTCATGCCTCGTTTCTGCCTTCTGGGAATACAGGTGTGAGCCAGCATGTTTTGTTTTGTTTCTTTAAGCAAGATGCGGTTAAAGCCAAGTAAGCACGCTGTCTACCGCGGAACTGTATGTCAGAGGAATATATATCTGACTTTTGTTTTGTTTTGTTTCAAGACAGGGTTTCTCTGTGTAGCTTTGGAGCCTGTCCTAGAACTCACTCTGTAGACCAGGCTGGCCTTGAATTCACAGTGAACTGCCTGCCTCTGCCTCCTGAGTTCTGGGATTAAAGGTGTGGACTATCACCGCCTGGCTCAAGGAACATTTTTAAACAATGTTACAAATTACTTGTTTATTTATATAGTGTGACTGCCACGTAATAGAGGGTGGCCTTGGATTCCTAATCATGCATCTGTCTAGTATTGGAATCACATGCCCCACTAATTTTTTAATCACAGATTTAATTTAGTTTCTACCCTCTGTCTTTTGAAAGTTTTTCTTAGTTACGCAGATAACCAGAGGCAAGGACAGGCTCCTTTTTTCATACTCCCAATTTGCTTTTGTTTTATAGATACCATTTTCAACAGATTATTAAGATAGGCATAAAGCCTGTCGTAACTGTTTCAGAAGAGAGTACATGTGTCACTTCTCACAGAGGGCAAATGGTCTGGATACTGCAGAGCTTGCTCCCTGTGCTTGCAATGGATGGGCACTAACTGCTTGTTTCTTCCCAGCAGGACAAGAACAACAGAGGATTGAATTTGGGGTTGATGAAGTCATCAAACCAAGTGATGGTTTGCCGAGAGCCCCCAGCTACAGTATTTCAAGCACTCTGAACCCCCAGGCACCTGAGTTTATTCTTGGTTGCACAACTTCCAAAAAGACGCCCGATGGCATAGATAAAGATGAAAACTACGGCTCTGTTGACCATTACCCAGATTCGGCCCTGACTCTGGAAAACAGCTCTAACGTGGAGGGAGAAGTCTTGGAGAACGATGGTAGCACTGGTGGTCTTGGTCAAAGGGAGCGGAAAAAGAAGAAGAAGCGCCCACCTGGATACTACAGTTATCTGAAAGATGGTAGTGATGAGGTTGTTTCCCCAGCTGCGCTGGTCAACGGCCATGCCAGTTCAGCAGTTACGAACAGTGTGGGTATGGAGGATGCTGAGTTCATGGTCGATATGCTTCCTTCAGTTATGCCCAGGACTTGTGACAGCCCTCATAATCCCATGGACTTCATCAGTGACCCTGTGCCTGACAGTCCTTTCCCCAGAACACTAGGTAGTGATAGCAGGACTGCAGGACTGCTTGAGGGCTGCCATGGAACTGACTTTGAGCAACCCTGCCTCCCTGCAGACAGCCTTCTAAGGACAGCTGTGACGCAGCCCTACGTTGGCACCGATACTACTGAGACTCTTGCAGTTGCTAATGGAAAAATACTTGAATCCTTGAGCGAGGACACTGCTGCCAATGGGGTAGAGTTACACACTGAGGAGAGCACAGACTTGGACCCTGCAAAGCCCGAGAGCCAGTCTCCTCCTGCCGACAATGTGCTCTCTGCATCTGGGGCCATTCCCATTAGCCAGCCCACAAAGTCCTGGGCTAGCCTCTTTCATGATTCTAAGCCCTCTTCCTCCTCGCCTATGGCATATGTGGAAACTAAGTGTTCCCCCCCTGTCCCATCACCCCTGGCCTCTGAAAAGCAGGTGGAAGTCAAAGAAGGGCTTGTTCCAGTTTCAGAGGATCCTGTAGCCATAAAGATTGCAGGTACATTTAAACAGACAGACTGAGTGGCGATGGGATCTGTCTTAGGGACACACTGTGTGGTGTATTATTATGCACAGTGGTGGTAAAGGTCATGTTTGCATTAGCAATATCCAGTTGTAAAACAATGTATATAAGAAGAAAGATGGAAGGAGAGGGTGCCATGCCTTTATGTAAGTGGGAAAAAACTTCATGTTTTTTGCAAGTCCTTATTGACAAACTCCATTTCCATTTTCTTGATGATATAGTGTTGGAATATGTGACACATGTCCTGTGCTGTAACTAGGGTGTACTTTCGGTGTGATGATCCTCCGCAGTTGGTACTCAGTTCGTACTCATTTTCTATATCAGTACAGAAATAGACAATTTAAAAAAATAATGCAACTCTCTTCCCTTCCCTGGTGACTTTGGGTTAAATGATGAATTTTATTCAGAATTGAAGCACCAAGCTGAAGGTAGGGAGTGGAGAGACCCAGAGGCTGGGTGGTTAGGTGCAAAAGCAGGACTTCAGGTCCCCAGCTCCGGAGACTGCTGCAGTGGGCCCTTGGAGTGCTCAGAGTCCCAACAGACATTAAGGCGGATCCTCTTGATAGTTGAGGTAGCAACAAGTCTTGGCTTTTAACTGTCACAATTGTGGCTCTGTGTGGAAACAGACCTGCTATTCCAGCTCTCAGGAGACTGAGGCAGGGGGAATGGCAATTTAAGTCAGGCTGGCTTCAGAAGCAAGACCCTATCTCAAAAATGAAACCAAAACAAAATGAGAACATTTTATTCCCTATGTGAGATATATTATTCTGAGTGTTCTTAGTGTTCTGAAGTCTCTTCAAATGAAAAAATTGATAGTTTTTTTGTTTTTATTGTTTTGGGCTTCATATTGTAGTCCAGGATGGTTTGAACTTGCTATTTAGCGCAGTCTATCTCCAAAGTGACTTCTCTTCTGCTTCTACCTCCCAAATGCTGGGATCACAAGGTGTGTCACTGTACTCCACTAGGATAATCCATTATTTTTTTTTTAATTTTTAAGTTTTATGTGTATGGGTGTTTTGCCTTCACGTGTGTCTAGGCACCACTTGTGTATTTGTGCCAGCCGATGCTAGAAGACAGAATCAAATTCCCTGGAACTACAGTTTCAGTTGGTTGTGAACCCTTACGTAAGTGCTGGGAATCAAACCCAGGTCCTTTGGACTAGTAGCCTGTGCTGTTCACTGCTAAGCCACCTCTCCAGCCCTTTGGGATAATGGTTTTAAAGAAAAGTAGTTTCCTTCTTTGCATCCCCTAGTACTTATTTTTTTTTTTAATTGAAAAAATTTAGAGAAGGTTTACTCATTTTATTTTATGTGTGTTTTGCCTGCATGCACACCATCTGTGGGTGCTGGGAATTGAACCCATATTTTCTACAAGAACAACAAGGGCTCTTAATCTCCCAGCCATCTCTCCAGTTCATTTTTCTTTTCAGTTTTACTTTGTAGCACAAAGCTTTTCACATATTCCAGTCTTCCAAGTGCTGGGATTCTAGTTGCACACCTGTATGCTCTTCCTGGTTTCAGATAGGTTTCTCCTAAAATGTATCCATTACAGGATTGAGCAGGTTCCTCAGGTCAGAACATTTTTTGTGCATGCATGAAGATCTGAGTTTGAATCTCCAGCATTCATGTTGGAAAGCCAGATATGGCCTGAATACCTATAGCTTCATCATTGCTAGTCAAAGACAGGTAGGTCTGGGACGTTTTGGCGAGTAAAAGTTTAGCAGGTGGATCTTTTTGACTTCTAGGCCAGCCAGGGCAGATCTTTACACCAAAACCCTCCCAGTTCCTAACCAGACAGGTCTGAGGGGTGGACAGACAGTCATGTTTCTGTTTCTGTCACTCTAAATGCATACCCTCCCCCTTTTTCTTTCGAGGAGGTGGTGGTTGTTGGTTTTTTGAGACAGGATTTCTCAGTGTAGCCCTAGCTGTCCTGGAACTTGCTCTGTAGACCAGGCAGGCCTTGAACTCAGAGGTCCACCTGCCTCTGCCTCCTGAGTGCTGAGTCCCACCACCACCCCTATTGATTATTTTTAGTAGTAATTATTTTCATTACTGAATAATGAAAGCAGTGGGAAAAAAAAAACTTGAATCTGTGCGACTGGTGTTTGCTGGCTGTAGAGCAATGTCTGTATACAACTGTCAGGAGTAAATAAGGCAGCTAGGTGATGAGGGCCAATTGCTGTGACTATCTTGTAAGCACAGGCTTCAGGAGGCTGCATGTGCTGTTTGTCACTGCACCCTTTTAATGCAATTGGTCTTTCTGGGGTTTTAGAGGAGCATATTTTAGATCCCAGCTATGAAAAACTTCCAAAACTCAAGGTTGTATTTCACATTTGATCTTTAAAACTATGCTTCAGCTTTCAAGAAATATAAATAACTCCAGGCAAAAAGAGAAACCTGCCAAGTGCCCACATTAAATCTCAGGGGAAGAACTTGATGAGCTGAGGTTTTTAAGTCTATCCAGCCATGTGGGGTGGGTACTAAGGTGCTTCATTCATGGATGCTGGACAGCCATTGTCAGCTGGGGCTTCCCAGAGGAATAAATGTGTTTTCGTGTATTCTAAGTGTGAATGACAATAGAGTCTAAGACCCCCTCCCCCTTTTTTTTTTGATGGCTTAAAACCTACCAGAAACCTTATAATTTAGGTCACTTTGCTATTGTACCTAGGAACAAACCAAGATAGCTCAATTTCTTTCCAAGTGACAAGAGTGAGGACAGTCTAAAAGTGTGAGAGTAACTAGGCATTAATGGTTAAATTAGGTGCTGGAGTATGGTTAGACACCGGCTGGTTAGGCATTGGTGTGTGGCAGCTGCTGTGCTTCTAGAACCAGTGCAAGTTCCACTTATGACTTTCCTCAGATCATGTGGAAACAAACCATGTAGGAGAAAACCTTTAGGACTTAAGCTTGAGCTGCTGTGGAAACTCAGTGCTCGCTGCTAACTGTCCATTTGTAGGTGGTCTGTGTTGAGTCATTTACCGAATGTGAGGTCTGTATTTCTTGAGATTTAAAAAGGATATTCAGTGATTGAAGTTTTCTGGTGCCAACAGATTGCATAAGAAAGCTGGACTCTGCTCAGCCTTTTAATGTCTGCAGTTTTACCAAAGTGGAGACACTGATTTCAGTTTATTTTATGAAACAGTTGGCATTTCCATTCCATAAGTATTGTTTCTGTTAACTTCTATGAGAAAGATGCATTGGGATCATCTTCCCTAAATTGCCTTGAATGAGAAGTTGTTTCAGGAGAATGTGATTCTGCAGCCAGTGTCTGGTGTTTGGCTCTAAGGGAAGAGGGAGCTTTAGAAGCCAGCAGTAATGTCCTGAGCACAAGTCAGCAGTGCTCAACCCTCTCTCTTTTTGATTATAGGTTGGTGGATCAGGCTAGAACGAGCGCAAGCCTCATTAAAGTAACTGAGCTGACCCCAGGGAGGAGGGAGTCAAGGACTTCAACAGTCTTCACTGTGATTTGAGAAGGGTGGGGGTTCACCTTTTGACTGTGTGGTATGGTAGTCACCAAAGGAGCAGGTTGCCGTGCAGGGCATGAGAGAGAGCAGGAGCAGTGGGTGTGGAGGCTTTGATCTTAACCTAAAGATATTCAACTTTAGTCAGTTTTACAGCTGCTCATTTCTTTTGAAATGGAACTTATTGGGATAAAGTCACAAAATGTTCCAAAGTTTCTTATCTTTTTGGAATGATAAAAAAATGTGTTTTCAAACCCTTGTCTATATTTTACCTTTCCCTTCCCACTTAGATTGCCTTTTAAAATAAGTTTTTGGTTTTGTTTTTTTGAGGAAAAGGCTGGTTGTCCTGAAACTCATTATATAAACCAAACTGGCATTGAACTCAGATCCACCTGCCTCTGCCGTGTGAGTTGGCATTAGTAGTGTGTACTAGATTGATTTGTTTTTATTTTATGTGTATGGGTGTTTTGCCTCCATGTGTGTCTGTGTGCCACATGTGTGCAGTGACCATGGAGGCCAGAAGAGGGTGTGGTATCCCGGAACTGGAGTTGTAGACATTTTTAGGTGTGTGTGTGTATTTGGGAACTGAACCTTGGTCCTCTGCAGCAGCAAGTGCTCTTAACTACGGAACCATCTCTCTAGCCCGCAGACTGCCTTTTCAAAAAAAGTTATGTTTCATTATTTGTGCGTGTGTACGCGCGTGTGCACACCTCCAAGTTTATGAGCACCCACATACAAGTGTCATAGTCAGAGGACAGCTTGGGAGTTGGTTTTCTGCTCTACTGTGTGGGTCCTAGGGTTGAACTAAAACTTGATGGCAGGTGAATATGTTCTCCTTTTTTCTTTCTTTTGTATTTCAATCCAGTGTTTCCCTTTGTGGCCCTGACTGTCTTGGAACTTGCTCTGTAGACCAGGCTGGCCTTGAACTCAGACCCACCTGCCTCTGCCTCCCTAATGCTGGAACAAAAGGTGTGCACCACCAACTGGCTTCTGCTCTGCCTCTTTCTCAGGAGGCTTATGGGATGTCTGTAATGGGCTGACCATGTCAGGGGTTACCCATGTGTTTTTCTGCATTGTCACTGCCCTCGCTCCAGGGGTGAATTATTTTGCTCATTGCATCTGTTCAAGAAGTTAAATTACTTCGTATTACTAAATGAATGACGTGGCAGTGCCAGAGTGTGAGCCCAACCCCTTGGTTTGTATGTCCAGGCTGTGTGTTTGTTGGAGGATCTGTGTACCCATGGTCACATGTGGCACATGTAGAGGTCAGAGGACAACTTTTGGGGAGTCAGCTCTCCTTCCACCATATGGGTTCCAGATATCCATCTTAGATAATTAGGTCTAGTGGCAACAGCATTTACCAAGCCATCTCAGCAGCCTGAACTTTGTTAACTATGAGATAAATGAGTTTTGTTTAAGATCTATTGGGCCATTTCTGATGAACTGGGAGGATTTGTGTGGTCTTACCAAATCTTTGTGACATACTGTGTGAGGCAGGGAGGGCAGATTGCCTGTCCCTTGTTTAAGGCATGAGATAAGAAAGGAGCTGGAGGCAACTCATATTAGCAGGAGGGAAGACTTCAGGCAGCCAGCAGGGTAGGGGCAGCAGTCTGGGGACAAAGGGCATGGAGAGTTCTGTTGAGAATTATCAGTGGTAGGGTATTGTTTTCAAAGGACTTTGAGTCCAGGAAGAAATTTGCCAGTAGTGATAAAAGGCAGTGAGTGGTACCTGCTGTGGCATTTTTCAGTCAGTCTCAGAGAGCAAGACTTAGGGTGGTTTGAAGGTTGCTTTTACTTTATGATTGATGCTGCTTTTTACTTTATGAAATGCCATTAGAGAAGGATTGTCTGGAATAATTATGTATACAGTGTTGCCTGCATGCATGCTTGCATGCCAGAAGATGGCATCTGATCTCATTATACACAGTTGTGAGCTGCCATGTGGTTGCTGGGTTGTGGACCTCTGGAAGAGCAGTCAGTGCTCTTAACCTTTGAGCCATCTCTCCAGCCTCAAGAGAACAATAGAATAATCTTTAAGAAAAGGTCTAGATATTTCTTCTATATCTATCTGTAAAGAGCACCTGATGATTGTATCAGAGGGCAAAGAAGATTTGAACATTGCCCGAATCAATTATGTTGTCTCATCTGTCTGCTCCACATTTTCCTTGTACTTTATGCCTGTATACTTGCAGTTATTGAACAAGCCACTGGGTGGTGCTAAGAGATAAGCTTACTATCTTGGAAGGGAACTGGAAACTGCTTTTTGATCTGCTGACTGTTCAGGGGAGGGCAGTGTAGAAACCACCCTGAGCATGTGGGTTCCCAGTAAATGTTTGAAGGGAGCCATTATAGTTGGCTTCAGATAGGATGTGTTCTTATGTCCACAGAGCTCCACAGTATTCTTTCTTGGGAAAGTGAAAGAAGCTTGTTCCTCAGACTTAGTGCAACCAGCTTGCCTCATTTCATTTTGAAAAGGAATTAGCTTTGTCATAGATGCTGGGTTATTTTAAACTCGGAGCAATGTCTCTAATCACAGTGTGTTTTCATGTATGGTATGTGAGTGTGCATGACTGCTAAAAGCATCTTGTGGGTCAGAGGTTACCTTTTAGGAACTTCTTACCTTCACCTGTTTCGTTTTTAGAGCAATCTTGTCCCTGTCCCTTCACTGCCTATAATATCCAGGTTAGGTGGCCCATGGCTCTGGGGTAATTCTCATCTCAGCCTGTAGTCTCTCCATAAGAATGCTAGGATTTGTTTTGTTTTTGTTTGTTTGAGGCAGGGTCTCTCCATGTAGCTATCCGGAACTCTCAGATGCCCACCAACCTCTTCCTCCAAAGTGCTTAGATTAAGGGAAAGCATCCCCATAGCCATCTACTTTTTAAAATGTGGTTCTCGGCGATCTGAACTCAGGCCATTGAGCTTGCATCCTCTCCCTGCCCCTGCAGGTCATAGTTGAGGCTGCTCAGAACAGTGAATAGGAGAGGGGCGAAGGTTCTTGTGGGTCTCTGTGCCCATCCCTTGTTTTCCTACTTCCTCCAGTGTCTCTGCCCAAACAGGTGTAAATGTCGAAGTACACTATCCCTCTCCCTCCTTCAAACTGAGAAGAATTTGTCGCTCACACCACCAGGAAAACAATTTTCTCCCTTCAAAAACCTGAGTATGTTTGGCCAGTTCCTATTTTAGTTTCTCCTTTTGTGTGGCTGTCAAATTTTTTGGCCAGGCATTCCTTTGAGCAGTTTACACTGGTTCTCTACTCTTCCTCAGACCTCCGGCTCTTCCCTGTTAATGCCATTTTAGTATATGCTTTGCACTCTGAATTTGAGGTGTGTGTTATTGTGGGAGTATTGGGAATATGGCACGTTGATTCTCCAGTGTAAGTAGCCATTCTCAGTGTTAGCTCCTGCTGAGCTAAGGCTAGTCATTATTGCATCACCACACAAACAGTATGACAGTGTCCTTTCTGTTCCTCCTGGTAGACGCCCCTCCCTCACTCTCACGTCTGCTTCCTCAGGCTCTAGATGCTTCCTCCGTGTGTCTGCAGACGAAGCACACCTCCCAGACCTGTCCAGCTAAGCCTGCAGTGTGTGATGCTTCAGCTGGGACAGTGAGTCAGTCCCGCTCATTACTGGTTCGTGAACTGACCTAAAGCGGGGTTAATTGTAGTCTTGGGGTGCCATATAGGATGAATCAGCGGCCAACTATGGCAGAGGGACCAAACCTTCTAATTGTGTAAAAACTTGCCATTGATTACTGCTTTGAAGCCCTGTGACATTATGTTGGGGAGTGCTTGGTTGAGCATGCACAGGTTTGGGGGTTACTGTGATCATCCCTGTGCTGTGGTACATAGTGGAAGGTGTGGATTTTTGTGGTACAGCCCAGGGTCAAGTGGGAACATGGTGGGAAGGGGACAGCGAGTGATGCCATACAATACAGATATTGAAAAACTCATTTGTGTGTATATATACAAGTGTGTTTGTGAAGTCAGACTGTGGGAGTCAGTCTTCTTTACACAACATGGGTCCTGGGGCTATGACCCAGATCATTAGGTCTGGCAGCAAGTACCTGTAACTGTTGAACCACCTCAGTAGTCCATAAAGAGTTTTCAGTAGACCTCACCTTAGAGGAAAGAGCCAGGTGGGTAGATCCATAGTCAGCATCTGGTTCAATCCTGTGACTCAGTTTTCTCATCTGTAAGATGGGGTGTCACATACTTCTTTGGCAAAGTTCTGTGAATTTGAATGTCAGTGGGCAGCTCCAGGCACTGGTTGGAGGTGTCCGCGTGTGTCTTCAAGTCCTAGCTCTATATCTTTTATTAAGATGGTGAACTTTACACTCTTGGTCTCATCGGATTTATTCTACTGTTTTTCTGAAGCCTGTAATAGTTTACTCATCTCAAAAAGATGAGCCAAATAGAGTCACTCACTGAGCTTCCTCTACTGGAGGAAAGGAGAAAGAAGTTGTACGTGTGTGTGTCTTTGTATATTCGTGTTTTACGTGTGTGTACATATGTATACTTTTAAACAATGAAATTAATTTTCTCATTTGACTTAGGGACATCAGCTTCGACCAGCCAGTACAACAGTTTGGTTTGTTGCCATGCATGGTATCACGTGTGCCCATTAGTGGTTCATTCCTGTGAAACAGCTTAGAAGTAAAGGCGGCATCGTGCTGTGGCCCTGAATTGGAGCCTCAATTGTGTGTTGATCATAGGCAGAAAGCAGACAGGGTGCTCCTAGATGGCTGAGTACTAGGTCCTGCCAGTTAACAGTTATGAGTTATAAAGACAGACTGAGTATGAGGGAGTATGTTCACTCTAGCCATTACTGTTACACAATTCATTATGGCATGTGGGAAGAGCCTTGCTGTATCGACCAGGCTAGCCTCAGACTCACAGGGGTCGGCCTGTGCAATGCCATGTAAGGTTAGGTTTGTTTTTGTTCTTGTCTTTGAAACAGTCACATGAAGTCCATGCTGGTCTAGAACCCACTGCATAGGCTGAGGCTGACTTTGAACTCGTGATCCTTCTGTATCTGTCTCACAAATGCTACAACTACAGTGATGTGCCACCACTCATAACTTCCTTGTCTTTGCTTTAAAAATGCATTTCTAGGTGGGCCTAACGGCGTGTACTTGTAATCCCAGTGCTGAGGCATAAGGATTGCTGTGAGTTTGAGGTTAGTCTAGGTTGCATAATATCAGCCAAAGCCACAGAGCAAGACTTTGCCTCAAAATCCAGTGGTGGTGAAGATGCTTAGTTGTAGAAAATGACATTCGTAATTTCTTTTTCCTTTTCTTTTTAGATAGGGTCTTACCATGTAGCTTTGGCTGGGTTCACGGAGAGATCTGCCAGTCTCTAGATGTGCACTACCATGCCTGACTTCATAGTTTCCTTAAGAAAACTGGAAAAATCTGAATAGAGAAACCTGCTTCTGAACTGAGTGAGGAGCTAAGAGTGCAGAGTAAATGGATTGCTGGTGTGACTGCTGATGGAAACTGTGACTACCAGGAGCAGTTATCCCTTAATGTGTGGCCATCAAGCCCCCACTGTGATATGCCAGGTCTCATGCGAATTCAGGCGACACATTTTTGCTCCCTAAGTCCCTTTGAAGTATCTAGGACACCTTGCTGCTAGTGAGGCACACTGCCAGCCTTGGTGGGAAAGCCAGCATCTTCCGGATCTACTGTCTGCTGCTAATGATTGTGTGCGTTTCTTTTGATTGTGCTTCCTAGTCTATTTTCACAGGAGCATAAGTAAATGTTGATGTTTGGAGGAATATATTAATTGGAAGAAACAATTCCTCGTTCAGTGACAAAGCTGATTTTGAGCTAAGTGAGACTTTAATAATGAGGGCTTTCTGAGGACATTTTCCTGAAGAGCTCTCAGCACTTCAGAATGCTTTTGCATGGATGCTGATGCTGCTAGCTAGAATGTTGTTAATGTCTTCATTTGCTTCTTCACTCTTACAGAGTTACTGGAGACTGTAACCCTGATACATAAGCCAGTGTCATTGCAACCCCGCGGGCTGATCAATAAAGGAAACTGGTGCTACATTAATGCCGTATCCTTCCTGGATGCCATCCCCAGACCTGGCTACCATGGTGTTCTTCTCTCTGGGTGCATTTGACTTAGTGAAACTTCCTCAGGGCAGCTGGGCAGAGGCTGGGCCATCACTTGGTTTGCCTACCTCATAGTTGATGATACTTTGAGCCCCACTTCTGCACCCTCTGTTGACCTGTGAAGGACAGAATTAGGCATGCTTTATTCTCATTGAGTGGTTGTAGATAGTAGGATAGAGTGACCACTCAGAATAGCTTTGCTCTAACTAGTGGTAGTATCTTGCTCAGCTAGGTTCTTGAATGTCACCCTGGCCCATAGCAGATCCTTACACGGCCATTACAGGGCAGCTATCTTTTTTATTTGGTTTATGCTTTTTCGAGTGTCCTTGGCTTAATCTCGTTTTTATATGCCTTTAGAAAGTTTGCTGTTGTCTGTTTCATTTCCTTTACACTTCCTTACTGCGACATTTAGACCCTGCAGGCATTGGTGGCTTGCCCTCCGATGTATCACCTGATGAAGTTCATTCCTCTGTATTCAAAAGTGCAAAGGCCTTGCACATCAACGCCCATGATAGATAGCTTGTAAGTAAAGTGCTCACACATATGCCAGTGGTGGGAGGGGCTTTCCCCTGGTGATGGGAACTTGAATGGTTGGCAAAGGAGGTGCTCCCTGAGTTGAGTCCAGCCCTCCACTCTTGATTTCCTACATATAAGTGCTGGGATATTCTCCTGCTCCCATTTAGTTTATGTGTATAAGTGTTTACCTGCATATCTGTAAGTGTACCACATGTGTGCAATGCTCATGGAGGTCAGAAGAAAAGTTTGGATCCCCTGGAACTGGAGTTGCAACCCATTGTAAGCTGCCACGTGGGTGCTGAGAACTGAGCCTGGGTTTCCTGCAAAAGCGCAAGTGCTCTGGACTGCCCAGCCACCTCTCCAGGAAGATGTTGGGATTTTATACTGAAGTATAACTGAACCTCGTGCTTCTCTATCCTTCAGATCCAGTAGAAAACCTTGTATTGTTTGCCAGCTTAAAATAGCATTTAAAAATGATCCCTAAATGTGTATAGATTTAATGTAAGAACACACTGGGTACTGTCACGTCACCTGACGTGGACCGCACAACTGTTGGTTGTCATGTATTGTGTCAAGACCTGCTCGCTCCTAACATGCTTTGCTTCACTTTCTTTTCTCTACTTAGTGTTCGGCTAATGAACGAGTTTACTAACATGCCAGTGCCTCCTAAACCCCGCCAAGGTGAGTGGTAGCTGTGAGACCCGTTATGGGAACATGGCGCCGGGGAACCAGAATGTGGTAAATGTGGTCTTATTGAAAAGAAAATGTCCTTTTAAATCTGGGTGTTTGCCCTGTGCCAGTCTCGGCTTCCTGCCTGGGAGGTGGTCGGAGTTTGGGTGGCTTTGCTTTCTGTCCTAAATTATACTGTGCTTTTAGTTACCAAAATGTCTGTTTCTCTTGTAGCTCTCGGGGATAAAATCGTGAGAGATATTCGCCCAGGAGCCGCCTTTGAACCTACGTACATTTACAGACTCCTGACAGTTAACAAGTCAAGCCTGTCTGAAAAGGTCTGGGGAGGGGGTAGCTGGGAGGGGGCACATGCCTATAGTTCTAGTGAGTAGAGGCCAAGGCAAGAGGACCTTTGGGAATTCAAGCCTTGCCTGAGCTACAGAGCAAGTTGCAAATGAGCCTGAACCACCGTCGGTGGTTGTTGGCTCCTGTTTGTGTATGTCACATGCCCTGTGCCATAGGTGAGGTTATAATGGAGTCGTTTGATGAGTGTGCCAGTTACATACACTTAATGGCACTAAGCAAGGACTGAGTCTCATTGATTCCACTTACCCCTTTGAAATCAAGCTGGTAAATGGGCAGAACCTGGCTTTTGAGTCTTCCTTTATTGCTGCATTGTACTTGGATAGAGTGGAGATTGCTGGTCCTGGAGGGCCCAGCCTTGTATTCATGCTCAGGCTACAGCAGCCATTCCATCAACTTGCTTCTTGCCTCTTGCTTTTTCCTAAGTATTGCATATTGTGTTACTAAAGGCAAGTGAGCAGAGAAGCTAGGAAGTCTTACAGATGGCCCTGAGAATGGGAGAGTGATGAAGGTATTTGTCTAGAATAGTCAGCTGGTCCTTTCATTCTCAAGTCTGCAATGACGTTGGCATTCACATTTGAAATGCTGTTAAAGGAAACTTATTCAGACAGGTAAAATAGTTAAGAAAATGCCATTTAAATGAAGTGGTACGGAAGCTACAGTGGTTGAAATAGAGTGAGCTCCAGATACACAGGAGAGACCCCAGCCGCACAGCTTTAACCTTTTAATGCCTATGTTACAGCTTTTCTTGTTGACTTGGGCTTACATTTCCTCCTACTTTGGATTCAGGGTATTATGGATGCCTTACCAAGGGTAGGGATCAGAAACAGTGTGAGGATGACAACGTGCCGATGTTGTAGAGCCTGAAGCAGGCCCAGGGGCCAGTGGAGCAGAGATAGAGGGGTGCTCAGTGATGGCTCCATGAAACTGAGCCCCTCTAAGTTGTGTTCCAAAAGAGTGCTTATGAAAAAAGCACTTTGGAAGTTACATCGGAGCTTAATAGAGCTGGTTCTTTAAGACCAATATCAAGCTGGATGATTTCCTAGCAGGAGCTGGAGCAGCTGGTGTTGTGGGTCTGGTACTGCAGCAGACAAATCCAGAGAAAGGTTCTCAGACGCCCCCATTTGTGCCGCCCCCCAATGCCCAGCCATGATGCTGCTCATGGAGTCCTACAATATTGTATAGTAATCCACGTGGTTGGTAGAGACTCTGGGGGCACATCTCAGGAACTGTGTCACAGGCTCAGGAAATTCCAGATGTCTAGGGGAAAATAGCACTTCATTACAGAACTACTTTGCTTGTATAGAGTTAGATGCAGTCCCTATCCATTCTTGGAGTGGTGGAAGCCCAGGTTCTCAGATACCAGCCAAGGGCCAGCCTGGCAAGCAGGCCCTTCCTGGGAATGCAGCCTCATGCCTGCTCTGCCTGCCTGCATGTGTGTATGTGCACTTTTTATTAGTTTTGGTACCAGCTGTACTTGGAATGAGTCCCTGTTAAATAAGCAAACAGTAGCACCTGAGTCCCACCCCCCAGTCCCAATCTCAAGAAGTTGCCCCAGGTTGGCCTTGACCTCATGATCCTTTGTTTCAGCCTCCTGAGTAGCTTGTTGCCCCCCCCCCCCCTTTACCTTTTGTGTGCTACAGCAGTGCTGACAAGGATCCATTTGGAAAGTGTATATTAAACCTGTATGTTCTTATGTTTCATCTAGAAACCCTAGGCACTGACTGGCTATGCGAGTCCTAGTCAGTGATCACCAGAGCTGTGTGGTGTGTGGCTGGTGGCTGTGCTGTCTCTGACTGGTTTTGGCACTGGAGAATGTCCGTAACAGTCAGCTGATTACTTACGACTTGAGTCCTCTCAGAGGTTCCTGTCCAGAGAGTGTAGTTGGAGATGAGGTAGCCAGTCACTGCTGAGTGACTGTGACTCAGGGCTTATGTTGTGGCCCTCAATGTCTTCTTCATGGGCAGGGTTTTTTGTTGTGTTTTTTAAGACAGGATTTCTCTTTTTATCCCTGGCTGACATGAAACTTGCTCTGTTGACCAGCCTAGCCTCGAACTTAGATCCGTTTGCCTTTGCCTCTTGAGTGCTGGGATTAAAGGTGTGCACCACCAAGCTTGACTATTTTTATTTTTCTAGCATAATATGTATGTGTAGGAATTTAGTTACAAAAGCAAAAACAGCATGAAACAAGCCTTGTGACAGATCTTGGGATTTGCATATGCCAATCTGGAATGTTTTGTTGGGGTGGTTTGATCCAGGTGATGAGTCCTATAGACCTCGCTACAGTCAGTCAGAATTAATGTGGGCATGTCTGTCCTCCAGGGCCGACAGGAAGATGCCGAGGAGTACTTAGGTTTCATTCTCAATGGACTTCATGAGGAAATGCTGAGCCTGAAGAAGCTCCTCTCTCCCACTCACGAAAGTAAGTTCGTCTATGTGAGACTGTTTGCCCGACAGCTACTCATAAAGGACGGTGCATGCCCATGTTCTCTCTCACACACCCGTCTGAAGTCGCATGTCCATTACAGTGACTAGGGTACATTAATAAATAACTAGTTTGTTCCATTACCTTTAGCACAGCAATGAGAAAGTTAGGTATGGATAACTGGAATTTATCCAGATCCATAAAGGTGTTTTGCTTTCCAGAGTATCTTCAAATTTCCAATTGTCCAAAGACTGCCTCTGGTTTTTGTTTTGTTTTACGCCACCTCCTTCCCCACCCCTGACAATTTTTCTCCTGTGTAACAGTCCTGGCACTCACCATGTAGACCAGGCTGGCCCCAAACTCACAGAGATCTACCTCTGCCTCCTGCTGGGATCAAAGGCGTGTACCACCACTGCTAGGCTTTTTTTTTAAAAGTAGTTGACAGACCTGCTGTTGTTTTGGTTCTTTATATTTATTTAATGTGTATGTGTATGGAGGGTGGGTGTGGGTTTGTGCCTGTGCAGTGCTGTGTACAAACTGGAGGTCAGGATAATGTGCAGGAGTTAGTCTCCGTCATGTGATGTCAGACCGAGGGCATGTGCTGGCACCTCGTGAGCCCTTTCACCCAGCCAGACAAATCATTACACCAGTGGTTCTCAACCTGAGGATTGTGACCCCTTTGGTGTTCGCCTAAGACCATTAGAAGACACAGATATTTACAGTTTAGAACAGTAGCATTATAGTTATGAAGTAGCTATGAAAATTATTTTATGGGGTCCCATAACATGCACTGTACTCAAGGGTTGCACATTAGGAAGATTGACAACCACTGATTTAGACAGTTCTTTCAGAATGTGTATTTCCTTGGATTTTTTTGTTCTTGAGAATAGTAGCCTAAGCAGACCTTTTTCTTTTCAGAACTTACCGTTTCCAATGGGCCCAGAAGCCACTTGATCGAGGACGAAGAGCAGGAAGACACAGGCGAAGGGAGTGAGGATGAGTGGGAGCAAGTGGGTCCCAGGAATAAGACGTCCGTCACCCGGCAGGCTGATTTTGTTCAGACTCCTATCACCGGCATTTTCGGTGGACACATCAGGTTCATGCTTTTTCATGTTGCCACAGGGAAGGGGCTGTGAGGTATCTGGAAGCTTCCTGCCATCTGCTTTTGCCTGCTTTTTTCAGTTTTTTTCTAAAGCCCTGCTACTAGGGCCGTGTGCTTCCGTGCTCCTGTGAGCTCTCCTGTCACTCCCTATTGATAGTAGAAAGCCAACTGACTTGTGTGTTCTGGTGAAAGAAACTCAACTCATGTGTCTGATTAGAGGCATTGAATTGCTATATTTTAACAAATGGGTTGTTTGTATGTAAAGTCTTTATCATGATGTTATGAGCACAGAGAACGGCCACAGAGAACCGAGCAGCACCTCTGCCACCTTCCTTGGTTTCCCTCCCTTTGTAGTCAAGAGCAGCTGTGCTCTCCTCATTCAGTGTAAGTGCATGACACAGACTGACAGCAGTGCCGTCACCTACCACTCACTGCTCCTCAACCTGTGCACCCTACAGGTCAGCGCTTTGTGTCCTCTCCCCTGTACCTCCTCCTGTTTTCTTGCACCACTTTGTCATAGTGACAGGTCTTTGAGTGACTTCCTTTTTTAGATCTCCAGCAGTGTGAGCACATACGGTTTTCCTTCAGTGTCCAGCTCAGTTCATTTAGTATGTTTTCCAAGTCCATCCATGTCCTGGCAGGTATCACAGTCTCCTTTCCCAAGACTGAGTAATATTCCTTTGAGTATAGCCACCATGGTGATTATATCCATTTGCTTTAGGGTGGCCACATAGGTTGTTTATCCAGGAGCTAATTATGAATGGACTGAACGAATATACATACCAGAACCTCATGAGCTAGAGAGTGAAGTGAATGGAGGGAGACAGTGGTACGCTGGAGAACGTGACCCTGGTCTGCAACAGTCCTTCTGTCAGTTTTCTGCTCCTTCACCTCATCCCTCTAAAAGACTTCTTTAAAAATTTACATTAGAGCATTTCATTATAGAGTTTCTCCAAAAGCTCCAAACACAACTGTCAAGGATTATTTAGTGGGCTTCAGTTTGTGGTGTCTCCTTGGTGTGCTGTATTTGAAAGGCAGCTCTCTTCTCAGGCATTAAGAGCCAGCTCTGTCTGCTCGGCAGCAGATTGCCCAACTTTAAGCAGAAAGTTTACCATCCATTCCTCAGAAGCTGTCTTCTCCTCTGTGGCCCCCGTGAGGAGAGCTAAGGAACCAGTCGAGCTGCTCTGACATTTTACAGGTCCCCTTCTCTAGGGTTCTGGAATCTTTGTGTAACCTGCCATCAGGTGTGGTCTGGGAAGTGTCACACCCTGCCTGTTGTGATGTATCTTGGATGTGCATAGACACATCCTGCCTCTGAGATGAGCTGTGGTGGCAGGGGTAGCAAAAGACGACTGTGTTCTTTGCTGCAGCCTGGAGTTAGGACTATTGAACATGCTTGGGGGGGATGAGGGGAAAGTGAGAATACAGGCAGCCAGAGTGTTTCCTTTGCACTAAGGGCAATATGAGTTGTAGTGCCACAGCCAGCATGACAGATCTTAGATGTGCCTTAGAGTGACAGTGGGGGAAACCAGGTTCCCCTCGAAGAGATTGCTGTCATGGTTGCTCGCCCCAGTCTCTGTAGGGTTCCCTAGCCTCAGTGGGTGTGGGGAGTTTTATGTTGAAGTTCACTGTTTCTTTAAAAACAATAAAGTGGAGATAAGGAATTATTGTTATTGTTATATTAGTCAGGGTCTGGTCTTGAACTCACTGTGTAGGTGTAGCCATGACCAAGAATGATGACTGATGATCCTTGCTCTCCCACCTTCCAAGTGCTGGGATTATAGGGATGTGCATCTAACCTGACCTGTGAGGTGCTGAGGATAGAGCCCAGGACACCATGTACCCCAGCAAGCACTCTCCATCCCTTGCTACAGCCCTAGGCCTAGACAAGGAACTATTTCTGTTTTTGTTTTGTGTTTGTTTAATACAGCGCCTATGTAGTTGCCCATGTTGGCCTCCAGTTACTCTTTCTTGTGGGTTGTCAGTTTCTTTAACTCAGACCTGCCTGCCTCGGCCTCCCAAGTGCTGGGATTAAAGGCGTGAACACCACTGCCCAGTTTTACTTTCATTAATGTTTTTCAGCTTCCTGTGGGAACACAAGGAGCATCAGTCATGGCTTTCACACTCAGGAGGAAGGTTGGAGTATTAGACCTTGACAGAAAAGTTTTCCGCTTGTTCTCAGGGTTTCTGGCCCATGCAATCCAGTCTTCCTTCCACCAGCTTTACTCTGCTCATAAGCTAGACACCAGGCTGCACAAACAAGAGTCTTTGTTGAATCTTAGAATTTTTCCTGGATGAGGTTGAGTGAGAGATGAGATGAGCTTACAGTTATTACTCTAAAGAAAAAAGAAAAATAAAAAACCTAAGAAAACATGGTTGAGTTGGCATCCTACCCAAAAGGCTGGTTGCCTCTCTTCCTGGATTGCTAACATGTTTTTTATTATCCTTAGCTTGCTTCCTTTCCTCCTCATGTTGTTTTTATAGAACAAAAGCAGCATTAAAAGCCCTGTATTCCTGGGAATTTCCTTCCTTTCATTAGTATAGGCTGTGGCGCTTTGTGGAAGCCCTTTGGGGGTCACATTTGTTAACTGGTGCCACATGGTCCTCAGGTGTGCAACGTAAGAGTTTGGAAGTTGAAAACATCTGAGCAAGTGGGAACATGTGCTGATCAGTTGCTAATAACAGGAGGTAGTCCTCAGTTATTTTTATGAAATTCTGGGTCTGTTTTGCTTTCCTATTTTTTCTGGACTTCTGGGAGTGATGTTAAATAAACTTATTTGAATGTTTATTCCTTATCTGTTGGTTAATCTTAAAAAGTGACAAAGAGTGGCCTCTTACATCTTTTTTGTTTTCAATTGCCATCCTAGGTCTGTGGTTTACCAGCAGAGTTCCAAAGAATCCGCCACTCTGCAGCCGTTTTTCACATTGCAGTTGGATATCCAGTCTGACAAGATACGCACAGTCCAGGATGCCTTGGAAAGCTTGGTGGCAAGAGAGTCTGTCCAAGGTTACACCACCAAAACCAAACAGGAGGTATGTTCAACTGGCCAGGAACCTGTGTGGAGGCCCTCTAGATGCATGAAGAGGACAGAATTAGAAAGGCGAGAAGGTGACTGGAACCTGCCTCTTACACCAGTTAGTTAGCTTTACTGAGTAGTTCCAGAATTTCAGGATGGAGTAGTGGACAGACGGTCCCAAAGTTGCTTCTCTTTTCACTCTTGTGACGTGAGGAAAGAGTCTCTGCCCTGCTTTGGGTTTCACTTTCTGGTAGTCCTAGTCCTGGCATCCTGAAGTCAGCCTACCTCCGACAGAGGCTGAGTTAAGATGTAGAGCAGCTCTGGACACGTATGTGTGTTGCATTTTAGCACAGATCACTCCAGACACCGACAGTCAGACAATATGCTGTTTGGATGCATGCTGTTCTTTGATGTGACTAGACAAAGATAAAGCCTTGAGTCTGTCCATCCTCATAGTGATGAGCTGGGCTTGTACCTTGATCAGGAGAGGCTGTTATCTGGCTCTCCGCAGTGGAGACCGCCTTCTCTTCTCTATCAGGTGTAGTCTGTGGGTGTCTGTGCTGGTACCTTTGTTTTGTGTTACAGTTGTTGCCTTGGTATTTGGGGTGGCTTTGGGCCACCAACCAACTCCCAAATAAAAACACAAGACTTATTTTAATTACGAATGCTCAACCTTAGCTTAGGCTTCTCTAATTTAACCTGTTTCTGTTATATTTGTTTACACTTTGCCTTGGGACTCTATCTATCATTCTTTTTGTTCTGCCTTCCCACTTACTCCGTGACTGTCTGGCCCCTGGCGTCTCCATGGTGGCCGCCTTCCTCCAAACTCCCCAAATTCCTCCTCCTACTTACCCTGCCCAGAAGTTACACCTATATATACCTCCTCCATCATAATTGGCTCTTCAGCTTTTTTTATTAGAACAATCAGCTGCCTTAAGCAGGCAAGGTAAAAACAGCAACACATCTTTACATAAACAAATATTCTGCAACATTGACACATGCAATACATTTTTTTACATAGTTAAACAAATGCAACACACCTTTGCGTAGTTAAGCAAATAATCTGTAACACCTGACAGTGAGAGTGGGCATCCCTGATTCTTGCCTGCTTTTGTAAACCCATTCTGCTGGGCTGCCTCGCCTAGCCTTGATGCAGGTGTGTGTGCACCTGTACTTAACTTTATCTTGTACTATGTTCGGTTCATGTCCCTGGGAAGCTTGCTCTTTCTGGGGGGAGGCATGGTAGGAAGTGGATCTGGGGAATTGGGGAACTGGTGGCAGGGAGTGGAAGGAGGGGAGGCTATGGTTGGGGTGTGTTGTATGAGAGAAAAAAAAGTTTGTTTTTTTGTTGTTTTTGTTTTTTATTGTTTTGTTTTTTAATGAAACTCTAGAACTGAGTTTTAGTAACCATGTAAGTTTTTCTTTTGTTTGTTTGTTGAGACAGTTTTTCTGTGTTGCCCTGGCTGTCCTGGAACTTGCTCTGTAGACCAGGTCAGAGATCCACCTGCCTCTGCCTCCTAAATGCTGGGATTAAAGGCATGTGCCCCCACCACCTGGCTGATGGGCCAGAAGTTAAAAAGTCCAAACTATGACATCAAGTACCTGGAATGAGTCTATAACTTGTGATCTGGAGAATAAACTGTTGGTTGGTGCCCCTCTCAGGTTCCCACCCCTTTGTTAGCTCACAGGTTTCTGTGAGGTGTTTATTAGATTTCTCACCTAAGGGGACACGAATAGATGATCTGGGAGGCCCAGGTCCTACCAGATGTAGCCTCTAGTGGACTGCTCGCCTCAATGTCTTGCAGTCTTTTACATTGTTACTTACTATTCTCTGTCTTCAAATAAATAGCGGAGCTTCAAGGAAAAGAATGACCAACTAAGGTGCATTTAATGGAGAAAACCAGTAAACCCCAGCATCAGGCACACCCTGGGAACAGTACTGGTTGGGCAGAATAGTGCAGCATCCATCAGGGCAGTACCTGCCATGCTCACCTGGGAATTACACTCTGTCAAGTCTTATGTATAGTTATTGCTCCTTAAGGATTCAGGAGGCCCATGAAAGCACAGAAGTAATGAGTCAGTGACAGGAACAGATGTCTTCAGGATTACTCAGTGTTTGTCTGAAGAAAGATATTCGATTGGTTTATGAATGAAAGTGGAAAAGACAGGCCAGTGCCTGCCAGTTCCCTCTTCTCAGTGCTTGTGCTCTCAGCTGAGGATGGGCTTCAAGCCTCAGGGCTCCTTTGCAGGTGTGTCTGTGGGGGTGCAGATGTGACTAGGGCTGGGAAGCAGCTGTGGAGCCCTACAGAGGGTGCTGCTGCAGCCAGGCAGGCCTGTGAGCCTCGGCACATTGTGTCACAGGTTGAAGTCAGTCGGAGAGTGACTCTGGAGAAGCTCCCTCCTGTCCTCGTGCTGCACCTGAAGCGCTTTGTCTATGAGAAGACGGGTGGGTGTCAGAAGCTGGTCAAGAATATCGACTACCCCGTGGACTTGGAGATCAGCAAAGGTAATGCCTAGCCCTGCACTCGCTGCAGTGCCCCCTGCAGGCTCAGGACTCATCACTACCCACTCAGTGAATGTGACACCAAGTCAAAGTTCTTTTTGCTTTAAATTTATTGAATTTGTGGATTTTTATACTAAAATTCTCATTAGAGTAGCTTTCTTAGTTTTTAATTTGATTTATGGGTATTTTGCGTGCATGTATGATTGTGTACCAAGCACATGCTTGGTGCTGGTGGAAGACAGAAAATCCCCTGGGGTTGGTGTTATCTGCTGCCATGTTGTTGCTGGGAATCAAACTCTGATCCTCTGAAAGAACAACCAGTAATCGTAACCATTGAGCTCTCTCTCCAATCCCCTCCCCCCCCTTTTCCCCTGTTTTGGTTTTTCGAGACAGGGTTTCACTGTAGCTTTGGGGCCTGTCCTAGAACTAGCTCTTGTAGACCAGACTGGAATCAAACTCACAGAGATCCACCTGCTTCTGCCTCCCGAGTGCTGGGATTAAAGGTGTGTGCCACCACTGCCTGGCTATTTTTCTTTTTTAAAGGCAGGGTCTCACTGGGTAGTCCTGGCTGATCTAGATCACTATATAGGCCAGGCTGGCCATGAACTTTGACAGAAATCTGTCTGCCTCTGCTTCCTGAGTGCTGGGATTAAAACTGTGTCCACACCTGTCTTTGAGTAGCTTTGTCAAAGATAGAGACAAAACTGAAACAACATAATTTAACTATGAGAGAAGTAGGAGAATTAGATGAGGAGCAGCAGGTCTGGCAGTGTACACCCTCTGCCCCCAGACAGTGACATGTAGCGTGTGCAGTCATCACTGGCCATTGCTTCCCATAGGCCTCTGCAGCTCAATGACAACACTGTTTTATTGTAGATTTTTAAATTTTATGTATATGTGTTTTATGTATTTGCACCACACACCTACCTGTCTCTACCAGCTCTGACAGCATGTCTTAAAGAGCCCCCGGGAAAGAAAGGTACCCTACTATACATACAGGTTGGAGGTTTTATATGTGTGCGTAAGAATGCATGCCAGAGCACACATATTCTGGTCAGAGGACAGGCAAATCTCACCTTTTATTTGGGGATCCTGTAGTTGAATTCAGGTACTTGGCTTGCATAGCAAGAACCTTTATCTGCTGAGCCAGCCATCTTACTGCTTCCCCTCTTTTTTTTTTTTCTTTTTTCTTTTTTCCACTATATTTAAAATAATTTGTTTTCCCTGCACACATACTGGCATTCGTGTGGAAATCAAACAGACCTTGTCAGGTCTCTCCGTTCAGCGTGTGGGTTCTGAAAGTCCGGGCTTAGTGGGCAGGCACTGTACACGCCAAGCTGCTCTGCCAAGAACTTCCCCGAAAGCGTTACAGTTGGACAAGTATCTTAGTGCCAGAGCCTGACTAGGAATGTCCCAAGCCCAGGCAGTCCACAGAACACATAGATCTGGGGAGCAGGACAGTGGTGTCGGCCCCCTCTCTCGGAGAGAGATCCTTCTGAGTAGAGTCCTTTATCCTCAGGACTGCATGCTTGGGTTCTTGTTTCCTGGTCCAGGAGCTGGGTGTGCAGTTATCTCCTCTGTCCCCTGACTGTCATGACACCTCAGGTCCAGTCCTGACCCAGCTCTGGTGCGGGACCTGCCCATCCCTGCTCTTAGACGAGGCTGTCCCCAGTCAGTGCTGCTGTCTGCGGAGACTGAAGTGTTGCTGTTTTGTTTTCCAGAACTGCTTTCTCCGGGAGTCAAAAATAAGAATTTTAAATGCCACAGAACCTATAGGCTGTTCGCAGGTAAGTGTGTTTGCCCCCGGCCTCTCACAAACATAACGCAAGCGGGTCTGTGTGGGACCTCAGCAGAACCCTCGACAGAACCCTGCTGGAGTACAGTGTCCCAGAGAGTGGATACTGGGAGAGCTTGAATGTCTAGAAAGCAATTGGGTTTGACATGGGGGAGGGATCTCACAATGTATGAGAGTCCCTCTGAGCCAGTGGTCTATTGGTCCTATTGGAGACGCCTCCCTTTGGAGGGCTTAGGTGGGGATCTGTGGCAATGGGGGTGAGGGCCTTTTCTCATGGTTGCCTTCTGGACGTTGTCTTCCAGTGGTCTACCATCACGGCAACAGTGCCACAGGCGGCCACTACACTACAGACGTCTTCCAGATTGGGCTTAATGGATGGCTGCGAATCGATGACCAAACGGTCAAGGTTATTAACCAGTACCAGGTGGTGAAGCCAACTGCTGACCGCACAGCCTACCTCCTGTATTACCGCCGTGTGGACCTGCTGTAGCCGTGTCCGTGTGTGCCTGCGTGTGTGCCTGACGCTGCTTCCTACAACTCCCAGCTCACTCACTTCCCACCTCTCTAGTGGCTCCTTAGAGAGAAACTCTCCCTCTGCAACAGTGGGCTTGAATGAGAGAAGATGTCGGGGTCTGCACAGCGCAGCTCATGCTGACTAACTTCAGAGACTGTCGCTTGAGTGAGGAAATGCACACGACTTGTGGCGCTTCTGAAGACCTGCTGGCTCCTGAGCGAGGAGGTGGCTCGCACTGTGTCCCAGTTTGATTGCATAGTGGAATGAGTCCCCACACCAGCAGCTCTTGTACATTTGTGAAAATGAATTTTATCTTTCCTTAAAAGATAATTTTTTTAATTCATCACACTTTCCTCCCTTACCCTTTAGTTTTTGATAAATGATAAAAATGAGCCAGTTATCAGAGATGAGAGAGTTCTTTCTTCAAGAGGAAATAAAATACACAAAAACATGTCACTGGTTCCTAGAAGGAAACCTTTTAACAATTGTGAGATGAAACTGCTGACGTATATACACTGCGGGTCAGACATTTGGAATGCAGATGTCAGGCTACAGAGGTGGGTGATTGTAACTTTATTACCATGAAAAAATTTTAAATCACATTCATGCTCTGTGTACACATGAAGAAAAGTGGGCAAAATAATGAAGATTGACATTTCCCAATGTCTACTGTGTAACCTCCTGTTCGCGCCTCTCTGATGCCGTGTCCCTAATTGTACACAGTGTAGTGGTTCCTAGGCGTATAAAGTTGTCACCCGTCAATAAAGATCACAGAGTTGGTTTAAAACTGCGTGTGTTTCTTGGTATGGAAACACCTTTTCTAGAAGAGGCCTCCCCTCCAGTCCTGTAAGCCCTCGGGTCAGCCTCTGTGAACTCAGCTAGGATTCTGGTTGTGTCAATTAGTATGAGAGGGCCCGGCTTTGACTTTTGCTCCCTCTGATCCTGTGGTCAAGGCCTAGTCTTACTTTGAGTGTCTCTGATGCTCCCCATAGCTCCTGACAGATGAAGAGGCTGCCGACGCTGGGCTCGACAAGGCAGGGCTTGCAGTGGATGAAAGCTTTTTCTCCCGGGCTCCACTTTGACACGACAATGTTTCCATCAGTCACTAATGCTTGCCCAAGTCCTACTGTGGCTCCTGTGCATTCTAGAAACCAGCCAGCATCCCTCTGGATGCCAGCACTTATTCTCCGGCTACTGTTGCTGGAATGGTTGTGTCCTCTGCTGTATTTGTGACAAATGTGGCCAGAGCAGGAGGCCCACAGATGCAGTCATGGGTATCCTACCTAGCCAGCTTCCAAGTGAAATGTATTAGCATCCTTTGTGTGTACCAGAGCCACTTTCCCTTCCAGTGTCTATGTTGTCCTATATGAGATAGTCGTGTGTGTTTCCTTTAGCTCAAAAGGTTGGAAATGACTGAAATGTTGGGACCCCATCTGAAGACCTTTGCGCAGTGAACAGAGATGAAGTCCAGTGGTGTACTTGGTATCTTGGTCAGATAGGGACATATGGTGAACTGCCTTCTCAGGCAGGAGGCTGTCCCTTGTGTGGTGTGCTCCTTTTTATGTGGCCTTGGAGGACAATGTGCTTAATTGAGCCCGTTCCTGATTGGGCTGCTGTACCAGATATCATATAGTGTGCTAAGACAACAGCCAGAGGCCGAGTCCAAGGTGGAGGGGGCAGATCCTGTGTCTAAAGATGCGCTTCCTGGCCTGTAGACACTTCAGTCATCCTCCTGAGTCAGTGTGAGCTCTGCTTTCTCTTACAAGGCCACGCATTCCTTCTGGTTTCTCCCTCGACCCCATCTAACCCTAATGACTTCCTGGGGGTTAAGGTTCTGGCATCTTAGCATTGGAGAGAGGTGAAACATAGCTGGTGGACCCAGCACTACTCAACTCAGGATTCTTTTAAAAATTTTTATGCATATTAATGTTGCCTGTGTGCATATATGTGTACCACATCCTTACCTGGTACTAGGTGTATTTCAGAAGACTGAATCAGATTCTCTGGAACTGGCAGTACAGATAGTTGTGGCTGCCGTGTGGATGCTGGGAACTGAACCCAGGCCCTCTGCAAGAACAACAAGCTTTCCTGAGCTCTCTCCAGCCTCAAGACTGGGGTTCTGATTTCATCTCATTTTTGTTTGGTCTAAGCTACACCACTACAGTGCCGGTTGCAGATGCGTTCTGTCCATGGGTAGAGAACAAGGCTCGTTTCCTTTGGAATCTAATCCTGTCACAGCGTTCGTTAGGGTTAACTTTCTGCTGGGTTTCCCTGGCTTTAGGTCATTCATACTCAGTACTCCCTGCAGACTTCACTGTCAGGACGTTTGAAGTAGGCGTTTTCCTAACCGAATTTCAGTCTATCAGTGTCTTTACGTCCAGGTGAGACTGCCGCTTTGTTGCCTCTTCCAGCCCACGTCTACAACGGGGAATTCTGGTCAGGAGCTGAAGCCTGTTGCAGGGTAAGGCAAACCACACACAGTCAGTTTGACCGCCAGGTCTTCCAGCTTCTGGATACAGAAAGGTCCCAGGTTTACCAGTTTGGTGGCAATATATCTTGGTTCTGAACTGTGTTGCTGTCCTCTCTTCCTGGCTGCCATTCACTGACGGTCACCTAGCACTCTGGGGGCTGGGCTGAGCAGCTGAGCCTGCACAGCAGAGGGGGCAGGCATCGCACACACGCAGCAGTGGGAGATTTCAGTCACTGTTGCTTGCCTAACTTAATGTCCCCCACTGCTCACCCTGATTTGCCTCTGGTGAACTCCTGCCACCTCTGCAAGAAGAGCAGAGACATCAGGTGTGTTTGTGGGGAAGGTTTCTGTGGGCAGAGGTGCTGTTGGCATGTGGGTACTTGTTCCTGCTAGGCCTTTCCTCTGGCTTGTGCCACCAATCCCCTCTCTGTGCCCTATAAGTTTTATCAGGAAGACCAATAAGTGACAGACCAGAGACTTAGTTTTCCTTTTAGCTTCATGGTCGGCACTTCCAGAGCCACTTCTCAGGGTGCAGGGGAGGAATGTGTATTGCAGAACATGAGTTTGACTATGTAAAGATGTGTTGGATTTGCTTAACTGTAGAGATGTGTTGCTTCTTTACCTTTCCTCCCTAAGGCACCTCATTGGTCTAACAAGCTAAATGACCAGTAGTGACGGAATAGGTATAGGCAGGATGTGCAGGTAGGGAGAGTAATTGAGATGAGGAATTTAGACTGGGGTTGGTGGGGAAGGGAGAAAGAAAGATCCAGGGACACTCCAGGGGCCAGTCTGCCAGACACCGAGGAAGCAGGAAAGTAGGGCACACAGAATGAAAGAAAGTAAAACGTCCCAAGGCAAAACATAGAGGAGTAGAAACAGGTAAAGTTAAGTTAAAAGAACTAGTAGGAGAAGCTTAAACTAAGGCTGAGTGAGCATTTATAATTACTAATAAGTCTCCATGCTTTTTATTTGGGAATTCATTGGTGGCCCAAAGAAAAATCCAAGTACAAAAGTCAAGTGCCATTGTGATCCAAGCCAGGGTGTCTGTGTCTATGTTACAGGTTTTCCACAGTGGGCACTTCTCGCTTACTGTTGGTTTTTTGAGACAGGATTGCAAGTAACCCAGGCTGGCCTTGAACTTGGATAAAGCTAAAGTGACTTTAGGTTTCTCTGCTTTCCAAGTTCTGGACATGTGCCACTACATCCAGCCATTTTTTAGTTTTCGTCTACAAAGCTTGCCTTCCTGGGGTAGCTGGAGGACCCTCCTGCTCACCCTCCGCCTTGCAGGAGACTCCAAGGTCTGAGGTTTCACTGTGCCAGAAACCCAGGAGACTTGACTTGGGTGAGCACGCTGGCCAAGTCTGTACCCTCTGGAAAGGAAAGCACTAAGTTCAGGTTTAAAAGCTAGCATGGCAGTCCTGTGCCCAAAAGATGCAAGAACCTAATTCCACGTGTAAAGCACAGGACACCGAGACTTCTTGGGCGCCGGGTGCCATTCCATTCGGGTGACCTAAGCACAAACAGATCCTAGCCCTGAGGATTAAGTTCCCCCTTAAATACTTGTGGGTTCGAACTTCAGGGGGAAGTTTGCCTGGGAATGTTGTCTTGGGATTCCATCAAACACTTGGAAAAGAATCTGAAAACATATTTCTAAACCCTCCATGATTCCAGCCTAAGTCCTAGTTGGTTTTTTAATAACCATAGCTATTGGGGCTTCATCATGTTATTATTATTATGACTGACTGACTGAGGAGATGACTTTCCTGAGAGGTCAAGGTGGTGTGAGTTGACTTGGGGACTCCCATGGTCCGTCTGGCAGGCTCCAGCACACACTCAGGCTTTCAGAAATAGCTGCCCCAAATCTGATTTTAGAATCAGGTGGCAGGCAGCTCATTTTCAAATGTGCATATTCAGTTATCATACATGGACCAAGTCCCTTTCTGCACCATGCTTGTAGCTGCCAGGAAACACAGGCGAGAATTCTGACCACGCCCTTCTTTTCCCGTTTCCCCTCCCCCTCCTCTCCCTTCTTGTCCCTCTTTTTTCCCCCAGCATCGAGGGTTGAACCCAGGGCTCTGGCAAGTTAGGCAAGAGCTCTATCACTGAGCTTCCTTTCCAGACCTCTGTCTATTTTTTTTTTTCCTTTAGACATGTGTGTCTCACCCTGTAGCCCATGGTGACGCTGGTGAACTTGACCCTCCTGCCTCAGCCTCCCAAACAGCCGGGATGATGGCCTGAGCCACCAGGTTCCACCACTATTTTGAAAAGCTCACAGGGGTGAGGGGACGCCCAGGGACCTAGGACTGTAGGAATGCCACCTTGCATTTCAATCTCCCTGCAGAAAGACCTGTTGAGCTCTGCGTTCCAGCGTTTTTCTGGCACACAGCTGCAAGCTCTCGCGCACTCCTCCAAGGCCTCGGAGCCACCTGGTCAGGTCCATCACAGCAGCGACCCCCACCTCCTGGTACCAATTTCTGTCTCAGTAACTTATCTGATTGTTGCTACCAAACTGAGAAAAGCAGTTTAAGGAAAAAGGGTTCCTTTTGGCACACAGTTTGGGGACGCAGCTCATCCTGGGAGGGAAGGCACGGTGGCAGCAGCATGAGGCAGCTGGTCACGTGGCATCCTCTGGAAGCAGAGATGAATACCGGTGCCCAGTTCATTGTCTGCTTTTCAGTTAGTCTGGGACCTTAGCCATAATGCCACCCACATTCACGGAGGATCACCCCTCCTCAAGTACCCCAGGGTTTCCATGGTGATTCTGCGTCAAGTCGACAGTCAAGGTGAACCATTACAGTGCTCATGTTGTGGACAGCTATTGATACTGTGTGTGTGTATGTTTTGCCTGCACTTGTGTCTGTGCTCCAAGTATGTGCCTGGTGCCCTCAGAGGTCAGGGGAGGGTATCATCAGATCCTGTGGGGCTGGAGTTACAGTTGTAAGCTGCCAAGTGGATGCTAGGAACGGAACCAGCTCTAACTACTGAACCACATTGCAGTGGATTCTATGATCATCATCCCTTGAATTTTAGTTTGTAGAGGCCATGTGAGGCTTATGGTCTAGGGAGTGGGCTTCCTCCCTGTCTAGTCTATATACCTTTCCTTTTTTTTTTTAAGATTTCTTTATTTTGGTGTGTCTTAGAGTTTTTATTACTGTGGTAAATACCATGACTAAAAGCAAATTGGAGCGGGCAGGGTTTATTTGACTTAAACTTCCAGGCAGTAGCCCATCACTGAGGGGAATCACAGGGCAGGAACCTGGAGGCAGGAGCTGATGCAGAGACCATGGAGGAGTACTGCTTACTTGCTCAGCCTGCTTTCTTCGAATTCAGGATCACCAGGCCAGGGGTGGTCCCAGCCACAATGGTCTGGGTCTTCCCCATCAGTCACTAACTAAAAAAATGCTCCACAGGCTTGCCTACAGCCCCGTGTTATTGAGGCATTTTCTTATTCCAGGCTCCCTCCTCTCAGATGTCTCAAGCTTGTGTCAGGCACAAAATTGGCCCGCAGAGGGTGGGAGTGCAGTACCTGAAGAGGCCAGCAGAGGGCAGAAGATTCCCTGGGACTAGAGTTACAGAGGGCTGTTAGCTGCCCCGTGGTGCTGAGAGTTGGAAGCCTGGTCCTCTGCAAGAGCAGCCAGTGCCCTCCCTAGCTAGGCGTCCTGATGACATAGGGACAGGGGAGCTCAAGGTTAAGAGTCACCTTATCTGGACCTGATGCCATCTGGGGGTTTTGCTTAGTTTATTTCCTTTGCCAGATCTGAGGAGTGGTCTTCTCTTATTCTCTCTGCTTTTCTGGAGGGTTTTTTTTTTTGTGGGGGGGAGGGGTTGTCTTTCTTGATTTGAGAGAGTTTCTGTAGCTCAGGCTGGTCTGGAACTCACTGCCTCTGTTCCTGAGCACCAGGATTGCAGGGGTGGAGCACTGTACCCAGCCACCATTTACTTTTCATAGCAATGATGCACAAAGGACCCAGCTGTCCTTACAGAAGCCAAAGGCTTCCCCCGAGGGTCGACTCTTCCAGTTGTTCATCTTCCTCATCCTGCATTTTGCTTGCTGAGTGAATTTTGTCCTCTTCCTTACTTGGAACGTGAAGATTGGGAGGTTACCACATCCAATCACGTACCAGATTGTCGATCACCTTTCTACTACTGGGACCAGATGCTGGAGACACCTTACAAAGATGAAAGGTTTTTCTGGGCCTGTGGTGCAACATGTATGGTGGCTTGGAAGCAGTGGGGGAACCCAGAAGGCACTAGAGCCCCAGTACCCCATCCAAGGGCACGGCTCTACCACCATCCACAATGTCACTGGCTGGGGACCAAGTCTTCATTCAACACATGGTTTTTAGGTGCCAGTCATGCAAGCCACAGCATACAGAGGCGGGGAACACAAAGACGGACTTGTATGACTTTAACTATGGTGGCACTGAGAGCCATTCTGACCCTGGGCAGTGGTAAGCAGAGTCCCAGCCAGTCCATGATGGTGGATGGAGGGTGACCTGGACAAGAGGGTCACGTTCTTCAGTGACAGGGTCCTGAGAGGGAGAATCAGAAGTCCTGCACTTGCTGTGTCGTCAGCCAGGCTTGTTCTTGGGTTTAGAGGAACCGAGCTCCTCTTCCATTTATCAGGGCCTCAGTTGGTCAGTCCAGCCCTCAACAGGAACGTTGGAGACCTCAGTCACCAGAGCTCGCCCAGTGGGAGGATGACCTTGACTTGGGTCAGGCACACACAGCCAGGAACCTCTTTTATTTCATTTCTTTCTTTCTCCCCCCACTCCACACCCCCCCCTTTTTTGAGACAGGGTTTCTCTCTAGCTTTGGAGCCTGTCCTGGAACTAGCTCTTGTAGACCAGGCTGGCCTCGAACTCACAGAGGTCTGCCCACCTCTGCCTCCCGATGCTGGGATTAAAGGTGTGCGCCACCACTAACCGGCTATTTCATTTCTTTTTCTCACTTACTTTGACCTGTATTTTTAATAGTTCTCTTGAGGATTTTGTGTAACATGTTTGATCATATGCACCCCTCCCCCAGCTCCTTTTCTGCCCCCCCCCCTTGCTTCCCACCCAACTGCGTGTCCAGTCCACCCCCACCCCCGCCCATGAAGTCCATTTTGTTTCACCCGTATATTCTAGGATGTGTGGCTGTCTACTGGAGTGTGGATTAACTTAAGTGGCCTGTCCTCTCCCAGCGGCTGTCAGTTGCCCATAGCTCTTCTGCTTGGGATAGGACTCAGCGGCCTGAGCCTGCCTTGTGCATGCTGTCACGACTACCGTGAGTTTATGTGTGCAGCCTCCCTGCTGCGTCCGGAAGACAATTTCCTTTAGTCATCCACGGCCCATGGTTGGCTCTTACACTCTGCCTCCTTCCCCCGAAAGTACCCTAAGGCTGGGGGGGGGGGGGGGGCGGGGTGTCTGTGACACAGATTCTCAGTTCGGGCTGAACATGCCACAGTATCTATCCTGTTCTCTGCGCCTTGACCGGTTAATCTGTGTTAATCCCCATTTCCTGTGAGTAGAATCTTCTCTAGTAGGGTTGAGCGATGCACTCAACTCTGCCGAACACTGGTAGCTGCCACTGATGAACGAGAGCCCTGAGCACCGGCCGTGGACCAGCACCTTACACACATCCCCTCCACAGCAGCCCAGAGGCCAGGGATTTTCCTGTTCTCATTTACAGAGCAGCAAAGGGAGGCCAAGGCATGCGCAGCAGGGATTCAAACTCAGTGCCAGCCTCAATGGTGGCAGCGAACACTGGGCCAGGGACGCCTGGGAGCCACTGCGCCACAGGGTCTCACTGACGTGGGTTTTGCTGGTGGGAAATGCTAGTGAAGAGCGGTTTCCCTCAGAATTCACAAGGCTGGGGCATTCTGTTTTGGTTAAGAGTTCTGGGAAGTCCGCACTCCTTCTGAGCTGCTGTCCCCACTCCAAGAGTTCTGTCTTCCTCCTACCCGTGGGAACCTGGTGACTCTAGCCTGCAGCAAGCAGGCCTGACTCATGGCCAGGAGGTGTAGGTTCCAGTGGCTGTCTCAGGGCCCCTCAGCTGTGGTGACTGTCACAGCATCGTCCTGAAGAAGCCATGCAGTGGTGTCAGCCCCTCGTGGTCACTGCAGACAGTTCATAGACAGGTGACGTTGCACCCAGTGTGAACTGTCTGCCCTGGACCACAGATGTCTCGCTGTCTGTCCTACAGTTTTCCTGTACCTGACTGGGCGGAGGAACGAGGAAGGCTGCCAACTAGCCTCTGTCTCGCACCCCATTTCTGGACTCCGTGCTCTCCCGCTAATGGCCCCTCCCTCCCGTTGTGCGTTTTTCGTTCATGTTCCTGTCTCTCATCCCCTCATAGTCCCACGTGCTCATGCAGCCATTCCCTGCTCTGACAGAACGGGGAAAACAGGCCTTTTTTTTTTTTCACCTCCTTTACCTCATGTGTTTATTATGTCTTTGCAGCCCTCCCCTTTTCTTCCTTTATTCAACACTGTGCCGGTGGCTCGGTGCTGATTTTGCTTAATCCACTTAATAAGTCTCTCTTGGCCCCTGGAGAGTGCTGTGGGTGCCACCCTTAGGATCCAGTGTGCACCTATAGTTCTTGACACCTGGTAAGAGTTACGGTTGTTGAATGAGTATCGGGATGAAGCAGGCGCCCAACAACAGCATATCAGTTGGCCATGACATCACCGCTCAGCATTCTTTACTGTTTGATATAAGGCGGACCAGCACCCCAGTGTCAGTGTGCAGTTTAACAATGTAGCGGATTCTTCCATTCTTCAACAATGTAGCGGATCCTCCAGTTCTTCAACAATGTAGCGGATCCTTCCTTTCTTCTCCGGTGGGCTGGGATTTTACAGCCCAGTACAAGAGGGCTCTCTTCCCTTTGTTTTCAAGCAGGGAGGACAGCTACTCAAACAGGCTTGGCCAAAGTCCTCTCTTCTGGGAAAGTCTTCCCCCACCAATGTAGACAAAAATCCATCCCCCCACCTCCCATGTTTTGGGAATAAAGACATATTCTCCAGTAATCTGGCCTTTTAAGAGTAGTTTCTCACTTTCCAATAAGGTCCGTGTTTGTTTGTTTGGTATATGTGTGGAATTTGTGCATGAGTGAATTCATGTTACACATTTGTAGTCTAACCAGCCAGCTGTCCCAAAGGATTTCCTGTCTCTTCTCTGAGGACTGGGATCACAGGTCGCCTGAAGACCTTTTCGGTTTTTATGTGGCTTCTAGAGATCCAGACAGGTCAAGGACTTTACCCACGGTGCTGTGTGTCTGTCTCCAGCCGCTGAGGCTCAATGTGCTCATGTGTGAATCTCCCAGGTCATCTCTCAAGCACCTCCACTGTTTTTGAAATAAAGTCTCTGGTGGAAGCTGCTGCTCTGGCTGAGGAGCCTGTGATCCCCACAGTCTGTCTGTCCCTATCAGACCCAGCTCTTTGGCTTCTGGAGAGTGAACTCAGGCCCTCGTGTTTGCGTGGCAAGTGCTTTAGGGACTAAGTTGTCTCCCTACCTGCCCTGTCTCTGGGTTTGTTTTTGGGACAGAGTCTCTCTATGTGGCCAGGGCAGGCCTTAGGGCTGAGAGTCTGATAATGTGTCATGGCGTTCACCACCATGCCTGATGAAGTCTTCTTTGTCTGATTTTAACCTATCTAGATTTAAAATAGGTTTTTTTCAAGTCAGGGTTTCTCTATGTGGCCCTGACTGCCCTGGAACTCTCTAGGTAGACCGGGCTGGTCTTGAACTCAGTGACCCATCTGCCTCTGCCTCCCAAATGCTGGGATTAAAGGTGTGCGCCATCACTGCCCGGCCACTGTCCGGTTTCTTAAAAACTGAAGTTTCACTAGAGAGACATGGCAAACAGGCTTCTAAAATCCTGAGCCATGTATCAGAGAACTGAAGATCTGGTCACTTTTTGTTTTGTTGAGACAGGGTCTCTCTGAACCTGAAGCTGTCAACCATGCAGGCACATCTGGATTAAGCTGTGCGCATCACAGGCATCAGAATGGAGGCTGGACTGATGGCAAATGCCTTTTCCTGCTCTGAGTCACGAGAGGAGCCAGGCTGTGAGTCCCAGGCCACAGGACCCAGCCTTCCCTCCCTCTTGCTGTTCCCTCTCTGTTTATACTGCAGACTTCTCTGGCTTAGTGGGGCCTTTCTCCAGCAAGAGCTTCCCGGGCCTGCTGCTGGAAGCTGAGTGCGCACTTGTTTGGCCCGTGTGGTCCGTCCAGTATGCTGTTTAGACTGGGAGCTGACCCCGTGGACTGCACGAAGCCGTCCTTGCCTTGTTTTATTTCAAAATCTTCCAAACAGATGCCACCAAGACCAGCCATTGTCAGTCCCTTCTGTGGCTCATGACAGAAACTCAAGAGTCCTGAGGTTCTTGCTGGAATTCCATCCAGCACAGACTGTCTCTCTCCCAGGGCCCACAGCCTGGGCCCCTAAGCAATCCAGGGAGGCCTATCATTGTTGAACTTTCTAAAATTGGTGAGCAGCTTTTCCCCCAAGGCCTTCTGGGCTGACCTTGCCCACATATCAGGGAAAAGCCAGCCTGCTAGCAGCAAGTGAAGGAATCTGCTTGATGAAGCGGGTTCTGCTGAGGGCAGCAACCTAACCCAGCTCATGAGGCCCACCCTGTCCTGCAGAGTGGGCCTCCCAGCCTCCCAGCTGGAGAGGCCGCGACTGTGGTAAGCCAGCAGGGTGCAGTGAGGCTGAGGGGGGAGGTGACCCCGGAGAGACCCAGAAGTGACCCTGAGGTCTTTGACCTGCTTCACTGATGGATGGTGTCTTAGGGTCTCTATTGCTGCGACAAAACCCCATGACCAAAGCAATTTGGGGAGGAAAGGGTTAATTTCACTCATACTTCCACGTTACTGTCCATCCCTGAAGCCAAGACAGGAGCTCAAACCTGGAAGCAGGAGCTGATACAAAGACTGTGGAAGGGTGCTGCTTGCTGGCTTGCTCCTCCATGCTGTCTTATAGAACCCAGGACCGCCAGCCCAGGGATGACACCACCCACAGCGGGCTGGGTCTCCCCCATCAATCATTAATTAAGAAGATGCCCCACAGGCTTGTCTGCAGAGCCATCTTTGGAGGCATTTTCCTAATTAAGGTTCCCTCCTCTAAGACGACTTGGGTCAAGTCGACATAAAATTATCCGGCACAATTTTTTTTTTTTGTCATCTTGACACACAAACGCATTAAGCCACACCTTCCTTTCTCAATTCAACCCCAAGACCTCATATTAAAAACATAAGCAACTTTAAAAAGGCCCACAGTCCTTATAAATTCAAATACATTAAAACTCCAGTCTCTTTAAAGTAGCCAATCTCTTTAAACATCTAAAATCTCGCGTAAAAGTTCAAAAGTTTAAAAGTTCCTTCAGCTGTGGGCTTCTGTAAAAATCAAAATTAAGCTAAATCCTTTCTTCAAGAGAGAACCAGTCACATCTGAACAAAGCAAAACCAAACTCCATGTCTGATATCCGGGATCCACTCACGATCTTCCGGTCTCCTCCAAAAAGCTTGAGCCGCCTCTCCTGCCCTGCCCGCGGCAGCACACACAGCTCGTCCTCTAGGCTCAGGCTGGCTCCCCTCCACTGCTGCTGCTGCTGTTTTTGGCTGTCAACCCATGGTCCTGTAATCTCCAAAGACACTGGGGTCTTCTGCTGCTCCTGGGCTGCCCTTCCACCAGTAGCCTCTCATAGGTTCTCATGGTGCTGAGCCTCTCTGTATGACCCCTCAATCCTGGGGCTACCACTGAGGCTGACCTTCACCAGTGGCCTCTCCCGGCCTTCCACAGTGCCACGCCTCAATCAGCCGCTCTCCATGACCCCTTCATGACTTTAAAACCAGCACCACCTGGGTGACTCTTACACTACCAAGTTCGGCTGTCAGCACGAGGTACAACCTTGGTCGCCTCTGGAACACAGCTTCTCTTTGCTCTCAGGAGACACTTCCCGGAAGACTTCACCTCAGTGATGCTGGTCCCTTTGCTAATTTCTCAGCTCCAGTGAGCAGCATCAAGTATCCCAGAAAAGCAAAGGTTTCACATCAGTAGCTCTGGTGTCTTGTTAATTACAGCCCCAGCGAGCCAGAACCACAGAACTTTAATTCAAAATAACAAATGCCCTCCAATAGTCTTTAAACTACCCTCTGAAATGTCCCAAGCCAGGTCTGCATCTTCTGCATTGTCTTCAACGTTCTCATCCTCCAACCTCCTACAGAACAGCCCAATGAGATCTCAACACTCAATGGCTCCTCTAGTCCCAAGTTCCAAAGCTCTTTCTTCCATAGTCAGGTCTGCCAAAGCAATACTCTACTATTCTGGTACCAACTTTCTTTGGTTATGGTTTCTATTGCTGCTGTGAAGCACCGTGCTCCAAAAACAAGTTGGGGAGGAAAGGATTTATTTGGCTTATGCTTCCACAGCCTTGTTCATCATCAATCACTAATTAATAAAATGCCAGGCAGCCGGATCTTACAGAGGCATTTTCTCATTGGAGTTTTCACCTTTCAGATAACTCTAGCTTGTATCAAATTGACATAAAATTAGTAAGCTGTGCTGAGCAAATCAGTAAGCACCACCCATTCATGGCCCCTGTCTCAGTTCCTGTCTCCAGGTTCCTGTCTCGTCTTGAGTTCCTGTCCTGGCTCCCTTTGAGGCACTTCTGTGGCTTACACATATACACACGCCCCACACACCTACACACACCACCCCCATACATTTATGCACACAGAAACGCCATGGCTGCGGTGTAGTGGTTGGACACTTGAATGAGTCCTAGGTCCCATCTTTGGCACCAAGGAAAGTGCATTTCATTGTCCAGTGGCCTCAGACAGGCTGGCAGAGTAAGTGTTGATGGTTTTAGGGTTGGAATGAAGGTCCTTCCTGGAGGCCATCAAAGGACTTTAAAGGGAAGCATCCGTGGCCCCAAGTGCCTATTGTCTGTGACTTAAGCAACTCTCCAGCCCTACAGGGCTTTTGCAGGCATCCGCAGCCTTTCTGGTCATCCCCAAGTCTCCTGTGTGGGCTGCCCCTACCTGGCAGCCTGAGACTGGCCAGCGGCCAGTTTGCACATCTGGGACGTGTTAATTGATGGCTAGAAAATACGTAGGGTAATCGTGGGGGCATTTCTGGTAAAGAGGCTTGACTAGGTGCCCTTCCAGAGCCAGATGACTGGGGCCATGCCTGGTGGTGTGTGGTCTGGGAGTCTCTGGCTACCTTGCCCTTGTGCGACTCTGCCCAGAAACTGCTGGCAGTGCTGCGGGCTGATTTATGGTGGTTTCCTGTGGAGCCTGCAGTCCCAGTCTGTGGCCTCTCTGCCACCCTCTCACAGACACAACTCGCCGTGGGTCCGTATGAGTTCCCTGTGGTTGCTATAACAAACGACCACAAGCTGAGTTGCTTTAAACCATATAAACTTACTTGCCTTAGTCCCGGAGTCAGAAGTCTTGGGTCTGTCTTAGTGGGGAAGGCAGTGGGGAAGGCCTGGGCGTGGCGAGGTTGGCTCCTGGAAGCGCAGGAGAGGGTGCTTTTATCTTCCTTTTGCAGCTTCTGGAGGCCACCTACACCCCATTCTCTGTCCTCAGAGGGTTTCCCTCAAGTCCTTGCTCCTCCCATCACATCTTTCCCCCCAGACCTTCCCTCACACTCCCCTCCCAGAGGTGATGCGCATGACTTCATCTGGCCCGCCATTTCCTTCAGGACACTGTCCTTAAGACCCTTAGCAGGATCACATCTGTAGAGGCAAATGAATCTCACTGCGCACTGAATGGCATCTCCCAACACTTGCCCCCAGCGGATACCTTAACACAGGGCTCTTTAAGTTCTGCACGTGCGAGGTGCCTTTGTGTCCAAAGTTTTTCTTTGCGTGTATGTGTGGTGTGTGTGTGTACACAAGTGTGACTGCCTCTGTGAGTGTGTGTGCATGTTGTTTAGCATAGTGCACATAGGGAGGTCAAAGGACACCTGGGCATCATGGTGGGGGTGGGATGGGGACTAAACTCCAAGCTAGCTGGCCCATATGCCTCTGGATGAGTCTCCTATCTCCACCTCCCATCTTTCCCTGGGAGTGCTGGGTTGACAGCTGTGTGGGATCCAGGGGCAGCCGCAGGTCATAAGGCTTTGCATAGCTACACCCGGAGCTCTACCCGCTGAGCCATCTCAGGCCCGCACACATTTTCCTTTAACTTTCATACATATGTATATGTTATAGGCTGACAAATAAAATATGCTGACAGAAAATTATAAAGAATCATTTTGAACAATTTCTTAAGTTATCTATTTATTTAGTTCATGTGCATTGGTGTTTTGCCTGCATGTATGTCTGTGTGAAGGCATCAGATCCTCTGGAGCTAGAGTTACAGACAGCTGTGAGCTGCCATGTGGGTGCTGGAACTCAAACCCCGGTCCTCTGGAAGAGCAGCCAGTGCCCTTAACCATTGAGCCATTTCTCCAGCCCATTTGAAACAAGTTTTTATAAGGGACAGCAGGGTGATTCAGCAGGGAGGGCACTTGCCTTGCAAGCCTTGTGACCTGGGTCTAATCCCTGGCACCCACATAAAGGTGGAACGCGAGAGCTGGCTCCACAGAGTTGTCCTCTGTGGCACAACCCCCTCCTACCATTCACACAGCAATAATAAATAAAATTAGAAACTAAAACAATAGAATGATTCTTTGGTATTTATGTATACCATATATACACCACATGTATATGCACACAATTATACATATACATACATACATACACATAGTTTTACCATTAGAGACTAAAGTAAATTTATATACTTATGCAATGGATGTATCTCTTTTGTATAAAGCATTAAATCTTGCTGAATACTCGATACTGCAGCACAGGCATCCGTAACGTTCTCCAGATTAACCCACATTCTGACATTGCCCTTACATGGTCCATAGTACACAGTGGCAGAAGTACATTCAGGGCCATTTCAGAAAGCTTGAAAGTTCTGTCCTAAGCCCAAACGCAGGTTCCTTTAACATGAAAACTGAACCCTTTAAAACAATGCAATTGAAAGAGGTAGGAACCTGAGATATAGGCCCTGGAGAACAGAGGTAAAAAGTTATTGGCAGTCTTTGTTCTTAGTCACGGAACCTTCATGCTTCTGTGAGGAGAGCAGCATAGTTTCCTCAGTCAGAACCCTGCAGGGCAGGCGGAGGGGTCAGTGGCTTATACCTGCCAAGAGCTACAGGCCAGTGCCATGTGACGAGATGGCACGTGAAGATCAGTGTGTGGACAGGTGTGTTCAGAGCCAAGGCTGCGCTGGTTATGTGACTCAACTTCTACTGTTGTTACCTCTCTCGCTGATCCACAGTTGAAGGAGCCTTATGCTGTGGCCTCGTTTGGAGCCAGGGTCCTTGCTCAGGTTAAGGCCATCTTCACTCCCAAGAGGTCCCATAGCAGTGACTGGGGTGTTCTTAAGAGAGAGATGTGGGCGCAGACACACAGAAAATGCCCTCTGATGGTAGTGGTGTTTGGATGTGGTCACAAGACAAGGAATGCTGAGGACACTGGCCACCACTAGAGGCTGAGAGGAGGCATGGCGGGTGTGTTAGACCTGGGGGGGCGGGCACCAATTCCATGACTGTTTGATTAAAGCAAGCTGTGTTTAGAACTGGCCAGCCGGCTGCCTCTCCCAAAGCCGGGATTCCAGAGAGCAGCCCCTCACAGGCTTTTGAGGTTCCTTGTACGGGGAAGGGTTAGGGTTGATAGAAAGCAGCTGTCGGGATAATTGGCCATTAGCATCCGGACAGAAGAGTGGGGGGACTCAGGGTTCAAGGCTGCTGCCTGTGGGGTAGGTAAGCGTGAGAATCCATCATGTCGAAAGAGATCATGAAGGTATCAGGGAAGACATATTTTCATAAGGCAGAAGGGCAGTCATATATCACAGGCTAGGGAGTTTATTAGCAAGGCAAAGGGGTGGTTGTATATCATGGGGTCACAAGTTCAGTGTAGGCTGAAAAACATGGTTTGCAGAATATGTTAGGCTTAGGGAACCAAAGCCTACTCTTGTGAAGTCTGGAGACTTAATAGCAATGTATGACAGTATGGCCCCTTAGCATCAATATGGCTCCTCTTTTGGTTTCACAGTTGGTTCTCGCCCGAAGTCTAGAAAGAGCCCTGCTCTGTCTGTATCTCTGCCCAGGCTTGTGACTTTCAGTACCAGGAGAGAAGCCAGTAACTCCAGTGGCCCCAGGGACAGTGCATGGTATCCTGTTCCGGAATCTGCTATTCGGGCTGGGAAGCCCCACAGAGGTCCTGGCCTCCGGAGCACGCTGGCAGTGAGTGGGTGACGATCTACAGCATCTTCTGGCCTCAAGCCAAATAACGGTTCCTGCTCTTGTGGGCCACCAGCTGCTCAGAGACAGCGACCGCAGAGCCGTGGCAGGGACAGTCCGGCTGGGAACAGGGAGAGCTATGGGGGGGCCAGCTCCCCGTCCTCATCAGGTTCTGGATGACACCAGCCTCCATCCAAAGGCTCAGTACCACAGAGGCAAGAAGACTACCTTCACCACAGGCCTGGACCAGAGGCGAATGGACCGTGTTCCCTGCTGTGGGTCACCACGGCGTAGGGCCTCAGGCTGGGCCCCTCAGAGGCTGACCCACCTGTCTTGGCTTGGCTTCCTGATGCTGTACGAAATACCCGACGTGAGACGGTGATTCTGGGCCCACAGTTCAGGGTTCTGCGCATCATGGACGGGAAGTCTGGGTGGCAGCAGGAACTTGATGTTCCAAGAATCTACAATCACAGAACTGAGTCAGGAAGGTCAGCAAGTGTTCTGCTCTCCGGCGGTTATTCAGCCCGTGGTGCCCTGACCTTTGGACCCACCCACAATTAAAATGGGTCTTCCCATGTGAATTAATATAATCAAGACAGCTCCCCCCCCCCCCCCCCCGCCAGGCATAGCCAGAGGTTCTAGATTCTGTCTATTTAACGGCACTATCACACCCCTTCCCAGACCTGAGGAGCACAATTCTGTGGTGGGGTGCTGGCGGGCAGGTGACTGGGAAGACACCCATCTGGGCTTGCTGGTGGCCGGTCCTTGTGGTGTCTCCATCCCTTGCCCTGGGTTTGACTCCTTCTAAGTCACTGGTCAGTTCAGCCCAGGAGTCCACGTGTGACTTCTGGCCTTGTGCCCATCTGTAAGAAAAGTCACATCCTGGTCTCTTGGGGGTGGAGAGAAAAACTGGGAATAGAAGTATAGAATGTTCTCTAGGATGTTCTTCTGCGAGCATGCGTGCACAAGCATATGTGTGTATGTATCTGTATGAGTGTGTCTATGTGTGAGTATATATCTGTATGTGTGTCTCTGTGGGGACACATGTGAATGTGGGGGCACATTCATGTGTGTACATGTCTGTGTAGAGGCCTGAGGTTGACCTGGAGTATCTTTCTCCATCATTCTTTACATTATTTAGTGAGGCGGGGTCTCTGAGCCTGGAGCCTTCAATGGCACTAGAGTCTGACATGCTCTGGGGAGTCCCTGTCTCTGCCTCTCCATTGTTGGGATTATGAGCAAGTCGGCAGCTATGCCTGCCTGGCTGTGGTGGGTTCTGGGGATCTGAGCTCAGTCTTCAAGCTTGTACAGCACGTCTTTACCCGCTGAGCCATCTCAGGCCTTCCTCGGAGTTTTAAAGTTCAGAACTGGCTGTGTTGGAAGGGACATGTAGCTTCCAGAGCATTCTGTCCTCAGTGTGGTCTGTGGTGACACGTCGTGGTCTCAGTTCCCGGACTGTAGATACTGAAACCTCAACATGTCTTCATGTTCGGAGCCTGGCAACCCGGTGGTCCCTCTGTGGGTCTCATCAGGGCTCCTTCACGCTGCTGCTAGTTAGCTGACCTCTCAGCTTGGGTGGGAGGGTCCAGAGTGACTTGCTGCACACAGGAGTTGGTTCTGGCTCTCAGTTCAGGCCCCATGTTGGCTAGATGGTCACAAAGGTCCCTTGAGAGCTAAAGCCAAGGCGCAAGTCTCCTGCTTCAAGCTGGGAACTGACGCATGGTTAGTCCCATTGCGTTCCATAGGCCAAAGTCACACGGCCTTTGTGGGCACGGGGGTGGGAGGGGGAGTGTCACACAGTAAAGGATCAAGGGAGTAAAGGCAGAATCACTCAGGGCTAGCTCTCTGAAGGACCGTGTGATCACTGCTCTCTGGGAGAACCATCGCCAGCCGCAGGGAGCACAGACCCACCCGACTGATGGGAATGATCCGATCTGTAGTAAACACAAGGCTAAGTTAGGTGATGTCACCCTATACCGCCCAGGGCCAGGCCTGAGTCCTCAGGTCATTTACTCATTCTGCCTTCCCAGAGCCTCACCGTCATCCGTCTTGGCTTAGGCAGGAGGGTATATGGGATATGGAGCTTGTGTGGCGGCCAGTGAGCAACCTATGAAATTGGTTCTCTCCTTCCACTATGTGGTTCTGGACCAGTGGTTCTCAACCTATAGGTCACGATCCCTTTGGGGTCGAATGACCTTTTCACAGGGGTCACATATCATATATTTACATTATGATTCTACCAGTAGCAAAATTACAGTTAGGAAGAAGCAACAAAAATAATTTTATGGTTGGGGGTCCCCACAACATGAGAAACTGGGTTAAAGGGTCGCAGTGTTAGGAAGGTTGAGATCCGCTGCTCTAGGGGATTGAACATAGCTCATCGGGCTTGGCCGTGAGCATCCACAGCCCTATGAGCCACCTCCCTTTCCGTGCACATACTTCTCACCAAAGGAGATGAGTATTTGCCCTTCTGAGTCTGCCTTATTTCACTTAACTGGTGACTCCTGGTTCCATCCATTTTCCTGGAACTGACAGGATTTTTCTTGACTAAGGCTCCACGGTATACATGTTCACATTTTCTGTTGATAACCATCTAGGCTGATCCCACGTCCCAACGACAGTGCAGACATCAGCAGTCGAACCCGCAGGATGTGGAGGTTGCCTGTGTGGCACCTTTGGGTACACGCCAGCATTGGTAGCTGGGTCAAGGGTGGTTCTGCTTTTAGTTGAGTATTTTCTTTTGGAGTCCCCACACTGATTTCTGTAGTGGCCATACCAGTTTACATCCTGGGGACATTTTTTATTTAACTTAATTATCATTTTGTATTATATGTGTGTGTGTGTGTGTGTGTTTTACCTGCATGCATGCCTGTGTGCAATGCTCACAGAGGCCAGAAGAAGACACTGGATCTCTTGGAACTGGAGGAGCCACCATGTGGGTGCTAGGAATAGAACCCTAGTCGTCCGCAAGAGCAGGCAGTGTTCTAGGCCTCTGATCCATCCAGAGGTCATTTTGAAAACTAGAACAAAGGCTTTAATAGGTAAGCTAACCGAACTGTCTGAATAGTCCCGTACAATGGAAGGAGGTTAAGGAAGGCATAGGCCCTGGAGTCTGGAGTGTGAGACCCCGATACTCTCCTTACCTCTGCTTCTGCGGTGAGAGTTCCTTCGCCCATAGTCCTTCCCAGTCCAGGGCTCCATCCTGTCCTGGTGGGATCCCTGCAGGGTCAGCCCTTCTCTGCCTTTGTGCTGGAAGAAGCTGCCTGTGGGTGTGGGTGCAGGCACCCTGTCCCCCGGGCCCAGGCAACACAGTCCTGTGTTTCAATTCTTGACCCTCTGCTGGGTTTCAAGCCAGGGGAACATGAAGGCCACCTGCTTCCTATTCCCGATGGTTAGGGTCTGTGACAGGTAACCCACTTGAGACCCTGTTACAGCAGCTCCTGTCTGCCAGGCCCTCGGCATAGGTTAACTTGTGTTAGGTGGTACAGCCCTCCCCTCAACCATGTCCTGCTGGCACCCTGTTCGGAATGTGACCTTGTTTAGACACCATCTTCGCAGGTGGAGGGGTTTGAGGTAAATGTATTCCTGCAGAGTTAAGGTTAACGTTGGCAGGGTTGGGGGTGGGGGGGTGGAGGGGATGACAGGTGTTCTTGCAAAGTGACAGGGGAAGCAAGACCTCCACTCAATGTAATAACGAATTTAAGAAACTTCAAGTTGTGGAGCTGAGAGTTTTATTTTTGATTTGTCCCTGTCTCCCTTTTGTGCAGGTATAATCTTCGCTGTGTCTAGATCTCTCCTTCCCCAACTTCCCATCCTGCTGGTTCAATATGCAAAGCCTTATCTAATGTGTCCTGGGACTCGAGAGTCCGTCCTTTTCTGACACTGTCTCTGACTTCTCTTTTGTTTATTACTTTTGACACTGGGTCTCTCTGTGTAGCTCTATTGATCCAGAACTTGCTATGCAGACTGACCTCCAACTCACAGAGATGTGCCCTTGGAGCCCTCTCAGTATGATCCCACTAATGACCCCACCCACAGCTTGAGAACAGACCCTTGGTTCTAGAACTGGGAGGAAGCACAGGTGAGCTGCTTTTTGAGCCTGGGGAGTGCCCTCCAGTGTGGATGTTTGTCAGCTGACTGGGACAGCAGTCTTAGACCAGACCATAGGCCTTTCTCTGCAGCGGGATGCTCGGGGTGGCTCTTCTCTGCAGCGGGATGCTCAGGGTGGCTCTTCTCTGCAGCGGGACGCTCGGGGTGGCTCTTCTTTGCAGTGGGATGCTCAGAGTGGCCCACAAGATGTTGTTCTTGGTAGTTAGTATTGGAGCTTTGACCATTCAGAGGTTGGAGAGGAAGGAGACCTCCCAGGACTGAAGAATCCCCAGTGGTAACTCAGCACGCTGAGTTTGGGTGGTGCCCAACTACAGCACGCTGGCTTTGGGTGGTGCCACTCTTTGTTTTGTTGAGAGAGACAGTGTCTCACTGTGTAGCCATGGCTAGCCTGGAACTCACTCTGTAGACCAATCTGGCCTCCAACGCAGATCTCTGCCTGCTTCCGCCTCTGGAGTGCTGAGATTAGAAGTGTGCACCACCAACATGGCGGTGGTGCTGCACGCTCTTAATCCCAGCATTTAGGCAGAGGTAGGCAGATCTCTGAGTTTGAGGCTAGCCTAGTCTACAAAGTGAGTTCCAGGACAGCCATAGAGAAAGCTTGTTTTGAAAAACCAAAGGGAACAAAAGGTATATACTATGCCTGGCTTCTGGGAAGCACATGCTATCAATATGTCCATTTTCTAGATATGGTGGGTGGGGCGGGGGTGGGGAAGAGCAAGAGGGGTCGCAAGACTTGGTCATTGTCTTGAGCCTGGAAGTGGCTAAACTGTTTCCAGGAACCTGGAAACTGATTCCTAGCTGGCAGTTTGAGGGAGGTTTTTCCTTCCCACCCCATGTTTGGGCAGCAAGTACTCAGGAGGCCTGGTTCATGCCCTAGGTTTGAAAATGGGGCCCAGGGTAGAACTTCAGGGTTACAGATTCAGATCTATAATCTTCTAAACTTCATTATGCAACCCAGGGCCATCCCCCCAGATTTCCCTCCTGCAGAGCCTCCTGCTGGTCCCAGGAACCCAGGGCCACCCCCCCCATCCCCACAGCAGAGACTCCTGCTGATCCCAGACAGGGCGGCAACCTCCATGCTTGGACTGGCCAGAGAGGCCCACACTGGGGTGCCTTCCAGTGGACTCTGTGCCTATAACCGGATGTCTGACAGGTGTTGGGACTCAAGAGCCACAGTGGGGAACTTGTGGGAAGATGTGAGTCCAAGCGCATCTGTTGTAGGAGTTGTAGCTCTGCCAGGTGAATGGCTGCAGGCAGCATGAGCTGGGAGCCTGGGATTTCCCAGACTACTACCCTGATTTGTGGAGATACAATCAGATTTCCGTTTTGTGATTTCTTCCCCCCCCTGAGGACAGAAACACAGATCGAGGAGTCAAAGAGAAAACACAGGAACAGGAAAAGAAAAACACTGCTCAAACACAAGACAGTTTAAAATATATATATTTTTTTAAGTTGAGGGCAGTGGTGGCGTGGTGGCACATGCCTTTAATCCCAGCACTCAGGAGGCAGAGTTGGGCAGATCTCTGTGAGTTCAAGGACAGCCTGGTCTACAGAGTGAGTTCCAGCACAGCCAAAGCTACACAGAGAAATCCTATCTCAAAAACCCAATACATACACACAGTTTTTATGTGTGTTCACATATATGTGTGTGTGTGTGTGTGTATGTGTGTGTGTAAGTGTTTGTCAGGTGTGTGCCACAGAAGCCAGAAAAGGGTGTCGAGTCCTCTGAACCTGAGGGTCACAGGTGATTGTGAGCTACCAACTTGGTCCTCTGCAAGAGCAAGTGCTCTTAACTGCTGAACCATTTCTCCACCCCCCAATTATCATGTTTTTTTGGAATATAGGGTCTCACTTTGTAGCCCAGGCTGTCTTGAACTTACTCTGGAGTCCAACGTGGTTTCAAAGTCATGGCGATCCACCTGCCTCAGCCTCTCAGGTGCTGAGATTACAGGAGTTTGCCGCACAAATGGTCTTTGTGGGGCTGAAGATCAAACCCAATTTCAGATACACTGGACAGACACTTTCCAGACTGAGCCACACCCCAGCCTACTCTCACTTTCGAAAGTATATCGGGATTAGCTATGCTAAGTAAGAAAGACCTCCTTTCCTCTCCACCTGACGAGGGGTAGACATTTGCTCTTCCTTGTTTGATCACACCACTTTACACACCACAAGCAGTGGGGCAGACACAGAGAACAAGACTGTCAGGGACTCATTACCCCCTCTTTATGACTTCCGGTTCCCTAGCACCTCATGGACCAATGTGGTTGCCCTGCTTCAGCCCTCACACGTGTATTCCAGGTATTTGGGTAGCAGTGAAAGCTGTGTGCCCTCCTCTCTTTTGAAATCCCAGTGCTGGCTCAGAGGTTAAGGTCGCTTGCCACTAAGCCTGACGACTTGAGTTCAATCCTTGGGAACCCACTCTGTCCTCTGACCGCCACGTGGGCATCATTGCATGTGTGTGTTTGCACCCATGCACACATAAAATGTAATAGCTGGGCATAGGTGCACGTCTCTAGTCTGGCATGCTGGAATTTTGAGGCCACATAGTTGGCATAGTAAGTTCCAGGCCAGCCAGGGCTACCCAGTGAGACCCTGTCTATAAGTATAAATACAAGATGTCCCAGTCCTGAGAGGTGGGTCAGCTGGAGTTTGGAGCCTCAGAACCTAAGTGGGCCTGCAGATCACATGTAATTCTAGCACTCAGGAGACAGAAGAGATCCCCCAAGCAGGCGAGTCAACTAGACCCTAACTCTTTAAATTCTGGGTTCAAGTAAGAGACCCACTAAGGAACACATTTGGCACCAACCTCAGAAGTTTATGCACACATGAGTGCACACACATACACATATGTGCCCTAACACATTTGAACACACATGCACATATGTACAAAACGCACAAACATGTATACTGTACATATGCAAAAACTCAAAACAACAACAACAAAACCCAAGATGTCCTGTAGAGTTCCATTTTTTTCCCCACTATAATAGTTTTAGAGATGGGGGCAGCTGTAAGGCCACTGTGTGTGTGTGTATGTGTGTGTGTGTGTGTGTGTAAGCCAGGGAACAGGCTGAATATCCAGACTCAGCCCTTGCAGCCTTGCCACTCATCCTGTGGCTGAGCCACTTATTTGTGTGTGTATGTGTGGGGGGGGTAGTGTCACAATTTTCACATAGCTGTATAATCTTAAGTCTCGCTCTTGTCTTATGATGTCCCTTGTAAGAAGCCAGCCACGTCCCCGTGTGACCACTGACACACTTTCTGGCCGTTCTCAGTCAGCACACACTCAATGAATAGTCATGGGGAACCTAGCACACACTCAACAAATACTCATCAGAAACATGAAAGTATGCTGGGGTGTCCCCAGAGCATCCCTTGACTTCTGGGTCCCCTTCCTCAAACTCTAGGTCTGTGTCTTGGTTCTGACTCCGGTAGCAGACCCTGAGCTGAGGATGCGGGGTCACAGGAAATGGAGAGACGGCTACTAGAGAACCAAGGGCCTCACACACACCAGACAAGTGCTCTACCACTGACCCGCACTGCCAGCCCACAAGCAGTATGCACACATTCCACCCAGAGTTCTAAGGTCCAGGAAGGCCAACGTCAAGGCTGACTGGTGAGGGCTGCATGCTGCTTCCCAGAGACCTCATTGTTACGTCCTCCCTCCTGAAGGCAGAAGGAGTGAGGCTTCTTCCTGGGCCCTTTCGGAAGGTCTCAACTCTTGCCCCTGATGATCCCACCTCTTAATTCTCTCCCCTTCCTGATTTAGATTTCTGCTTCTGGAAGGATTCCAGAGTCTCTGACACCTGACTTGGATCACCTCTAGTCTTTGGAGTGTCTTGGTAGGCTGAGGCCCCCTGCTATCCTGTGTCCTCCCTGTAATCCCACTGTGAGGATTACATCAAAGGTTTCTGCATTTGAAACTTTGGTTTCAATAGGATCTTGGCCTCCGTGTCCTCAGAGTTCCCGTCAAAGTGAGCTCTCCACCCAGCCAGTGTCAATCTCCCCCAGAGGAATGGGGACCGTGGGTGCAGAGGGTCACCATCTCATCTCAGGAAACACATCATCTCAGTGTTTCCCTGAGCTGTGCCCATCACAAAGTGGTACCCCATGTCTCTTTAATACTGACAGTTCGTGGTCTTTGACGCAGTTGTGGCCTGGTGACGCTCTTCAGCTGCTCATTGGTGCTCAGAAACCAGCGAGCGGTGGTGTTCCCTGGCCTTGGTGCTCTGAGTCCAGCTCACAAACGCTGATAAAAATAGTTGGTGAATAAGAACTCCGAGTGGGCTGTGAGCCAGCAGCCAGAGACTGGCACAGGATCAGGAGAGCCTGCGTCTTCTCAAACATCATGGGACCACTGGCCACCTTCATCTCGCAGTCCGGCGTGGCCCCTCATCATCCCACATGGTCCCTGGGGCTCAGGGTGGCCCCGCGCGCCCCTTTAGGCATGAGCAGATCATTCCAGATCCAGCTTCCCCAGGCCTGGAAGGGTTTTCCTGTTTGTCTCAACCTCCCCGGAACCCAAGCCTCTCCCGGGTCACAAGGGCACTCCTGCTAGGGTTTCCCAGGATGTCTGCGGCCAGTCCCTTCCCGAGGCACAACTATTCTTTCTCTTCCGGAACCTCCCAGGCATCCACAATGCCTACGTTACCATTATTCAAATACAAAGGTTGTAAGTTTTCTCTTTTTCCTTTTTAAAGAAATTACATCCTGAGATTGCAAAATGAGGGGGAAAAGTTTGATCAGAAATGAACTCCCCGTGGCCTTGGCAATGCCTCTGTTAGTCCTCAGTGTGTCATTCCGCTCCAGTGATTTCACATTAACTGTTGAATAATTTAAGAAGGGGGGGGGGTAGCTGTGATGGTTGCCATGGGACAGATAGGACCTTGAACACAGAAGTTTGCAACGTTCTCAAGGCAACGGATGGGAGCTGCTGGGGTTTGAAATTCCCTGGCTCAGGATGACGCTAACCAGCAAGCTGAAGACACCATTTGCCTCATGGGTGTTTCTGTCTGGGAACAGCTGTGGCTCAGAGAGGTCAGGTGACTTGAGCAAAGACACACAGTTGGGGCATGGGATGAAGACTGGAGCTTAAGTCTGTCATGATTTAAGATGGTGCTCATTACTAGCCTAGGTGCCCAGCCCTTAGGAATGACAATTTATTTTAATTGCGTGGCCATAGGCTATCTGGTCATCTGTGGAGTTTTTCCTAGGAGCTCTGCAAATTCTTTCATTTCCACTTGTGTAGGGGCTGTGGTCTGTGCCCCTCTCCTTAAAGCTGATCAGACTCTGTGGTTTCAGCAACCTCGGAGAGAGGCATACCGCCAACCCCAGGTCCTCAGAGGCCTCCCAAGCCACCTGGTCCTCCAGGACGCTTGCGTTAGAGGCGGCTAGGCACCGTGGGAAAAGTGTGATCATCTGGCACTGTCCACTGGAAAGGCTGGATGGAGCCACTACAGCCAGCAGCCCAGCTGGGTTCCTCCCACCCTCCAGCCAGTTTCCAATGCCATTGTCAGTGTCTAGCCCCAGCCAACAGCTGACTGCAGCTAAGGAAGGGCCCTAAGGACAGACCCAACTGCACCTTCCCAGGTTCCCCCACCTAATACAGAATAGGCAAAAAAAAAAAAAAATGGGACTGTTAAAGATGTCGTGTGTGTGTCATAATCATAATGCTGGGTCAAAACATGTATATATGAATACAAACACACATCATTAACAACAAATAACCACTATATAACTGGAGCACCCCTAGCCAAATCACTATAATATAGGACAATTTGTTACACAGAAGTACTACCTGTGACATTCCATTTGAGAAATTTGTTTAGCTTCCCTGATGTTTTAACAAGAAATAAAATAGTTCTGAAGTACCCAATGTGCTCATCTTGTATAAAATCAGGGTCTCTAAATCTGCTCCAGCCACTTAGAGGCCAAAGTCAAGGACTGTCCCGGTCCATTTGGACTTCTAGAACAAAACACTGCTGGCTGAAGGGGTTGCACACAGTGGAGCTTGGGAAGTGAGGCTACCAAAGGCTGTTTCTCTGTTCATAGATGGTCTTTCCCTGTGCCCCCACAAGGTGGAGAAAGAAAAGGAGTTCTCCAGTCCTCTGTATAAGTCTGTGGGGATCTCACCACATCACAGCTCTGTCCCCATATCTTCTCTGGGTAAAACACTAAGACATTGTTGGGGCTCTAGCACAGGGTGCCTGGGTTGGGGTGCCAGCCCCACAAATGGACAACCAAGTGTGCTGTGGAAAAACCTTTGTACACTGTAAATATGTATTGCTCCCCTTGGTAATAAAGAGCTGATTGGCAGATAGCTAGGACATTCAGAACAGAGAGAATGCTGGGAAGAAGAAGGGCAGAGTCTCAGGAGATGCCAACCATGCACCGAGGAATTGGGACGTGTAGAAAATGAGGTGTCAAGTCACATAGCAAAGCATAGATAAGCGGGCTAATTTAGGTTCTAAGAGCTAGTTAGTAATAAGCCTGAGCCATCAGGTGAGCATTTGTAATTAATATAAGCCTCAAAGTGGTTATTTGGAAGCAGCTTGTGAGACAGAAACTTCTGCCTACACTTGACCTTCTACCTTCATTGACATGTCCCCCAGTGTCCCTATCTGTAAGCAGAGTTCCATTTTCCATTGGGCTGTGAGAAGTTGACCAGAAGCTGCCCTTGAAATTCCTGTGCATAGCTCCTGACACACAGAAAATGATTTGGAGTGAAGAAAGGAGAAGAAAGGGGGCAGGTTGGGAGAGAAGGCCAGAGGGAAGGGAAAAGGGAAACTGAGGGAGAACAGGAGGGAGAGCTGAAGGTTCTGGAGCTGGTGCAGGGATAGGCATGCCGAGGAAGACTTAGCATGGCAATCTGACCTGAAGATGACAGGCTTGTAGAATTCTTGGGTGGGGAGGGGTGTCCCAAGGACCATGCTATGCCATCAAGAAACCTTGCAAAGTTGCCATGAAAAGCACCAGGAGGGAGGTGGGGTGGGGCCACTAGAGCCTGGGACTTCTAATTGTTAACAAGCCCCTCCCACCCAAATGTTGAGCCTCCAGTGGAACCCTATCCTTCATTACTTCCGGTTCCTGGGTGGGTATGGATCTAGGTCCCAGTTTATCCTGTTCCCCTGCACCCAAGGCTTAATGGTCACAGGCAATGGCGACAGAATGGGCATAAGCACAGAGGCCCATGACTCAGGAATGTGCCCAGGGATCTCTGTGCCGGTCAGTCCCTTCATTCGGTAAAATGGGGATGTGGGCAGCAGCACCAGTGTCTGAGGATGGTCAGGCTCGGGTCCTCAACACCTGACTCCTCGGCAGCACTGACTCCTCTGGTGCTTGGAAGAGAGCCCAGCACGTAGCAGCAGGTGCTTACCTGCTTACTGGGTGCGTGAGTGTGGCTCAGACCATGATGCTCCCAAAACTGGGAGCAGAAAGGAAGGAAATTAAAAAGAAAAAGAAAAAAGGTGCAGGGTGGTGATGCCTCATGCCTTTAATCCCAGCACTTGGGAGGCAGAGGCAGCAGATTTCTGTGAATTCAAGGCCAGCCTGATCTATAGAGAGAGTTCCAGGACAACCAGGGGCACACAGAGAAACCCTGTCTCGAAAAACAAAACAAAATGAAAAAGAAAGAAAAGAAAGATAGTAACGTACATCTGAATTTATTGGCAAGGGGACCAATGCCAGCCTCTTAGTGGGTGGGTGGTCTTTTCCAACCCCACTTTAAGTGACTGAGAGTGGTCTAGGTGTCTCTTAGCTCTTTTGACACAATTTCCTCACTTGCCCTTAAGGGTTTGGGAGTCAACCACACCTAATTTCCCGGATTCTGACCTCTGGATACTTGCCCCAGGTAGGTGCCAAATGCCCTGAGGCACATGGTACTAAGCTTGTTGGAACCCGCTCGGGGGTTCCCGAAGAAGCAGGCATCCTCTCCACACGAAGTGGGATGCTGCCTGCTCCCTGTATTGCTGGGAACCTGGAGATCCTGTGTTTCCATTTCTTAACCTGGGAACCGGCAGTGGCGGATAAATCCGCACACCCGGGCTCTGCACATGCCTCTCGGTGGTCTGTCCCGTCCTCCACTTGAGTGGCAGAGCCGGGTGGGGTCTTTGGGCCACGTGTCCAGCCTGCTGCGCACAGTAAGCACTCAATGAAAACGACTTTTATGGTCACGGCTAGGGGCCGCGCTCTCCTTGAGCACTGTGGTCCTCAGCGCCTCCTCCCGCCCGAAGGCAGCAGGGCGGGGCGGGGCCGGCGCGGCGAAGCCCAATCAGTGCTGCCCGTGGGCTTGGGGGCGTGGCCCAAGGAGCTCCAAGCAGCTACTAGGGGCAGCGCGCCTAGTGCGGGACCCACTCGCAGCGCCCAGCATCCGCAGGGTCCCAGCGCCGCAATCTGCTCGCCCAGCTCCGCTCAGGTTGAGACCAGAGTCCTGCTCAGGTGAGAGGGACTCGGTCCCACTGCTCTTTTGTTTGTATGAGAACAAGTCTCTCCGCGAGCCCAGGCTGTCATCGAACTCTGGACTATTCCACTGTCTCAGCTGCGATGTACCCTCTTTCTGTCTTTTGCGACTCTCTTTCCCTGACTAGGGCAGATGCGGTGCTTCAGGGCTGCATGCCGCGGCACTCTGCCTGTTCGGGTGAAGGAACGGAAGCTCAGTTACGAAGCCTTTTGGCAGGGACTGACTAACAGTTAGGAAACTGAAGAACTGGGACCCCCAGCCTGATTGCAGGCAGCTCCGCGCTCCAGCGGAGGCGCGCGCTCTTTTGCTATCTCAGTGCTGTTTGCCATTATTTGGGGAGGGGTAGTGTGTTGTCAGTGGGCGTCGATAACTGGAACGCTGATGGCATGGTTGCATTAGAGGGGTGTTTCACCCTGTGCGAACAGGGTCCAGGTGATCACAGGGGCAAGTTCCTTTTGTCCCAAGTTACAGAGCCACGCCCCTTTCCAGTTTCATTGGCAACAGCCTGCAGTGAGGAGGTCTCCTCCCCGTTTCAGTTAAAAGTACTGAGGGTCAGAGTGGTAAAGTGATCTGTACTAGCAGGACGGGACTGGAACTTCTGACTGCTTCCAAAGCTTCCCATAGTTGTGTCCAGGTATAACACAGTCTGGCCTCCAAATCAAGTTAATCCTCCTGTCTCCGTTTCACCAATGTGTTGGGATTACAGTTATTTTAGAGAATATTTTAGGAAACATATTCCAGACTTTTTTTTTTTTTGTTAGAGTGGGCACCTTGAATAACTCCTCCTGTCAGGAGACTCGGCCCCAGGAACTTAGGAGGTTGGCTGCCCCATATGAGGAAAGCCAAGACCAGTTCCTTAAGGGGTGTGGGCAGACTCGGCGCTTTGGCGCCAGATGCCTGCTTCTGCAGTCCAGTTTGAACTGGCTATCTTTCCTGGGAAAGGTGAGTTGCTAGGGCAACTAAGACTGTGTGAGAGGCTGTCTGGATGCCTGGGTCTTCTGAGCCAAGAGTGGTCAGGTCACTGTTGGTCCTGGACTCCTTGCCCTGCTCAAGTAGGGTGAGTCCCTTTTTCCAGATGATCCCACACTCCACACATCAGGTCTGGAGTCCGACAGCTGTATAGAACAAGTCTGGACCGTACCCCCTGCCCCAAACAGACTGAGGGGTGTGCTAGAGTCTTGTGTAGCATGCATCTGACATCCTGCTTCTGCCACCATCTCCACCACCTCTCACCCCAGGAGGAATAGCAGGTGTGGGTGGGGCTATATTGCTTGTGCTGGGGTCTGCACCTGGGGACCTGGGTCAGCGCTAGCTCAGAGTCCTGCTTCCCGGCTCAAGGTGCAGTGTGGCTTGTGGTATTACCCCTCCCCCTCCCCCCAGACCTGGATCTAGATGTGAACACTCATGACTTATAGGTCCTGCCTTTTTTTAAAAAAAAAAATTGTTTTTATTGAGCAATATATTTTTCTCCACTTCCCCTCCTTCCTCTCCCCTCCCCTTCTACCCTCCTCCCATAATCCCCACACTCCCAATTTACTCAGGAGATCTTGTCTTAGGTCCTGCCTTTTTAAAGACAGCTCTCTGTCCCTTGCTGCCTCTGCTCCTCGACCTGACCTTCGCAGGGGACTTTATTTAAGGGGTCCAGGAAAAACAGCCAGACAAGAGAGGAGAAACACAGAGGGAGGTGCTGATTCTTAGAGGGAACGGCAATGACAGTTACCATAAGGCTGGCACCTGGCACTTCTCTGGAACATCTTGTGACCCACTATGTCCAGGGTTTCCTCGAGCAATACATCTCAGCCTGCCCTGTGAGTGGGCGCGCCCCATCCCCTGCTGCTTAAAGTGCATGCATGTGCAGAACACAAAACAGCTGAGCCTAGGGAGTGCTTCGCCTCTAGCTGGGCTCCCCCGACTCCCGGGTTCAGAGGAAGTTGCTTTGCCTGGTACAAACATGACTGTCACTGCTTCCCTCACTCTGCCATAAGGGTGCTTTTAGCATCTCCAAGCACTTGGCCCCAGGTCGGGGGTGGGTGTGGGGGAGTAGGGAATGAAGGGGCTAGACCGACAGGGCTCTTCCCCAGGGTGTGGTCAGCACACTAAAAGCCTTGCCTGGTGACCTGGGTCAGCGATGCTCCCAGATCCTGCAGAAGGGTGGGGTCGGTCTGCAGGAGCAGGGGGAGGACCTAGGTGGACAAAGGAGAGCGTGGGGACCTTCAGAGCTCCCACATGGCACCCGTCTTGCATGGACGACACTGGAAATGTCTACGGGCACGACCCTGGTGCTGACCATGGCATTGTGGGAGCTGGCGTGAGGCTCTTCTCTGTCACCAGTGTAATTTGTGCGTAGGGGAGGTGCCTCTGTGTCTGCTACTCTGGGAACTGGAAGCTTAATTTTTTTTTTAACTCACTGCATTTGATGAGTCCCAGATGTGCAGAGCCCGTGTCAGTCAAGAGGGCTGATGGCTCGGTGGTTTTTCAGGAAGGGAGGCTGCAGTGCAGCCAGGCGCCGTCATTTCACTGAATGGAGAGTTAGCACACGCAGCGATGTCCCCAATAGAGCACCCTGCCCCAGAGCAGGCCAGGACTTTTCTGAACCAGCCATGCTCTGTTTTCTTGAAAAAGTATAAAATATACATATACATAAAATCTGTCATTTTTATTTTTTTAATTTAAAAATCGTATTTTTTATTAAGTGTGTGTGTGTGTGCATGTATGTAGGTATGTACATGCTAGGGTGTATGTGCAGAAGTCAGAGGACAACCTGTGGGACTCCATCTTTCCTTTTATCTTTGTAGATCCAGGCATGTGATTGCATTTAGGTTTTCAGACTTGGCACAAACACCTTTCCCCATGGAGTCATCTCACTGCCCCATAATGAACCACTTTTGTTTGTTTGTTTGTTTTTTGAGACAGGACTTCTCTGTGTAGCTTTGAAGCCTATCCTGTAACTTGCTCTGTAGACCAGGCTGGCTTCAAACTCACAGAGATCCGCCTGCCTCTGCTCCCAAGTACTGGGATTAAAGGCATGCACCACCACCACCCGGCTCAGAATGTCCTACTTAAAAAAAAATACTTATTTAGTTATTTTTATGTGTATGTATTTGCATGTGGGTTTGTGCCCATGACAGTATTATTGCCCAAGGAGGGCAGAGAAGCCTCAGATCTGCAGAACTGGAGTTACAGATGGTTGTGCATCCTGCAATGAAGGTGCTGGGAACCGAACTCGGGTCCTCTGCAAGAGCAGCAAGTGTTCTTTCTTAACTGCCGAGCCATCTCTCCAGCCCTCCAAACATTACCACCTTAAAGTGCACAGCATTTCGTGTATTGGTAGTGTTGTGTGGCCAGTGCAACAATCTAATTCCAGAACATTCTCAACATTCTGTGTCCACGAGCAGTTACGCCTCAGGCTTCTCCTCCAGGACTTATCCCTGCTCGTCTTCTTAGTGTCTTTGGACATTCTCTCATCCTGGACATTTCTCACAGGTAGAGTCCTGCAGCCATGTAGTGTTTGTGCCTGGGCATTGTCAAGATCCATCCATTTGGTAGCATATATGTGAATATATTTACTGCATTTTTTTGAGACAATGATTTACAACGCAGCCTTGGACGACCTAAAATGTGCTCTATAGACCAGGCTGGCCTTGAACTCAGAGATCACCTGTCTCTGCCTCCCAAGTGCTGAGATTAAAGCCATGTACCAACATACCCGATTTTACTACTATTTTTTCCGTGTGCAAAGTGAAGGTTTCTCTATAGCATTTTCTTTCTTTTTGGTTTTGAGATGGGCCTCACTGTGTAGGCCTGGCTGGCCTGGAACTCACAATGTATCCCAGGCTGGTCAACCCTCTTATTGCTTGGATTACAGGTGTGCCATCACCATGACTCATTTTTGTGCTGGGGTTGGAAAAAGGCATACAAGACCAGTGTTCTGCTAGTGAGCTACATCCCAGCCCCTCACTGAGGGATTCTAGGCTGGCAGCTGCTCTACCTCTGGGTTGTATATCCCATCCTCCGTCGAGCGTATTTTTCTTCTCATACTTCTGCAAATGCCCTGCTTAGTATTCTGGCAACACTATGCACATGGTTCTGTAGATGTGTGTGCAGAGGAGACAGCAGGTCACATGCCCATTGGTGAGAAAGCTGACTCCTTCATCCACTGTGAGTAAGCACCATCAGTTTGGCTGCTCTCACCCAGATGGCAGTGAGCTCTTCCGTGGTGGGTACAGACAGACACTGTGGCCGGGAGCTCTGTGGCAGGGCTGACGTCTTGGCCTGAGTCACAGCAACCCACTGAGAGTCCTGTCTGAAACATTGCCCTGGGGGAGCCCTGCTCTGTTTCCCACCCCCAGATTGCAACTATGGTATTTTCGGGCAGACACCCCCCTTTCCAGGCCATGGGGACATGATGATCCAGCCAGAAGGAAGGTTGCTTGGCCTCTAGTGCTGTGTCAGCTTAGGAAAAACCCACAAAATTGGGAGCCGGGGAGGCCTAATGAGAGATTTTGCAACTTTTGGACCATCAAAAAAAAAAAAAAAAAAAAAACCCCTTGCAAACTATGAAAACCCGCATTTTCAGTCCAATTTCTGGAATGTGTCATGTTTGAATGCTGAATGGCAAAATTCCAGAAGAAATGGCAGCCACAGTTCCATTTTGCTTGTAGGCCAGAGGTCCCAGTGCTAACCCTGCCCCAAAATTCTCTCAGGCGGGACGAATCGCACTTGCTCTCGAGGACCGGGGCTGGCATCAAGCCTGTGTCTTCTGACCCTTCGTGGACTGGGCCCGGGACTGGGCCCGGGACACCAGGCCAAAGAGACCATGTTTCAGCTGCAGGGAAAGGGACTGGGCTGAGGGGAGCCGCTGACCACACTAGGCTGAGCTCCGTATAGGTCCACAGACCTGGGACGGGGATGGCCAGGGTGTAGGATCAGCTCAAACGAGGGTAGCCCAGGGTCTATCTTGCCACCATGGGTTGTACCACTGAGCAGCCACTACCTAGGAGCAAGTCCTTTGCCTGGGGATGTAGCTTTTTCTAAAACAAGTTCTGCTGCCACAGTCAGGGTACCCCAAGGACTCTGGGAATATGGGGTTTTCTGGAGCCCTGTGCTTATGGGGGAAGGGGTAAAAGCATCAGGAGGAGCCATCTGTGCATCGCGCCATGCCATGCCCTGACCTCCTTTGCCAACACCTCTGGCTTGTGCTGTGCCCAGCTGGCCAGTGGCCACTGTATGTTTGCTCTGATCTGATTTTATCCCTGAGCAAAATTCATCAGTCTTCCTGAGCGGTAGGAATATGAAATGACTTGAAAATATAAATCTCTTCAAACACTCAAAGCAATCCTTCCTGCATGAAATAGGAAGTACGTTCTAGGATTGGGCAGGTGGTAGAGGGATCAGCCGAACTCTGGAAATGTTGGGGTAAGGTGGGGTAAGGTGGACTGGGGAGGTAATGACTCAGTTGGGAGAGCGCTTGCCTAGAATGTACCGAGCCCTGGGTTCCATTCCCTGTACTCCATAAATAAGGGCATGGTGGCACACACCTCTAACCTTAGTGCTAGAGACGGAAGCAGGAGGATCATGGATTCAACGTCATCCTCCACTACATAATGAGTTTGAGGCTAGCCTGGGCTATGTGAAGATCCTGTCTGAAGCAAACAAATAACAGAACAAAGCCAAAGGTGGGGAAGGAGGAGACAGTCAGGCTCTCTAGAACAGCGATTCCCACAGTGGGTTCCCCAGACCAACAGCAACCCTTGTGACCTCAATAGAAACATAGGTGACCAGGTCCCACCCCAGACTGAACCAGGGAGTGCAGTTGGCATCTGTTCTTGTCTTTGAAACGGGTACTGCTATGTAGCCCAGGCTGGCTACATAGCAGGCTGGCTAATCCTCCTGCCTCTGGAGGAGCTTGATTCTTGAAATCTTCTCATGACCCCAAACCAAGGAGAAGGGTGTTTGGGGCTGGGGTTCCCTTAGCATTTCAGCATGTGGGAGGCCTGCTTTAGTAGCAAGCAATAAGCCAAAACCAAAACCTTTCTTGGGAAGCATGCCCCGCATGGTGGCGCTCCATGTGCAGAGCTGATTCCAGATGCTCTGGAACCCCGGCAAGTGTCACAAGGACCTTGGCATCCTTCCAGAGCATGCGTGTGCCGGGGACCTTGCTGGGTGCATCTACTTACCTGCTCTGAAGCCATCCTTGCACCAGCCAAGCGCTGCTCCAGCTGCAGGGTTGTGGAGACGGCTAAGTCGGCAAAGTGCTTGCTGCACAAGCCCAAGAACCCGAGTTCAGTCCCTAGAACCCGTGTAATGATGCTGAGTGTGGTGGCGTGTGCCTGCAATCCTAGCACTGTGGCTTGCTGGCCAGTTAGCCTAGGTGAATCTGCAAGTCACAGGCCAGTGAGAAACTGTGTTTCAAAAATGTAAATAAACAAATAAGGTATATGACTCCTGAAGAGCATCCACACATGCGCACGCACACACGCACACACACTAGGCCTATCTGCAACAAGTAGCATCGTCACCACACACACGCACAGCTTCCCCACACGTCCTGGCGGTCCTCCACAGCTGAACACGCTATTTATTTCCAGGACCTTGGCAGCCTGGTGAGCACCAAGAGATATTTTCATCAGGGCCTTGGCCATGTGGGACAAAGTGCCCTGCCAGCTAGGAGGTGAACCCAGCCCTGTCTGGGTGAGGTTCTGTGCTGCCTGGCGGACCCTTATCTGGACTCCTTCCTTTCCGTTTACTTTTCAGGGCTGTCGGGGTCAGTCCCAGCCTAGAGACCCTTGAGGGCCCAGGCGAGGGTGGGTGCGATTCTCCTCTGTGTGCTGGTGAGGTTTTTGAGTGGCTGTTCATGCCTCTTGTAATTCGTCTTTCAAACAGTCTGAGCAAACTTAAACAAACCTGGCTTTCATTGAAGCTCAACATCTAAGAAACGATGGGTCATTACTCATCCGCTGCCAGGTAAATCTCCTCCCAGATGAGGCCACAGAGCCCAGCCAGCCTACAGAGGTCTCCCGGAGCCCTCCTGTCACCCCACCCCCAGGGTAACCATATCCAGACTTCTAATGGTGCAGGCCAGGTTTGAACTTCACATGAAGGAACTGTGTGTGTGTTTAATCCTCAGAGTCTGGCTGGCTCTGTGCCACACGCAAAGGTGAGGCGTTGCTGGTCTGCTGCACACGGACAGGCTTTCAAAGTTAAGCCAGACCTCAGCCAGACCTGCAGCACTTACTTCCTGCAGAGGTTCCTCTCTACATTAGGCAGAAAGCAGGACTCCTCACAATGGCCTTCAAAGCTCCCGGCTGCCGGGCCCTGGCTGCCTATAACCTCACTTCTTTTCTGTGTTTGACTTTGGTCCATGCAGGTAGCATCGCCTCCACGCCTTCATCCTTCCTCCACCCCAATGACAGGGGCCACCGCCCTACGTCTTCAGGGCCTTTTCCAGCCTAGATCCTGGTACCAGTGTCGGCTGCATGTTACCTCCCTTCCTGTGGAGCCCTACAGAGGAGACTCCATGTCCCGGTCCTTGCCCTGCCCTGCTGAAGTTGTTCTGCCTTCCTAGGGGCATTGCAGTTCTAGGGGCTGTGTGGCTAGTCCAGGTTGTAGCCTGTCTCTCCGAATAAGGTCCATTTGGGATTCAGGTTCACCAAGAAGGAACACAGAAAGAGATATGGTGGGCACTGACCAAACAGACATTGATTCGTGTGGCCTTTGCACGCATCCTGGCCCAGTTTAGCTTTATTCCTAAGGAATAGAGTTGTGGAAAAGACCCTCTGGGAGGGTGGGATTTGAACCCAGGCCTGACTCAGACGTGTTTCTCGCACTGCCCATGACTCTGGCGCTAGTCATTTCCCTTTCCTTGGGGATGGAGGGCTCTTTTTCTTTATCCAGAGTTTGATATGAAGTCTTGTTGTCAGGGAGACCGTCACACATCAGCAGGAGGAAGTCAGACCTAGGAGTTACGCATGGGTTATTATTTTAAGAATACCCTAATTTATTATCTGGGCGCTTAATTTGGCTTTTTTTTTTCTGCGTTGATCATGCTTGGCTTCAGTACAAAATGGCTTAAACATTTGTTGGCTGAGTCTTATTTATGTCCAGAATTAGTCCAGAATAATGTTTTAGGCCTTGAATCCCAATTACTGGACAGACTGAGGGAGGAGGATTACGAGTTCAAGGCCAGCCTAGATGTCTTATTGAGAGCCTGGTTCAAAATGAAGAGTGAAGAGAAGGCCAGGGATGTAGCTCCACGGGAGAGTGCCTGACGACCACGAGAGAGGCCGTGAGCTTGTTTCCCAACACCACACAGATACTCCATCAAGTTGGCTTAGTATCTTGTGTCTATTAAGCATCCAGATTCATTCCACGAATCCGCTAAGGACTGTTTTCTTGCTGGGGGCACAGAGGACAGTATGTTGTGAGGCATTGTGCACTGCAGGCCGGTACCTGGCTGTGGAGAGTTCGGGTGGTGTCGGGGGTGGCCAGCAGGGCCGGAGCCAGCCTGCCATCTCCCTTGAGTCTGACCTTGATCCTGTCAAAAAGCAGACAGGATCCAGTGAGGAGGGGGAGACACCGCAGCCTGCTGTCTGCTGCTCACCCAGGCATCTGTAACGGGATGTTCTCTGCTTAGCCCTGGGATCACTGCTTGGAAGTGGGGCTGAGTGTCCCTCCTCCCAGCCACATTTCATTCCCGGGATTTCTGGGTGGTTTGTGGGTATGACTCTGATCCATCGTTGGCGTCCCCCTCAGATGGAAGCTCTCTCTTTGTTAGAGTTGAGGAGGCGCAGAGCCGGGGAAGCCCCGTGGCGTGGGCTCAGTGGCTGTCCAGTGAGCAGGGCTCTGGGCTGAGGCACCACATCCATGTGGGGCAGTGGGACAGAGCCGCTGCCTGGGTGAGACGGATAGATGGGAGGCTTGAGTATAAGGAATACATTGGCCCTGCTCCTCAGGCCTCTCTATGACCGTGGCCGGGCTGTTTGCTATCCTTATTTACTGACTTTAGCTTCCTCCTTTGTGAAATGGGCTTGTAAAATCAGTGACCCTGTCCTTTGTGGCAATGATGACACATGAGATTCCAGAAATGAAGGAGCGTGCACCACTGGGCCATCCCCACCCATCACACCTTGGCCAGGTCATCACTGTGGACATGGACTCACCCATCTTTGGAGTGCCAGGACTGGCCCATCAGTTCATGGGAGCTGACAGCTCAATTTCCCGATAGTTTGCAAATCAGATAACAGAACCTCCATGAAGGCGAATTCACACAGACTTGAAGAAGGCACATTTGAACCGAAGGCAGCAGAGTCTTCTGGCTCAGACTGTTTGGGTTGCATCTCACTGTCTGTGTCCTGAGCTGGCGGATGGCCAGTGGGCAACTGCGGTGGTTTTTCCTACAGACACTGTCTTCAGTGATGTCACACGGATGGGGAGCTTGAGATTGGCCACAGTGGCACCTATGCACCAAAGGGATGGGTGAGCGCCACAGAACAGGCCATTCGCTTGAGTGTCTAACACATAAGAAGCTTGCTGTAGTCAGCTAGCGGGAGAGGTGCACAGTGCAGGTCCAGTACTGGGGACCCAGCTCCCAGACAGACACAGGAGGGGGCTCCCAGATGATAAGCTTCACATCTGTGCACAGTTGTCTGGGTGGTTCCCAGCCAGGGGGTGACACTGAGCCTCCGGCCCGATGTCCTGGGACCCTTTTCCCCAGAGAGCCAAGTAGCTCAGACTAACGGCCATCCTGAGTCAAGAGTACTGGGGCTTCATTTCTCTCAAGCATGAGATGTTTAACAGGATTTTAAGGCTCCGTTTGGCTAAGGCAAAGGGGAGACTTTGAAATAACAGTTACAGGAAGACCTGTCTCCCTCTTAGCCCTTGGTCCCAACTGCCCTCTTTTGTTTGTTTGTTTGAGAATGGGTCTCATGTAGCCTAGGTTAGTCTCAAATTTACTATGTGGCCGAGGACGGCCTTGAACGTCTGATCTTCCTGCCTCTACCTCCTGAGTTGGGGGTGGAACCAAGAGGCTAGGCACGCTATTGGCTGAGTTGAGTCCCAAGCCCCAGTCTAAGCCTTTGAAAGCCTGTTGCATTCTATTTCCACTAGGACTAACTCATGTCTATCACTCGAAGATGTGGGACTTAGAGAGCCCCCCCCCCCGTATATGCAGATGAAGCCCCGAGAAGCTGATGCTTTGCCTGAGGCCACACAGCTGGTGGGGGGCAACATCAGGATTGAACCCAGGTTCTGTTTTCCTGGAAGCCCAGGATGCAGCCAACAGAGTCCACCGTGGACCACAGTCCTTATATGGCTCCTCTGATCCAGAACAGAGGAGGCATGCCCCTCCCCATTCATTCCATAAATATTTATTGAGCAGAGATGTGTCAGACAGGCTCTGGGACTCGGTGGTGAGAAGGCTGACAGGTCCATGGAGTGATTAATTCCCACAAGGCTTTCCAGGAAGGGGAGCCCATGGTGAGCAGAAGTTTACTGGCGGGCTTGGCAGCGGGCACGTTGGGGTCAGGGGCTGGGCTGAAGGAACAGCGTGTGCAGAGACCGGGCCAGCAGCTGGTGTCTTAGCTCTGACATCTTCTTGGCAGGCTTTCCCAAACACAGAGCAGCTGGGCCGCATGATGCAACCACCTTCCCCGTCGGCCCCTCGTTTCTGGATCAGGGGCTTTGCTGGCTTTCCATCAAAACCTCTTTTAGAGCTCTGAATGGCATCAAGTGCCATCCGGGACTGGTGGGGTCACTGGAGGGCTAATATGACGGCAGCTGCGTTGTCCTCAAGGCTTCAAGGAGCTGGGTTTCCAGCCTTGGTTCCCCCTCCAGCTGGCCACCCAGACTCCCAGACCTGATAATGTGTACAGGACTCAGCTTTGTCTGCTGTAAAATGGGGCTGCAAACCTTCCGTCCGCAATCATGGCCCAATGCATGCCCAGCCCTAGGAATGTAGGCATTCCAGCAGAGTTGATTTCACAACCCGAGTCTCACCATTGGCCCTGGAATCCTAAAGTATGGTCTAAGCTTCCTGTATCCCTCTTGCCTTGTTATTGTGGGAACTGGATGCTTTAGCTCCCTGGGGTCTTCTGAGTTCTGTTCTGTAACTCTGGCAAAAGAGAGTGAGATCATGCAGAAACCTTCTTGGCTGTGTGGGCCTGCAGCCCCCGGGGGGCAGTCTGAGTTGGTGAGCAATAGAGTGTCAGAAGGTTGGTAGGGGGAGGCTCCTCTAGAAATGGTGTTGAGAGTAAGAGGGATGGCTCAGTGTGTAAACAGATCCCTGTGCAAGCGTCAGAACCAGCGTTCGGATCACTAGGACCACTGTAAAATCTGGGCAGGTGTGGCAGCTACCTGTAATACCAGCACACAGGAGACAGAGGTGGAATCCCAGGAGCAAGCTGGCTTCACAGACTAGATGAAACAGCAAGAGCCTCTGCCTCAACAGATAAGGTGCAGAGGGATTGAGGAAGACCTCTGACATCAACCTTGGCACATGCGTGGATACCTGTGGGTATGCATGCAAACATGTGGGGACATACACACCCACCCATGCACACTGTATGCAGAAAAGGAAAGAAGAGAAAAGAAACGAGGCGAGGGTATTGAATTTGGTGAGGCCAGGGAGAAGCAGGTGAGAGAGAAGATACCGGGAACGTGAACCTTATCCCGGATGCTGGGGGAGCTGGGGCCCAGGGCCTCACTGCGTCCAGCTGAAAGACCGAGGGAATGAGGATGTGGCTGCAGCTGGAGAGGGAAGCTCACAGTGTATCAAGGACACAGCACAGATGGTACTGCGTGTGTGTCTGCCAAGGAGGGGCATGTCCTGGGCAAGTATCCCAGAGGCTTTCTTCATCTCCCCGGGGTGACACATTAGGAGTCTTTGGCTACAGAGTCACCACGTGCGCAGCTTCCCAGCGTCCTTCCTAGGAGGCAGGATGGAATGCCAGAGCCCCAGAGCCAGGCCTTGCTGCTATGCTTTTGGGTGTCCGTGTCCCTGATAGGATACATTGGTATTCTCCACTCAAAGAAGAGCCCTTCTGGAGAGTGTCATGAAACAGGGTGACCACCCCTGTAGCCCCAGCTCCTGTCTCTGGCTGTCCAGTGTTGGACAACCATCTTAACTCAAGCTCTGTCCCATTTGTAGAATGGGAGCCATAGGACCACAACTCTGGATAATGGAGAGCCATGGCAGCCAGGTGCTCACACGGCAACTAGAGAAGGGCAGGGCTCCTTCTAGAAGCCGCCAAGATTCCTTGTCAGGATCAGCTCAGTCGTTGCTCAGTTCTGGTGATCCAGGACAGCATGTGGGCCTACTTCACAAAAGGTTTTGGGGCCCGTGCGAAGACTTAATAAGTGGGTAACGGTGCTTGCTTCCCAGCCTGATGACCTGTGTTTGATTCCTGGGGCCCACACTGACTATAGCAAGTTGTCATCTAACCTCTCTGTGCACCCCATGACAAGCACATATGACACACAGATGAAAATGGTAGAAAAGGCAGATATACATATGTAGTACCGAGGAATGGGCAGCAAGTGGTCTTAACTATGGAGTCATTTCTCCAGCCTCTTAATTTTTTTATTTTGATACAAGATCTTGTCAAGCAGTGTAGGTTGGCCTTGACCTCAACATGTACTCCAGGCTGGCCTTGACCTCGTGAGCTTCTGGCCTTAGGCTTAGAATGCAGGAATATGCTACCACATCTGGCCCTGGTGCTAGTTTTGATGCGGCTGTTTGGGTAGTGCATGGGGAATGGTCCCCACAGGCTGGGATGCTGGGCACGTCCCTGTGTCCCATGCTTGTGGCTTACTGCTTTGACACCATGCACCAGGTCGTGGGGGTCTCTTGTCTTTCTCCCCCCCTCTTGTTCCTTACAGCTACAGCCCAACAACACCTGAGACACACCTCTTCCTGCTTCTGTATTGCCTGGTGTGTAATGGTCTGCTGTGGCCTGGTCCCACAGTTCACATGTCAGTCATGATGCCTGAAGCCAGGAGGCAGAGACGGAGCTGTGGGTGAATCTGGCTCCTCCCGGGGTCCTCCTTGGCTTGCAGGTGGTACTATCTCTCTGTGTCCTTCCACGCTTGTCCCTCTACTTGTGTTTGTGTCCTGATCGCTTCTTTTTTTATTTATTTTATTCTGGTTTTTCAAGATAGGGTTTCTCTGTGTAACAGTCCTGGCTGTTCTGGAATTCACTCTACAGACCAGGCTGGCCTCGAACTCACAGAGATCCACCTGCTTCTGCCTCCTGAGTGCTGGGATTAAAGGCGTGCGCCACCACCACCTGACTCCATGCTGTATTTATTAAGACCAAAGCATAATCCTAGCGGCTCCTTTTACCTGCTGTGTAATTCTCCACCCCGTTTTCCCTTCCTTGTCACTAGTCTATTTACCATTCCCCTTACTGATTGTACCTTGATTGTGCATGCCTCAGTTAGCCCTAGGTTTTCATCTGGTTGAGCAGAGTAGTGTCACCTGGCAATGGATGCTTTGGGCCTCTGGGCCCTGCCCTTTACGCTACCCGAGTGCAAAGCAACACAGGTGGGGCATTGCCACGGTCCCAGGCTGGACAGACAGTGACATGTCACTTTGACCCGACTCTGTGCAGGTGGAGATGCACCTATATAGTAGTGATTGACCTGAGAGGGCTTGGGCCCTCTGAATGGTCTACATTCTTGGTGGTTGGGCCATTGCACCCAGTGGGCCTTTCCTGGTCCCCTGGGTGAGCAGGGCAGACAGGCTTGACTCTGGCATACTAGAGAGCAGCTGATGGGACCCTGGAGAGTTTCCAGGGTGGGAGGTGAGGACTGTGCCTGTCAGGGCACCCTGACTCTGCCCTGCCTCCTGGGACAGCAGCAGCTCTCTCAGGAACTCTAGTTCATCTTCCATCCCCTCCCCGCCTCTGTTTACCCTGCCCCTGACAAGTCCCAAGCCCACGGGACAGGTGCATACCAGGCGTTTCTGTGTGAGCAAAGACTTTGGCCAAAGGGACGGAGCCCTTCCTATGCTGGTTTGGTGGTGTTGGGCAGAGCTGACTTAGTTCTAACTCGCTGTCTCCTGTTTCCTCTTTTCTTTCTAGAACTTTCTGGTACCCAGCCCTGCCTCAGGAGCCCAGGCTACCCTGTCCCCTTAGCGTGGCTGCAAGCGTGGGGGCCATGAGCTGTCTTCTAAGTACTGTGGTCCCAATGGGGCTGGCTCTGCTGGTCTGTGGAGCACAGGCCTTTTTTCTCCCCAACACCACGAGCCTGGAGAAGCTGCTGAGCAAATACCAGCAGGCCGAGCCACACTCCCGGGCACGCAGGGCCATCCCCTGGTCCGACCGCCAGGAGATCCTCATGCTGCACAACAAGCTGCGAGGTCAGGTATATCCCTCTGCCTCCAACATGGAGTATATGGTGAGTGCCCACAGGAATGATGGCCAGCTAAGGCCGGCGCGGTATCTCATGATTTCTTGAGAGGTCTCATGTACTTACTATGTGGTTGAAGATGACTCAACTTCTGATTGGTCCACATCCAGCTCCTTAAGTATCGGGGTTACTGGTGTGCATGGCTCCCTTTCTGACAGCTTAGGCTGCCTCCAAACTCAATGTGTAGTCAAGGATGACCTTGAACTTGACCTCCACCTCTCAAGTGCTAGGGTTGCAGGTGTCCGTCCACCAGCATGCCCAGTTTCTGCATGGATGGAGCCCAGGGTTTTGTGCATGCTAAGCAAGCACTCTACCGACCAGCTCGGCTACAAGCACGCTACCTCCCGGACCACACCCCACCTCAACTGTGCTGTATGTCTCGTTTCTCTCTTTGCTTCAGTGGTGTCGAGGCCTGGCTTCTCTCCCTCTCCAGCCCTGTCTCTGTCTTTGTCCCCCAGGTCACAGTCCCACATCCTCCATCAAGCAGCCAGTGACTTTCCTTTAGAGACCACTCTGGTACTGATGGGTCCTTCATGGTCCCATGGTCTGGAATGAGTGGATAGCTCTGTGGGCCCTGAGCAAGGCTACCTTTGGGGAACGTGGTACAAGCACCCATCTTTTCCCTTAGGAAATATGGGCACTCTTCCAAGATGTCAGCGAGCGAGGTGGCTGTATACATTTTTGGGGGTGTAGAAACGTAAAAGGGCACCCTGGGTCCTGGGTCGTCTCCCTTTCAGCTGGTCTTGGCTGAAGATGACAGAAGCCACAGAGGTCTTTCTTCCTGAGCTCTTGCTGCAAGCTGTTTGGGTAGCCAGGTGAAGTGGTCACTTGACCCTGAGTTCCAAGGTGGAAATGTCGCCCTTGACTGGGTTTCTCGAATCAGTGTGGGGATGAGGATGGGGAGAGGCTGGTCATGCACCACAGGGCCTCTTGTTGCCACTGGCCTGGATCCTCTACTTTGGTAGCCTTTAAAACTTGGAGGTTAAAGCCCCCTGTTTCCCAGGCACTGCCCGGGGAGGCTGGGTACCACTCACACGTGGATTGGGTTCCAGCGATTGCTCAGAGAGGCTATGTTGTCGATGGTAGCTTCAGGCCGTCCTCATACCCTCTTGCCAAGGCTGAGACAGCTCCTGCTGGGGGATCACGCCCCGGCAACACTCCCTGGGCAGGTGGATGGGATGGTGTGTCTTCCATCAGAGGTGCCATGGAGAACTGGGTCGGAGGTGCGAGCATGGGGACCCGAGGGATCCTGGTGGGAACCTGGGAGAACGGGAAGCATTAATCCCAAGCTGCACATGGGAAGCTAAACCCAGAGCGACTGATCTGGAAGGGTCTGGCCCTTGACATCCATGGCGAGGCTGCCTGTCCCCACACCTGCTGCTCAGGGGAGGTGTGCCGTGAACACAAGAGTGTCGGGGGACTGGGCTCTTCCCTACTTTTCAGTCCTCTGCATGCCTGAGGATTAGCTAACTGGTGAGTTCTGTGGAGTTATTGCACATATGTTGTGTTCTTGCCCAGAAGACCTTGTACTCATGAGACTGCTGACTAGAGGTGACATTGTGACAAGTTGAGCAGGCCAGGAGGTGGAGGGAACCCAAAAGGGGAATGAGGAACTCGAAGGCAGTTACAGAAGCTAAAGGCTGCGGTGGTTGCCAGTGGGATTAGGAAGAATGAGCTTGTAGGCAGGGAAGGGTGTGAGGGAACAGAATGGTGAAGCCTCACTACCTCCCACATCTTGTTCCCTAGAAAGGAAACAAGTGGGGTGCCTGTGAGGAGTTGCATAGTGCTTGGATTTCTGATCCCCCCAACATATCATGGGGCTCCTGGAGAGTCACAATGGGTCCCACAGACCTAGAGCCAGAGCCTAGCTCTGGACTAGCTGGGTGTGTGGCTGTGACTCAGTAGCCTGGCTTCTCACAGCTTTGGCTCCCTTTTCTGTAAAATGAAATAAGGCAGGTACTCTCCAGGACCATGGCAGGAAGGCAAGGAGAGACTTGAATGCACCCAGGGCTCTCACCGAGGGTTTGGGTGGGCTCTCAGCTCCTGAGGATGGCCCGAGGGTGACCAGGACGCTCACTTGCCCTCTCTGTGTCTGTCTGATTCTGTCCTTTGCCATCTCCTTCAGTTTCGCACTCACTCATGTTGAGAAGCTGGGCTCGCAGGCCTCTGTTAGAGGCACAGCCAGAGCTCTGACAGCCGTGGGCTGGGCTTTCTCCTTCCCCCTTCTGACGTCTCTGCCATCTCTGTCCCCTACAGACCTGGGATGAGGAGCTGGAGAGGTCCGCGGCAGCATGGGCACAGGAGTGCCTGTGGGAACACGGGCCTGCCAGCCTGTTGGTATCCATCGGGCAGAACCTGGCTGTGCACTGGGGCAGGTAAGAGCGGCCAGCGCCCCAAGCTGCAGCATCCCCCCACCCCGGGAGTGATCTGGCTGCTGCAAGGTGACTGGCACAGAGGGCTTGGCGATCCTGTGTGTTGTCAAATGTGGAGTGGTTGAGTACTTGCCTGGCAGGTTCGAGGTTCTGGGTTCTGCCCCCAGCATCATGAACACACAAACCACTTAATGGGGCAACCTGCAGCTCTGACAGGCTCAGCTCCTTGTTTACGGCCTACTGCTTGGCAAGACAGCAACAAAATTCCAACTGCCACCCAGACTGCCCCACCCTGGATGATATCCCTTTCCTCCTATCAGCCCGTTTCCCTCTAGATGCATGGTGTCTCCTCGACCGAGAATGGCTTGTCCATCTCAGAGACCCACATACAACCTTTCTGTCCCCATAGCTTTGGCGTGGTGCTTGACCCTCTTCTGAGGCCCTCCAGGGGCCCTGGGACAGGGATGGGATCAGAGGCACAGACTGTCCCATCCCTGATGGGTAGGTTTCCTCCCCTCAGACATGCTGGCACTGGAACAGGGTTGCTAGGACTGACAGGCAGATTCCTTTCTGCCCTAGCTCCTCATGGCACGTGCCTCCGAGGGGCTGACCAGGGTGGGAGGCTGTGTCCTGGGGACTTGCTGACCGCGGCTGCTGGTGCTGGGCCCAGGCAGTAATTGTTACAAGACCTCAAACTGCTTGACTGACCGCAGCGCTGTCACCGACGGTCATTCTCTGTAAACCACTCTGTTTACACTTGCTGGTGACCAAGGGACTGTGGGTTCATAGGCGAGTTATTCTTTTTCTTCCTGATGGAAACGAAACAGAACAGTGAGTGCCCGGTGGCTCATACCTAGAGTCCCGGTGCTCAGGAAGAGGAGGCAGGAGAACCCTGAGTTCAAGGCCAGCCTGGGGCAGTGGCCGCAGATCAGTGGCCTCCCCACAGTGTCCTAGCTGTGTGGCACTCCTCAGCTTCTCACTTAATGTCTGCCGGCCTTTACCTCGGCTCCAAGTGAACTTACAACATATGTCTACCATCTTTCTCTCTGTCTCCTTGCAAATCCCCCCTGTTTGGCCCTGACCAACCCTGTTTCTGTCCTCCCTCCCTCCCTCCTTATTTCTCTCTCTCTAGAGCCCCCCACATGTAATCACTATTGCTGAGCTGCACCCCGCCCCTTTTCTCACCTTTTGAGTCAAGTTCTCACTGAATTGCCCAATGAACTCACTCTGGAGCCCAGGCTGGCTTTAAATTTGACATCTTCCGACCTTAACCTCTGGAGTAGCTGAGCTGACAAGCCTGCCTGCAGCCCCTTGCCTGCCCTACACACATTTGTATCTTAAATTAAGGAGGTCCTGGCTGCAGTGTGTCTGAAGTCTTGGGTTCTTGAGTTGCTTATATTTCACCTGTTGTGCATGAAGATGAATACATAATTAAGGTGACACGGGTAAACATTTCCTGCTCACGCAGGCAGCTTGGAGGCTACCCAAGCAAGGGTAGTTTCAGGCAGGGGCTGGCAGGTTTGGGAGCCTGGGTTGGGAGCCTATGGACCACCTACCACTTTTGTCCCTATAGGTACCGCTCTCCTGGGTTCCACGTGCAGTCCTGGTATGACGAGGTGAAGGACTACACCTATCCCTACCCCCACGAGTGCAACCCGTGGTGCCCAGAGCGCTGCTCAGGTGCTATGTGCACCCACTACACACAGGTAATTTGGGTGCCCCAGACCTGGGGTGTGTGTCTGCTAAGGCGAATGCAGGAGCGCTTACTGCCTGAGGTCTTTCCACTAATTTGGTGCTTCTCAGAGCACACTGGTTTGGTCCCGCTGTCTGCTCTGGCTGAGTTCACGGGAGGAGAAAATTGGAGTATTCTCTGGAAACTTCAATTTACATGACTGAGGTTTTCCACCATTGTGCGCATATAGCGTGTTATGAACAGGCAGCGTGCACTCCCCCAGTGGATGGCTCTTCTCTGGCGCCCTGCCTACCAGAGTTGCCCTAGGACACCCTGCCCCTGAGCTGTAACACGGTGCTGTCTTTTCAGATGGTCTGGGCCACCACCAACAAGGTTGGCTGTGCTGTACACACCTGTCGGAGGATAAACGTCTGGGGAGACATCTGGGAGAATGCTGTGTATCTTGTCTGCAACTATTCCCCCAAGTAAGACTGTGTTGTCTGGGTCACACAAGCCAGCTGGGATGCATTTGTGTGTCGCGGGGGAACTAGCTGAAGCTGGTCTCAAGAGGGAAGCTTTAGTTATCTCCGTCACAAAGAGTCTAGGAATCCCTGCTTCCAGGTGAGCGAATGGCTCGGAGAGTTAGCAAGGACTTGGGCCCCGTCTAAGGTCCTCATGGCCCCAAGGTGGCTGCAGAGTTCCAGCACCGTGTCCTCCCATACGATTCCACTTCACATAGCAGGAATGTAGGAATGGCTTGTCTCCATTGGCATTTCCCCACAAAACACCATTGGCCAGAATTAGACAAGGGGGAACCACAATTACTCTAACTGGTTTTATGAGTCATCTCCCAAGGCCACTTGTCCAAGTGTGAGTAGCTGTTGTCTGGCTGGGGGAGGGGAGACAGAGTGGAGAGAGAGGAGGGCGAGCAAGAGAGAGTAAAAGATAACGGTGGTGGTGGTGGGGTGAGTAGTGAGTGTTGTTTTCTCTGAAGTGGAGCCACAGACTGGCTGGTTTGTTTCAGCTTCGACTTCCCTCCCTGAAGAGGCCTGAGCATCTCTGTTACAGCGTGTCGCTCACCCAACAGCTCACTGCACAGATCTGTGCAGAGCACATAGCCACTTACCCATTGGCAGTCTGCGGTTTGAACAATGATGCTGGCCGCCATCCTGGCACGGGCACAGGCGCTGTGGCAGGCTCTCTGGCACACTTACTTACTAGAGGGATAAAGCAGGTGGCGAGAGGAGGTGGAATGAGGTGGGGATCAGGAGCTGTGGGCTTGGGAGGGGAAAAACTGTGGAAAAACCATGGCGCGTGGCTTTGGGGTGTTGGGGCTGTAGCTGCACAGCCACACTCCAGAAGGCTCTGGTCCCTGAGGCAGTTCCTAGCACAGCTGAAGGTGGAAAGCGAGGGCTAGCTTGGATTAAATATGTTTTAAAAATGCCAGTAGCTCTGGTCAGAAACGTTAACTCTTGGGACCAGTGGGATGGCTCAGCAGGTAAGGAGGCTTGCCCCCAAGCCTGATGTGATGACCCGAGTTTGATCCCCAGGACCCACGTAGCAGAAGGAGAAAACCAACTCTCTCATGCGCACACAGATGCACACTAAATAAATGTAAAAAGATTTTTTAACAGAAATTAAACTTCCAGCTCCCCAGGCACTCTTCTCTCCTCCTTCCTGGTAAAGGCACTGTATCGTCACTGTCTTCTGCTTAACCAGCCTGGGACCTGTAGTGGCCACCTCACGCCAGGGCCCAATGGCAGACACTTGCTCGTCCATGTTTGTTTGGGAGGGACGTCTGAAATGGAGGCCTAGAGGCATTTAATCTTGGCATGTAGGTGTCCATCTTCCTGCCGTGTGCCCACGTGGCCATGAGAGACAGCAGAAAGTGAGCACGCTCTTTGGGCCTCTTCTCATGAGGGCACTGGTCCTCGGAGCAGGGCTCCACTCTCCTGATTTAATTAACTTTAATTACTTTCCTAAAGGCACATGTTGGAATGTGGCTACAGGGTAGGTTGGGCTTCATTGTGACTGAGGGAGGCATTGCCTGTGAGACCCACCCGCAGTCAGCTTGTTCGCTAGTCACCTTTGACTGCTGTAGGATAACCCCTGCTGCCCATTACCTTTTCCTTCAAGAGGGGTTCCCAGTCTTTGAGCTGGTCAGACTGCCATCATGGAACCAGGGAGGGAACAATGACCATGACCTGGGAATGGTGCAAGGTGAGCGTGGCTCTTGCCTGTATGGCCTCATGTGTAAGGAAGTGCCATCCATGAGCTGGTCAGAGGTTCTGGAGCCTGGATATCTGCTGCCTGGCTTGAGAGGCCAGCTAGCCTCTGTGAACTCTGGTGTTTGCCCTCATGGGCCTGAAAGCCTGGAGGTATGGCCTCTGGTTGAGGAAACAGAATCAGTGTGCTGAGGAGAACTGGTCTTGGGGAGTAGCACAAACCCCTGTGGGGCCTCAGTTTCCTGGGGAGATCGAGCTCTCCCATGGACAGTGAGGGAGAGTGTTTCAGTCCATGCTTGATGTCCCACTGGGGTTCATCTCAGTGTCCCCCCCACTGTGTCCCCAGCACAAATACTTGCAGGGCTAGAACTATGGGGTCCACAACAATGCCCAGAGGTTGTTGTAGCTGTCTTTGTGGATCTATAGAGAGGAGGGTGTACTGTGAAAGAGGCAGAGAAAGAGGCAAGACCCCTCCCCAGTGTGGGCCACTTCCCTCCCTGACTCAGTGATGTCATCACTCTTTGGCCACTGTAGAGGACCGCAGAGTGCACGGACGAGCCTGTGCAGTCTCTCAGTGGCTCTGATAGGAGCCCCTGCCTCCCTCAAAAGCAACCACAGACTACCCTGGTGGGCCACTTTGCTTTATAGATGTTTTTATCAAGAGCTTTGGTCAAGGACTGTTCTGGAGACTGCCCACTGTATGATTAATGAGCCATGGCTCAGAGTAGGGGACATTGTCTGAGGTCGTTCAAATAGGTTTGGGGTTGCATATGTCACCCAGGCAACCATTCCTTAAACAGTCCTCAGTGACAAGGTCTCATCATGGTGCCCAGAGCCCCCTGGCTGACTGGCACTGGAGAGGGAGGCCAAGGAGCTGCCTTTCCTATACCAGGACTGTGTCCTTCTACCAACATCAGAGACTCTGTTTGAGGTCTCCTAATGGGCCCCTGGGCCTAAAGGATGGGGCTCATGGTGTTTCTGGTCTGTCTTCAGGGGAAACTGGATTGGTGAGGCCCCTTACAAGCATGGGCGTCCCTGCTCTGAGTGCCCACCCATCTATGGAGGCGGCTGCCGGAACAACCTATGCTACCAAGGTAGGTGGCTCGGGGGACTCCAGCCCTGGTGTGGCTTCTGGCCCTTGGAGCCACAGGCGGTGATGGCTAAAATGGAAATGGAGTCAGATTCAGACCCAGCCCTGCAGCCACCCTGCCACCCTTTAGGTCTGCACCCCTCTGCTCTCTGCACTTGGTCCCTGCCATCTGCAGACCCCACTGTCCTGAGATGCCCCGTCCCCCAGGTAGCTTCTTGGCCTAGCCCCAGTGGACAATGGGTATGGCCTTGGACTCAGACTCCCTCCACACCTTCCTCAGCATGTCTGCTTAAGACAGAGGGTTGTAAGTCAGAGGTGGTGGCTTATGCCTGTCATCCTGGCACTTGGGTAGCTGAGGCAGGAGGATTGCCACAAATTTGAGATCAGCCTAGGTTTCATAGAAATACTCTGCTTGACCTCTTGGGAACTCCCCAAAACAAAATCTGCACATAAAATCCAGGTGATTTTTTTAATTTTTTTTTTTTGAGACAGGGTTTCTCTGTGTAGTCCTGCCTGTCCTGGAACTTGCTTTGTAGACCAGGCTGACCTCGAGTTCGCCTCCCACTGCCTCCCAAGTGCTGGGATTAAAGGCATGCATCACTACTACCCAGCAAAATCCAGTCAATTAACATGAAACAAGTGACTTGAGTTTCACCCAGTCAGCCACAGGCACTGGTGCCCTCGTCCGGAACCCATTCCCTTATCCTCTTGATAGTGACTGCTGTCAAGGCTGCTTTCTGCCTGTGACTGTTGACTCCCAAAGGGCTTTAGAAAGCATCCATTTTTCCTCCCACCATAAACACCACACATTCTTCAGCTTAAAACACTCTTGACGTTCTGGGGTAGTTCTGACTCTCAGAAGGTTGGTGTCAGGGGTGCCCCAGGGTGATATCTGTTCTGTGTGGTTCTAATAGCTGCCCAGGGCTGACTGGATAGGGAGTGGGCAGACTCTACTGCATGGGATGGGGGTGAACCTGCAGCAGTGACCCTCTGACCTTTTCCATCCCTGAGATGGACATGGGGGTCAGTCTGTTGAGCTCTAGGATGTGAAATAGCAGAGATCCTAATTCACAGAAGGCCAGGCCCTTTGCCACTCCAGCTAGCAGATGTGAGGGACACTACCAGAGGACTGGGACAGAGACAGGGACAATTGAGACCCCTGAGAGCATGATCCTGTCTGCAGTCTGTCCCATGAACTGCCTTGTGCCAGGTCCCCATGATAGCTCTTCCCTGGAGGCAGGTCTGATGTCCCCATCTTCAGGGAGTCTCTGGGTATCAGACAGACATGCACCTGCCACCAAGTTCTCGTGACCCCCAAACTCCTCAGGATCTTGGCTGCCCCGTCTTACAGCTGCTGGCACACTCCAGGGCACTGGGCAGGTGTGTCCTGTGTGCTGGTGGATAAACAGACTCTCCCCTCCACAGAGGGCTCTTTCAAGAAGTTAGAGCACATGGAGGCCCCAGACACTAGCTTACCCATCCCACGGTGCCCATGTGCGTATTTCTCTATTTGTGCTGGAAAACACCCAACTTTGCTTGGCAGACATGGTCGTTTTCTTAGCTAACCATGCAGAAAACCTCCCCTAACTCAGCTTATCTACATAAGCCACTAAATAAGGGTGTGCCGTGGCACCCTTAAGGCCATGACCTATAATGGGGACACAAGGATTTAAGGATAAGGATAGACGTTTCCTTTTATCCGGTACCCTGTAGGGGATAACAGGCCCAAGAGGTACCCAACTTTCTGTCCAGCTACATCCCAGCTCTGTGAGCCCAGATGGGTCCCTTCTACATCCCCTTGCCTCTCTGAGCCTCAGTTTCCTCATATGTGAAGTGGTTGCTATGTCTCTTATGGTAGAAAGATGAGGTGTGGGGTCAGGGCCTGGATGCTCAGATGTCGCCAATCACAAAGCCAGGGGAACCAGTGGGATGGCAATACCCTGGGTCCTGAGACCCTTGGCTTGGAGCAGACTGTGTGTTGAATATCCTGGGCATGAAGTGACCCTGATCTATGCAGTTATGGTTACCAGACCAGGAGGTACCCAAGTCCCTTTGGGTCACACATCCCTATGATATAGTACTGCCTGCTCTTGTTATGAAAGAGTGAGCTATCTTAGACCCTCCCAAACTAGATTCTCTCAGTAAAGCTGGCCTTTTGAGTTGTCAGATCCTTAAGCCAATGGAAGAAACCCAGCTCACTCCCAGACAGCCTGGCTGTCAATGAGGGGCCCGTGAATGGCTGCATTGATGGAACAGGCCTTGAGGCTCCTTGTGCAGCCCAGGGGCTCCATGGAAGTTCAGGCCAGGGTTGGTGCTCCTGTGCTTTGGAAATTCCAGCCTTGGGAGCCTCAGTCCTTGTTGGTGAACGTCCTTTCTCCTTGACTCTCAGGGGGTGGGGGTTGAGTCTCTCGTTCACTTGGGATTTTATTGAGCTTCTCCTGTGTATGGGGTGTTGCGGGTACAGTAGGTCATGAAGCTGGGGCTCCTGGGAGCAAAGATGAAATTACAGCCAGCCATGTGCCTGTCTTTCCACCTCCACCTTCCCTATCCCTTCTCCTCTCAGGCCTGGGCTAGCCTGGAATAAATCAGTCTCCACACTGCCCAGTGCGCCACCTAGAAAGACAGGGTGCCTCACTTGCTGGCCCTTCGCTTGGATACCTGTCATGGTGGCAAGGGACATCAAGACTCAAGATGTCCCTCTGTGAAGACAGTCCCTTGCTCCAGGAAAGTCAGTAGCCCTTGGTGATGATGGGCCTCTGTGGAATCACAGAGGCCTGTGGGTGCTCCTTGAAATAGTCTTGGCCCAAGCATATTCACTGATAGTACAACTCTGTACTGGAGATAATATTTTCTTATGAAGGAGACTGCCAGTCTGGAGGGTGGGGCACTCACCCCCTTCATTGGCCAACGGGAGTGTTAATCAGCAAGGCTGAGGTGGGTGGGCTGAGCTGGGAGGTGTGTTCAGTGGGTTTACTGGCTGGCCATCATGGAGCTCCCCTGCCTTCTCCTCCGAGGTGTGTGGAAGGTGCTTCCTGGTTCTGCCACACACACAGACACTTGGGCCTGCTCTGGAGGTCACAGTTTGGTGTCCTGGTGGTCCCACTTCTTTTGCCCATCTAAATGAGAACAGAGGTTAGCGAGCTGACGCTCGGAGGCACAGTCAGCCCATGAGGTGAAGCGCTCTGGAAGGGGCTGGGGCCGGAGCATGATCATAGGGATGGAGGAGCGTGTGATGTCCTGGGTGGAAAAAGATGGAGACTGAGTAAGCTGTGCTCTTTTAAACCAGGAGCTGGGGGCTTTAGATAGCTCTATGTACCAGGCCTTTTGAGATGGGATCTCGTTATGACTTGAACTCACAATCCTCCTGCCTCAGCCAATGTAATGTGAAGATTGCAAGTCTGTGCCGCACATTCCACCCTTTAAGTTGTTTGAGACAGAGTATGCTGGTTAGGCGTTGTTTTGTTTCGTTTTGGTTTTGTCTTTGGATCAACTTGATCAAGCTAGTGTGGTCTGGGAAGAGGGAAGCTCTACTGAGAAAATGCTCCTGTCGACTTGGCCACTAGGCATGCCTGTGGGGGCATTTTCTTGATTAATGACTAATGTGGGAGGGCCCACTGGTGTGGGAGAATTATCTGTATTCTGTCAATCATGTATTTTAATAAAACGCTGATTGGCCAGGTAGGCAGTATAGGCGGGTCAACCAGACAGGAAGTAGAGGCGGGGCAAAGAGAATAGAATAAGGTTACGAAGGAGGAAGGTCCCTCCGGCACTCCTGTGCAGATCACTGAAGAAGCAACATGTAAGCTGTCACATTGGAAAAGGTACTGAGCCATTATGGCTAACATAGATGAGAATAATGGGTTAATATAAGTTATAAGAGTTAACAAGAAGCCTGACCTAATGAGCCAATCAGTTTATAACCTGATGTAGACTCCATGTGATTTTCCTTGGGACTTGCTGGCTTGTTGGGGTACTGGGCGGGACAGAAACCCCAACAAGCTGGCCCTCATGCTACAGCCCACCCTACTGTGAGTGGTACCACCCCTGGACGGGTGATCTTGAGTTGTATAAGAAAGCAGACTGAGCAAGCCACAGACAACAAGCCAGTAAGTAGCACTCCTCCATGGCCCCTGCCTCAGCTCCTACTCCCAAGGTACTTCCTTTGGCTTCCCTCAAAGAACTGTCGTCTGTAAGCCGTATAAACCTTCTCCTCCCTGAGTTACTTTTGACCATGGTGTTTATCACATCAATAGAAAGCCAGCTAAGGCATAGGGTCTCATCATGTGGGCTAGATTGACCTTGAAGCAATCCCCCTGCTTCAGCCTCCTGCTTGCTAAGTTTACAGGCATGAGCCACTATGTCTAGCCAGGTCCAACGCTAAGACAGTAAATCTCTATTGCTGAGCCATGGCTTGAGCCAGGTAAGGGGTCCCTGTCACTAGGGATAGAAGTGTGGTATGAGCCTCTGCGACTCTTTCCCAACAAAATCAGAAATCAGAGGGACCTCGGAGAGAGCTACAGCTTTGAGGCTACGGTTAGGGACAGGGACAGATGATTGTGTAGAAGAGGCGGTGGGACAAGTGACCATTCTGACCTCCAAGTGTGGGTGCTGCACCCCACCCACACCTAGGGCTACTTCTCTGAGGTCCAAAGTAAACACAGAAGCGAGCTGACCATCCATCCTCCCAGGGCTGGTAGAATTCCACCTGGGCAGGCCTGTCCCCGGAGTAACCTCCTCTCTCTAGCTGAAACGAGTCTTTGTGAAGCCAAATCTCAGGGCTTAGTCTGCAGGCTGCTTTTTCCAAAGAGCCTTTAAGAGATGGCTCCAGGGGCACCACCCTTTAATCCTAGCATGGGGGAGGCAGAGGCAAGTGGATTTCTATGCGTTTGAGGCCAGCCTCATCTACACGGTAAAATCCAGTCTTAACAACGAAACAAAGTCCAAGAGTGTTGTGGTTGAATGCAGCATGTTCTCTCTCTTCCCCCTTACCACCGTTAGAAGAGCCCAACAGTCGGAAACCGGAGGTGGATGAGATGAACGAGGTGGAATCGCCCCCTGCTCCCGAGGAAAAACATGTCTGGGTTCAGCCCAGGGTGGTCAGACCCTCGAAGCCCAAGAAGACCCCAGCCATCAGCTTCATGAGTGAGTGGTGTTCCCAGCCTTTGGGGTGCTTGCCCCCAGATCCCTTTGCTAGGGGCTGGTGGAGAAGGGGAGCTTGGTACCTGGCAACAGGAGAGGGTGGGGCAGACCTAACTAGGGCACAACCCCATATTCTTATTTGAAAATGCTGTTTTTAAGCCACATAAGTTAGCCTGACAGGAGGAAACTTCTTCTTTCAGGCAGAATGTTGTCTTTGTTTGTTTGTTTGTTTGAAGGTAGTGTCTCCTAGAGCCCCAAACTGCTCTTAAACTTGGCGTGTAGCCAAGGATGGCATTGAACCCCTCATCCTTCTGCTTCTACACCCACCATACCTAGGACATAACCAGGGTTTCCCCACACACAGGGCAACACTGTACCCACTGAGCTAAACACTCCACCCCAAGGCAGATATTTTCATGTTAGATTTTCCTTGGGTCTTTCAAAGGGAATCTTGAATGATGTTGGGCTTCTCTCGGCCATACTGGCCACTCAGAAATCAGTGCCTGTAGGCAGGTGCAGCCTTTGCCAGGTTCTGTCTCTCAGATCAGGCCATTTCTCGACTCTTGGAGGCTCCATTTCCTCATCCTTACAAGGGGGTGACCGTATCTATGACAGGCTAACTGCAAAGATGGCTTGCAGCAGTGTGAAAAGCCCCCCAGAGTCAATGGATATCTCCCTGCACTTGGATACCAGTGCGAATAGTTTCCAATCCCCAGGATCCATGTATCCAGGCTGGAATGAGGACTCTTGCAAACCCTATGAGTCTACCCGCTACAACTAGCCCTTATATAAACCCCACCCCTGTGTATGTATATTCCACCTCCCACAAGCCATGCCCCTTGTACTTCCCATCCCTTTGAAAGTGTTACTCAGAGCCAGGAGGAGCTATGGGGATTGAGTTTGTGTCAGGCAACCTTTATAGTCATGTGACTTTTTAATTTGAAATGCTCACAAGAGCCTTCTGAAGGTGGTCACTGCCCCTCTGCTCCGGCCGTCTCCCCAGCTTGAGGGTAGTAGTTGGATCTCAGTAGAAAGTAACTTGTGTAAAGTCGCAACTGTCTCTGGAGCTGGGCATAGTGCTGGAGGCCTGTCATCCCAGCATACTGAGCAGGAGAATTTCAAGTTTGAGGCCAGCCTGGGCTAATAGTGAAAATCTGTCTTTTAAAAAATGACAATAAAAAAACAGAAATGAAGTCTATTTATTTCTGCTGTTCAAGCCATAGAAGCCCAGAGCCAGGAGGCATTGCTCTTTCTCTAGTGATAGTGCGGATTTCAGAGCATTCCAGAAAGTCCCTTGGCATGGGGGAGGGGTCTTCTAACTCAGTTTTACCCTCCTGGTCTCATAGTCCCATTCCCATGTCTCTCCTAGCCCAAGTGGTCCGCTGTGACACCAAGATGAAGGACACGTGCAAGGGATCCACATGTAACAGGTAAGGTGGGCTGGGCTGAGCTGAGTTGGGCTGGGCTGAGCTGAGTTGGGCTGAACTGGGCTGAGCTGAGCTGGGCAGGGCTGAGCTGGGCTGAGCTGAGTTGGGCTGGGCTGGGCTGGGTTGGGCTGGGTTGAACTGGGCTGAGCTGAGCTGGGCGGGGCTGGGCTGAGCTAAGCTGAGCTGAGCTGGGCTACACTGAGCTGGGCTGGGCTGGACTGGGCGGGACTGGGCTGGGCTGGACTGGGCGGTACTGGGCTGGGCTGGGCTGGGCTGAGCTGGGCTAGACTGAGCTGGGCTGGGCTGGGCTGAACTGGGCTGGGCTGAGCTGGACTAGGCTGAGCTAGCTGCCTTTGGGACCCTCCTGAGACACAGTCAGTCACCTTATCTGCTAAAGCCTTGCTGCCTTCTCTGAGCCTCCCATTGCATGGGGCAACGGTACTCACACTGTTAGCACACCATACACCGACTCAGCTAGAAGGTACCATACATGCCATGTGCTAATTAGACTGACCATGACACGTCTCAGTCCTCCTGGGTGTGGCATCCTGCTGTCTCCCAACCATGACACCCACTGTTACCCCTGACCACCACCTCAGATTGACTGACGAATGGTCTGTCTCTGTTATATGTCACCAGAGTTTCTCAACTGTTGCTCCTAGGGTACATGAGACATTAAGACATTATTAAGGTGGGATACCCTGTATATTAGAGAATTTTGAGCAACCTCCAAGACCTTGATCTCTACCAAATGCCAGTGGGGGACAACCAAAACTGGGGATGGTATCCTAAAATAACCAGGGTATCCTAAAATAACCCTGCTGGGCACTCATTACTGCCAAGTACTTTGTCTCTGATCCAGAGAGGCTGCTACACCCTGCGGGGGTGGGGGGAAGGACTTGCAGTGCATTATGGGAGTAGTTGACATGAAATCTCTTATTGTAGCCAGTGTATCTCAACCCTGATGGACACCGGCGAACAGGCTCTCATTTGAGTTTGTGACTGACGCCTTGGTGTAAATCCTGCCATTAGGGCTGATTTCAAACTACCTGGAATTTAATCAGCAGCTTGCAGTCTCTAAGGATTTAGCAGGATGCCCTCCCTAGGCAGAACATGAGCCCTGTTCCCTGAGGGATGTTAGCCTCGTCTAGGGGAGCATTTGGAGAGTGTCGCTGAAGGCCTCTGCCCAGGGCTGCCGGCACAGTCTGAGTCCACCAAGAGCTGAGTGGAATTCTTTGGGGCTGGAAGGAGAAGGTGGCTTCTCCATATCACCCAATGGACCTGGATGGAGTCCATTCTGTGGGAGAGGCCTTCATTCACACATGGAGCGACATGAAACAGTAGCCAGGATGTGGCTGTCTCACGGGCACACCCATTGGGTGCCCTGCTCAGTTATGGACGTCTGTGTAGGACTGTCCTGTGGGAGGAAGCCACTGAGTGTTAGAGACACAAGCCAGATGTGGTGGGGGAATGACCACACCCAAACCCAAGGCGGCATCCACCGTCTGCACTGGGTGAACTGGGTAGAGAGCAGGTATGTTTAGACCACATTTCACGAGTGCTCTGGAGCCGTCTAAGCTCAGAAGATGGTGAGGTGGCATTCCCTGGGCAGGACGAAGCTGTGGGTCTCTCTACAGCGGCTCCAGAGGCCTCTGGGCAGCCAAGGTAACTCAACCCAAATCATAAACGATGGCAGCCTGGCCTCACCATAGAAGTAACATCCGTGAGGCTTCCCCCACAACCCCTGGCTTTAAAAGGCATTTTAATTCATTGTGTAATGCATAAAACAATAATTCCTTAAAAAATCTAAGCACCCTCAAACCCCCTCGGCTTCGCATGCCCCCCTTTTTATCCATGTGGCTGAGGCCAGTCCTGCTCACGTGTTCACTGATTATTCTCCAGAATCCACCAGCATTCCTCAGACCCTCCACTTTTTGAGTAGCTACATAACAAGCTGACACACGGTGACACAAAGCTATGTTTGACTGTGCCTTTGTCACCTGCTGCCATCTGTCTAGTCCTTACGAGTCCCGGTATACTTGATGAACAGTTGGGTAACTTACTGACTTTTTTTTTTTTTTGGTTTTGGTTTTGGTTGTGATTTGTCAAGACAGGGTTTCTTTGTGTAGCCCTGGCTGTCCTGGAACTCACCCTGTAGAGCAGACTGGTCTCAAACTCAGAAATCCGCCTGCCTCTGCCTCCTGAGTGCTGGGATTAAAGGTGTGTGCCTCCACCACTCTGCGAACTTGCTGACTTTTTACCTGGCAGGTACAAGGGAAGTTGCAGGGTCTGTGGACATGAACTTGACAGCATTCCTATAGGTTAGACTTTAGTCTGTGGTGAACAGGAACTTCATTGCTCTGTTAACTTCATTAAACAACCACAAACCTCAGGCTGGGGAGATGACTCCGTACAGGTGAAGGCTTGTTCTGTAACATGTGAGAACCAGAGTTTTAGCATCCATGACAAAACTGGGTCTGTAACCCCGGGGCTGGAGGGAGGAAACACAGACGGGGAATTGCGAGGATTTACCGACTACTAGTCCACCTACCTAACTGGTGAACTCCAGGTTCAGAGAGAGACTTGTCTCAGAAAAATATGATGGAGAGTGGTCAAGGAAGACAGCCAACACTGACCTTTGGCTACCATTCTCCTGCACCCCCCCACTGGGTACTGTATGCCTGTCATCCTAACACTGAGGAGCAGAGGCAGGAAGATCATCACATATTTGAGGCCAGTCTCAACTACATAATTGTTGGAGGGGGCTGCTTGTTGGTTCTCGGCTGCCTAGCTAGCTTAGACCCGAAATAATCACACAGAAACTGTATTAATTAAATCACTGCTTGGCCCATTAGCTCTAGCTTCTTATTGGCTAACTCTTACATATTAATTTAACCCATTTCTATTAGTCTGTATATTGCCATGTGGCTGTGGCTTACCGGGTAAAGTTCCCAGTGTCTATCTCTGGTGGCTCCATGCTTTCTCCCTCATTCTGCCCTCTTTCTCCCAGCATCTGCTGGCACCCACACCCACAACACATACACACAGAAGCACACATAGCTCTCCGACATCTGCTGGCATCCACGCCCACAACACGTACACACAGAAGCACACATAATTGTTCATAGCAGTGGGATCCATCAGTGACATTTCTGAATTCAGTAAGAAAGCTAGTGAGGAAACACGGCAGCGTCACTGGGCTCTCTCACCAATGAGCTTTTTTCCCACCCATCAGGTACCAGTGCCCCGCAGGCTGTCGGAACAACAAGGCGAAGATTTTTGGATCTCTGTTTTATGAGAGTGTGAGTGTGGCCAGTGTTTCTGTACCCAGCACATGGGAAACCCCCACCAGGTAGCTTAAAGCAAATGAGATTCATGTTCTGTTCTTACTCAACCTGGACCATCTGAATGGACCCATCTGCATAGTCTAGTGGCTCAAAAGCTGCTGAAGCCACTCCTGGGAACTAGGACTGAATATCACTGTGGGACTGGAGTCAACATGCTTGGCTAAAAGGGCTTAATGCAGCTAGGATGAGCTCTTCAGCCCTCCAGGAACAAGGGTGGGGCTAAGGACAGCCGTGAATGGATGGTTGGGTGGGGTGTATTTTGGTCCAACGTTTTGACTTTTGGTTGGCTGGGGTCAAGAGCCTCAGATGGTTCTGGGAGAGGAACACTACATCTGTGTTCTCTTCTCTGCTCTGTAGTCCTCCAGCATATGCCGGGCTGCTGTCCATCATGGCGTCATCGATGATCAAGGTGGCCTGGTGGATGTCACCAGGAACGGGATGGTCCCCTTCTTTGTCAAATCTCAAAAAAATGGCATGGAGTCCCTGAGGTACCTGCCCTGTTCTCTATGGGATGGAGGGGCAGAGGGAGACATCCTGACAGTGTTCTCTTATTGTAGAAGTGGTGTTGAGGGCCAGGGAGATGGCTCAGTTGATAAAGTGCTTACCGTGCAAACCCCAGGGCCTGTGTAAAAAGCCCTGTGTGGGGTGTGTACTTGTAATCCTGGCACTGGGGCGCTCAGTGGCAACCTAGCCTACTTGCTGAGTTCCAGGCAAGTAAGAGCCCCCCCCCAAAAAAAACCGTGAATGGTGCCTGAGGCTGATCTCCAGTCTTCACACATGTGTGCACACACTTGATGTGCAGCCCACAAGCACACACCCCTTCCCACCCCTCACAAGCACACTGTCATCCCCACATGTTATCGAAACTCTGGCAATAGTCTAAGAAAACAGGAAAACAAAAGCCACCCCATGCAGCACAGTTGACTAACTCCCGGCTGCCAGCTGATTCAGTCAGAGGTCTCCGAGGGTTGGGCCACCTGGTGACGTTCTGGATCTTACGTCTCTAGCCTTCTGACCACTGGCTCTGCTTCATATTATGCATTTAAAAACCTTTATTCTGTCTGAAGCAGGATCACCGTGAGTTTGAGGCTAGCCCACACTTCAGTGACCTCTAATCCTCCTGAAACATACATAAAGAAACCAAAAAAAAAAGTGTATTATTCTAAGAAGGGTTCTGGTTGGGCAGTAGTTGTGCATGCTTTTAATTCCAGCTCTTGGGAGGCAGAGACAGGAGGACCTCTGTGAGTTCGAGGCCAGGCTGGTCTACAGAGTGAGTTCCAGGACAGCCAGGGTTGTTACACAGAGAAACCTTTTCTTGAAATACAAAACAAACAAGTAAACAAAAACGCCATGCAGTCCCACTCTGGAATAGTCTAAGCTTCAGGCAGTGTGAGGCATGTGGGCTGTTAGTACTCAGAATGCCCTGACTCATGTTTTCCTTTCCAGCAAATACAAGCCTTCTAGCTCCTTCACGGTGTCCAAAGTAAAAGGTAAGCCAGCCAGGCCCCGAGGGAGAAGGATGATGTGTACGGAGCCTGGGGTTTCCCAGGAAATCTCCCTTTCTTCATCTTTGTTTTGTAGTTATCATTTCAGCCTGCACCATTGTTCCTAAGAAAGGCTGTCAGGAGAGGGCGTTTTTCTCCCTGGCTTCTTTTTCTTTTCTTTTCTCTTCTTTTCTTTTCTTTTCTTTTCTTTTCTTTTCTTCTCTTCTCTTCTCTTCTCTTCTCTTCTCTCTCTCTCTCTCTCTCTCTCTCTCTCTCTCTCCTTCCTTTTCTTCCTTCCTCCCTCCCTTCCTCCCTTCCTTCCTTCTTTCCCTCCTTTCCCCTCTCCCTTCCCTTTCTTCCTCCCTCCCTCCTTTCCTTCCTTCTCTTTTTCTTTATTTATTTTTTCTTTTTTGGTTTTTCCAAGACAGGGTTTCTCTGTGTCGCCCTGGCTGCCCTGACACTAACTCTGTAGACCAGGCTGACCTGGAACCCAGCAATCCGCCTGCCTCTGCTCCACCACCACCTGCTCTCTCACTGGTTTCTAAGAATATTTAGCTTTGAACTTGGCTATAAATGGCTGAGCCAGAAACACAGGGGCATGGCTGCCACCTGAATACCATAGACATGGTCAGTGTCAGGTCCGCCGGTCAAAGGCCTTGATGGGCGGAATCACTGTCCTGGCAGGGGCAGATGCCAGGGAGATGAGAAACTGAGGCAGGAGCTAGCGATTGGGCCAGTGTGGCCACTAGTGTCCCCCAGCTTCCCTGTGGGTAGACATAGAATTACGCCTGGGATGGTCAAAGATGGCAGAACAGGGGGCAGGTTTTGAAAGCAAGCATCAGTTTTCAAATGGCAGCATGGGATTCTCTCATGGAGAGACCAAGGGAGAGGTACACACGGGCAGACACATTGGGCTGTGGGGCTGTCTCCACTCTGTTGACCCGACACTTTGTCTCCTGTCCTCAGAGCAGAGTGTGGACTGCCACACCACAGTTGCGCAGCTCTGTCCCTTTGAGAAGCCGGCCACTCACTGCCCGAGGTAAGAGGAACAGATGCCCCTCGCCTGAAGTGTCTTCCTGCAGGCCTGCCTCCCCTCTGTCAGGCATGTGTAGAAGGCTCTGTGCAGGGCTGGACGCAGAAGTCAGCCCTCTATCTAAGCTGGAGATATTTAACTCCCACCGTAAGTGGGGCCCTCCCCAGACACCAGAGCCTCAGTGGAGAGAACTTTGGACTTGGGAACTTCTCTATCCAGTTTTGGTGAAGATAACAAAGCCATTGTGTCTGACTGAGTCTTTACTCACCACAGAGGGCTCTTCTTGTCCTGGGGACCCATGTCTCTAAAGGTCCCCCAGAGCCCCTTGGAAGGGGACACAGAAATGCCCCCCTCCTGGATGCAGCAGAGCCTGGATTTGCCTGCTGGTTACAAGTTGCTCCCCTGTCAGATAATACAGCAAAGAGAAGATGACCTTTGGCCAGAGCAGAGCTCAGCCCCACCGTCGCTGTGGTGTGGTGCGGTGCGGTGCATATCCAGCACCCTGAGCTGGACAGCCACCTCTAGTGCGGGTGATATGCCGTCCTGGGAGCCCTGGGGCCTGGAGAATAGATTCTGGAAGGGACAGTGGGTAGAACCCGGGGGTCTGCACAGGGGAGAGCCTGCGAGGATGCTGTTATGGAGACAACTCTGGTTCAAGCAGTCAAGAAAACATCGCAGCAATTTAGTGGATTTCTTGAGTGTTACGGAAACAGAGGGAAAGGGCAGGGTCCACATGCCCAGGCTGCTTTCTGGCCCGACACCACCAGGAGCAGGTTTGAGAGTTTTTAGACTCTTAAACTGTTTTTTAAAACATACTCCATCCTATACACAACACATACCACACATACCACACCACAAACACACATACATAAAACACATACCCTCCCACACCCCATACCACGCAATACTATACACATACCATACCACAAAGACACATACACACATACACACACCACACATATTATACACACACCACATACCTATACACCACACACAGACCACATAAACACACACACAGCACATACACACACACACACACACACACACACACACACACACACATGCACACACACACTGTTTCCCTGCCTGTTCCTTCCCTTCCTCTTCAGGAACTGCCTCAGTCTGGCTGGTTGGCTTCTTTCCTGCCAAGCATCCTGCCTGTCTCTGGGCCAGGTGGCTTTCAGCCGCCATCTTGGCTTTGTGGTCCCTGGGCTCAGCCTGTGGTAAACTGTTCCAAACAGACACAAAAGGCCTTTTCTAAGGCAAAGTTCATGCTTTTCTTCCTGACATGGGGCTTGCCAGTCACCTGGGCCCACGCATTTCCAGTCTGAGGAGCCCTCTTCTTCCCTGGGGCCATCAGTTGGGCTGAGGCCACCATGGCAATCTAACCCTTTCTGCCTCAAGTTTTCTGTGCCATTCTTGGAATATTCTGAGTCACTGAGGTGAGGGCCCTCCACCCTTCCTTCCCGCATAGGGAAAACTCACTGATAACGATCTATGTTCTGCACCCACGGCACACCCCGCCAACACCCAGGAAAGGAAGGTGCAATCCCACAGCCCAACCTGCCTCTCTCTCCTGGGGCCTAATTCCTCTGCTTTATTTCTTTGGAACCGTTTCCATGGGATTTTCAAGTTCTATATGCATGGTTAAACAAAGACAAGGATGTGTTTCTCACAGCCATGGTGTGTGTGTGGGGGGGTGGCGGGAGAACGACAATTGTCTCCTTTGCTTTAGTCAGTGCTGGGCTAGATCCTTGGCCCTAGGTGTACAAGGAAATGTTCCACCCCTGAGCCATGATTCCCAGGCCTCTGTGTTGTCTGTAAAGAGCAAGCTGGAGACTAACAAGATGGCTCAAGGGGTGAGGGCTCTTGTTGCCAAGCCTGACAACCTGAGCTCGCTCCCCAGGACCCATGGGGTGCCAGAGCAGACTCCTGCAGCTTGAGCTCCGATCTCTACACATGTGCCATGGCATGTCAGAGTTCACACACACACACACATGCACACACACGTGCACGCACACACACATGTACACAGAGCAGATAAAAATGTGATGAGAGAAAGCAAGAGAGTACGGTAGCTTTGCTTCCTCATCTAAAGACTGTGAATCTGAAAACTCAGACAAGGGGTGAGGCCAGGACGCATCTTCTGCTGGTCCTCCATAGAATTCCTTCTCATTTCCAGAGTTCGGTGTCCTGCACGCTGCGGAGAAGAGCCATCCTATTGGGCCCCTGTGTTCGGAACCAACATCTACGCTGACGTGAGTAGGGCCAGCTTGCTCAGCGGCCACCTCAGAAACCCTGTCCCAAGGTGTGGAAGCTATGACCTGAGATCCCATGCCGTAGCCTCTGGTTACACTTAGCCCACCTGTGGCTACAGCCATGGCTCCAGTGTTCCATCCATAGAGGGGTCGGACTCCCACGGTCTGTCTTTATGAATGGAAGCCCTAGACTGTCTCCCCACACTTGGAAGGCCCTTCATGATTTGAAGGTCTTTGTGTTTGTTTCATAGCTTCGCTCTCTCAGATATTCAATCACTGACATAGTTAGGGTTTCTTTGGCTGCCAAAAGCCAGTTGGGGAGAAGAGGGTTTATTTCAGCTCACAGCTCTCAGAGTTCACACTGTCCCTGAGAAAAGCTAGGACAGGTGTCTGGAGGCAAGAGCTGACTGGCCACTGTTTACTGCCTGGCTCCTGGTGGTTTGCTCGCTTGCTCGCTTTCTCATGGCTTAGGAGCACCTGCCCAGGAGTGGCACTGACCCTAGTGATCTGGTCCCTCCCCCGTCCATCATTAGTCAAGGAAAAGACCGAGTGACTTACCCACAGGCCAACCGGATGGAGGCATTTTCTCAGTCGAGAGTCCCTCTGCTCAGATGACGCTAGATTGTGTCAAGTTGACAGCAAACTAGCCAGTACAACCACCTTTCCATTCCTCTCTTCCCTCCTAACCCAGATGTGAAGGCTCAGTTTTCCTAAGTTGGTTTTCAGAGCTCAGTGTGTTCCCTCTGGTGTCCGGGGCTTAGGGACACAGTGACCCAGAAGGTTCGAGCCCACCCCCCATCCCAGCAGCCCACAGGCTGAGGCTCCTCTGAGGAGTTCTTTTCCTCTTCGTGAGTGGAAATCCCAGAGCCAGCCAGACTTGTTCCAGCCCAGGGTATCTACTAGCCCGAAAACCTGCCAGCTGGTCATACCATCTGTCTCCAGCTAACGCATCGCTCACACTTTCCCCATCCTGTTAATGGTCCTCTACCCTCACCACCGCCATCTTTGCTTCCATCTGCCTTCAATTGTCCCAGATTCCTGTAACCGTGAAGTCACTTGGTTCCATAAGGCCACAGTGGCCTCCTTCATGACTAAGCTTTTCTTCTTGTCTTTTTTTTTTCTTTATGAGCCTTAAAAGAAAAAAAAAAGAGTCTGGAAAGTTGTTTAGCTGAGATGAAGTTCTAAATGTTACAATTTTTCTGAAGAAGTAAAATACCATGCATCGATTGCTGTGGTTTACCTAATATGAAGCCCCGAGTTCCGTCCTCAAAACTAAAAGGAAAATAAAAAAAAGAACAAAGAAATGAGAAAAAAAATAAAATAAGCTCCAGATTGTGATTTTAAAATGTTTTCAAAATAAAAGACTGGACAAAACTATTTCAACCAGATACAAGCCATTTAAAAAGTTGCATACTATTAGCTGACCAAAGTTAAATGTACTGAACAGAACAGAACGATTCTTCATGCAAAAGCACAAGAGACACAGTTTACGAAGATATAAAAATCAAGTCTGTATGCACAAAATAACATGGCAATTAAGCACATAAAGCAAAAAAAATTTAGAAATCAGAAACTTGGGTGCTCCATTCTCTTCTTCCTACATGGAGCTATGTGATAGTAAGACCACAAAGCTTTTTCTTTAGTACCTGCTGTGTTTCAAGTTTTTTTTTTTTAAAAAAAAAAAAACACCTGTTTAAGAATCCTTATCATTTTGCAAAGGGGGAGGGGATTAAGGCTTAGAACAGACTGGCTCAAACCCACAGTGAACACATAGAGAGATAAGATGGGTTTGCATGCTCCCTTTCTTCTTATTCTGCCTCTGTCTACTTACCTGTACCTCCACCCACAGGAGCAGGCACGTGTGTGAAGGAAGCCTTTAATGAGTGTATCCACTTGAACTATAAGTCTTGGAAGTGGCAGGGCTTCTGGCTTGGCACATAGTGATGGCTTAGTATTGAACAACATCCAAAAAAAATAATAATACTGTAGTCATTGATGCTAAAAACCCTTTGTAAAGAAGGTAGTAAGGAAGGAGAAAGCAGAAAGGTGTGTGTGTGTCAGGGGATGAAGATGGAGAGAGAGCTGTAGGCAGGAGAATGGAGGAAGCCTGTGTCTCCATCCCCAGGCACTGCTGGCCTGTGTTTCTAGGTCACTTTGTATTCTGGGAAATGATGCTGCCTCTTGGAAAATGTCTGTTTAGCTAAGAGATTTATTTTGGGAGTGTAGTCTCCAGACCTTTGAAGGGCCTCCGAGTGCCACGGATACAGCCTTTTAGCAGAGTGCCTGTCCTGGCGGCAGCTCCCTTTGTGGTGAGCTACAAGCAGGATTGTCCGGGTGTGGCTCAGACAGCAGAGCCAAGGTCAGGAGGCCCGAGCTGGCCCCAGCCGGGGGAGTTACCCATGTGGATGTCTTTTCCCACTGAGCCTCAGTTTCCTTTACCCATCCTTCTGGCCTCATCTACTGCTCAGACAAACCCCCGTTGTTTGGGCATCAGGATCCTGGAGAGGAGCAGTGTTTAGATGGGACAACCCCCTCCTCAGCTGTCCTGACCCAGGGGACCTGAGGAGAGCTGCAGAACCTGTGTTTGAAACCTTTCCAAGGGGCATGGCTGTTGGTGGTTGTGACTTGCTGCTGAAGGTCCTCGGTGGTCAAGGACAGCCCTTGAGAGTTTGGGGTCCTGGTGATGGTGACAGTAGGCTTGGCAGTTACTGGCCTTTGCCTATGACAGTTACTGTGCACCAGGTCGTGTGCAGTTCTGAGCCTTGCTTTGAGAAACACAGTAGCCCTTTCTGCTTTACCATCCTTGTCTGTGGGATCATGGCTCTGTCGTCCTTCTAAGTGACTGTGAGTAGGTTGTTTAGCTCCTGGCCCTCCCATCTGCTGGAAAGGATTGATAATGACCATTACCTTGGGGGACCATGAAGTCAGAATAAGTGACAGGCTGGCCACAGCTCCAGTATTACCTGTGCTGTTCCCACCAGGCCATCGTGGGTCCCACAGCTCCCAAACACCAGGGCTGGCTGATGAGCCTCTAGGCTCACAGAAGTTGTTATGAAATGGCCCTGAATTAATGTTGCGCCAGCATGAGCAGACAGTGACCAGCCCCTACATGTGGCAGGAGAGACAGAGGGAGGAAGGATGTGGGGAGAGGAAAGGAGAAAGAACGTGTCTGTCTAGCAGTAGACGGAGATGTGAGCATCTCCAGGCGTGAGATGTGAGGACAGCCTGCCTTGCATGAATGCTTCATCCAGGAAATGTGGGCGTCATGGTATCTGGAGTTTCTCCAGGGAGGGGGTGAAGAGCTGTCCCTGAGGCTGCAGCCTTGGCCTCTTGGCCTCCAGGGAAGGTACACCTCCCTTGGGGTGAGTGTGCAACCCCAGGGGACTTGGGGATACTAGGAGGCCTTTCCTGGCATCCGCCCCAGTGGAAGCTGATGCCTTGCTCCTGGAAATAGCAGTCCCTAGACAGGATGAACATGGCTGGGGGACAGGCACAGTGATTGGCCAGTTGCCAATCAGAACAATAAGCCATTTATACTCCACTTGTATAATGCGCCTCCAAGAAGTAGTTCCTGGGGATTCTGGAACTGAATGATGGCTTGATGTCACCAGCATCTCCTCGAAGACAAATTTGATCTGTTGCCACTTAACCTTACAAAGTACAAACCTCTTAGGGCATTGGAAGTTGTGGATCCTTCTTCAGGGGAAGAAAATAAAAAAACAAACAAACAAACAAACAAAATGCTTCTCCACAAAGTCATAAGGACCAGCCATCCTGCTGTGCTCAGGATTGGAGCCAGACCTTGCCAATCACCAGCTCTTCCTGGTCTCCCAGGCTCTTCCCAGGACCACTTGGGGCTAACCATCCTGTTTGCACCTTTTGTTGGTTGAAGAAGACTAGACATGTCCCCAGCATGTTAAAGAGCAGCTCTTCAGTTTTTTGAGCCTTGGGTGTGGGAGTGTTCAAGGACTCCTGGACTCGAACTTTTGACAGCAGATCTAACTGGCCAGCGGGGAGGGTAGCTTTTCCGAGGAGGCCATGTGATGTTGATTCCCCAAAGTGGAGAGGTCGCCCATAGACCAAAGAAAAAATTCTATCAAGGTTCAGCCTATGAACCAGTGAGTTTATTGGGGTTACGTACAGCACTATGGGTGACTCACAGTCCACCAGGAAGTTATAGGTGTTTAGGCAGCCATACATACCAGTAAAGAGTCCCCCTGGGTGGCACATAATTATACAGGAAGAGACCCCACCAGTCAACTCTTTATCTTCTGAATAACCTCAAGAAGCAAGGAGGTCTCTCAGAGTTCTGGGAACCCCCTTCCCCTCTTTCGGGAATGTCCACATGCCAGATCACGTGATGCTCTCGTATAATGATCCCAGCTGCTCTGACTGAAGACAGCTATGGTCGAGCCAACCTGGAGAAAATGGCCACGTGTCTTCTTAGGCATCAGTGACTCTTGAGTCTCGTGGTTTTGGAAGATGGACACCAACCAGGCTGAAGAAGGCTGTCCAAGGAGTACCTTGGTCACGGTTCTGGGAGGCGACACTCCCTGGTGTGAGCCTCCATTCGCACACCTCCGGAGACTGTGGGGCGTGTCTCTGACTCCATCCTTCGGTGTGGCAAGAGGACAACCAACAGACCAATGCCCTGGCCTCTGCTGGTCTCTCCAGGCCACCCGTGTGCCTTGGCTCCTGCTCTATTCAAAGTCAGCAATGGCTGGAGGAGTCTGACGCGCTCCAGCTCTGAGCCCCTCCCTGTTCCAGGACTCTGTGGTGTCACTGGGCCACTGGGATAAACCGGGTAATCTCCCACCCCCAACCTCCTTAACTTAATCCCATCTGCAAAGCCCCTTTTGCTGTTCACGGCTCTGGGGATTAGGCTGTGGTCATCTCTGGGGACAATTGTTATGCTGACCGCAGGAACAGACCCTGCCCTCACCCTGGCTTCAGTTGGCGTCGACAGTTCTCAAGTGGCTTTGGCAAAGTGACTGACCTTGTGTGCCAGGCTCGCTGGCCCGAGAAGTGGGAAGAATGGTTAACACCCGCCGCGTTAGGACAAACGGGATCATAGGCCACAGCCGGGACTGAGAGTCATTCAGGGATAGCATGCGTATTCTCATACTAGGCTGGAGATGGCTCAGCCCTAGTGCAGCCGAGACCTCCAGGAAGGAGGTTAAGATGCCTGGGCACCATCTTCATGACGAGACTGCATGCAGTTGGTCCCACGGTGCAGCAAAGACAGAGACCACAGTTTGGGAGTGCAGTTCTGAGGCAGGGTAATTGGTCGGTGCACACAAGGCTTCAGATTCAATTTCCATGGAGCACACAGGAAGAAAAGATGGAATCCACAATCTACATAGGCTGCTCAGCCTGAGGAAAACACCATGGCCATGGCTGTGGAGGTGACTTGGCAGTTCTTGGCCTTAAATGGACCTCAGTTGGGATCACCCTGGATGGTCCTGCCTCTGGATGGAAAGTAGATGGATGTGTCCCTCCTGTCTTCTACCCAATGTGCTAAGACCCCATGAGCTTGAACTCAGAGCCTCATCAACCGGGTCTGCATCACCTGAGGTCTAAAAACCAGAACAGCCAACACCAACACTGAGCCTTAGTGTGTACGAGGATCCGAGAGTGCTCACCTGTGTTCACACTGCCCTCATCCCAGCACGCATCCCAGCCATCCTAGCCTCCTTTCTCCTCCTGGGACATGATGTGTTCACTCCTACCTCAGGGCCTTTGCATAGTCGGCTCTCTCTGCCTAGAACACCACGCTTACAGATAGCAGCCACAGGACTGTGACTGGAACTTCTCTGTCGCTAGTCTGCCCAGCGCTGCTCTGAAGCAGCCTCTTCTGGCCCATTTGCCTCCTGTGATCTAATTTTATTTCCCTCATCAACCTGTTTGTGTGTTTATTCGCTTCCTCAACTCCATAGAAGCAGGGTCTTTGCTTGGTACCTGCTGAGACCCGAAACCCCGCAGTGACAGCTCAGACTTGTGGAATGAGAGTAGAATTTGTGGGTGAGTGACAGTGGCCGTTCTCTGAGGGACGCTCAGGAGCCAAGGCGGTTTGGGCTGTTTCCTGGAGTCAGTGTGATAGGCGGCACCAGGTGTCTGGGTGCTGGCACTAACCACGGCCTCCTGTCCTTGCAGACGTCCAGCATTTGCAAGGCAGCTGTGCACGCAGGTGTCTTCAGCGACGAGAACGGCGGCTACGCAGATGTGATGCCCGTGGACAAAAAGAAGAGCTACGTGGGCTCGCTCAGGAATGGGGTGCAGTCAGAGAGGTAGGGCTGGCCCTTGGGTCCAGCGGCTCCTTATGTTTCAAAGCTGGTTCGCTCTTTGTCTCCACAGTGTCCAGGTCGAGTCTGGGATTCTCTCTCCTGATTCTTTTGTTTTCCCAGAAGTTTTCTTTCTCTATTTCTGATACATGCTTTGTGGAAAGTGTAGAAAGTTTAGATATGCCCAAAGCAAAACATCTGTCTGCTGCCCATCATCTAAAAACTGCTGCACATTTTTTTGGGTATGTAGGCTTCTAACTCTTTCTCCTCATGTGCATTATATGTGTATAGGTGTACGTGTCTGTATGTGTATATGTGCATGCGTAGATTGGTATGTGTGTGTGTGTGTGTGCGAGCATGCTCATTTATTCCACAAGACTTTGAGGACCAAAGTCTAGTATCCCCAAAGCTCTGAAAGCTGCATACAGATGCAGGGCCCTGCAGACTGTCATGATCTCCAGCATTGTCTGCAACCTGCACCTGCCTGTTGCTTTGGGCAATGGTCACCTCAACCTGAAGGCTGGCCTTGTCACCTCAGCCTGGAGGCTGGCTTCATCACCTCAATCTGGAGGTTGGCCTGTCACCTCAGCCTAAAGGCTGGCTTCATCACCTCAGCCTGAAGGCAGCTTCATCACTTGTGTCTGGAGGCTGGCCTGTCACTTCAGCCTGAAGGCTAGTCTCTCGCCTTAGCCTGAAGGCTGGTCTTGCTAAACTTTTGTTTATTTTTTTTTTAATCTCTGTGATAGGAGCATAACAGTGCCCAGTGATTGTAACACCCCCTCCTCCCTGAAGATGCATCCATGTTTGGTGGTTTTGCCAGCTTCTCTAACCTCATAGGATTGAAGACAAGAGTCATTGGGACAGGGCCTGGTGGTGACAGGCAGGAAGTAAGGGTCATGCTGACTGTTCCGGGTTTTCTCTTATGCAACCACAGACCTGACTTCCTGCCTCTGGGGTGTCTGTTGGCTGTAGTAGGGAGCAGCACTGGGGGCGCATGGCTCTGGGCAGTTTCCCACTAGGGCCATTTCCACTTTGAGGCCTGAGTCACAGCGATGAGCACCCTTCTTGTGTGACACCGGCACACACCCCAGGTGCATTCTCAGATCCCTTACTGACATCTGAGTCCTTGGCATGGCTTTCTAGAATGTTCTCCAGAACAGCCTCTGCTCCAGCCTACCAGGCTGCTTTGTTCATGTGACCCTATTCTGTGGAAGTGAATTGCGAAGACCCATTTCACTTGCAGTTTCCTCTCGAGAGCATTAACTTCAGAGAAGTGAACCCCCTGCAGCCTTGGCCTATAAGATGGGCGGGATTGTCTAAAGACCTCCCTTGAGGGGCCTGAGTAGAGGGCCTGGTTCACGTTAGTACACTCTGACTGCCATGACCTTTATCCCACATGATTCTGGAGGCTGCAGAGCTGTGAGCACGCTTGTTGTCTCTTGAGGCTGTGGACAGTTAGTTGCTTCTTGTGTTTCCACGTGTCCCAGGTCTGTCTCTCTCCCAGGCTGTGGGAGGGGCCTCGTGAATCCTGTACCTCTCAGGATCTTCCTAAGCCTTATGAGGCTCCTTCTTCCCTCCAGGAGAGAAGGTTCTGGTTGGGAAACAAAAGCTGGAGCAGGTGGCCTCCAGTAAGTGGATGATGGGGTCCAGTGGCTGTGGCTGCTCACATGACTCTCTGGTTTGTTCCAAACCCTAAGACACTGGGTCCTTTTCACAGAGCCAGATGGCTCTAGTTCAGAAAACACCCACGTGAATTGGCTCTCAGAGGGGTGCAAAGCCCTCACACACACAATCCCTCTTCCTGACACCAGTGGACTTTTGTTTTGTTTTTCCAAGACAAGGTTTCTTTGTAATCCTGGCTGTCCTAGAACTCGCTCTGTAGACCAGGCTGATCTCAAACTCACAGAGATCTGTCTGCCTCTGCCTCCTGAGTGCTGGGATTAAAGGTGTGTGCTCTTTACTCCCTACTCACCAATGGGGCCTCCTCCATATGGGAAGCCCTTGCAGTCCCAGGCACTGGACCCAGCAAGGAGCATGACATAGGACCTTTGTCCTGTGGTGCAGGCCTGCTCACCCGGTAGGAACAGACAGAAGTGACATGCAGGGCAGAGGACTGGGATCCCTGGGCCCTCCTTGGCAATGAGGCTGCAGCAGAGACCCTGTCTTTGAGTGTGGCAGTGCCCTGGCCTCCTCTTGTGTCTAAAGACCTCAGCGACCCTTGATACATGAAGTGATGTGGTTGGCGGGTCTCTATAACCAGACCCAGTGAGTGGCAGGAACTGGTCAAAGTCAGAGGGCAGGTCTGTTCCCAGTGGTTGCTGAGACTCTGGAGCACAGTCACAGATAGTCCCAATGGTCATTAAGGCATAGGACATTCGGTGGCCAGTGTTTTTCAAACATCGTTTTAGTCCTAATTGAAATAACTATTTATTTTTATGTTTATTGTGTGTGTGTACATTCGTATGTGCCCCAGCAGTATGAGGAGGTCAGGGGCCACTTTCAAAAGTCAGCTCTCTCCTCCATCACGTGGGTCCCAGGGATGGAATTCTTGTCATCGGGCTTGGCAGCAAGTGCCTCCACCTGCTGAGCCATTTCCCCAGCCCCTGTTATTTTCATTTTGTTTATTTGAGATCGGGTCTCACGTGAGCCAGGCTGACCTCCAACTTACTGTGTAGCTGAGGATAACCTTGAATTTCTAATCTTCCTGCCCCCACTTCCCAAATTCTGGAATTATATAGGCCCATGCCACCACTCCTAGCTTGGAAAGTGGCATTTTAAATCCTGAGTGGCATGGGGTGCCGCTCGCACTGGCTGGTGTGACAGTTTTGATTTCACAACAGTTTCTTGGAGAAGGAGGTTTCCTGGAAGTTGTGAAAGGTGGGTGGGTAGAAGTGAGACTCTGCGGGACAGTCTGTTCTCTCTCAGATGTGGGGCCTAGGCTGGCTAAGCCACATCCTCAGAGAGAGCAGGCACTCAGGGATCTTCTTAGACCACACGACAGAAACATTCCTGGGATGGTCACAGGGCTGGGCACACCTGTCTACCCAGGAGAGAGCTGCATATATGTTCCTAGAGCCAGTCAGGGCCTCCTCCTTTCTCTTTTTCCTCCCTCCCTTCCTTATTAGACTGGGATGGAACCCAGTGTCCCATGCTAGGCCAGCACTCTTATTGCTGATCCACATCTCCAACCTGTCTTTTTGCATTTTATTTTTGAGACAGGGTCTCACTAAGTTTCACGGATTGAGCTGGAACACGCTCTGAGCCCAGATAGAGTTTGAACCAAGGATTTTCAGCTACAACCTCCTGAGTAGCTGGGAGCACAGGCCTGTTCCACCAGGCCCATCTTCAGTATCTCTTAGCAATAAGAACAGAACCCCACCTTCCCATGGCCAGAGTCATGGACCTCTCTGTGTCCCAGGATTCTATGATTCCCTGAGGCCAGCCGCCAACCCATAGAGGCACAGGCCGTGCTGCTCCGGAACCAGCTGTTCCCTCTCTCACTCCAGGCTCTGCTGGAAGGTTCCAGATGGCAAGAGCTTGTCCTCTTAGAAGGAAACTCTGCTGGGCTGCCCCTCCTGCCCTGAGGAAGGCCTGATTCCCCAGACATCTCTCAGCAGCTGTGCCCTGGCCTTCAAGAGGGCCTCCCTGCACCTCCCCCCCCTTTTTCTCCTTCAGAGGATCCAAGAGTTTTTGTTTTTGTTTTTTGTTGGTGGTGGTTTTTTGAGATAGGGTTTTGCTATAGCTATCCAGGCTGTCGTGGAACTAGCTCTTATAGACCAGGCTGGCCTCAACTCACAGAGATTCACCTACCTCCGGAGTGCTGGGATTAAAGGCGTGCGCCACCACTGCCTGGTGGAACTAAGAGGTTTTTAAGAGGCAGTAAAATTAGGCGCTCGCTCTCTCTCTCTCTCTCTCTCTGTCTCTCTCTCTGTCTCTCTCTCTGTCTCTCTCTCTCTCTCTCTGTCTCTCTCTCTCTCTCTCTCTCTCTCTCTCTCTCTCTCTCTGTGTGTGTGTGTGTGTGTGGCCAGAGGATAAATGTCGGGATTCAGTTCTTTCCTTTTGAGTCAGGGCCTCACTTGTTTCTGCTGAGTAGGGTACTCCAGACTAGCTGGCCTGTGACCTTCCAGAGACTTCTTTCTCTACCTTCCATCTAGCGGCAGGAGTGCAGGGGTTCCAGATGAATCCCAGAGCACCGGCTTCTTACTTGGTTTCCAGGGATCAAACTCAGGTTTTCAGGCTCCTGTGGCTAGCTCTTTTACCTCCTGAGCCATCTCTTGGCTCTGGGAGTGGAAATAATTTTTTATTTTTTCGGCAGGGTCTCACTGTGTAGCCCTACTGGACATGCTTCACCAGACTGCCTTCTGGGTGGCACGGGACACTCACTCACGTGGCAGGCAGACAGCTGTTTGTTTACCAGGATGGCCTCATTGTTTACCAGATGGCCTCATATGCAGCTGTTTCCTTCCTTGTTCTGATTGCACTAAGCAAATGAGGAACACCTTTGCACAATTCCTTAGGCTCCCAGCAGGTCCCTCAGGTTGCTTCCTTTTTGAGAACAGCCATAGCCACCTTCTTTGGGCTGCACCCGCCTCCTGTGGAGCCCCTTCCCACCCATGACTTCCTGCTGTACTGGGGACAAAATCCTCCTGTCGGCATCCAGACATGCCTGCTCTGCCTGTAGTCGCCCGCCCCCCCATCCCGGCCATCACACCCCTGCATTTCCACCTTGTGGTCCTTTCTGTTCCTGGGACTTGCAAAGGCCGTTTCTACCCCAGGCCTTTTGCACTGGCTGTCTTCTGTCCCTGAGCCTTCCCAGCATCCTGTGTGCCTGTGGCTGATCATTCCTGCCATTCCGATCTGAAGACAAGTGCTGTCTCCCCGGAGGCATCCTTCTTCCTCCTGACATTGCCCGCTCCAGGTCCAGCCTGCCTGTTTCTTTCCTCAGTCACCACTCTGTGGCATTTCCTTGCGCATGTTTGTCTGGTGTAGGCACCTTGAATGCCAGACTCCATCTGTTTTGTTACCACCCCCACCATACTGAACCTGGAGCCTGGCATGTGCCTGGTCTGCAGGACACAGTAGTTGAATAATAGGCAAACTCTTGGGTCTACCAAGTCATTTACAACTAGCTGAGAGGTTTTGATGTCTTTTATCAAAATTCTTGGTATTTGAATTTTTTATTTTGTTTTGTTTCTTGAGACAGAGTTTCTCTATATAGTCCTGGCTGCCCTGGAACTCAACTCTGTAGACCAGGCTGGCCTCAAATTCACAGAAAATCTACCTCTGCCTCCTGAGTGCTGGGATTAAAAGTGGGTGCCACCACTCCCTGGCTATCTTTGATTTTTATGAAATCCAGTTATCCCAAGGACCAAGGAGATGGCTGGGTAGGTAAAACATACAAGCATGAGGACCCAAGTTCAGATCCCCCGCACTCACATAGAGCTGGGCGTGGTGGTGCATGTTATAAAGAAGGTGGAGTCAGACGAATCCCGGAGGCTCGCTGGACACCTTGCCTAACCTACAGGGCAAATTCCAGCTTCAGTGACAGACCCTGCCCCCAAAATTAAGGTAGAGCTGGGTGTTGTGGCCCACACCTTTCATCCCAGCACTCGGGAGGCAGAAGCAGGCAGATCTCTGAGTGTGAGGCCAGCCTGGTCTACAGAGCAAGTTCCAGGACAGCCAGAGCTACACAGAGAAACAGAAAAACCCTGTTTTGAAAAAACAAAAAAACCAAACAAAATTTTTAAAAAAAGGTAAGGTAGAGAAAAATTGAGGGGGACACCTGACGTCAACTTCTGGTTCATACACACCCCTAAACTCCCCCCCCCCAATTTCATAGAAACAGCCTGGAAGTGCTTTAACTATACTGTCCTCAGACATATGTGGGGGTCATGAGTTGACCCATAAAGAGCATCTGAGGGCCAGGATTGGGAAAAGCAGGCTGGGAAAGACTACTTTATGATTTACCACAGCCTATACACCTTCCTCAGACACACAGCAGGTGGGCGACTGACCTATTTAACGAGTGTCATGGCTTCAGGAAAAGAGCAGAGGGGCAACATTCACATGGACCCCTCTCTCGGGCTCCCTGCTGCAAGGTGGGCAGAGTACTCTGAGTGCTTGCTTCTTTAGTTCCAGGCAAGATGTTGGGTGCTCCAGGGTGGAGCCTCCCACCTGGTTGGCAGCCTCGGGGCTCTCTTGACAGGGTTGTGCATACCAACACCCAGCATCCTACCAGAACCCTTTCCAGCTCCCTTGTTCTTTCCCCCACGTGGCTTGTTCACACGTGGGGCAGGCAGGGAGCACGTGGCAGTGGGTGGTTCTTAGCTGCTACTCAGTGAACAGAGCCCTGGGAGCCCTTCAACCAAGGAGCAGAAGGCACTTTCCAGAAAACAGTCCAGCTGCTGGGTAAGCCTGGTCCTGGGTATCCGTCCATCTATCCCTACTTGGCCTTGGCAACCTCTGGGAGCATCCCACCGTGTCCTGGTCTCTTTGAGCATGCCTATCGGATACGTTTTTTTCAGGGTTCAACCCTGGGGTAGCCAAGAGCACGAGGCTGCCACGGGGAAGGCAGAAAAACAAGCAGGAATTCCAAGCAGCTGTTCCCGCAGGACTGGAGCTCCCTGGGCCGCCCAGGGCCTGGCCAGCTGTCAGGTGTAGGGGTTTGGTGCAATCTGGGATCTCCTGCTCTCGGGCGGAGACCCTACAGGAAATAGCATTGATAAATCACGGACGGGTTGTTTAGATCGAGCTCAGGCATTTTCATAGGCTGCAGTATGTATGCTGCAACCGTGGACACTTCGCCACTGAGAACGGGACCTCGAGGGTTAACCGGCCACCCTGCACGCCTCCCCCAGGAGGTATCAATTAGTGCGATGTCAACGAGAAACATTTTGGCAGCTATCAAGATCTCCGATGCACCCATGTTTTTATTATTATTATCATCACAAATTACTATTATTTGTGGTGCTGAGGATGGAACCCAGAGCCTTGTACATGCTAAGTAAGCATTCTGCCACTTGCTGTATGGCCATGACCCCAGTACTAGTGCCCTCTTTACCTCTTGGAGACAGAGTCTTGCTCTGTAGCCCAGGCTAGCCTGGAATGCATGATCCTTCTGCCTCGGCCTCCCAAGTGCTAGGTTATAGGCATACACCACCCCATTCGGCTGACATCTGGACTTTGATCCAGCAATTCCATTCCCAGGGCTTCAGGACTTAGAAGTGGGTGTGTGACAGTGACAGCCTTGACTGCCGTGAAAAGACTAGGGAGAGCTCAATCTCCACCTGTGGAGTCCCAGATAAAAAAAATAACTTCAACCTATCGGAGTACTCTGCCGCTGAGAAAACAGAATAAAGACATTCTAGCAAGGTATGGTATGGCCCGTGCTTGTAATCCCAGTACACAGGAGCCTGAGGTAGGAGGATTGTCACAAGTTTGAGGCCAACCCGGGCTACCCAGCCACAACCCAGCTACAAAAACAAAAACAAAAATAAAAACCCGAGTTCTGTTTCTGTTAAGTGGAGAAAGCAAGATTCAGATCTCTCTCTCTCTCTCTCTCTCTCTCTCTCTGTGTGTGTGTGTGTGTGTGTGTGCCGCATATGGTTTGTATGTGGTCACATCCATAAGATGTCTGTAGGTGGGATATGATAACCTAAGCAGCAGAGGCCTTTAGGGGAGCAGAGTTCACTGTGGAGCAGCAGGACAGGAAAGGAAAGGGTTCGCTCTTTTTCAGTCTAGAACTGTGTGCAGGGTGTCCCACATGACAGCCAGGACTCTGCCTTTCCATTAAATAGCTCTCTCTCTCTCTCTCTCTCTCTGTGTGTGTGTGTGTGTGTGTGTGTGTGTGTGTGTGTGTGTGTGCCCTTGGCCGCCAGGACTTTTACCCACTGAATCACCTCACTGGCCTTTATTTTCCATTTTGGTGTAAGAGGCCTCCCTAGCTGAAAATTGACAGGCAAAATTGTGAAATTGGGCCAGGCCTCCTACCATGTATAAAGACAGACTCAAATGAATGGAAAGCCTAAAACTTACAAAGCTCTTAGACCAGATGAACTTAGGCTTGTGTGATCATAAGCTAGGTATTGCTCTCTCAAGCATAGCACCTAAAGTGTAGGTGTGAAAAATTGATGCATTGGGTAATTTTAAACTTTTGGGTTTTTGCTTTGTTTATTTTTTTTTGTTGGTTTTTCAAGACAGAGTTTCTCTGTAGACCAGGCTGGCCTTGAACTCACAGAGATCCGCCTGTCTCTGCCTCCTGAGTGCTGGGATTAAAGTCATGCGCCACCACTGCCCAGCAACTTTCGTTTTTTTTTTTAAAAAAATATTTATTTATTAATTATGTATACAATATTCTGTCTGTGTGTCTGCAGGGCATCAGATCTCATTTCAGATGGTTGTGAGCCACCATGTGGTTGCTGGGAATTGAACTCAGGACCTTTGGAAAAGCAGGCAATGCTCTTAACCGCTGAGCCATCTCTCCAGCCCAACTTTCGTTTTTTTTAAAGACACCATTAAGAAAATGAAGAAAAGGGGGATGGAGAGATGGCTCGGTGGTTAAGAGCACTCACGACTCTTGCAGAAGACTGGGTTTGGCTCTCAGCACCGAAACTGAGAGGCTCACAGCTGCCTGTAACTCCAGTTTCAGAGATTCTGACTCTCTTCTGTCCTGCCCAGGCACTGCAGGCACGTGGTACACATATAAATACTCAGGAACACACATAAAATAAAAATAAGAAAGTCTTAAAAGAAGAAAGAAAACCAGACACCAAATGTATATGTACTGAGAGAGAGTAAGCTGTGTGACAGCCAGTCAGCAAGATGCCTGGCTAGGAGCTGGGTGTGGTGGTGCCCACCTTTCATCTCAGCTCTCTGGAGGCAGAGACTGGGGGCCTCGGAGTTGTAAACTATCCTGGTCTACAAAGAGAGTTCTAGGGTAGTCAGGGCTATCCTGACACAGAGAAACCCTGTCTCAGAAAACAAACAAAACATCCCAGCTGTCTGCTGCCAAAGAGTGTGGCCTCACAGGAGGGCTTTGTGACTGGGCCCTAGAACTGCAAGAAGACAAATTTTCCCCTCAAGGGAGGGGAGGCGAGGAAGGGTGAGGGTTAGGAAGGGAGAGGGGTAGGCAGGAAGGCTAGCTACAGAACGAGAGAGCAATTTTGCAAATTGTATATGTACTAAAGAATTTCACACCACAAGTGGGCATGCTGTGTGTGTGAGCATGCGTGTGCCTGCATGTGAGCACACCTGTGTATAAACTCAAGATTGAGATAACCTGGTTGACTTGGAAGACGGAGCGCGGGGCTGCAACTCTTGCTGCCATTCTGTGGTAAAGTTCTCGCCTAACGTGCACCAGGCCTCAGGTTCCATTCCCACCACCATGTTAGAAAGAATTGCCAGCGCTCTGCGATCCATCTGCCTGGCCACATTCGTTCCTTCCAGGGACAGCTGCTGAGCCATGGGGAGCAACTCAGCACCTGGAACACTAGTGAGATGCAGATTCAGGCCACCGTCCCTGGAACACCTGTAAGACGGCCGGCCAAACACGACCTCAATGTCAGTGGGGGCTCTGGGGCCTCCAAAACACTCAGTGCCCTGTGGATGGGCATGGGATACAATGTGGCCACTTTAGAAGAAGCTGGTTTTGACGTTGTTCAAAGGTGAATGGAGTTGAACAGAAATCTACCTCCCAAGTGTGTGACTCCGTGGGCAGAAGGCGTTTATCACCCAGAACAGGCAAATCCACAGAGGCAGAGTGGCAAGGAAAGAGGGAAGACCGGGTGGGGGGAGGGGCATCTTTGTGAATGTTTATTCATCTCGTGTAGATACATACCACAGTCTGGCATAGAGGTCAGAGGACATGACTGAATTTCACAGTGCGTTGTAGCCCAACAGCAGAGTGCTTGCCTGGCATACACAAAGCCCTGGGTTCAATCCCCAGCACTGCATAAACTGGGCACGGTAGCACTTGGGAGGCGGAGGCATCAGGATCAAGAGTTTAGGGTCGTCCTCATCTATGTAATAAGTTTGATATCAGTCTAGACCGCATAAGACCCTGTCCCTGAAGAACTTGACTCCCATTAGAAGGGCATGAGTTTGATTAACTGTGGACTCTGGCTGGGCTCTTGATTCCTTGCTGTCTATGTGTCTCACCGGCACGTACAGACCGTAACGATAGCCCTGTTTTGGAAAGGATATTGGACCCAGGATAACAGATTCGCGTTGCATTCAGTGTGTGTTCCCCTCGTGCCCTCCTTTAAATCATCTGTCAGCCAGATGTCTGAGATAGATGTCAGCAAAACCCATGTGTGGGGTTTGGGGGGGGATGGCAGAGGCGGAGCTCAGATCCAGGGCCTGGGGACCCAGAAACCCTTGAGTCAGGATGTCACTTTGAAGCCTCAGCCTGGACTCACACTGCAGCTCCCTGTTAGTACGAGTGGGCTTGTCCAGCTGGGTATGACTTCTGTGGGCTCTGTCCTCACCATGCTGGCCCTATCAGCCATCCCCCTGCCCACAGCTCTTGTAACCTCCTACTCTCTCTTCCCTTGCAGCCTGAGTGCTCCTCAGAGTGGAAACGCCTTCCGGATCTTCGCTGTCAGGCAGTGAAGAATGTGGAGACCTGGGGAGAAGGGGCCGTCATCTACCGGGTTTGGGGTCCTGCTTTCTATCTGTACTTTGTCCTTTGGGGTGGGGGGTGGGGTTACAGAGAGTCAGGAATCTTTCTTTCTGTGTCATCGAACGCCCTATCCCTTTGTGGCCTTTGGCAAGGGTAACATGGCGGCGTCAGTTTGTGAACAGCTTGTCATGGAGTCTCGGGTGGACAACCAATGCCCAGACTGGCCAGACTGCGGTCCCCATCTGGTTGCTCATGTCCTTTCACTGAGGCACTCCTTGCCATGTTTGCTTTGGTGGGGGGAGGGGGAGGCGTTCGAACCCTTGAGGATACAGGTTTGAGGTGTGTCACGAGTGGGACTCTTGTCTGGGTAGAGACGACAGCCCTAAAGTCACGGTATATCCTACCAACAGAGAAATAGGTTCTATGTTTGCTGGTCAGACAGATGGGCTGCAAGAGAGGCCCGGGGCAAGACTTGGGCTCTGCCCTGGTGGTGTCCTTTGCTTGTGTCCCCAACCCTCTTGGCAGTCACGTGCTTATGTATCCAGCAGAGCTGGTCTATTTAAAGTCGGCAGTACTCCAGAGATTTATCTTGTCTTTGTCCTTGTCCGTGTGGCCTGTTTTCACATGACCTTTGGTCTCATGGAGGACCGATGCATCAAGAGCCTTCCCTGTCTCCCCATCCCATCACCCTGTGGCTTTTGCCCCACCCCAGGCTGGTCTAGGTGTCCTCCCCTGGGACTTGGCTTTGCACAAGGCTCCAGGTCTTAGATGTCTCCTCACTCCTTAGAACAAGAGCTGTCTCCCTGTTGCTGTTTGAGTGACAACTCAATGTCACCTTCCCCTTAGTTTGGGTGACCTAGTTTTTTAGCTGTGGGAGGAATGGATTCCTGGAACATTCCTCATGGAGGTTAATGGAGTGGCTTGTGGTTGTAAAACCGCCCATGACACGCCAGCCACCAGGGAGAGGGGCTGGGACACACAGGAAGGACTCCTGTTCTTATTGGTGGAACTTAGCTCCTGCCAGCATCCCCACAGCTCCAAGAGTGTGGTGAGCCCTGGCTTCCATCACTTAGGAGCCTGGCCCAAACCCACTGTAAAATGAAACATGCTTTTGTAAACAGCTTACTCTAGCGAAGGTGAAATCCCACCCCAGTCCTGAGGATGTTGCAGATTGCCCGTGAGTGCCGGCTTCAAATGGAGTTTCGTGGTCCAGCCAACTATTTCCTAGGCAAAAAGAAAAAAAAAAAAAGAAAAAAGAAAAAGGAAAAGAAAAAAAGGAAAAACAGAAAATAAAATAAAACGCTGCCCTCAAGGTACAAACGGGAGAGTTGGTTTGGTGGCTGATGACTCTTGTGGCTTCCAGAAGACCTGAGTTCAGTTCCCGCCTCTCACAAGCTTTTCGCACACACCTGTAACTCCAGGCGATCTATCATCCCCACAAACATACACCTGAAGAAAAGTACAAATAGTTCTTTAAGAAACCTAAGGAAGTCTGAACAAAGCTCCTCCCACAGGGAGCCACGTGGACCTAGTTGGGTTAAATGTTGGTTTATTGGTTTGAGACAAGAGTTTTATTACGTAGTCCAGGCTGGCCTTAACTCATCATGTAGTCCAGGCTGGCCTTAACTCAGAGTGCTGAGATAGCTTTCCTCAAGTTCATTTCTTCCAGGGAGTTTATAAAGCTAGCTTTCCCTGGGCTTTTTCCACCTCACCTGTGTGAGTGTGGCATCTCTGCAGGCATCCACTCTTCTGGCCCGGATGTCAGAGCACACATCTGCTCAGCCTCTGGAGGGGACTCCTGGTGGCTACCAACCATCTGGGAAACTCCCAGCCTGCGGGGCAAGGTTGAGATGGTAAAGAAAATTGCTCCCCTCCTGGGTTTCTAGAAGAAGCGATCAATCCCATCTCCAGGGGAATCTTGCTTTGAGGGTCTGCATTAGGGTCTTGTGTGCCGATCCTCACCCATAGTTTGAAACTGGAAGACCCTTTCTTCAGGAAAAAAAAAAAAAGGTGGAAACGAAACCATGAATGATCTTGATGTCAGAGCACTTCTGACCCCATGTGCCCATCAGTTCTCCCAAGTTTAAAGTGACCACGCCCATGGCAGCTGCTTCCCCGCTCTGTCCTGTGATAGCTTCCATTTGCTTCCAAGTTGTGCCTGGTCTGTTCCAAGGGGTGTGCTGACTCTCCGTGATCTGTAGGCTCTCTTGGCCCACAGTTTACTGTGTGCTTTTTTCTATGAAAAATGATATATTTTACAACTTCCTATGTACAAAAGTTTATTGTAAGTTTTTGTGCTTTGCATGAATAGGGCCACACTGGTTGTTGCTATGGTTTCAATAAAACTGATTTGATTTCTAACACATGCCTGTAGCACGTCTTTTCCAGACCCGTCACTTGTGAATTCATTTGTCTTGTTCCCCCAAGTCCCAAGCAGCCGGAGAGACCCAGGTGGCATTGTGGGGGACCTCAGAGACGTCACTGGAAAGTGTGATCAAGCGACTAGTGACCTAAGAAAATGTAGGCTCTGGAACACAAAGCAAGGATAGGAGTCAAGAGGCTGTGTTTCCCATAAGCCTCAAGATTGCACTTTGAGCAAATGCCAACCACTGGGTCCTTTGTCAAGGATCTGTCAGTGAGAGCTACAGTGACAAGACTGAAGACTGGGTGAGTGGCTTTAATGACAGAAGGGGGCAGACATCCAGCATCAAGGAGTGGGTAGGGCTGACATCCTGGAGGCCTCTAGCCATGGTTTGTAACCTCTCGCTGTGCCCTCCATGGCAGGGCCTCTGTGTGTCCACCTGACATCTCCCTCATCTCTGTAAGAACAAGTCATGTCATGACCGCACATCCCCACACGTCCCCTTCAAGGATTGGAAATCCAACACAGGAGCCTAGGACAGGATGCACTGTAGTCCCATCCTGGCCTCCTCTTCAAAGCATGAGCTCAGGAAAAGCCCTGCAATGCTTGGAAGGGGTGGTTTCTCCTCCAGGGACCCTGCCACCTAGCACTCTTCCTAAGCACCCATGCTGAGATCTATTGCACAGGACTCTGCTCACCACAGCAGACACATGTACAGCATCAGAAATCTGGGGCGGTGCTGTCCGGGAGGCCCCAACTCTCACTCTCTGCCCTTTATCAGAGGACACTGGACTGGTCACCTGATCCCAAGACAAGAAGAAAGGTGTGGAAGGCCCACCCCACTCCCACTTGCGGCATCACTGTCAGAAAAGAGAAGGGTATGAGCCTGCTTTGGGGGTTGATTGTTGTTTGATTATTTGTTTGTGCATAATTTTATTAGTTGTTTGATAAGTCGTTGATTGCTTGTTTGGCTATTTGGTTGTTTGGTGGGTTTGGCTGATTGTTTTGTTGGTTGCTGGGTTGATTGGTTAGTTGATTGGTTGGTTAGTTATTTGTTTGTTTGATTGATTGTCTGGTTGCTTGGCAACTTGATTGGTTGATTGGTTGGTGGGTTTAGATGACTGGTTAGTTGATTGACTGGTTGATTGTTTGGTAACTTGTTTGGTTGGTTGTGTGGTGGGCTTGGCTGATTAGTTAGTTGTTTGATTAGTTGTTGATTGTTTGGTTGATTGTTAAATTGTGGGTTGTTTGGTAATTTGGTTGGTTGTGTGGTGGGGTTGGCTGATTGGTTAGTTGGTTGGCTGGTTAGTTGGTAGGTCTGCAGTACTGGAGATTGAACCCAGGACTCTCTGTGTGCCACACAGCCCTTTCCCTCTGAGCCTCATCCCAATCCTCAGCTTTTATGTCCCTTTATAAATGGGTTACATACCTGTTTCTAGAACCATAACAAGGGGTCAGAAGAGGGCTTCAGAGCCATGAAGGTCACCTTTACATACTTGGAAAGACTTATCTCAGGTCCTGGTTGGGAGCTGAGACTCAAATGCCCCACTTTGCAGGGCTACACTCAGTGCCCACTGTGGGACACTGGTCAGGCAGCTGCACCCCTCTGAGCATCTGTCACCATGCCAGCCAGAGGCAGCAACAATAGTGCCTTGTTGCCTATGGTCCTGTGTGGTTATGGGTGAAATAAGGCTAACATGAGTGGCCCTGAGCACATGGTAGAGTGTGACAGCTGTCACACACAGGTGCTAATGTCTTTTTGCTGTGAGTGGCTGCTACCCATGTGTGTGTGTTCTAGGGAGACACTTCACCAAGCATATGATGGAACCATCTTGCAAGTCCCTTTCCCTGTCCCTGTCAGAGGGAGGTGGTAGCCAGAAAAGCCGGGCCCGGGTCCAAGTCCATTCTGTGGCTCCTCTTCCTCTTCCCCACCCTGCCCCAGCACATTTAACACCACTGTGCCACGAATGGCAGAGTGCCTGCGGGCAGCTGCATGTGGCTCATGTGTCCTGCGCATCCTCGCATCTGAAGGATGTGCTTTGCTTCTTCATTTATGCTGCCAGTGTGGCTTGTGGGATGTGCCTCCGCTGAGATTGCCAGCATCTGGTCACAGTAAGATGCAGGGTGTGGATGCTGGGCAGGGACATCATGGAAGGGACGCTGTGTCCTCGTGTGTCACACCGGAGGCCCATTTGGTGTCCATCCTGTTCACTTGTTAAGAGATCCCAGATGAGAAACTCCACTTCTGGGTTTGTTTTGTTTTTATTTTGACAGTAACTCACTCGTTATGTAGCTCAGGCTGGCCTCCAGGTTGTTATGTAGCTCAGGCTGGCCTCCAGGTTGTTATGTAGCTCAGGTTGGCCTCCAGGTTGTTATGTAGCTCAGGCTGGCCTCCAGGTTGTTATGTAGCTCAGGCTGGCCTCCAGGTTGTTATGTAGCTCAGGCTGGCCTCCAGGTTGTTATGTAGCTCAGGCTGGCCTCCAGGTTGTTATGTAGCTCAGGCTGGCCTCCAGGTTGTTATGTAGCTCAGGCTGGCCTCCAGGTTGTTATGTAGCTCAGGCTGGCCTCCAGGTTGTTATGTAGCTCAGGCTGGCCTCCAGGTTGTTATGTAGCTCAGGCTGGCCTCCAGGTTGTTATGTAGTTCAGGGTGGCTGGAACTCTCAGTTCAACATAGTGAGTTTGAGGTCAGCCTGGGGAATATGAGACCCTATCTCAAAAAAGCAAAATGAAACTAACTAACTAAATAAATAAATATTTTACATAAAGTGTCTTACTTAGCGTTTCTATTGCTGTGAAGAGACACCATGACCATGACAACTCTTATAAAGGAAAATATTTAATAGAGGCAACAGCTTACAGTTTCAGAGGTTTAATCCATTATCATCATGGCGGGGAGTGTGGCAGCAGGGTTTATGGTAACACACAGGCAGACATGGTGCTGTAACATAAGGGCCTTCTTGTTGGGGTTTCTGTCCTGCTCAGTTCCCACAGCCGGTAAGCTCCAAAGAAAATCACACAGAGGTCTACATAAGTAATAAACTGATTGGCCCATTAGCTCAGGCTTCTTATTAACTCTTATAACTTACATTAGCCCATTATTCTAGTATATGTTAGCCACATGGCTCAGTACCTTTTTCAGCGGGGCAGGTCACATCCTGCTTCTTCAGTGTCTGGGCAGGACTGTGGAGAAAGCTTCCTTCTTCCCAGAATACTCCTGTTCTCATTGCCCTGCCTCTACTTCCTGTCTGGTTGTCCTGCCTATACTTCCTGCCTGACTACTGGCCAATCAGTGTTTATTTAAAATGTAATTGATGGAATACAGAATTGTCCCCCACCATGGTGCTGGAGAAAGAGGTGAGATCCCTATATCTTGACTCACAGGCAACAGGAAGTGGTCTGTCTCACTGGGTGTGGCTGAACATATATAAGACCTCAAAGCCCGCCCCACAGTGACACACTTCCTCCAACAAGACCACACCTCCTAAAAGTGCCACATCCCTTTGCAGGGCCATTTTCCTTCAAACCACCACAGAAAGCTTGAGGCTGGGCATCCTGGTCTCTAGAAAACTCTCACTGGTTTTAGCTTCTGTTGCCTCTTTCCTGAGACAAACATCTGGCCATGGCTACGGAACAGTGGCCTTTTCATAAAAGCAGGTTATTTTAGTTCATATGTTGTTATCGTTGTTGTGTAAGAACCCTCTGTGACCAGGCATGGTGGCTCAGAGGGTTTAGTCCCAGCACATGGGAGGTGGAGGCAGGAAGATGTCTGTGGGTTTGAGACCAGCTGATCTACATTGTAAGACCCCATGCCAAATAAATAAATAAATATTAACAATAATTTTTAAAAATTCCTGCGTGGTAGCCATAGCTGGAGCCTGGGTCCTCTGCATAGACACTCTGGTGTGAGTTTTCACAAGATGGCTGGTGACTTCCTGATAGGAAGACTCGGTGGGTATGGTCTCTTTTCAGAAATCAGGGGTTGGGGAGATGCTGGTCTTGTTGGTATCTGTGGTGGTTTGAATGATCCTGGCCCTCAAAGGCTCATATATTTGAACTCTTAGTCACTAGTGGAACTCTTGGAAAGGATTTAGGAGGTGTGGCCTCATTGGAGGAAGTGTGTCACTGGGGGTGGGCTTTGAGCGTTCAAAAGCAGTGCCAGGCCAAGTCCTTCTCTGTCTCTACTGTGGGTCAGGATGTGGCTCTCAGCTACTTCTCCAGCACCATGCTTGCCAGGCTCCGTATCACGTCCCCTGCCACAATGATAACGAATTAACTCGCTGAAACTATAAGTGAGCTCCCACTAATTTTTTTTAATAAGAGTTGCAAAAAAATTGAAAAAAGGGAGGAGGTGGGAATTTGAATTGGTTTTTTTTTTTTAAATAAATCTAATTTAAAAAAGAGTTGCTCATGGTGTCTTTTCTCAGCAACAGAACAGTGACTAAGACAACATCTAAAATGGTTTTGGTAAAGCTGCCCAGGGTCACTGACATGTGACAGTCATCAACACAGGCCAGCAGCAGCAGCAGCCTCTGGGACGCAGGAACAGACGTGATGCAGGGGCCTCTGGGGCAGGGCACTAGCGCAGTGACACAGAGACTATCACCTCGCATAGGACAGCATGGGGCTTGCTGATCTTGTTCCTCCCTGTAGCCTTTCTGCAAGGGGCAGTGGGAAGCCTGGAAAGTGATGGTCATTCCGATAGCAGGGGCTACCTTCTTGGAGCACTCAACACCCAGACCAATGTGACCTTTGTTCTGGTAGTAACAAAAGCCTTAATCCTAGTCAGCTGGCCAGCCTGAGTCTGCTTCTGCCCAGGCATGACCTTCAAAGTCCCATTCCTGAAGGACACCCATATAACTGAGTCAGTCATCTCAGTCCCTTGGAGGGGCAACAAGAGGTGGCAGATCTCCTCAAGTGACTTGATCTTCACATCCTGAAGCAGGTGGCCCAGCTGGGTGATAGGGATTCACTCCTTGTCTTTGACTTTGCTTCTGGGAGCCCCATGGTCCCAGATACCATTGTGGAGGTGCCACAGCTTCCCAATACTGAGCCCCGGATTCCCCAGGACCACCCTCTCCCTCTGCGATACACTGGTGCCAACTGACATTCTTTTTTGTTTTTGTAAGAAAGAAGCAATGGTGATTTTTCTAATGCCACTGTCTCTTCATGATCAGCAGGTGGAATATGCCTGTTAACTTCTCTCTCTCTCTCTCTCTCTCTCTCTCTCTCTCTCTCTCTCTCTCTCTCTCTCTCTCTCTCTGGACTTGGGGAAGCAGAACAGTCAGTAAAAGACTTGTGTAATCGTGGGACCGGAGCTTGATCCCCAGAGTCTATGTTAAAACCTTGTCTTGAAAAACATCATCATCATCATCATCATCATCATCATCATCATAATGTCAAGCACAGTGTGCCAACTTCTAAGCCCAATACTGAGGAGGTAGAGACCAGCAGCTCCCTGGGGCTCACTGGTCACCAAGCCTAGCCTTGTTCCGGGGCAGTGAGAGAAGTTGTTTGAATAAGGAGAGGTGGGGCTGGTGAGATGGCCCAGCAGGTAAAGGTGCTCCTAGGGTAAACATTTTGACCTCTATTCAATCCCTGGACCCCACGTAGAGGTTAAGAGAGACGCCACAAAGCTGTCCTCTGATCTCACATATGTGTGAGTCAGGTTTGCTTTGTGGTTTGAACTCCCTGGGGGTTAGTGGCATGCAGCCAGGCTGACCTTTACCAGCCTCCACGTCTCAAGCATTTGCTTTGCCCATGATCCTGCACCAATTCCTGGAGCTGCTCAGAGAAACATATAGATGTCAGTTCCACCTCACAGGGTCCAAACCAAGGGCTATCATAGGCAGAGCATCTGTCCTTCTAGCATATTCCCAGGCACCCTTGATGGTCTGAAGACACCGTTGTGTGAGGATGTGCTGTGTCCTTCTTGGCTGCAGGAACAGAGCCTTGTTTCTGTTCATAGAAGCACCACACACTCATTCAAGACACAACGTTTCTCTTACCAAGTTCCTGACCCTTGAGGTCCAGCAAAGGCTTATGAGGCTGGGCCAGCCTTGCGCTGACCAGGGAGCAGTCCTTGGTCCCTAAATTGACCATCATCCAAACCCCAAACTTCCCCTTCAAACAGTTATGTAAGTGTTCCTTGAGGCCTGGAAACTTCCAGATGGCTTTGAGGCCCACCCCACCAGCTGCTCTGGGGACGTCAGTGCTGGCTACTTCCTGGGGACAAGAACCAGCTGTCAAGGATGATCAAGCAGGCTGAGGGTGGACCTAGCCCAACCCCACAACAGTCTTTGTATCTCCACGGGCCCCTAGTGAAAAGTCACAGGGCCAGAGGACAGAGCCAGGGCTATATGACCCCAACATCTGGGCCACAGCCCCTGCCAGCTACCCATCACTCTCAAAGGAAGGTGCGTGGGTGACTCCTGTCCAGATCAAATAATGGGTCTCTTGTCCCCTCCTCTGCCTGAGTGCAGTTCTGGGGCCCAAGCCATCATCACCACTATGACCATGAGCCACAGGCTCCCAGGCCCCGTGAAGACAGTCACCTGGAAAGCCTGCAGAAGTTCCCATCTGGGGACATTACTTATACTGAGGATATGGCTGGGCAGGGGTGAGAGTACTTGGTTAGCATGCATAAGGCCCTGAATTTGATACCAAGCACCACAAAGTTTAAAAAGGGGGTATAACATCCAGAGATGTCTAAAGGTAGATCATTGAGAAGCTTCCAGGCAATTTCACCATTGCTCTCCATGGATTTTGGGAGGACCCCCCCCCACTTCTCTACCTGGTAGGTGAGGTTTAAAAGCGAGAGCTGAGCTTTCCTGGCCTATAGGCATGAACTTGGCATTAAAATGGCAGTCTTCCCCAGAAGAGGAGAATCAAACCTTTCAAGCTTTATTTTCACTAACGTGCCGAGGATTGACAGCACATCGGTTTCCAAAAGGTGACAAATATTAGCACCCTGGCTCTGAGTTCCAGAGAGTAGGGGTCCTCGGTTTTGAGGGTCTCGAGATAACTCCTAGACGGAGTCAGTGTACAGATGCCCATGGCTAGTGGGCAGAGAGCACCTGGAGCAGTGTTAGGACCAACGGAGAGGGCAGAAGATGCCTCTAGCTGGGCGGCTCCCTCTTCCTCCTTGCAACTCATGGCAAGTTCTGTCCAGGCAACTGGATAGAACACCAGGTAAGAACTCCAGGGAGCTCCAGGGAGCAGCATCCTCAGGTCAGGAAGACAGGGTGCGCTGGCTGGTTTTACATCAACTTGTCACAAGCTAAAGTCATCTGTGAAGAAGAAACCTCAATTAAAATGTCCTCATAAAGTTGGGCTATTTGACAAGCCTGTAAGGCATTTTCTTAATTAGTGATTGACGGGGGAGGGGCCATCTCTGGGCTGGGGGTCTTGGATTGTATAAGAAAGCAGGCTGAGCAAGCCATGGGGAGCAAGCCAGTAAGCAGCACCCCTTCATGGCCTCTGCATCAGCTCCTGCCTCCAGGTTCCTGCCCTGTTTGAATTCCTGTCCTGACTTCCTTCAGTGATGGGCTATGATGTGGAAGTGTCAGCCAAATAAACCCTTTCCTCCCCAACTTGCTTTTGCTTTTGCTTTTGCTTTTGCTCGGGGGTTTCCATAATATCAGCAGTAACCCAAAGTACGATAGCAGGATGGTGGGGTGTCGCTGTTTTGGGGGAGGACTGTGGAAGGACTTTGGAACTCTGGGTTACAAAAGTCCTTGAATGTTGAAAACTCAGTGGGCTGTTCTGTCGGAGCTTGGGAGATGAGAAGGATGAGACAGTGCAGACAGTTCTTTGAGTTGAACTGTTGGAGCGTGCATCCATAATCCAGGCTCCTAGACCAAGGTGGATGTGGAGACAGGAGTCCCCCGAAGCTCATAGGCCAGGCTAGCCCTGGGCATACATAGCAGTTTGAACCAGAGATTCCATCTCAGGATAGAAGGTGAGGGCCAACCACCGAGGTTGTCCTCTTTCCTCCATATTCACAATGTGCCACATATGTGCCTGCACACACACACACACACACACACACACACACACACACACACACAGAGAGAGAGAGAGAGAGAGAGAGAGAGAGAGAGAGAGAGAGAGAGAGAGAGAACACCAAACCTGGTTCTGGGCTGGAGAGATGACTCAATAGTTAATAGTTAAGAGTACTTGTTGTTCTTGCAAAGGATCCAAATTTGGTTCCCAGCACCCACATTATGTTCCCAGGGCCCACTCCAGGGTATCTGATGCCCTGCTAGAGGTTATGCATTTGGCAAACACCCTTGTCAGTATCCACACATGAGAAATGGACACTTATGTTCACACAAAAGCTTGAACACGGATGCTCACATCAGCCCTAGTCACAAAAGCCAAGTGGATGCTGCCCAGTTGCCTGCCAACAATGATGGCTATAAGCAAAGTGTGGAATAACAAGGGAAGGAGATCTGGCACAAGCTACCATACGGATGACCCTCAGAGACACTGTGCAGTCAGAAGCGACCCAAGTGGTACGATTTATACGAACATTCAGGGCAGACAATGCTGGGCCCCTGAAGACCAGCAGAGCAGAGTCATGGGTTGGTTAATATTGACTGTCAGCAGTCTAGGGTTGCTTAGGAGACAACCCCCAGGCTTGTCTAGATTAGGTTAATCAAGCAGGGATTACGCCACGGGGCGAGTCCATCAGCCAGGACATGGGAAATGGTACCTGACTGGAGGAAGAAGAGAGGGCCACTAGAGTCTGCCAGAATTTGGGGTGTTGGAGAGGGTTAGGGGAGCTGGGAACTTGTGAGTCAGATCTGATCCATCTGAGCTAGATAACCCCACTGGCCACCAGGGTAAGAGAGCTACACCCAGGCTGTAACTGATCTCCAGAGTCAATTCCTCAGCAAGGACATGGAGAGGGCCACCTGGACAGCACACATTTTCACTAGGGCTTTGAGGGGTTCATTTGTCACCTGCCCTATACAAGTCTCCATCAGCAGAGCCAGGTCCTAAGGTGTTTGATGATTAATATTGACTACTATTAACTTTAACTACTACTAACTTTGATAGGACCTAGGACCAACTTTGGACAGGTCTATAAGGAGTGTCTGGACCTAGGAGATGAGCTTTGGACAGGTCTATAAGGAGTGTCTGGATCTTGTTAACTGTGGTGAGAAGACCCAGCCTGAATGTGAGCAGCAGCAGCCCATTGGGAGGGGGGCAGCAGCAGCCCATTGTGTGTGGGGGCAGCAGCAGCCCATTGGCGGGGGCAGTCGGTCCTGGCCTGGATATAAAGGAGAAGGCGAACTGGGCAGCAGCATCCTGTGGGCTGGGGTCCTCAACTTCCTCAAAAGGTGAAAGCAAGCTGGGCACTGGCATTGGCCTTTCTCTCTCCTTCCTGATTGTGGGTACCATGTGACCAACTGCTTCCTTTACCTGTTTTCAGGCCTTTCCACCACGACGAACTGTGTGCTCAACCCATGAGCCAAAACAACCCCTTTTGTCCTGCCTGGTTTTGCATCTTAACTTGAGCCAGAGAGAAAGGACCCTCAGTTAAGGAAAGGATGCAGTTGAAAGTGACCAGTGGGGGAAGGCCCAGCCCGTAGTGGGTGGTGCCATCCCTGGGCTGGTGACCCTGGGTTCTATAAGAAGGCAGGCTGAAGCAGGGTGGTGGTGGTGAACGCCTTTTAATCCCAGTACTCGGGAGGCAGAGGCAGGCGGATCTCTGAGTTCGAGGTCAGTCTGGTCTAGAGCTAGCTTCAGGACAAGCTCCAAAGCTACAGAGACACCCTCTCTTGAAAATGCCAAAACAAAAAAAAAAAAAAAAAAAAGAAAAAAGGAAGGAAGGAAGGAAGGAAGGAAGGAAGAGAAAGGAAGAAAGAACGAAACAAACAAACAAAGCAGGCTGAGCAAGCCATGGGAAGTAAAGCCAGGTAAGCCAGTAAGCAGCAATGTCCCTGTAGCCATGTGTAGTCTAGGCGGGGTAGACCAGAATTCATACAACCTCAGCTTTGAGATGCATATCTAGAATCATCTTCCTGTAGCTGTCCCCAGAGTCCTTTCCTGGCTTCCCTGGTCGTGGTGGAATACCTCAGCTGTGGACTACATTCCCCAGCCTCCTTTGCAATTAGGCCCAAGCCTGTGTGTGGTGGTGCTTTGAGTAGATTGGAGCCACTACTGTGGGTCCAAAGATGAGAGCCATGGTGGAAACAGCAAGCAACCCTGCCTGGCACCTGTCTTGCTCAAACCAGTTTGTTAGGGCATTTCTTTGTCGTTTGGACCAACATTGTGCCGTAATTCAGACACGTGGATTCAGGTGTCTCTGCCTTAATTCCTGTTTGGACCTGCAGAAACTGCAGCTTGAAGCCACTGGCCAGGGCAAGATTTTTGCTCATCAGCTCCCTGGGAGCTCATAAGCAACGGGGAAGCTTCACGCCTGCTCAACCCTTCTGTACTAGAGCTGGTGCTCCAGCAGGACCCCAGTCACCAGGCCACCTCATGCTCTGTGTGACTGCCATCCAGGTCAGTGCTTTGCCATCTGCCCTGCCTGCCTCATGCCCCCAGGCTGGCCTGTGCTGCTGTGAACTTCTCTTGCCCTGAACTGTGGGCACCCAAATCCTTGCTGCAGGCGTTGCTTCTGGGAACTCAAATTGCCACCCCATTGAGCTGCCCCTCACTCTTTGGAAGTGTCTAGAATGTTAAGTCCCTGTTCTGAGGTCCATCAAAGCCTGTGCTCAATCCTGACCTTGAGGTAGAGCAATCCAATGACAGCCCAGGCACCTCCCCAACACTTAGCTCACACCGCTCTTCTGTCCTGGCCCTGGCCCCCTCCAGCCCCTGCAGCTGCCAAGATCATGGCCAGGGTGAGCAATTGTGTCCTCAGGTGTACTGCTGGGAACCCCTGGCCCAGTGCCCATTCCTTGCCCAATTCCAGGCCCTTCCGAAGCCTGGTCAGCATCTTGGTACTGGCTCAGTCTGCTTGGCTGGCCTGGCTTCTAGCAGGGCTGGCGTTGCTTGGCTTGGAACCCAGGCACTGATCCTGGACACTGATCCTCGTCTGCACTTGCCCCAATGGCTTTGCTTGGCTCTGTCAATACTGACCTCAGATCACTTGCTTGGCCTCCAGCTCCGACCTCCTTCCTCTTATTGTCGGGGTGTCCTGACGAGGTAATGGACTTACCAGGGCAGCATAGCACCCGACCCCAGGTTCGGATCTGGAAGAGGCCAGAGCTCAGCCAGCCAGGCTCAGGTCAGTGTGGACTTCCCTGGCCAGCTGGCTTGGCCCTTGGCTGCTCCATGCCAAGCCCAGAGGTACCACTTTCCTCAGAGCCCACAGCAATTGTGGCTGTTGGCACTTGACTCCCAGAGCTCTTGAGGGGTGCAAGACAGATGACCCCAAGCTACTGACATCTACCCAGTGCCCAAAGTCATTTTTCCTAAGGGAGAATCTCATTTTTCAGATGAAAAGATTCTTCTAAATCAGACCAACAACTTTTCTCATACCTTGATTATATGAACCCCTCTCCCCCACCTCAGCCTTTCCAGATAGCCTCACGTAGCCCAGGCTGACCTTGAACCCACTATACAGCTGTGGATGCCCCTAGTGGAACATGGCAGGCACCTGGTCTCGCCCCTTCTCTGTTTAAGGTCCATCTGTAACTGTCATTATCCATAGCCTTGATCCCATCCTATGTGTGGGATCCGCTGCCCTTTGCCAGTGCTTATGATATGCGAAGCCCAATCTCCACGGATACCTTAGCCCTGTGAGTTGAGCTGGCAACTGTCCCCACCTATGGAGATGGCATGGAGCACAGAGAGGTTAAGCCATTGCCCCGAGTATGAGCAGCAGGGCCCATCTTAGCTCTCTCAGGGAGGACAGAGGTGTCCTGGTGACTCAGTCAGGAATGTCTGTCTTCTGGTGGGTTTTGTTTCTCCAAATGAGAACCAGTTGTTGTTGTTTGGGCTGGGCTGGGCTGGGTGCTGGTGACCTCTCAGATGAGAAGACAGGGCCTTTCCAGAGCGCATGGAAATGTTTACCCGTGTTTCTCAAACGCGCTCACAGGAAATAAATCATATAGAATAACGTGAGAGAGGCCGGCTGGGTTTAACCCCCCAAACTGCTTCCAGCACTATGGAAAACATTTTTCCCCTCCTTTTCTCTCATCTTTGTTTATTTCAACATTTTTTTCCCTCTTGTGCAAAGTTTCCCAGCCTGGTTTTGTGAGGCTGTGACTGTGGCACATGAATCTACTCTGTGCTCACCAGACAGCATCACCCATGGGTAGGGAGCATCTTCCGAATGTCTCACAGGTCCTGGGGCCCAGCCTCAGTGTCCACAGTCATCTGTCACCCTTGGCCCCACAACCCTCCCTGACAAAGTTTCTAACCCAGCCTTTCAGGATCAGGGTGTCCCTTGATCTGTGGGCTCCGCCCTGCTTCCCACCTCTCCTCTGTTAAGGAAACTCTGGACAGGTGGATTCCCAGGTCCCCCTTCTGTGACTTCACTGCAAGTCATCCCCCCAGGGGTGTGAGCCTCCAGCAATCTCCCCATCACCAGATCAGACCATTGAATGGCCCTACCAAACCAGCTGCAAACCTTAGAAGGTTCTGGAACACCAGAGGAGCCTTTGAAACTGCGTCAGTGTCCCTCAGGGCTGTGTCACCTTCAGCAGATGGATGTCACTTATTTCTGTTTCTGTGCCCCTGACACATCAAGAGCACACTGCAGGAAGGAGGGGTACTCCATCAAGGGCCTGTCTCCAAACGTGCACTCCAAATGAGACCCCAAGGAAAAGTTTTTTTTTTTTCTGGGTTCCCTCTTGCCCACCCAAGGGTACCAATTCCTTCTTCAGTTTCTGTTGAATTCCAGTTTGAGATAACAGAAGACTAGAAAGATATAACCCTGCCTGCCCAGAGCCGGCATCAGACATACAGACAGCCAGACGATGGTCATAATAGCAGGTAGAACTGAAGGACATTGAGGCAGGGGAGAGAGCCCGCCCCAATCCCGCCATGGCAGAGAGGAGCAGGCTGGGGGTCTGGGAGGCAGCACCATGTGGGTTTTCCTGGGGAAGGCAGCCAGGGTGGTCAGATCCCATCCTGATCAGACAACACTGTTTGTGGAAAGGGGCTCACACTGGCTTTGTGGTTGGGAGCCCGCGAAAGCTGGGGATGTGGATGCTCGCTCAGATGCCAACGTTGAAGCCCAGTTGGAAGTGGGTGGACAGGAACTGGCACAGCTTTGTCAGGGAAGTCTTCATCATGGTGGTTTAATGGGCACCCAGGAAGTCCTCATGAGGCTCTGACCCAGTTCAGGAAGCAGACGGGCGTTTCTGGGAAGTCTGAGGATGTCAGGGCACACCTAATCCCAGAAAGCTAGAACAGAGATATGGACCAAAGCAACAGCCCAGGGAGGGCCCCAGGTGGGAAGAATTAGCCCAGGTCTGGGAAGACAGCCCACAGAAGGTTCCAGAATACCCCATTCATCGACAGTACTCAACCTTTTCCTGAAGGCCAGGAATTCATGGGGTGCACATCTCTCTATTGGCAGTGTTCAGGAGATCTCTGTGGACCCCTCTTGCCTTTTCTGACTCTGGGGCACCCCGTTTCTTTAGATTTGAGAAATCTGCCTTACCAGACCTGAAAATGGCCAGATTCTAGTCCCAGAGGGACCGACAGTGAATCCTAGAGGCTTGACGAGTCCCACGTGTGGCCCACCCCAGTGAATCATGGAACACAGCCTCTTGCTTCTTGTATCCCATGGGCCCCAGCAGGCTCACCCCTACCACCTACAGGCTGTGCTAAAACTCTGCTTACAGACATGCTGGCTTGGTCCTGGGAAGGAGGTGGGGAGGCTAGGGAATGTCACATTCCCCCTCATGACTCATGTGAGGAAGATGCTCACATGAGCAGCACCCCCATTCCAGGGAGGCACCAACTCCCCAGCCCAACACACAGACAGCTCATCTCTCCTTTCAGAAACTTCTGGAAGCCTTTGTACTTCTGACTCTAATGTGTACCACCAGCAAATAAACACATTAGCAATGGGGGGTGAGCTCATCAGAGCATATCCAAAACTATAGATCAACAAGGTTTCAAGCAATAGGATATTTTTAGACTCGGTGTCGCCCCACCAATTATTTCTTATTTACAAAGGGAGGAATTGGAACTCATCAGTAGATAGACATGGCTGTCCCTGACTCCATCAGTGAGCACACTGATAGTAGGTACTAGGAAAAACCCACACTGTGTTGCCTCATAAGGTGCCCTCGGAAGGTACCACGACATTCTGTGCTAGCCTTGTCCAGTTGCCTAAATCCAATTCAGCTTGAAGGCTGGTTGTGATGGTACACACCTTTAATCCCAGCACTTAGGAGGCAGAGGCAGGAGGATCTCTGTGAGATTGAGACCAGCCTGGTCTACGTGGTGAGTTCCAGGACAGCCAGGGCTACACAGAAAAAAACCTGTCTTAAAAAACAAACAATAATAATAATAATAAAACAAAACCTCAGCTTTATACATCTCAATCTGAAGGCACACTGCAGAATGCCTTGTCTAAACTCTCAGAAAAGGTCAGTATCCCAAAAGCCAGCGGAGGGATGGTAGGCTAGCAAGATGTCTCAGGGGTAAGACTTGAGTTAGATTTCCAGGACCTGTGTTGTGGCATGAGAGAGCTGAATGTCTTCCAAAATTTTTCCCCTAACCTCTACAAGCATGTCCACAGAACTTGCACATGCACATGAGGGTAAAAACATTCAGTGAAACTCATTTCCGAATAGAGCAGGCGGGGGCCATGCTGTAACTAAAGGCAGTGTGTTACCTAGCACCACAACGCTTTGGTAACGGAACTGACTGTAGGAGTATTGCCCACAGTTGGTCATTAAGCTGGGGTTATGAGAGCACCTCACTCCTAGGAATTGCTTACAGAAGGGTTCATGGGGAAGAGGGTGGCAGATGGCTATGAACTGCCATCAGGTGACTTGAGAAATGCGATGTATGTGTACATGTGTGCACATGCCTAAAGGAACGTGGATGGGGATGCAGAAGGGTCACAACCTGAAGCTTTGATGATTCTGCGCGAGGCTAGGCGGAACCCACAGGACAGGGCTATACATTTTCTTTGAGTTTGAAATTTATCTGCTGTGTAGCTTTTTGTTTGTTTGGTTGGTTTGGTTTTTCAAGACAGGGTTTCTCTGTAACTTTGGAGACCATCCTGGAACTAGCTCTTGTAGACCACGCTGGCCTCAAACTCACAGAGATCCGCCTGCCTCTGCCTCCCAAGTGCCTGTGTAGCTTTTTTCTCTGGAGGGACATGTTTCTTCCTCCAGGAAGCATGGCGGCTCCTGAAACTCAGTGAAAGAAATTCAGAAAATTCACGGATGTCTGAGGCTCCCCTTCATGCTGCTATAAGCAAGAAACAGTTGCTGGGGGACTCTCTTTGGTGGAACTGCCTGTGAGCTGCGCAGGGCCCCCCAGAATGTGGTTTGGAGGTATCACCCGTGCTGGGCTGTTCAATGAGACAGCGGCCTAAGTCACCTGAGCTCCTGGGAGTGACCCCATAAGCTTGCCAGGTCACCAGGTTGAACTTGGGTGGCTCTGTTGACGTTGCTGTATCTGGGTTGAATGGGTATTTGTTCCTATATTCCCAGGAAAGGTCATATGATAGCTAAATTTAAAGTTACAGTTTGGTTTGAACCTGAGATGTGTCCCAACTGTGTTCTGAGTGCTCGGCCCCCAGCTAGTGACACTGTCTGGGGAGGTGGTAGAGCCTTTGGGGACAAGTGTACCCAGAAGAAGTGGGGCAGGGAGCAGGCCCTTGAGAACACATCACCCTGCCTGCTTCCTGCCCCCTCTTCTTCCTGGTCATTGTGATGTGAATGGCCTCTCCATGGGCTCCCACAGCCACTGCCCATCTTCTCACTGTGATGGATGGGAACCCTCGGGATCATAAGCCAAAACAACCTTTCCTTCCTCAACTCTGCTGTGGGCACTGAGATTGTTTTTTAAAAAAATCAATTAATGCAGCTAACAAAAAAAAGAAAGAAATGAAGGAAAAGGAAGGAAGGAGAGACAGGAAGAAGGGCCCTGCTGCCTCCTGGCCTGGACAAGGTCTAGAAGCTTCTTTGGCCTAGCAGTGCTGCAGCTCTGTTTTCCTGCACTTCTATGTGGGTCAGGCCATGTGCAGCCCAGAGCCACTGGCTGGAGACCAGGACTTCTCTCCAAATGCTATGTCTTTTTCACCAAGCGTACTGAAGTTCCACTTGGGAAGACATTGTCCAGCCTAGAACAGACCAGCTAAGCTTCCTGCCCCGTGCTCACTCAATTACGGCCTGGATCGAACACACATCCTCCATCCCACACATCGGTCTAAATGAAGTCCTGGTCCCACTGGCCCATCTTTGCTGCCTTTGGCCCCCTTACCATCTGTAAGCAATCCACCACCTGCCACTCAGCTCTCATTAACCAGAGGCAAACGGGAGGCCAGGCTGCAGGCCAGAGCCTGGGAGGGACCTTCTGGAACCGCCGGACTTGGGCACAGGCTTCTACTTTGTCTCCATCACACTCTTAAGTCCACTTCACCCACCTTGGCCAGAAAGGCATGTGGTTAACGAGATGCTGTGATGGCCGCAAGCCCACCTGTGCCCCACAGGGCCTCGGTGCCAGGCGCGGCTGTGGAACTATGCCTGTCGTTCGTCTGCAGCCCCGCTGGCCTAGGAGGCCAGACCTATGCTCTCGTGACATTTACCAAATGGAAACCGACGCCACAGACTTATCCTACACTGTGCTGACAGAGGTAGCCAGGTGTTTTCCCCTCCCTCCCGCTGTCAAGGTCAACTTATGACCTTTTCTTTCTTTTTCTTCCCTTTGTGACCTCGGGATGGGACCGCAGAGCTCACACATGCCACACACATGGTCCACCCTTGATATAACTGCTTTCCTCAGAAGCATTCAGCGTGGGTAATACAGACATCGCAGAGATTAAAGACCACAGAGATGTCGACAGGTGCCCAGCACCTGTGATGTAACTGCTAGAGACCTTAGTCAGATAGAGAGGGCCAGGGCAGAGTCCCTGTTGAGGGCCTCAGAAATCAGGGACGGAAACGTGATACACAGTACCCAGCCTGAAGCCAATGATGCTGAGGTGGGGATGCTGATCTGGGGATGCTGACTGGGATGCTGGCAGTACTGGGCAACAGGAAGGTGGCCTGTATGGGGACTGGCCTTCACTGCTACAGTCCTGAGAGATGCTGTCCTAGAGATGCCAGGTGGACACAGCTCACAGGGCCAGCCTCCCCGCCGAAGCAATACCTGTGCCTTCCCTGCAGATGTCTGAGATGGCCTGCCCCGACCTAATCTCCTGGCAGCCTGGTACCATCCCCAGCTGTTCTGTGCATTCCCAGACAGATCTGGCTGGTCAGCGGTTTTTTTTCCCCCCTGGGGCCTTGCCCTCTGAGCAAGGGATGATGGGCAGACTGTGATCACCTTCCCGAGCCTTTCTGGGGGCGGCCTCTGAACCTCAGACTTCAGACACACGTGTGCATGGTTTATGTCCAGACAGACAGCTGAACAAATGGCTGGGCTTTCTTCCTCACAGGAGGATGATCAACCAGCCAGTCTGCTGCTCGGCCAGCCCAGGCCTCGCTGGCCCTCTCTTACAGGGAGGCCTGGCTCTGTCTGAGGTCACACATGCTTATCGCTTGCTTGGGAGAGGCATTAGTCACACTTCGGCATGCCCTCAAAGCCCGGCTTCAAGCAAAAGATCTCTATCTGCCGCTCTGCTGTACCAAAGGTCTGTTTCTGGAGCTAGTCAGACCTTCTGGAAAGGGAGGCAAGGCGGTTTGGATGTAGATCCGAGACCCAGTTCCTCAGCGGCCAGGACCTGGTCCTCTCCCATCCCCTACATCAGTTTTCTCCTCTGGTGAATATTTGAGGGGCTCTATGACCTGTCCCCACAAACTTCCTAGGAGTACAAAATGAATGCGCGTCCCCCCCAAGCTGATTCAGTCCTGAACCCGGTTATAAATGACCATTTTCTGGGTGAACTGAAGTCAGACAGACATGCTGACACTGACTAGTGGGACAGACTCTCAAGAATAGATCTTCTGGAGGCTGTAGCCAGGACAGGGCGGGAGGCTAGGCTCCTTCCCAAGCTGATCCCTATGGCCCTAGGCCAGGGTCAAGTCACCCCACCTACCCAGCAGGACAAACCAAGCAGAGAAAGATACATCCCACAAGGAGAACCATGCTGGAGGTGGGCAGGAGGCCTAGGGTTGGAGTTCGACTATCTGGCAGGTGAGGAAAGGGAGAGGGTGGGGCCTGTGGAAATTTCCCGGGATAGTGTACCGGGAAGCAGGGGTTTAGGGGTTTGGCAGATGCATTGGTTTCCTGGGCTGCACAAGGTTTCTTTGAACAGGCGGCTGGGAACACACTGGTTTTGTTGGGATCCTCTGCTTCCAGAAGAAACTCCAGAGGCCAGTGGCATTCAACCCTGCCTATCTGTGGTTAACAGAGCGCTGCAGACCCCAGATATCCCCACCTTAACTCCTAAAACTTGCTTGCTTAACTGACAGGCAAAGGGGCTTCACATGTGTGGTGAGGGGGTGAGGGAGGAGCGTCCCAGGCATCCAGGTGGGTTTCATAAAACACCCAAGTGCCTCGTATGGGAGAGTATTTCCCAGCTATGGTCAGAGGGCTTGGGACTAAGAAAGTCAGAGGGAGGAAGGCGATTTAGCTGGCTCGGTGGTGGAGGCAAAAGTCAAGGGCCCAGGAACCTGGATGCTTGTGTGATCTGGGACAGGGAGGACCAGGGATTAGGAGATGGCAGAAGTGGGCCCTGCCCACACCAGGAAGTCAGCGTGGGGTGATGTGCTGGACTCTGAGCTACCGTGGCCAGGGGCTTTCCCTACAGCCACGATAGCAAACTCATCCCCGGTATAGGACCTGTGGTGCCCCCCTCATCCTTGAGAACACCGAATCTCTGGGAGTTGGGCTGATACAGTCAGAGGGCCTGAGGTGGTGGGAACCCTGAGCCAGCTGAGCCAACAGGCCCCACTGCTCCAAGGTAAGGGGGTATGCAGTCCTGCTCTGGCAGGGGTAGGTGAATGAGAGTATCCAGTCACGGCTACTCTGTCCTGCTCTCTTGTTGCTTGTTCCAAACACTTCCAAGTCTTGGACTGAGGGTGACTGTGGGTTGATGTCAGCTTTTTGTCCCTGTGACATAATGGCTGAGGAAAACAGTCCAAAGGAAGAAAAGCTTATTGGACCAGGAGTGATGGTCGCCTTTAATTCTAGTCTTAGGAGGCTGTAAGTGGATCTGAGTCTGAGGCCAGTTTGGCCTATACAGTGAGTTCCAGGACACCTAAAGATACCTGGTGAGACTCTGACTCAAATAAATAAATACAATTCATTTGGACTCCTGCTTCAGAGGGTTGGCCCCCAGTGGCAGCACGGTTGGGGTTTGTGAGGGAGCTAAGCATCACCCCTCAAGGCAGCTCAGGACACAGGGGAAAGGCCCTCTTGGGGCACACCTCCCAGTGACTCACTTCTTCCAACTAAGATAGATTAAAGTTAATGTGATCAGGTTATGAGCCCCCCAGGGGTGAGCGTACTGAGAAGGGGCTTCCCCAGAGCTCAGTCTGAAGGCTGCACTGAGGACCAAACCTGTGATGCAGGAGCCCATAGGAGGTATTCTGCGGGTAGGGACTGTGTAACTGAGTGTCTTCTCCGGGCGACGGCAATGTTTTGAAACTGGACAGAAGTCATGTACTATCATTTTATTTTATTTTATTTTATTTTGGCGTTTGGGGACAGGGTTTCTCTGTGTAGCCCTGGCTGTCCTGGAACTCACTTCTTAGACCAGGCTGACCTCAAACTCAGAAATCCACCTGCCTCTGCCTTCTGAGTGCTGGGATTAAGCCACCACTGATGTGGGAGTCCTCTCTGTGTGCTGTGATTACCACTAATGAATAAAGAAACTGCAAGGCAGAACTTAGGTAGGCAGGGAAAACTAGGCTGAATGCTGGGAGAAAGAAGGGCAGAGTCAGAAAGAAGCCATGGAGCTGATGGAGACAGACACTGAAACTTTACCTGGTAAAGCCACAGCCACATGGTGATACACAGATTAATGGAGATGGGTTAAATTTATATGTAAGAGTTAGCCAATAAGAAGCTAGAGCTAAGGGGCCAAGCAGTGATTTAATTAACAGTTTCTGTGTGGTTATTTTGGTTCTCGGTGGCCGGGATGAACAAGCAGCCCTCCTTGCAACACCACCACCGCCTGTCATTTTATTTTTATTTATTTATTTACTTTGGTTTGGTATTCCGAGACAGGGTTTCTCTGTGTAACAGTCCTAGCTGTCCTAGAACTGGCTCTGTAAACCAGGCTGGCATCAAACTCACAGAGATCCGCTTGCCTCTGTCTCCTGAGTGCTGGGATTAAAGGTGTGTGCCACCACTGCCTGGCCATTTTATTACGATATTTACATGCCTGGGGCTTTGTTGGCATGAATGTCTGTGTCCTGTGCATGCCTGGTGCCTGCAGAGACCAGAAGAGGGCAATGGATTCCCTAAAACTGAAGCGAGCCTCCATGTGAGTGCTGGGAATTGAACCTGGGTCCTCTAGAAGAGCAGCTGGTGCTCTTAACTGTTGAGCCATCTCTCCAGCCCCCACCCTCTAGGAGTCACTTGAAAATGACTGCTTTTGCACCATGTGGACTCTGGGAGATCCTGTCCAGGGATCCTGCGCCAGGACAGGAAGGCTATGGGGTCTCGGTGTTGTGTAAAGGCCCTTCATTTGCAGATCTTAGTGACGAAGGGGAGGTATTTTATCAACATTTTGGTGACAGATTAGGGTCTCAGCCACCAGTGTGCAGCCTCAGAGATGACAGGGTCACATGGGGGCTGCCCCTTGACTGTGTGGGGACAGGAGGAAGGTGGAAATGGAAAAGTACCTCAGCCCTGGAGGAGCTGCAGAATAGGGCTGTGGTTTTAGACCATCAGGGCCTCTGCCAGGGTGAGATGCTCTCTGGGAGACCATAAATGTTAGCCCTGCTGGCGTGTGTTGTAAATGGACTTGGTTTTTGTTTAGTTGGTTAAATTTGTATTTACTTTTTAAAAACCCACAAACCCCTGGCAGGGCCGTCTTAAGTGAGGACACCATGTTACCCAGGAAAGTTGGGTTCACAAAGAAGGAGCGGGGCTGATGAGGCGGGGCCTACGCTCCCCACCTTAGCCATGGGTTGGAGAGCAACCCTCAGTCGTCATCATGGCTGCTGTGTGCCAGGGTCCCCCTTAGCTGTGTACTTCCTCGTTTCTGATTCCCAACAGCTGTCAAGGGAGGAGTTTACCTGTGTCCTTCATCTTACAAAGGAATACATTTTGGCACAGAGGAATCAAGGGGCTCGCCCTGAGTCACGCAGCCAGGGAGCAGCCGATAGGCAGCCAGGTTGGCTCATTTCTGACGGCAGAGAGCTCAGAAGGCCTGCAGTCTTGCACCCAGGAGCTCCCAGGGCCATTGTTTCTGACCAAATGCTGCTCCCGAAGCACAGTTCTCAGCTCAGGAGGTCAGGGCGGCCTTTCTCATGCCTGGCTGCCTGTGCCCCCAGTGCCGCGGACCCAGGGAGAGAGGAAAGTTAGGGAAGGCTAAAAAGAAGCAATGAGCTCATTCACACTGAGAGGTGGGTGGCTGATAGCTGGGAGCAAGAGACTCTGAGGTAGGTGTGCTGCTCAGGGAGGAAGGAGAGAGAGAGAGAAACCTTCAGTCCTCACCCTCAGCTGAAACTCCCTGTCTGCAGGGGAGAAGGGAAGAGGGGAAAATAAGGGTAGCACGGCCTGGCCATAGGAAACACAGACTGGGAACAGGGGATGTTTGTCCCTGGGGCTCAGGGCAGTTCCAGCTGTGGCCTTGCTGGGGTGAGGGCCAAGGTCCCACCAGGAGCTCTGCAGCTCAGGAAGCCTAGCGGGGCTGCCCGCGGGCCAGCTAGAACCAGCCTCCAAGGCCATTCAGTGAGCACTTGTCATTGTACCTCAGAGGTCTGGGTCTCCCCCAGGTAGGGCCCTGAGGGTAGCGCATATCCTTGCTGCTCCCTGCTGCCTCCACCTGCCCTTGGGCCTGGTGACCAATAAGGTAAATCCCCAGCACCTCTGGGCTGGGAGAATTTCCCAGCTCTTTTCCAGGGTTCTGTGGTCCCTACTAGCCCAAGATTCCATACTAGTGGGTAGACTGCCACTCACCTGTCCCTGTCCCAGAACCCTCGCACAGCCTAGCGAGGGTCCTCTCTCACCTGGTCCTCAAACCCTTCCTGCCTCACACTTAAGGGCCACCATCAGCTTCACTAGGATGTATAACCTATTCTTTTAGTGTCTTGACAGGCCTGGGTTTGTTTGGTTATTATTATTTTTATTTCATGTGCATTGGTGTTTTGCCTTGAGAGGCCTGAGCAGCATTTGCTGTCTCCTGGCGCCCCCTGGTGGCCATCATCTAGCACTGTAAAACTCACTTCCCTTTCGGTCTGCTCCTAGAGGGAGGGATGCGCCCACCCCTTCTCATGGTGTGAGCTTCAAGGGTCCAGTTCTTGGTCCTTGTGAGGCTGTGGCTGGATGATCAGCAGAGTGGCAGGAATCCTGCTGGGCATTGTGTGCACTGAGATTTTTCTAAAGTTACTCATCTTAAACAGCATTTACCACTGCTTGCTGCCTAGGGACCCTGAGCCCATTTCCCATGTGCATAGTGGTATAGTACTTAGCAATGGGCACAGGTTTCATGTGTGTGTGTGTGTGTGTGTGTGTGTGTGTGTGTGTGTGTGTGTGTGTGTGTGTGTGTGAAGAACAGGGGTCAATCTCAGCATTGTTCCCCAGGTGATATCAATATCTGGGGCTTTCCTTTCAATTATTATATTCATTATGCGGAAGTGGTTTGGGAGTACTCCATGAGAGAATGTCAGGTGCCTGGGTTCTGCTCCTTGACACAGAGGAGGGGGCAGTTTGTTCTGGAAATCTGGGGGTCCCCTTCAGCCCACAGTCCAACTGGCCCCTCAGTATCCTACTCCAGGGCTTGAAGGAAAAGGCTGCAGTGGCAGCCAGAGAGGACAAAACTGCAGGACGGAAAGGCATCTGAGAAGCTGCTGGGGACAGTGGTGTACACCTGTAATTCCAGCACCCGGGAGGTGGAGGTAGGAGCCTAGGCCACACAGGATCTAAGTCAGCTGGGTAGCACGAGACAAAAGGACATCTGGGGCTCATGGTAGTGCACACCTTTGATGTCAGCACTGGAAGGCAGAGGCAGAGACATCTCTGTGAGTTTGGGCCCAGTCTAATCTACACAGCAAGTTCCAGACCAGCCAAGGCTATAGTGACACCCTGTCTAAAAACAAACAAAACACATGAGAATTGGAAGACAGAGCTGAAGGGGTTTTCTGGAAGACAAAAGAAATTGTTTGTTGTTTTTTTTTTTTGGTGGGGGGCAAGGGTGGGTCTAGGCAGTCCCACACTAATTCACAAGCCAGAGGAAAGCAGCAGAAGAGGAATGTGCACACCCAGGTGTTCCCCAGAACCAAACAGGCAGGTAGGATCCCTGGGAACCAGCACAGGACAGGAGCAGCAAGGCTGAGTTTGAGACCCAGGGCTAAACCTCACTATGTGGGATAAATTAAAGTCACTTGAAACTGGAAACATGAGAGTGGAACCCATGGACAGTCACAATGGGAGGTGGGATGTTGGGGGGGTGAACCCCATCTAGCCAAGTGATCTCAGCCTGAGGGTCTGAGGACAACACCTCCCTTGTCCATTGTTCCACATCAATCTAGAAGGTGCGAAACCTCAAGCAGACTGAACCAAGTCTGGGACAGCCTGGGGTACCAGAAGAGGTGTGCTGACCCAGGGTAGAGAGGGGTAGGGCAGAGGACCTGGTGACATGACCAAGGGATGCTAGGTCCTACAAAAGTCACAGATCCCCCCCCCCCCGTCTTTGGCAATAAAATATCCAGCCTCATAAAGCAAGCTGTACAATGAAGAAAGCGTACAACTCAGGAGAGAAACACAGGCAGCAAGCCCCACGCCAACAGGAAGCACAGGGTTACCCCCCACCTCTGTTCTGTGGGGTTGCATGGCTCGAACAAGCGCCTTCACAGCCTCCTAGACTTCCCAAAAAGCCACCTGAGTTAGGAGACTGGTCTCTGTTGCCTCTCAAACAGCTCATCCTTCTTCCCCAATCAGCCACAGGGTTTGAGATCACCACATCTTCCCTTCGGGGTCTGTCTCTTTGTCTGTGCTCAGGCAGTCAACCACTGGGTCCTCAGGGTCCTATGGGGCTTGTGCCTCTGCTAGAAGAGTTGGGCTGCACAGTCAATAGCGCCGTCTGCCTCTCTGCACGGCAGCTGACTGGAGTCCAAACAGTGGCATCCAGTGTTCCCGTCAGGAAAGCCACCATGAGCTTCTCAAGGTAGCATCTGTACAGGATGTGTAGATGAAGGGCCCATTTTGGGTTCCTTCTCATGGAGTCCCCCTCACCCACCTTTTCTTTTTTGGGGGGGGGGCATTGAGACAGGGCTTCTCTTCATAGCCCTGGCTGTCTTGGAACTCGCTCTGCACCTTTAATCCCACACCAGGCCTACGGAGTTTTTTTTATTTTGCTTTTTAAAAGATTCATTTATACAGTGTTCTGCCTGCATGTATCTCTGTAGGCCAAAAGACAGCACCAAATCTCATTACAGGTGTTTGTGGGCCACTTCGTGGTTGCTCGGAATTGAACTCAAGACCTTTGGAAAAGCAGTCTTAACCGCTGAACCATCTCTCCACCCCCACACTTTTTTGTGTGTGTTTTTTCAAGACAGAGTTTCTCTTTGTAACCCTGGCTGTCCTAGAATTAGCTCTGTAGACCAGGCTGTCCTTGAATTCAGAGATCTGCCTGTCTCTGCCCCCCAAGTGCTGGGATTAAAGGCGTGCGCCACCATTGCCCAGCTTGGAAAGGTTTTTAATAGTGTGTGTCCACATGTTTGGATCAATTAGACTCTGTCAGCAGATTGGCCTCAAAGGCACAGCAATCAATTCCCCTTCCCTAGCCTCCAAAGGGCTGAGGTTACAGGGACCAGCTTCTGTGCTCAAATTTAGTTTTTATGAGAAAGTCAAGGGTCTCAGAGTAAAACCCTAGCCAGGCAACAGCTGCACAGGTGACTCTGGCTCTGGCAGCGGTGCCAAGATGCCCACATCCCGTCCCAGGCACACAGCAATAGGTTCTGGAGAAGAGCAAGGCCGGCCACCCAGGAAGAAGAGGGCTGCAGGAGGGTGAGAACTGTGGACGGGTTACTTTATTTCATATAAAATCACACTGAGGAATTGAAAAGTCAAGTATACTCAGCTTGGGTTCACCACCACAGACTCCACACTGGAGGGTGATACCGCCAGAGCCTGCATGACCAGACACATGTGCAAATGAGTGCAGAGACGATCCGAGGCCACGCTGTCCCTCTGCAGTGACTCGGGCCCCACAGTTTGCTCACTGCATTGGGGTGAGGCGCGCAGGCCCCCGGGGTTCACCTCAGTAGCATAGGAGCCCAGATGAGGGCAGGGCAAAAGCGACTGACACCAAAACCAGTCACGGTGTCACAGGGACAGAAAGGCAGCTGGTCCCCACAGGGAAACACTGGTGTCTCTGCATGGGAGCGGACTCACAGGCAGTCTCCAGCCTCTGTCAGACCGCTCTCACTCAGCAGCAAAGGAACAACCTAGAAGTTTAAGGCAAGTCCCCTGAGGGGAGCTGTGTGTGTACTGACGTAATTCTAAGCCCGCACCAAGGGTCCACTCTGACTGCAGTGCCATGGGTAGAGAAAGAAAGTCATCAGTCACTGCTCTGACGCTTGGGCACCAGGCTGTCTCCCCCTGCAGCACCTGCCCCAAGTGGGCCAAGGCGATTTGCTTCTCTCATGCTGAGATCCCCACGGCCCCTCCCCTGCAGTGCTGGGCCTCAGCACAGGTCACCCACCACCTTCCTTGTTGAGGGACTGTTGCATGCTGTTAGTTTGGCTGGAACAACAAAACCTCAGCTCCACACCCTCAAACACTAAACTTTCAATGAAATAAAAGCAGGAGGACGGGCCCAAGCGCAGGCATGCCTGTTCTTTGGATCTGGACACTGTATGATACATTCATAGAAGGCTAGCAAGGGCCAGCAGTGCGTCCCACTTCCCTGAAACACTGGAGTCTGAAAGACAGCTTGTCTACCACACACGTGCCTGAACAACACTGCTGATTCTGACACATGCGCACACGCACGCACACACACAGACACACACAGATGAGCACATACAGACTTGCTGGAAGGGTCAAAGGATGCCTATTCCTGGACAGCAGGGAGTGTTCTGGAAGCCATCTTCACTGTTCAGTGCTAGGTGTCAGAGCCCTCCAAGTCACAAAGTCTCTGTGGAAACCCTTCTGTAAGGAGTGTGCTGGGTGTGAGCCAGCAGGACTCCCAGCAGCTGCTGTGCCTGCTGGCTTTCTTCATGATCAGGAAGCAGCTCTGCCTATGGGATGGATGCTCACGGCCCACATGACATCCCAAGTGTCAGGATGATGACAGAATGGCCTCCTGGGGCTGCATGCTTCTCCTGGCAGTACACACAAAAACTGACAAGTGCCTGTGACCCTAAGTCCATGAAGCTGCTCATGGCCCCGTCAGCTGACCAGCTCCATCTGCCCACAAGGCTGCTGTGCTTGCAGGCTGGTGAGCATCAACTGTCTGCAGACATTCCTGCCCTGAAGGCTCATACAGAGAACTCGGGGCCCCCTTTCCTAGCCCTCATTTGCAGTCGCCTGAATCGGAAGCCAACAAAGGGATTCATCCAGAGGAGGGAGGGGGGGCCCCCGAAGACAGACTTCATCCCTTCCCACCGCAGCCTTCGCTCCCACGTAGGCTTCTCGCTCTTCAGTCTCTCAATCTCCTGGAAGCAGAAGGAGAAGCCACAGTAGCAGTGAGGAGAGATGCACAGACAGCCCGCTGCTGCACACAGCTATATATGGCTACACACAAGTCTGTCGCCAGACCTCCAAAGCCTGTGTGGAGCTGGGCACTGTCCAGTACTCCTCCCAGTCTTACGCTCAGCCAGGCTGCAGCCATCTGCATGGACCAGTCTCAAAGTCAGCCTGGTGACAGCTCTTGCCAGGAGCAGTGGCCCTCTGCATGAGTTCAATACTTTGCTAGAATTACTACTCAATCCCATATTTAGGCAGCACCTACTCCAGGCCTGCAAGGGCAGGAGGGCAGTTAAGTTCCTGAGACCCAGAGCCTCCTTGGCTTTACTGACTAAATCAAGCCAGGGCCCAGAAACAACACTGCACTAATGAGGGGAGCATCAGACACAGGCTGGGGGTGCTGTGTGGTCCAAGGCTGCCTGAAACCCCAAATCAGACCCCACCCCCCACAGACACAGAACAAGACTCACAGTTTCATCATTGCATATCGAGTGGATCTGGGTGCCAAACATGACTGCGGTGAACGTGAAGAACAGGAGGCCCTCAAGGCACAGGAAGACCAACAGGATTACAGTTATGGGAGGTGAGAAGTCGCTGCACTCTGGGGATAAGAGTGAGGTGGTCAGTACACCACAAGCACTCTACACCACAGGGAGCCCTACACTCACGCACCCTGGCACCTGCAGCAGGTTTCCTGGAAGGAATGTGCTACTGCTGTACAAGACCCACTTGAGCGCCCCAAGAAGCTAGCACACAGCCTGCCCGGCACACAGCCTGCCCACCCTCTCCAGCCAGCAATCTCAGTCCTTCTCCCTGAAGCTCTTACTGCATTGGAGATTGTACTCAGAGCTTTACAAACACCACATAAGCATTCTAGCTCTGAGTTTATGAGATAAGGTCTCACTAAGTTGCCTGGCTGGCCTTGAACTTATTGGTTCCCTTGAGGTAGAGTCTGGCCCGAAAGGACGCTCTTGTGTTTACATTGTGTGCCTACCTGGGAGTTTCTACACTCGAGGCACACTGTCACAGGAGTGTAGCCCCTCGTGCCCTTCTTCAGCTGCCAGTCTGAACTACAGCTGTCTGGAAACCCCACCAGGCCACCCCAAGCCAGCCGTGAACAGTGACCAACTAAGCTAGCCGGAAAGCAAACACAGGGCTGACGGAACAGTGGCAATCCTGCCCTCATCTAGTCTCAAAAGTCCACAAGTAGCTAAGATGATTTATCAGAAACTTGTTATGCCATGAGGAGGAATCCAACAATGAGGGGCCAGCAAATAAGTAGGATGGCAGGGGTGAAACTAACACATTCTAATCTTAAGAAAGTCAGCCTGTTTTACTGGGTACAATGGCTTAAACCTGTTAACCCAACACCCACAAAGCTGAGGTAAAACTCATCTCTCAGTTCAAGGCCAACATGGGACACAAAGTTAGACCCTATTTCAAAGAAACCAAATCAAACAAACAGAACTAACTACAACAAACAAAAGTCAGGTAATTATGACTAAGGCTTTCCCTCCCATCCAAGAGCCTGACTTTCCCTTGAGAACCCCTCGCCCCCACCACTGCAGAACTTTCAGGAATGACCCCCAGAGCCTCAGTTACCTGTCCACTGCCCTCGGACACAGGAGATGAACTGAAGCCCACAGAGAATCAGAGCGTGGACTGAAGACAAAGCTATATACATCTAGAAGGAGGGAGACAGGTTAGCTGTTTTAACAATTGGTCATCCTATAAGCAGAGGCTAGCGCTCTCTCTCTCTCTCTCTCCTCTCTCTCTCTCTCTCACACACACACACACACACACACACACACACACACACACACACACCCCACCCCTACTGGGGGAAAGGTGGCTGGGAAGAGTGAATTGTAGTTGCTGGAAGCTGATCCAAGACCACAGTGGATCAAGTCCAACAGCTGCATGGCAAAATAAGCAGGGGAAAATGAGTTCTATGTGTGAAGGCCCTGTGTATGACAATGGTGACTGAGAGCGACAAACCCACAGCCAGCAGATGATGTAAATGTAACACACAGTCACCCCTGGACTGTGCTCTGCATGGGCCAACACAGTCATCAGCTCTGGGGAGGTGGGGAGCCAGGCTAAACCCTCCCCCCCAACTCTAGCAGGTTCAATTTCCAGTCCAGCACCATCTCCATAAAACGTCTGCACTCACAGTGAAGAGCACGAAGAATCTCTGGTTCTTTTCTCCCACGCAGTTGTTCACCCACGGGCAGTGGTGGTCCATCTTCCGAATACACCTTTTGCAAATGCTGCAAAGGAGAGTGTACTGCTCAGTGCCTTGTATGCTGGGGAAACCAGTGACATCAGACGGACTCCAAGGAGGGAGAAACTGGGGACACCTGTGACAAGTCTCAAACTGGCTGGCCTCACACACATGACTATTCCCCTGCTTTAGCCTCCCAAGTGCTAGGATTACAAGCGTGGGTTGTTGTGCTTTTTCCAACACAGTTCCACATGCCTGACTTTGCCACCAGTTGAGCTTCTGAAACAGCCTATATCACTGACTGCATCCAGTGAGCATTGTGACAGCAATAGTTGGCTCCATGGTCTCTGTAACTATACCACTCTGTCAGATGCAGTTTCTTTGCATGTCCCCCAGTGCACATGCCAATCTAACAGCTTCCCAAACATTCCCAGATCATCTCCAATGGACTGGAGGAGGAACTTCCCTACCATGGAAGTTCACCCATTTTAAATGCACGTGCAGAACTGTGAGGTGACCACCCCAAAAGGAACTCACGCTCACAGCCAGACCCCCCAGCCCAAAGCCATTATTCTCTCGGCCACGGCACATTTGTTTGCTTCCTGATCTATCTGGGAAGATATACACCTTCCCATACTTTCTCCACAGCCAACAGGGACAAAGCCCTCTTGTGTTGCTTTTCCTCACTGCAGACCACTGACGGCCCTGCTCATCTTTATTTGTTCCCCCTGGGAAATCCCAAGCCATTAGAAGAAGACACTCGAATGGGAGATTACACTCCACCTTTGTGCACACACAGGGACTCAGTCCAAGGACAGGCAGGGAAGTCCAACAGATTTCCAGGAATAGAGAAGTATCCCAAGTTCACCCTCCACACCAGATATCAGCACCCCCAAGGAACTGCAGCCTGTCTAAAACCAAGTCCTGGCACAGCAGGACAAATGACAGACTGCAGGAAAGCCAGTAGAAGAAGCCCAAGAAAAGCTGATGCTCAAATGCACGTTTGTGGGCTGGACTGTTGTCAAACAGTATGACTACAGGAGCCTGTATCTAATCTGCCACGCATGAAGGGCAGCAACCATACAGAGACCTGTTTCTCCAGCTACAAAATTTATGTGCCATCCATGACAACCAGGCCAGGAAACACGAGGACATCATGTCATCCTCTGGCTGCTGTGCGCTCGTCTCCTGCAGCAGGGAAGGGACCTGAAGTCTGCGCCATGTGCAAACTCCACAGGACTCCAGGTGCTGCCTGGGTGCTGGACCCGGGCTGGGCTCTGCTGAGAGCACAGCCTATATACCTGCAGTGGTGGGCACGCTCCGGCTTGATGCAGCAGCACTTGGGGCACTTGTAGATCACCTCGCCAGGCTTCAGCTGCAAGCTCTCCATGTACTCCTTCGTGGCATTGCCCTTGGGGACAGCGCCCTGTGCACACAGATTGAATTCAGGTCGGGTGAAAAGAAGTCAGAACAATGAAACAAGGCTCACACCCATAAATCCTAGCCCTTGAGAGGCAGGAGCAGGAGGACTGCCACTAGTCTGAGGCCAGTCTAATTGACAGTGAGTTCCAGGCCAGCTAGGGCCTCACAGGGCTACCTTCTCTTAACCATTCTGGCTCCCTCCCCTACAAAAAAGTCAGTAAAACATGCCCATAATTCCAGCACTGAGGAGTTAGATGCAGGAGGATGGGTGAGTTTGAACCCAGCCTGGGCTGTATAGTAGGACCCTGTTTCAGGAAAACAAAGGCTTCTGAAGCCCCAAGTGTACTGTTTCTAAGGAAGTGAGCTAGTGTGACCAGAGGCCTACAAGCACAGCAGGCCATGGCAGACTGTGCCCTCAGGTAAGGTCTACGACACAGCTCTGTTTCCATGGATAGGCTAGCCAAGGCCACTGTGATTCAGACAGGAGAGAAAGCAAAGGGTATGCTGTGGATCTCAACATGGCAGGGAGGCAGCCTTGCCTCCACCTTAGACGGCAATGTAAGCTTACAATAGTGGGTCTCAATCTTCCTAATGCTAACACCCTCATGTTGCGGTGACCCCTAACCTTAATACCTCATTTCATTACTGTAATTTTGCTATTGTTATGAATTGTAACACTCAGGATATCTGATATGTGACTCAAAGGGGTCCCGACCCCCACGCTGAGACCACTGGTTTACAAGGAGCTGCACAGCCAGCACTCCTCTCTTGTCACGTTCCTGGGTGGAAACTGGCAGACACAAGCACAAGTCACTCTACTTGCAAGAGTCCCTGTGCCAGGGTCACAGTTAGTAAGTGCTGGAAAGAAGCTGAGAACTCTATCGGAAGGAACACACATGGCTCATACACCTGCAGTGCGGTGGCTGCCTGTGGGGACTGCTCCCACATGGCCTTCCGATTGCCCTTGCCAGAAGGAAGTCCCAGCCATCTTCCCTGGCTCTGGAGTGACCACAAAAAGGGTGTGTCAAACTTCTGAGAGGCAGCTGTCCTGCCCTGGAAGCTCCGAACTGAGCCTTCATGGCATCAGGAACTGAGGAGCTGAAGAACAGGACTGCCTCCACTCGGAAGCAATAGGAATCTGCTCCAGAGATGAGCCCAACACACTCTTCATGTTTGCAGCATATCTGTATCAATGCTGTGAGATGCTCCTTGACAACATCAAGACAGAATCCTTGGACGCTGTGTACTCACCGGGTCAGTGAGCATGGTCCTTAGGTGGGACGACAGTGCGAGCACTGCCAAGCAGTTGAAGATGACGCCATTCACCACAGAGTACCAGAAGTCTTTGGAAGGCAGCAGCATGACGAAAGTCACCACGAAGTCTGCATAGACGACGAGAAGCCATGTCATAACAGCACAGACCATGCCACAGCCATCACGGATGAACCAAACCCTGTCTGCCATGTCAGCCTCGGAGGACGAGGAGGATGCAGAATCATAATTGTCATTGTCGGTCAGGAGAGGATGATGCTCGATGTCCCGGAGCCTGTGTCCTGATGGCTGCATGATTCCCTGACACACCCTGTAGAGGGGGGGGAGAGCTGGTGAGGCTCCTGGGCAAAAACATGCATACACTTACATGCTTAAACATGATGAGCAACACGTGCAAAGTCAGCTCAAATATGCTGAGCAGAAAAGAACCCAAGTACCAAACTAGCTGAGGGTCACCTCATGGCCTGCTGTGTGAGACCTGAGGGGTCTCAGTGTGGGGTTTGCCTGTGCACACAAACTGTCACCACCACATACAGAGATAACGAAAGGCACCAGCTATACAGAATTACAGCATCCAGCACAGCATAGAGGACCCTGTTGGACACCACTGTCCCCAATGACCTGACCTGCCTGTGCTCTAGACAAGGCTTTCACCTCCTCTGTACAGATGTCACCAAGGCATAGGGAAAGAAGCATGGGCAAAGGATGTTCTGCCCTCCCCTTCCTGGAGACTCACCAGGCTGAGCTTGCACTTCCCTCCACCACTTCAGCGTCCTCCTCCCCAGGTTACAGCGGAAGGTGTGTGACGGCTTTTGTGGACAGCTCCTGTTCTTGCCTCTAGGTTCCTCAATCACATGCTGCTTCTAGCATATGATTTTAACCTTCCTAAGGTCCCCTCTGTTTATGACTCCATTTTTTCTTTCCATACTTTCCCCGTACTTCCCGTGGCCTCCGACTGCCAAGAGCAGATAGGTCAGAGCAGCTAAAGAACTGGACTCTCAGCAGGAACTGCCTGCCTGCGGTGCCTGCCCTGCCCAGCTAGTCCTCCTCTTATCATGTTTGCTAAGGGTGGAAACACTCGTGACAAGTACAGTGAGGGGAAGGAGAGTCCGACTGTGTCCTGGCGTTGGTACATGGAAGGGAACCGCTGGTAGGCACCAAGGTGAACCTGCCCCCTCCAGAGCAGCACTGAGGTGGGCAAAAGGGGGGTGGTACTCTTGAGGCTCCACCAACCAGTAGCATGACTTTTCAAGTCTGAACATACATTTTTTTTCTTAATTATAAGTGGAACACACTTGCCAATGGATGTCCCCGTTTGCAGAGTACAGAACTTTGACACGTAGCACAGACCAGGGCAAGAAGAGACCCCATTGTTTCCAAAGCCAGAGAAGAATGAGAGCAAAAGAGCTTCATGGTGATGTCAGATGTCTACACGGACCAGAGCTGCCCTCCTCAGGCGCACATGCAGCTTTCCTGGGCAGGCTCCTATAAGCCACACAGGACCTTGCTTCTCTGACCTACAAACACCCTCCCTGCACAGCTCCTCCATCCTGGACCCTGCACCTAGGGTCTCAGAGCCTCAGGCACCACCGGCTGAGCCTGGTTCTGAGAGGCCAACAACAAGCTGGGTGGCTTGGCCTCATCTGAGCTCTCAGTATGACCACCAGACAGCTTCCACCCACCTACCTCACCTGCTACCTGCCTGACATCAGCATGCTGAGACAGAGGACACCTGCGCACAGTAAGAGCTGTCTGCTTGAAGGAAGATGTGACAGGAAAGGCCCCTTGCAGATCCAACACTCTCCTGTGAGTGCCACTGTCTCTCCACTCCACTCCCGTCACTTTTCTTATTAAGACATGATTTCACTGTATATCCCTGGCTGGTTTGGAACAGGCTACAGAGACTTGACTTGCCTTATCTCTACAGAGATAAGCCTGCCTCTGCCTCCAAGTGCTGGAATTGGAGGCAGTGTACCACCACACCCAGCTAATTTCCAATTCTGTAAACAAATTGTAACTGGGCCAGGAACTCAAGGCCTCCAGCTGAAGGATTCTACAGGCCAGGACCCCTTTGTTTTCTGGTTTCCTCTGCAAGGCATGCTCTGTGAGGTACAGCATGGCTAACACAGAGAGACAAGAGGTTCTTGGGTCAGAATTCCATGTTTACAGTATGAGCTCTCCCTCGACGGCAGGGTGCTGCAAGTGACACAGGGGCACAGCCACTACTGAGTGGTACCAGCGCTGCTGTGCTTCCTGGCTTAGGTCCAATGAGAGTGCCCTGCTCTTCCTAGGGTACAGGTGGCAGGGATATCCATTTAAGAATGACACCCCCAGAGGGCTGTGGCAGAATATTCTTAGATGTGTACATCAGGCTGGTGGTATATAACATAAGTTGCACACCTGCAAAATCCATGGGCACCAAAGAAGGAAAATAGCCCAAGATCCAGGAAACACTTCATTTCCTTTTTTCTTTCCTTTTCTTTGATACAAGGTCTCATGCAGCCCAGGCTGTCCTAGAACTTTTGACCCTCCAGCCTCTACCCACCAAATGCTGGGATGACAAGAATGTGCTGCCATGCCTGAACAAATCTGAAAGAAGGTGGTCACCGAACACAGCAGGACTGCAGCAGTCTGTGAGTGTGCCCCACCCAAGTCACCATGTCCACTGCAGCAGTCTGTGAGTGTGCCCCACCCAAGTCACCGTGTCCACTGCAGCAGTCTGTGAGTGTGCCCCACCCAAGTCACTGTGTCCACTGCAGCAGTCTGTGAGTGTGCCCCACCCAAGTCGCCGTGTCCACTGCAGCAGTCTGTGAGTGTGCCCCACCCAAGTCACATGTCCACTGCAGCAGTGCCATGGGACAGGAGGAAAGGCATGAGAAAACCACTCCAGACACAGAACATGACTAGCACCAAGAAATGGGATGCAGGGCCACATGACCCACCAAGAGCCATGCCCCAACAACAAACACTACAGTCTGCTGGTGCCACACTCGGGTTCTTGGAAGAACCCTGACAACACTGGTGACAGTGAGGTGACAGGAAAAGCACCATCTTCCATCTCCACCAAGCTAATGGAGTTTATGTGCTCCTGAGCCAACCATCTTCCATTTCCACAAGCTAATGGGGTTTATCTGCTCCTGAGCTGATTCCCCACACAGAGTAAAGCTCTTTGTCCCTGCTGTGAGTAAAACACTGACTCCTGGATTCTACAATTAACATCACAGATCTCCATTAGCCTTGGGAACAGCCACACTGGTGGCTCCTCTTCTTGTCTTGTGGTTCGGGGCAAAGGCAAGCAGACAGGTTGAAAGGAAGGTCTCAGCCTGCAGCTGCCTCTGGGCTTGACCACAGGCACATCCTTACCTGTCCTACAATCAATCCATAGCTGCATCAGCTAGGGAGGGACACTGTGCTTTAAGTCAAGAGTCACAACGAACTGGACTGGTGGCTTGTGCCCATAATCCCAGCACTCAGGAGGCTGTGACAAGAGGATGGTGAGTCTGAAGTCAGTCTTAGCTAGAGTGAGACCTGTCACACACATATCAGCCACAGACTCACCTTACAAATTGCTTCTAAGCATCATGGGAGCACTTGTGCCTTTTTTTCAGTACTGTAAGGCGCATGCTGTCCTGTGTGATGTGGCCTGCAAGACAATAAACTCAATGACAGGTTACTTGCTTTATGAAAGAGCAGGCACAGCACAGTCTGTGAACCATGGATGTCACACACAGCCTACAGCAGCACTGAGGTTCTGCACTTGAGACTGTCCAAAATCATGAAATCACTGGGCTTCTGACTTCTAATCATCAGCAAATTAACCATGGAAACAAAATTATTGATTTTATTATTTATGTTTTTGAGATAAGGTATTATAAGTTGTCCAGGCTGGCCTCCAACTCATGGGTTCAAGCCTTCAAGACAACAGGACCCAGCAGTTAAGACTAGGGCACATACTACAGCCAACAATAACTTATTTTAGTCTCTTTTACCCTCCTCATGTTAGATTCAAAGCCAGACGCCTAAATATTTCAAGAAAGCTCCAGGAGCCAGGTATGGTGGCACATGTTTTTGATCCTAGCATTTTGGGAGGCAGAGGCAGGCAAATCTTTATGAGCCTGAAGCCAGCTGGGTCTACACTGTGAGACTCAGGAGAGACTCTGTCTCAAAGGCACAGAAAGAAAGAAAGGAGGGAGGGAGGGAGGGAGGCAGGGAGAGAAAGGCAGACAGACAGACACACTCCGGGGATAGGCAGGCCACAGCTGGCTCACCTTTATGTCCAGCAGTACCTGTTCTCTCAGCAGAGAAGTCACAGGATGGGCGAGAGTGTGACTAAGAGGGAGCAATTATAGCACCAGGCCCTGAAGAGCAGCCAAGAAGAAGTGCTAGACCTGAGTGAGGGCCACATGCAGATGGAGTCGCAGGAGACAGGCGGAGAGGCATATTCATACAGAGAGAAAACAATGAACGCACAACACTGACAAGTCTTACGAATTCCCAGCGAAGTGAAAGAGCACGGACAGAGGGACTCTTCTGTGGGACTGAAGAGCAGACAAACCAGCCGGCTTCTGAGGAAACTGGAGCAGGTTCCAGTCAAGAGGCTGGTTACCTTCTAGCTGAAGCAAGGGACATGGGTACATGGATTTACCAAAGCAAAATTCACTAAGTAGCCCACTGTGGTGGCACACGGCTGTAACCCCAGCACTCAGGACTGCCTCAAGTCTGAGGTCAGCCTGGGCTACATTGTGAGATCATGCTTTAACAATTCACTAAGTTGTTTTAAACAGATGAAGGATACACTTTAAATACGTGTTTCCCTGTGCATCTGTGAGGCTTCCATGAGAACAGAAGCAGGGGTAAAATGCCAGCCCAGGGACTGGGGCAGAGCTGGAGGAAAAAGCTTCAGTAGACACCACATCCTGATCAGTGCATTTGTGAGCCACGGCTACCTTCCATTTACTCTGATCTGTGGCTGCAGGCTCTGTGGTCATGTGGACATAAGCAGAAAGAACTCAAGAATTAGGATCTGTCCGTGATCGATTTCTCTAAGAATCAGGGATGCGGCATCTAACACGGTTATGCCCTGAGTGCCTGCCTGGGACCCTGAGCTCACACTGAGTTGATGGCTGGGAAAGTTCCTGGCTGCCATAGTCACATACCACCAGTGCCCTACATACAGACACAGAAAGCAGACTTCTTCAGCAGACAGAGACACCTCATCACCTGGGGCTGGGCACCCAAGAGCCAGGCACTTAAAAACAACAACAACAAAAACCAACTCAAGACCAGAGCTTCATCCACAGGGTTTCCACACTTGCAAGGTGGGGCTGAGCCTCCCAAACAATGTGTTGAAAGCTTCCAAACAGAGAGCAGACAGTGACAGTTCCTTCTGGCTGGGAACCAGGGTGAGAAGCAAGAAAGATGACTGGCCACACGGCAACCCCATGGACAAGCAGATATGGAAAACATACAGAGAACCAAGGTGGGAAGGGCACAGCACATGAGAGGGAGCTGTGATGGGGGACAGGGCTGGGACCCACTAGGCAGTCCTCTGAGTGCCTTGCTCAGGCACCAGAACTCAGGTAAGAGGACAGGTGTCTTAGGAGGTAGCAAACGAAAAGCACTTGGCATCAAGGCAGGACGAGGATGGCAGAGGAGGACTGTCACCCAGGAAGCTATCGCCTCCTTTCATCCAAGCAAAGACGGGCAGAAGCCAGGAAGAGTAGGGCCTGAGGGGACTACCGGGCAGTCACAGGGAGGATGGCAGTGCAGTGAGGACAGGTAGGGTTCACAAGCCTCTGGAACGTGGAAACTGCAGGCTGGTGGGGAGTGATGAGACTCTGGCTAGCTTCTCCCTTGCTGCTTGTTTCCCACATTCTCACCAGGGTGGTTCTTGAGCATAATCTCTGCACTGCCCAACACTGGGTGAGTGAAAGAGAAAAGTAGGGTGCACACTGCATGTTGTTGGATAGGTGGGGGATGGGGACAGGGAAGATGCTTGAGGCTGGGAGAAAAAGTGGGGCAGGGAGGGTGCTCGAGGCAGACAGTGTCGATGCACCTCACTAAACACAGAGTGCTGCTGCTAAATGAGGAGCCAAGTCTTAGAGACGGGGCATTCAAATACACCCTGTGACTATGGGGACAGGGCTACTCTGCCTCCACTATGTTCTTCTGCTGGCATACACTCCCTCCAGACCCCAGGGTTGAGAAAGAGCACTCTAAGGAACAGCAGAAATGTGAAAATTCAAAACATCTCAATGACACTTTGAAAGTTTGTCTTCAGGGAGACTGACTTTTCTCTAGCTGGTGGCCCCTCCCTGCTGTGCTCTAAGCATCAAGCCTGGCTTCTTCAAACAGCCAAGATTTCCTCAGAGGCTTCCAACCTGCATGCATAATGAATCTGCTCTCCTATATGCCAGAGGACACGACTACTTATGGCTCTACCAAGTCTGTCACTACCCCTCCATGATGCATGTGAAGGTAATCCTCATCCTATGGAACTCAAGCCTCTGGGCATCTCTGCATTAGTTGACTAGTTAGGAACTGGCAGGTTCAAAGGCCACTGAGGACAGACCCACCCTTCATAATCAGCAACTTGGAAAACCAGGAGCTGAAGCTGCAGAACTCGGATCTGGTAGAATGGAATCTGAGTTGCTATCGCTGGCCCTGGGTGGAGACATGACTTTCTGAACTGCCATTAAGATCCTAGGATTTCTACCTAGCAGAGGTTTCCTGGTAAAGATCGAAGATGAACCTTGCCTGTCCCTTAAGGATTAATCCACTGGCCTGTCAATCACCTGCTCAGGAAGGCACTGCTCAGGAAAGCTGTCTGTCCCAGAGACTTCAGGAGCATAGCATGAAGCCTGCCTAAACACGTGGGGCAGCATGACCAGCTCTCTGGTCATTGTCACACTGCATCTCCCTCCATAATGGCACTATAATATGACTCATCTGAATTCTTTCCCCAGAGATGACAAGGAGCCCAGAGCAAGATCTCAATTATTATTCAAAATCTCAGTTCCATTCCCCAAATCCATCTGGTTCAGGGCTGCTTTACGGAACTCTCCTCCAGACTTGTCAAGGCTCAGTCCTTCCACTTCTCCACAAGACACTCCTCTGGGCTTCTGCTCCTTCCTCCAATTAAAATTCGCATTCATTCTCTCTGCCTAGCACAAGTGTTCATTCACTGATTTTCATTCACCCACTATGTTCAAACCATGATTGAACACAGTATTTTTAAATGACCAGGTGCTGTGCCAATAAGACATAGTACACAGTCTGAATTTCATTCAAGAAGCAGCAGAATTCTATGGCATGTTTACAGGAATGGAGTTCAGCAGTAAGCAGAGCTCAGAGCAGCAAGACAAGTCTTTGCAGATAGCAGCAAAAACAGAGCACAGGGAACCAAGAAGCCAGACCAAGACCTGCTGTGCTGCTCAGGCTAGCTCAAACTCCTGGGCCCAAGCAAAAGAAAATCATCCCATGTGGTTACTCAGTGGGGACTGAAGTTAGGCGTACTGGGGCGGGCAGCAAAACCATGTCCACTACATCACAGACTTTACTTTAGTAGGGACCAACTTCTAGTCTCATTCCCTCGGGTTATTATTGTTATCGTGTTGTTTTACATCACTGAAGTTCAAGCGAGCAAGCAATAACTTCATTAAGAATATAAATCCCGCCCATACTTTTGACTAGTCAAAATCACTCTTAAAGCTTCACATAGACTTTTGGGTCAAGGGCCGTCCCCATAACACTAATATTCTTCCGTCGTGCTTTGTTTTGGTTGAGGTAGGCCCAAACTTTTGATCCTCTCATCTCTGCCTCTAAGTCTTGGATGCTGGGGGCTAAACATGCCTACTTTTCCATTTTTGGAAAGGGCTTGGCTTTAAGGCAGGTCAATTAGCAGGGCTACAGAGTTCTAATTTGAGTTTTTATTTTTGTTTCTCGAGAGAGGGTTTCTCTGTGTAGCCGTGGCTGTCCTAGAACTCGCTCATACACCAGACTGGCCTCAGACTCACAGAGATTCGCCTGCCTCTGCCTCTCTAGTACTGGGACTAAAGGTGAGTGCCAACTATGTCCAGCTGACAAGTTCTAACTTGACACTTGAGTCAACGGTTACGAACAAATTCCGAGGGAAAGTACCTCTTCATTCACTGTTATCCTCTCTCCCTGCTCTCAATTCAGAAGCCAGTGTGTGCTTCCAGTAACTCTACAAAGTACACAATCCAAGTTCCACACCTCCAGCCTGTCTATCTTGTGCAACCTTCAAAAAAAATGAAATTTCGTTCACACTTCCTATTAGTCAGCCCATTTTGTAAAATACCCCAAGAGCCTTTTGTGCCAACCAATTCTACAGCAAGTGCAAGTTTAACAAGGTATCTTTAAAAACATAACTTTAGGTGAGAGTTGTAAACAACATTGGAAATATCATTGTCCTGACGGGCAGTTGGGAAAGATGTAGGAAGAAATGTAGATGACCCACTGCCCGAGACAGTAAAATAAGCACAAATACAGTCACTACGGGGACTGCAAAAGAGACTGTAGCTTGGGTTTGGACTGCAGTAAGCACAACTGTGAAAGCCGCTATAGAGGACTCAGCTGCGACTTTCATTACTCCAGTTTAATTGCCACAATAAACTGGTTGTTCACGAGCTAATAAAATGCGCCTATTTAATAGCTAGAGGGGACTTAGTTCTAGAAATGATGACAGCGCAGAAGAGTTGAACCTTGTTACCCTGAAAGCTAGCCTGCTTGTCCTTTCCGGGTAACTACCCCCTTTACATCATGCACAGGGGCTGGGGGCAGGGTAGGGGGGGACCGACAAAGAATAAGAGCCTCGTTAAAGGGGGGAGGGATAAGATTGGAGAAGACAGACGTGCGACGAAGCATGCCTACAAAAACTTCACAGCTCACTGACGGATGACAGCACTTTATGACAACCCTGATATTAGCCACAGAGAACACTGGGCTCCGGAGCGGGGTGTCGCGCCCAAGGTCAGGCGAAAGGCTGCGGGTGCAAACGGGGTCCGATTCTGCGGGGTCGGCAGAGAAGGCAGGAGACCCCCAAGGGGATTGCGGCGAGGAAGCCGCAGGGAACAGCCTGGGGTCGCGGTCCCGACCGCCGTACGCACTGCACTCACCCGAGGCCCGGGCGGGGTCGCCCAGTGCTGCGGCTCCTCGCGGCCGGCGGCAGCAGCGGCGCGGGCGGCGATACATCATGCGACCGCGCTCATGGCCGGGCCGGGTGGACCCGGATCCTCTCGGTTCCGCTCGGCTCGGTCCGGCCGGGCCGGTGTACCGGAGGCAGCAGCCCAGCTGAAGCGGGAGCCCAACGCCACGGCCTGGACAGCGGAGCGGAACGACCCCGGAACTGGACACGGCGAGGTCAAGGCGCAGCTCTGCGTACTTCCGGCCGCGACGCCCGGAGCTTCCGGCAGAAGGTTCGTGAGGACACTGGCGGTTTCTTCCGCTACCGAGCTTCCAAAAACCTAGCGGTTCTTGGAGAAGAGACAGCACTTATGGCAAGACGGTTGAACCAAGATCCCCGAGAAAGGTGGCCCGGAAGAGAAAAGCCGGCGCCTACGGGCCGCCGCGAGGGCCACGCTGCATCGCAATTCGTGCGACTTCACGTAAAAACGCTTCCCGTGGCACCATAGATCTAGCAAGTGGAGACTCAGATCCTCTCTCAAGACTGGCTTGTGCCAGGTGGAGGATGGAGAACTACAGAGATGGAGGACGGACACACAGGAGTGTAAGCCGCTGGCTGACCCAGAGGACCTTTGGGAGCCCATGGAAGTGCCCTGGACTGGGGACAGTGTGCCTGGGTTCGGGCCTGCACTTCTCCACGCTCTGGTTGCTGGAGCATCTTTGCAACCCCTTCCTGATGACGGCCCTGAGATTTGCAGAGGTAGAAACGTGTGTTTTGTCGTCTTGGGTCCCCTGACAGACTTGGCACCATTTGTTAGACAGTTTGTTCAGGGCAGAGAAATGTTTGGTAGCTAAACTGGCGGGATGTGCTGTAAGATTGAAAAAGGCTATAATGAAAGCGCAGGGATTTTACGACATTTTCGCGGCGTTTTCCGTACCCGCGTCCAGAAATTGTTATTCGATCCAGACTTTTGGAAGTAAGGGTGCATTAAGTTAACTTCCCCAAAAATACAGCGTTTAAGGCTAGGTGCACGTCTACATCCCAGCACTAGTAAGACTGGGGCAGGAGTCCTGAGTTTGAGACCATTTTGGAATACATAGTAATGCCATCTCGAAAAGAATGCATAGTTTCGTTTAAGTTTCTATGGTTACATCTTTTTAAAATTTATATTTATGTCTATGGGTATTTTGCCTCTGTTTCTATCCGTGCACCACATGCATTCAGTGCTTGAGGAGGCCAGAAGAGGGCATTAGATACCCTGGAACTGGCGTTAACAGTTTTGAATTGCCTTATGGGTGCTAGGAAATCAAACCCGGATCTTCTGGAAGGGCAACTAGTGCTCTTAACAGACTAGCGGGTTTCTCCAGCCTCCTTTATGGTTTTACCTTGTACATCTGTATAGTTAAGACTATACCCATCTTTCAGTCAACTCCTGTTTGGCCTGCCCTGTGTAGCTATTTCCTCAGTGGAGAACATTTGCTCTTAGAGGGAAAGGAAGATTAAGGAAACTCACAAGACCTAGGAAGCCCCCCAGATCATATAGGCAGTCCACTGTTGCTGGCCAGAGGAGACTTTCAGGAGCCTTGCAGGCTGTGCCAGGAGCTCCAGAGAGGCAGCCTTCCACCGTGTTTTCCCATGCTAGGGTGAACTTTTCAGTGTTGGTGCCGCCTCAGTCATCCGTACCCCTGTAAGTAACCCATGTAACCCACCACGCACGCACTTGTCAGTAACCCCAATGAACTCTTCTGTTCACAGAAGCAAACTTGAGTAGAACTGAGACAGAATAGAAAGACAGGGACATCAAGGGACATGGGAAAGGAAAGGAAAGAAACCCCTCGCCCTGGGATCTAGCTGACCTTTCCTGTTGACTGAGAGTCAAGAAACGTCAGCGGGATTGATAAAGCCAACACTGCCTACAGAGATAGTGTGCTTTCCTCCAGACAACGTAGACAGGATGTTAAAAACAGGAAATAAACTGTGCACACTCATGGCTGGGTTGTTTATGACTGTGACCTTAAATATCCAGCCTAGCTAAATAACAAAAGCTTGAGCACACTTGTGTGCATGTGTATGTGCACATGCGCACGCGCGTGCACACACACACACACACACACACACACACACACGAGATTAAAATATAATTAACCTTGGAGCTGGCTGGAGAGATGGCTTAGTGTTAATAGCACTGGCTGCTTTTGCAGAAGACCTAGTGCTGGTGGTCCCAGCACTTATATGACAGCTCACAAACCATCTGTACTCCAGTTCCAGGGAATTGAATTTGACGCTGCCTTCTGACCTTTGAGGGCACATGGTACACATATACACACACACACACACACATATGCATGCAAAACACTCATATACATAAAAATAAATGTTTAAAAAGTTACCAACTCATATATTTTACTTAACATTTACGATGTTTGTCTATTTGTTTTTTGAGGTAGGATCTCTCATAGCATAGGCTAACCTCAAACTTCCTGTGAAGCCTTGGGTTCCCTCCCCAGCACTGTAGAAGCCTGGGTATGGTGGTGGTCATGATGGCTCACGCCTGCAATTCCTTCACTTGGAAAGTGAAGGTGAGAGGAGCTGCAGTTCCAGGTCATCTCAACCGTTTACTAAATTTTAACCTTTTCTTAATCTTGAAACCTTGTAAACTACATCTTTTGAGGAATGTAACTTAAAAGACTGAAGGTTCATACGTGTGGCCATTGTGGAAACTCCTAAGCATGATTTTCTGGAGAAGCCCACACAGCTGTCTTGAGATTGTGTACTAAGCTTCTCTTATGTGACTGTCTCAATACTTAATAAACTCACTAACTTGACTTCTGTTTGGCTCATTCTGAATTTCTTTTCCATAGCCAAGTCTAGGATACTTACGTTGAAAGCCCCAAACAGAAGGGAACCTGGGGCTGCTGGTGGCTATTGGACTGTGTCTCCCCACAGCCACTGACAGACTCATTTCTTTGGTCTGGGGTCGGTGCACTATCTAGGTGAACAGATGCTTGTTCATGTCTAGCCAGCAAAAGTCATGCAGTGGCTCAGAGATGAATCTAGAAGGCAGACGGGAGTGTGCAGTGGCTCAGAGATGAGTCTAGAAGACAGGCAGGCAGCGTGCAGTGAGTGGCTCAGAGGTGAATCTAGAAGACAGACAGGCAGTGTGCAGTGGCTCAGAGATGAATCTAGAAAACAGGCAGGCAGTGTGCAGTGGCTCAGAGGTGAATCTAGAAGACAGACATGTGTAGGTCATCAGGAATGCCAAGATGGTCTGCTTAATAAATAGAAAATGACTTTCAGGGGAGGGAGAAGTCAGCTAAACTTGTACATAACAGATTCATCTGTATGTCTGATGTCCGTGGCCAAGAAACATTGGCAGCCAGTAATGTGGCTCCCTGACATAATCCCAGCGCTTAGGAGGCTAAGGCAGGAAGATCACTCTTAATTTGAGTCTAGGCTGTGATACAGAATGAAACCCTGTCTAAGAAGAGCCACAGAATATGTAACAAATGATAAGAATCATCGCACTAACAGTCTTTAGTTACAGAGAACTTAAAGACAGGACTTCACAGAACCAAGGACCCAGTAAGGAATGCCAGACTGGCCTACTGCTTTCCTAAGATACCTCAGAGAAATCAGAACATGTCACCCCAAAATACACCTCTAACTCCAAGTGGGTCAAAAGTCATGGAAAAGCTTTCTCTGCCCCCCCCAGCTCTGACTGGAGACTTCAGCCTCCTTCACCAAGGAGAGGGCAAAGGAGCATCCTTCAAAATGCTGAGAATATAATTGACCTGCCCGATCTGCTGCCGTGAACCCTAAACCTGCTTCATCCTGCTCTTAGGCAGATGTATTCTTTTTTTTAAAAAAACTATTTATTTATTTATTCATTTATTATGCATACAATATTTGCCTACATGTCTGCCTTCAGGCCAGAGAGGGCACCAGACCTCATTACAGATGGTTGTGAGCCACCATGTGGTTGCTGGGAATTGAACTCAGGACCTTTGGAAAAGCAGGCAATGCTCTTAACCGCTGAGCCATCTCTCCAGCCCCAGGCAGATGTATTCTTGGTTGCAGTGTTAGAGGGACTGGATTTGAAGCCTTTCCTGGGCTTCCTCTATGTGTCCAGTGAGGTATATGGAGGTAAATGTCTGCCTGTTTTTCTCCTGGCAGTCTGACTTTGTTCCATGGCTCCAGCCCGGAGCTTAGGAGGAAGAAGAAAAGGGTGTTTTTTTCCTCTCCTGTGTTCCCACCCTTTGGACCAATTACCAAGTCTTTCACAAGAAAATGAAGAGTGACAGGCCCTCCTTTTGGTCCTGTGAGCCACTCTCCGAAAGCCAGGAACCTCTGAAGTAAAATACATAATGCCCTCTTAGAAATGCCAGCAGGAAAGAGATGCAGTTTCTGGGGCAGGTTCCGTCAACAAATGTTCTTCGAATCTGAACTAAGCTTTTTGTTTGTTTTTCATTCATTATTTGTTTATTCATTCATTCATTTTGTTTTCTTTGTTGAGATAAGATTTCTCTGCGTAGCCCTGGCTGTCCTGGAAATCTCTGTAGACCACAATGGCCTCAAACTCTGTCTCTAGAATGCTGGGATCAAAGGTATGCACCACCACCGCCCATCAGTTTTGTTTTTTTTTTTATTGTTGTTGTTGTTGTTTTTGTTGTTGTTTTTTAATTGAGTCATTGTTTCACTGTGTAGCCCTGGCTGGACTGAACTTCCTATGTAAACCTAATTACCTGAGTCCAGCCCCTGGGACCCACATGGGAAGGAAAAAAACAACTCCAGCAAATTGTTCTCTGACTTCTACATGAACTCTGTGGTATGCATGTGCGCACACACACACACACACACACACACACACACACACACAACCACCTCAAACTGCTTTGTTAACTTGTTCCATCCTAATAATTAAATAAAATGGGATGTCTTGTTTTTGTTTATTTGGTTGGTTGCTTTTTGTTTTTGTTTTTTAAGGCAGGGTTTTCTATGTAATCTAAACTGACGTCATTCTTTCTACCCTGTCTTACCACACCCAGCCCTGCTGATTTCTAAATTGTGAGTGTGTGTGTGCACGCTTGCATGCGTGCGTGCATGTGTGTGTATGCGTGTTTATGCCACAGGGACAAACTTGGGTGTCATTTTTCAGGCCATCTTCCTTGTTTTTGGAGACTTGTCTCCCCATGGTCTGATGCTCAATGCTTTGCTAGCTAGAGTAGCTGCCCAGTGAAACCCAGGGACCCTTCTATCATTGTCCCCCTCAACCCCCAGCTCTCACATTACAGGTAGCCACCACACTTGGCCTTTTTTTAAAATGTGGTTTCCAGGGATGAGACTCACATCCGCATCCTTGTCCAGCAAGCACTTTATCGACTGAACTGTGCCCTGAGCCCAGCTCTCACTTTCTTACTCTCAGCAGCATCGATATTGGATCTGCCAGTCATTGACTTTCTCTTAGCCAGAGTATTTTAAAAGGGCTCACCAAAGCTCCCCACAGCAAAAGATTAGACTTGATTTCTAAGGTTTCTTCCTGTTTTGTGACCATGGTTCATTAGTCTCATTGATTTTTCTAAGGGCCTTGGGGCTGAGGATTCCTTTTTAAAAATATTTATTTTCAATTATCTCTGTGTGTGTGTGTGTGTGTGTGTGTTGGTATATACACAAGTATTGTTCCCATGGGGGCCAGAAGAGGATGTCAGATCCCCTGAAGCTGAACCTAGAGACAGCTGTCATCTGCCTGATGTGAGTGCTGGGAACCAAATTTGGTCTTCTGCAAGAGCAACAAGTGCTCTTACCACTCTCCAACCCAGGAACTTATAATGTTGATGCTGGCAGGAGTGTAAACAGGGTTCCCTTCCCATAGGTGATTCTTGTTTATTCCTTAGACAAACACGAACTGGTCCCCAGCAGAGCCATTTCTTCAGGGACAGCCTGTTGAGGCTTCCATTCAACAGTGGAGGAAGGCAGGAGTGAGTGCACCCTCCTGGCCAGCAAACATAGAAAGGTAAAGGGTACCCTGTGCTGGCAAGGTTGACTGCTAAGGATTTACTCATCTCTCCAGAGCATGTTAGCAGTAGGGTCTCCCCAAATGTTTGCACACACCCTTTGATCTAGCTTCTAGGAATGTATGTACGTAAAGACTTCTATTTGCTCAAGCGTGTGCACCTGAGTGTCAACAGTAGCACCAACCGCATTCCACGTGCCCATCTGCATGTTAGTGTGCTGTGCTCACTGCATGGTGTGAGACAAGCATTAAAGACAGCCTTTCTCATGAGTTGATATTTATGGTCTTCAAGATACACTGACTATTTCATGAAATCAAAAAGGGAGTGGAGGGATATGCGTGCTCATATAGCCATAGAAAACCTATGGAAAAGATGTGAGAAGTGAGCCTAGGACTGGAGAGATGGCTCAGATGGCTTTCTATGATGCCCTGTTGTATGCATTTCAGTCCCTAGAACCCACATGGTGGAAGGAGAGAACTGTGCGGTCCTCTGACCTCCACACCTTGCTGTGACATGTGCATAAACATTCTCTCTCTCTTCAAAAAGGGAATAGGCTTAATGTCAATTCTATATACATATATATGCATATATATGATTTGACGTCTATAAAATCTAGGGGCTGGTTAAGAGCATTTGTTGCTCTTGCAGAGGACCAGGGCTTGATTCCCAGCACCCACATGATGGTTCACAACCATACATAACACCAGTTTCAAAAGATCCAATGCTCACTCCGATATTGAGTAGCAGGCACACATGGAGTACATGTACGTATATTCAGGCAAACACTCTTACACATAAATATTTAAATTTTTAAAAATCTAAGAACAGCCGGGCAGTGGAGGTGCACAACTTGGTTAAGGTGACAGACTGCTAAAAATCTAGGATCCACAAATGAGAAAACATATGATGTCTCTCCTTCTGCAGTTTGACTCACTTAATGTAATGACTGCCATTGCATTCATTTTCCTGGAAATGATATGGAACAACAGTTCTTTGTGGCTGAACGCAGTTCCAGCGTGTGAGCCCTCATTATCTTTAGCCATCACCTGTCCAGGTGGCCCCATGACCAGTGTTGTTAGCACTGCTGCAATGGACTGGTGTACACGTGTCTGACATGCTGACGTGGAGCCATCTGGGTAATGAGTAGTGTAGCAGGGACCTCCACAGAGGCTGGACTAGCCTCTATTTCCAGCAGGGCATAAGGACTCCCTGCTGTCCACATCCTCACCAGCATTTATTTGTTTTCTTTGTGATTGCCATCTGGCTGGGGTGATGGATTCCCACTGCACTCTGGGCTTGAGTTTCTCAGATGGCTAATGAAGTTGGACATTTTCTTCATGTGCTTACTGGCATTAAAAAGCCCCCTTTAAGTGTTTTTGACCCATGACTATATAGTGGCTTTTACTGGAAGGGACATGTGGGAGATGGAACCAAGGGATTTGCCCATGCTGGGCATGAGCTCTACCAAACCCTTTAAAAATATATATATATTGCATATCTTTGTGTAGCTCAGAGAACAACCTGTGAGAGTTGGTTCTCTCCATCCACCATGTGGAACCCAGACATCGAACTCGGGTCATCAGGCTTGGCAGGAGGCACCTTCACCTTTGAGCCATCTCACCATTCCGGAGCCTATTTTTAAATGAATCGTTGGAAATATAAGAAACCCAACAAAACAACTGGCAAAACACTTGAATAGGTTATCTCAGAAGAGACACTCCAAAACACAGTTTCTCGTTTGCATTAGCCAAACTCAGGCCACCGTGAAGTACTGATCATGATCCCTCCAAAAGGGCTGCCACAAGAAACAGAGGTTCAAGATCTCCCACACTCTTTGCTGCCGGGACAAGACAGGATTTGACAAACTTCAGTGTATGCACACCTGCAGTATTGTCCTGAAGAGCCTCACACTTGACATAACCTAAATGTTCCTGACTTACAGGAAGATAAATTTGTACAGTAGAAATAGTCTGTAGTAATGAAAAGGAAAGCACGGACAGGTGACAGCGTAAGTCACAGAACACAATGTTTCCTTGAGGCAAAGTACCAAGAATGCTCATTGTATTCCTGTCAAAAAACACATAAAAGTAGCCTCCGCCAAGCCAGAGCTGTTGTGGAGGTACAGGAAGCAACGGTAATCTGCCTTGTGGCCTGGGTGCTTGCGGCAGGTGACGAGAACCCATCTAGCCATTAAGATTTGTATCCTCCTTAAGCAAATGCTGGAGAGGCAGAGCCCCTAAGGCAGCATCCTGGGGAAGCAGAGATGTGTTCTGGAAAGCTGCCTGGGTTGTTTGACATTTTCCATGTAGTTTGCGGGGATGAGTCTGTCAACAGCCAGATTAGGAAGGCCTGATGACTGAAACACCCCACCCCACCCCACAGTGTTGAGCAAGGCCCCGGAAGTCAAAACCCAAAGTGGGGCAATGTGTTCCTCAAATCTTTTGTTTTGGGTACTTCACCTCACCTGTGGGCAGAGCCTGCTAGGAGTGACCTGCTTGGTAGGTGAAGTGCTGGGTGAAACAGGTGCTTGGTGGGATGGTTTCTGGGTGGATCATGTACTTGGTAGTATGGGTGCTTAGCAGCTTAGGTGCTTAGGAGAGCAGTGTTTGGTTTACCATGTGTGCCTGGAGCTGCTTCTAAAAGCTGGGCCTATCCTTGCTACTCTTCCCTGCACAGCCCACTTACGACCATGTCTCTCAAGACTAGACTGAAGAACTCTCATGCCCACCACCTGTAGAATTCCTCCCAGTCATACTCCTGTTGCGTTTCATCCCGACCTCTTCCCTGTAGCCTGTCACCTCTGGTCCTCCATTTTCCACTCACTTACGTGATTCTTTCCCTCCCCATGAAGCAAGCCTCACGGAAGGCAGGAGGTATGTTGAGGCCTTGGCAAGCGCTCTGCCCCGGATACCTGTTGCTTCCCGCTCTTCTGGCAAAAGCATTTCTGTGTCCTAGAAGTCACCTTTTCCTTGTACCAGTCAGCATGGCGGGGCTGGCCCTTCCTGCTCTTCAGATTTGCCCAATCCAGTTAGTTGTCTGGGTAAACTGGCCTCAGAGACTAGCTCTAAGGATGGCGCACTCCCAAATTCTGGGATTTTGCTGGAAGAATCAAAAGAAAAGCCCCCTTTTGTCCACTGGGCTGCTAAGTATAAGTATATAGAGACAGATAATCCTGGAGCTGCTCGAGGCCATTCTGTGAAAAGTACCTAATCTGAGAAGAAAGTCATTCTAGGCAGTATCTTGGCTAGGGTTTCTGACTCTGTGATAGACACAGTCCATCACTGAAGGAAGTCAGGGCAGAAACCTGGAGGCAGAACCCCCAGCGGAGTGCTGATTCCTCCTGGTCTGCTCCTCATGGGTTGCTCAGCCTGCTGTTTTATAGCTCCTGCCTGGGATGGGTGTCACCTCCCACAATGAAGTGGGCCCTCTCACATCAACCCCAAAAAAATGTCCCACAGGTCAATCTGGTGGGGACATCTCAGCCGAGATTCCCTTTTCCCAAGTGACTCCAGCTGTGTCATACTGACATAAAACTAGCTAGCACAGGCAGGCAAGGAAGAAATAAATTCTAGTGACATCTTTTGCACTCCCAGATCCTGCTGGGCCTGCCTCAGAGCTTTCTAGCCACAGACAGAAACCCACAGAGCCCTCTTCAAAAGGACAGTTTGAATTGTGTCCCTTGCTTATAAGGGGGAGAATCCAGGCAGGTCTGATCTATCAGTCAGGGTTCTCCAGGGGAGCAGAACAGAATGTATGCTACAAAGGAGGTAGACGAGGTTTGTCCTGCATGATAAGGCCTGGGCATCCAACAATGGCCACCTGCATACTGGTGAGTGTGAGAACTTGGTGGCTGTCCAGGCCCCGAGGCTGGATGTCTTAGCCGTCCCAATGTGCCCCTGAAGGCTGCTGGTCTTCAGTCTGTGTTAGAAGGCCAAAGAAGCTGGGTTCTGACGTCAGCAAAGGCTGGTTGCAGCAATGCCATAGATGTGCTCACCAGCAAGGGGCAAAGCGGGTAGGCAAAGGAAGCACTGCTTTTCTCTCTGCCTCTCACTTGGGCCTCCCAGCAGAAGAAGCCACCCACCCTGGGGGCGGGGCTTTCTCCTAAGTAAATCTTCCAGGGAATACTCTCATACCTGGCCAGAGGCCTGACTCTTAGTTAATCTCAGATCCAAGCAAGTTGACAACCAAGACAGCCATCCCCCCCTTTGGCTGGAGATGGTATTCCCACCACACCCCCTTATCTGTACGTTCACAACAGGAAATAAAGCAAACTAACCATCAATGAATCTTTGACTTTCTTGCTGTTATAAGGCTCTCTCTGTTCTTGTCTTCTCAAAGGAAAGAATTTAGTTGAGAGACATGGAGAGTTTAAATAAAAATGTATCCAGCAAAGCAAAGATTGAAGTGAGCTGTTCCAGAGAATCCACCCAGTGGGTTTGCATTGTGGATTTTAAAGGAAGATTTTATGATTGTTATTATTAGTTGTTCTTTTTGAGACAAGGTTTTTCTGTGTAACCTTGGCTGGCCTAGAGCTAGCTCTGTAGACCAAGCTGGCCTCAAACTCACAGAGATCCGCCTGACTCTGCTTCCCGAGTGCTAGGATTAAAGGTGTGCACCACCACCACCCAGCTGATTTTATGACCATTTATGAGGTATGATGACTCTTTTCCCCTCCCGAATCATGATTGGACAGATCTCCCTTTTAGGATATTCCCTTGATCCTCTTGAAAAGCCCATGGAGTAGTGTAACACCAGAATGTAAATGCTAGCATGAAGAAGCAAGGGTCTTTTGAAGATGCAGACCTTTTGTTAGTGCTGTGTGTGGCAACTGGGAAAGGTCTATGGTACCTTAGTCTGATAAAGTGAATAACCTATCTGCAGATTCAAGGACGTTTACCTGAAAAGGAGCATCCTGACGCCAGAGAACGCAGCCTCAGTCCCTTTTGTTCTCCCTGTCTAGCTCCTTGCCTATCACGTCTCGGTGCTTCATTTTCAGAGGGGTCACAGATGTTTTCTGAGTCATCTGCCCTAAATGCTTCCCAGGGTGATACCAAGTTCACTGGTCTATGGCTTGCAGAACGTTCTTCCTCATTTCAAAATGTCATGTCATCTGCCTCTGTCCAACTTCCTGAGGTCAGAGGCCTGCTAGAAGGCAAGCAGGGTGCTGCTGAATCTCTTGAGAAAGAAGAATGTCTCTCATATGGAATATGACCCTTAATAATTTATTCCAGTTCTCCCCAACAACTGTCTGGGTGAGGTCAAGGTTGCTGGAGTTGGTACCTATTGCCAGCTTCCTTCACGGAAGCAGGGAACTTCAACCCCGGCACCATCCTCTTCCATCCTGTGAGCTTTCTGAGCACCTCTCTTAGCGTCCTCACAAGGATGAAGGCTACAACCTACCCTCCCACCTGCAGAGCTGGCACTAAGCTCTCACACCCGGAGGCCTAGCTTCTCCTGGGGTGGCTACGTGCACCTTGAAGGTTCCAAACTCTCCAGGAATGGCTATCTCTTAAATTTTCCTAAGAAGTCTTAGTGGGACAGATGTTCACATCTGCTCTTAGCAAAGGGCCGGCGCTTGGCTACACTACCTACATCATCTTCCTGAGTGGCAGAACTCCAGTCCCACTACCTAACATTCGTGACTTCAGAAAATCCCTGGAGATCGGCCTTGGTTTTCTTTTTTCTTCCTTCCTGGCGCTGGGAATGGGAGCCAGGACCTTGGCCAAGCTGGGCCAGTGAACCGCCACTGAGCTCCACCCCCAGTCTCTTTGTGTTTCCTTGTTGAAGAGATGTGGGAGAAGCTGTATGGCTGGACGTTGTGTTTATTGCCGTTTATGAAAAGAGCCAAATCTACCGGCCTTTTAAGACACGCCTTTCAGAAGACAAACGGGACTTAGCCTGCCACCCGCGCCTTCAAAGGCGTGTCGGTCCAGGAGATCTTCGCTGGGACTCTGCTACCTAGGCAGGGCCAGGAAGTGACCTGAACCTGACCTAGAGGAGCTTTTCCCTCTCCCAAACCACTCTTGTGCGCAAAAAAGCCGCGCCCTGGGTATCCCCCCCATTGCAGGAACTCTGTTTCGAAGCGAACCCGCGCGGCTGTCAGACAGCGCAGGGACGAAGGGGCGCTCCTGCGCCTGCGTCCAGGAGCCGAGGGAGGCGGGGCGCTCCCCGCAAAGTGACAGCTCTCTCTCTCTCCATCCCCCTCTCTCTCGCAGCTTCAGAAGGACCCGACTGCTTGCTCGCGTCTCACGTGGTGCTCCAGAGGCGGGGCGCCCCGCTCACTCCTGGGCTCGGGAGAACCCCGCAGCTCGCGCGCGTCACGCGGGATGGGGGGGCGAGGTTGGGCGGGGCGCTCTCGGATGACTGACAGCGCTCTCCGGCCCGCCTCCGAAGGACCCGGCTGCTCCGCGCGTCACGTGGTGCCAAGTGGGCGGGGAGAGCTTCGCTGACTGACAGCTCGCTCCGCCGCGCCTCAGAAGGGACCGGGCACAGCTCGTGGAGCGCGGCGCATTCGCGGCAGCTGCGGACCCGACGGCGTCCGCCCCTTGCCGGGTCCCGGGGGCAGCCGCGGTGAGAGGGCCCGGGGCTGCGGTGCTGCGCTCGCAAGGGGCCGGGCGGCGTGGCTGCGCGGGGACGGGTGAGGAAGCGTGAGGAGGGGTCGCCGGCGGCGTGGGCGGGTCGGCTGGACGGTCGGTGCGGCGGGCAGGGCTGTCACTCTGCCAACCTGAGTGCGGGGCCCACGGGGCCCCGCGAGACGGTCAGAGGCCACGGCTGCACGGGGCCGCCAGGAAAGGCTCGGGCACCGCAGCAGCTTTTAGGATGTGGGACAAACCGACCCAGCTTTGCCCTGGTCTGCGTCCCCCCCGAGTTGCAGGTTGAGACGTGGGAAGGTGACAGGGTGGAGGAAGGAGGCTCGGCCAAGTGCTGCACCTACGGAGTGAGCGGGAGCGCGGCTCTGCCGGCACAGGTGCGCTGGCACGGGCTGGGTCCCCGACGTGGAGCTGTCCGGGTGGTGAGTCAGAGGTAGAGGTGAGCTGGCAGCTGTCAAGTCGGGCTGCCCTCCCCAGGCTGGGATCCAGCCTGTAACCCGATGCTGAGGTTCTGATTCATCCCGTTCTGCCTCCTCCCTGATGGTGAAAACAGGGCAGATGCACAGCACGAACTCCACGACAGGAGCAGAGAGGCTCCGGAGCCTCGTCCCTTCCCTCTTTCCCACACCGTGGTCAGAAATAGGGATAGTTAGGCCTTTGAAGACCAAGATGGCAGATAAGCTGATTAGCTGGGCTCCATGGAAAAAGTTGACATCGGAGATTTTCTTTCCTCCTCAAACACTGGTGACTTCTTGGTTGGTGATGATGGACTATCTCAGTCTCTGTTGTGTTCCACAAGTTCCTTGCAATGGTTGGCTTTTGGGTGGTCTGTATCAGTTTATGTGGAGTAGATTCCTATTTTTTTTTTTTGAGAATGTCACAAGTATAAACAGTGGGATGGGCGTATCAGACGTCTGAGAGAAATTGAAGTGAGGTATCTCTACAGATGCTAACTGCACTTTTACCTTCATGGCAATGGTTGTTTCTTCAAAGGTAAGTTGTTTTATAGTGACCCCAAATGAAGCTGAGGGAGCTGCCTTTAGGACAGCCCCTTCCCAGGGAAACTATGGAATGGGCAAGTCGTGTGGATACCTGGCGGCGGGTATACCTGGATACCTGGCTTTCTTTCCTTCCCTCCCTTCTCGGCATTCCTTTCACAGAAGGAATGTCAGGGGGCTGGAGAGAAAGCTCTCCAGTTTAGAGCATGTTCTGCTCTTGCCGAGGACCAGAGTTCAATTCCCAGCACCCACCTTAGCTGACTCACAACCACCTGTAACCTTGTCTCCACAGAATCTGACACTCTCTTCTTCTTACCTCCTCAAACACCTACACTCACATAAGACTCAACATTAAATAATAAAAACAACTCATAAAAAATAAATGAAATGTCAAAATCCAGGTACAGTGGCATAGGCTTGTAGTATTAGCACCCCAGAAGCTGAGGCACAGTTATCATGAGTTCAAGACCAGCCTGGGTTGTATAACAAAACCCAGTCAAAAAAGAGGAATCAAAAGCCGAATGACAGCGCGCTTCAGGAAGGAACAGCAATAGCAGTGTGGCTTCCACTGCCACCGTGTTCTCTTGCTTTGGTAGCTTACAAAGTACTTTCAGCAGGAGCTCTTAGTTCATCCTCATTAATTCGGGAGTGGCAGATGGCATTCCTCCTGATGAGGAAACCAAAACTCACTTGTCCAGGGCCACTTAACTGTTGGAGGCAAAGAAAGCTCCACAATGACGTGGTTGCTACAAGTGCTGAACGTATATAGTACCTCATCACCCAAGGACACTAGATGGGTCTGAGTGGTTATTGCCTCTTGCTGGACGGGGGGTGGTACTGCGTGGAGCATCCTTCTCTGCCTTCCTTGCCTGGCTGACAGCCTGACTGGCCGGCCAGCCAGCTCACCCCTGTTACCGCTCCCTTCACACTCTGTGGCAACTCAGATTTGTTTCTAGGCTTTGAGAAAGCCAGTAGGAAGTGCCTTGCAGAGCATCTTTTGCTCAAGTGCCCAGTGTTTCCAAACAGGCCAGTTGTCTTCAGTCATGACGCAAGATATCACAGAAGTTCTAGGGAGACCTACACCAATGATTTCTCCTCATCTCCTACCTGGAAGAGAAACATTCAAAATCCAGGCAGCTGCTGCTGGCTCTGCTGGTCTCACCTAGATTTTGTACACGGCATTGTTTGAGGTTTCGTGGCATGTTTTTTTTCTATTTTTAGCATACACAGCTGTTCTTGTTAGGGAAGAACAAGCTTTTCATCCCATTCTCTAAATCCGGGCAGCACCGCAGGACTGCCAGGGTTTGCCTTGTGTCTGTCTCTGCAGGTCAGTGGTTCAGGCCAGATTGAAGGCCAAGACAGTCTTGGACACGTGTATCAAAGCCAAGATCTGGCCTGGAAGGTTTCATTTGCTGCGTGCCTCAGAGACTGTGTTCTTTTCATGAAGGTCACAGGAAGCCATGCAGAGTACTCACTGAAGTGCAGGAATTAGGGCTGGTGAGCCAGGAACATCTCGATGGCCAGAATTACAGAACATTCAGAACTGTTATTGGTAAGGTCCCAAGAAGCAAAGGGCAAACAGTACAGATGGAAAGGCTGCAGTTTGGAGAATGCCATGGTCTCTCAGGATGAACTTTCCCTGGGCTGCCAGGTAGTGACACCGGTACTGACTGATCTCACCTGTTTCTCCAGTGTCAGCAGCTACCCAGTCACTCCCAGAGATCTCTCTTTAAGCGTGCCTCATCCGCTGTGCCACAGGGCCTGTACACTGGTTGTTCCTCCTTCCAGATTTCCCTGTAGTAGCCACCTCCCTGTCATTCAGGCCACCACTCCTATATCACATGTTAAATGAGATCCTCCCTAATGGTCAAAATGATCTTCCTATTTGCCCCGGTCCCCAGTCCACTTCTTGCAGCATATTATAGTATTCTTTATGTGTATTAGAAACGACTTTGTTTCTTTGAGAATATTTTTTATTATCTTTTCATTTTTGCTGCTTGCATCAGCAGGACCAGAACAGTGGCTAGCTTGTAGTAAGTTCTCAACACACATTTGCTGTGGGGATGTTTATTCCAGTCAGAGCCTTGCAAGATGGGAAGTCGTGCTACTGAGGTGGACACTGAACTGGTTTTCTCTGATTAGAGATAGCAGCTAGCTGGCAGCTGACCCTTGGGCAGAAGAGTTCAGGCATGGGTGGCTGTGAAGGAAAGCCAAGTAATGGGCTATGTCAGCCTCCTGGCGCACCTAGCTGTAACAAAGTGCCACAAACTGGTTATCTTCTCTTGCCTCTGGGTCTTCTCTTAAACCGTCACCAGTTGGACTGAATTTAGGGTCTATGGTATTCCACTGTGGTCTCAGCCAATCACATCTATGACTACCCTTTTCCAAATAAGTTCACCCCAAGAGATTCTGGGGTTAGAACTTCAGTTGACTTTGGAGGGGGTATAATTCAATTTAACATTTTCCAACTAAAAGATCTAGTGACAAGAGAAGATAACCATGTGACTGTAGAGGCAGAGGCTGGAGTGCTTCAGCTATAAGGGAAGAATACCTGGGTTCAGCAGAAACCACTAGAAGCTGAATGCCCAGGTCATCTCCCTCTGAGCCCTGATAAAGGAACCAGACCTACTCATGACTCAGCTTTGGAATTCTGATCTACGAACTTCTGAGGGAATACATTTATCTTTTTTTGTGGGTTGTTTATTTTATTTACTTATTTATTATGTATACAATATTCTGTCTGTGTGTATGTCTGCAGGCCAGAAGAGGGCACCAGGCCTCATCACAGATGGTTGTGAGCCACCATGTGGTTGCCGGGAATTGAACTCAGGACCTTTGGAAGAGCAGGCAATGCTCTTAACCACTGAGCCATCTCTCCAGCCCTACATTTATCTTTTTTAAGACAGGCCAGTTTTGTGGTAAGTTTGAAGTCAGTCATAGATATAGAATAAGACCCTATTTCAAAACACTAACAAGCAAATAAACTAAAAACAAACAACCCTCCACACAAAATGTAGTGACATTTTAAAGGGGAAAATTGGTGGATAGGGGTTGGTGATGTTTAGGGACAATGACAGTGGTTTATATGCTTTCTTGGGAAATGTCCATGATCCTCCCAGCTTTCAGGGAAAGCCTGTGTGGTGTGCTTCATGACAGGTCCTGGGACAGGATTTTCTTCCTTAGCTTTTTGCTGGGTTCTACCTGATGAAGTAGAAATAGCTTGTCCGTGTCTAGCAGTAAGATAAAGATAGTCCATCCCTGTTCTGTTCACTGTGGACTTCACACCTCTGTGTGGAAGAGTGCTGACATCAGGAAAGCTGTGCCCTCCCTGAATGCTTCCCAAAGGCAGCTGATGAGCTCTTGGGGCATGCAGTCTCTGACTTTCACCCTCGACTGTGCTTGAGCTTTCTGGGAGCTCCTGTCAGAATGGTTGAAGATTTGTGGAGACAGAACATTGTTCCTCCCTTCCTGATTCTCTAAAACCTTATCTTGTTTTATTTTGCTTTGAAATAGGTTCTCGCTGTGTAGCCCAGGTTAGCCTATAGCTCACAATCCTCCCTCAGCCTTCTACTGGCTTCACAAATCTGTGCCTCAATGTCTAGGTTGCTAGTATTTTTTGATTAGGTAATCCATGTGACTGATGCCAAATTCAAATGATATCAGAAGATGTTAATGGAAAGTTGCTTGCCTTGGTCATTCTGCTGTACTCCCCCATCTCTACAAGGCACTATTCCTGTCACCATCTTGTGGTTCCTTCCAGAGACCTGATGCTCCTTTGATGTTTTCATTCCCAGTCATCCAGGGCTGTTGCTGTCTCTCCTCTCAGCCTTCTTTCCTCCTGCTCTTCTGTGCCCAATGGACCGGCTTGTTCCCATGTGTTCAGAGATGATGACACTACTCCTGCCAGGAGTTCTATATTGGGAAGGAACATGCTAGAAGAAATGACTCGGTGGTAGCACATTTGAGACAAATGGAAGGAAAGCGCTTCTCTGAAAGGGTGGTTTTCAGTGTCCTTTTCCTCCACCCTCATTAGCTAGGTTAGTGATGACAGGGATGAGGACAAGGGACCCTGGGGGCAGGAGCAGCTGATCTTATGTTCTAAGCATGTGAAATTGTCCAGAGTCTTATGATAGCTGGTGCCTGTTATAGGGTATACTCTGCCAAGAGAAGCAGTGTGTTCAGCTTTATAGGGTTGTCACCCCAATCACCACAAAAGCAGTCTGGTAATATCCCAATTTACAGTTGAGAAGCCAAGCATAGAAGAGCCAAGGAATTTGCAAGTCCAGGCTCCCTAGCTCTAGACCTGGCTCCTCAGCTTGTCTACTCTGCTGCTGCTCTGGTCTGAGCCCAAGTCACCCATGAGATCCCCTGTTAGTGTGTCTCTGACAGGTGCTGGGGACAACAATGAGCCTCTGCCCTCTGGGCCCAGGTATTCCTGTTGCCCTGCCAGCCCTGACCTATTTAGTCTCTAGGTCTTATGGCCTCCTCCCCACCAACAACTTTGTAGCCTGGCCAGGTGAGTCTTCACCCACTTCACTCATTCTCTTACCTGGCCTCAGCACTTCCTAACACTTTGGGGATACAGAAATGCTTGTGATAGAAGGCTGCAGATGGCTTGAAAGCCCTGACCTCTCCCAGCCTGGCTGCTAACTTACTGCCCCATTCCTTCTGTGGAGATGCTCAGCTCCCGGCTTCAGACCCAAGAGCTCGCTTCTCATGCGTCTTCTGCCTCCTCTCACCCTCTTGCTGCATAGACCTTAAACAGCCTCCTCCCTCCCCGCTCCCTTGTATGTTTCCTCCTTTCTTTAAGAGCTTGTAGAAGTACACTTTATACATTATAGAATCTACCAATTTCACGACTCAGGTATTTTTAGTAACTCTACTGAGTGGTAAGACCATCGTCATAGTCTAATTTTAGACCATTTCCATTGCCCCCAAAAAAGCAAGTTGCTAGTGATAGAAGTTACTCTTTGTCCATCCCCGCCCAGGAGCTACCATTCTGCATCCTCACCAGAGCTGTGCCTGTTCTTGGCACTGGGCAGTAAGTGGCCCTTTGTGACAAATGTCATTTCTTGATCAACCCTATTGGAACATGGACCAGTTTTTTTAAAAAGATTTATTTATTGATTATATACAACATGTTTTCCTGCACACCAGAAGAGGATGTCAGATCTCATTACAGATGGTTGTGAGCCACCATGTGGTTGCCAGGAATTGAACTCAGGACCTCTGGAAAAGCAGTCAGTGCTCTTAACCTCTGAGCCATCTCTCCAGCCCATGGACCAGTCTTTGCTCCCATTCAGTCATTGTTCTTTTCTGAGAAAGTGTGGTGCCTTCTGTCCCTCTGTCTTCCTGTCCCACTGCCATCTTGCAGCTATGCCTCTGCTGTGGGTGGGCAGGTGAGTAAGGGCACCCAATAGCATTCTCGTTGTCTCAGCTGTGGACTTCAATTTGGGGGAATAACATCTCTGACTGTTTTGACCCCATGGGCCTCCTGCTTCTGCCTCCCAGTGCTGGGATCACAGGCATGTGGCACTAGCCTGGCTTAGAACTTATTTGAATTACACGAATTTATCCATGAGTGTCTTCTTTCTGTCTCAGGATCCTAGTAGGGTCCCTGTTGCATTTCTATTTTAGCCATCTCTGCTGGAATCCCTCTTGTCTTGCCTCTACATGCACATGCACGTGTGTGAGTACACACACACGCACACACACACACACACACACACACACACACATGAGCATGATGGTGCCTGTGAGAATCACCAGCTTTGAAAAAAGAAAGGAACAACAAGACAATGTACACAAATCTGCCTGCTGTATTGTGGAGGGAGGATTGTCAGGAGTAAACGCTGCTATGGATCTTGGCTATGTGGACTCCTTTCAGAAGCTTTTTCCTGCCTCTAGAGCCAGAACTGGGTGGTCACGATCCACTGCAGGGCAGGAAAATGTCCAGCAAAGACTGAGGCAAGGGTTGTTTTTCTCTTAGTTACCACCTCCATTCAGGGCATTGTGCTGTGTGCAGGGGCTCCGACCCAGCAAGATGTGCCAGAGACATTTCCCTGGCCTTTGCGTCTTAGGCAGGCATGATTCAGAGCAAATGAGTCACAACTGCAAAGTAGCCACTGAGCTTGGGAGAAATGGGACACTGGAAAGAACAGTTCCAGTGCAGATGGGAAATACCAAAGCAGACAGGCACCAGTGGCTGATGAGCCAACATGCTTGAACTGGGAGGGGTAAACCAAAACTGGAGTGCAGAGCTGGGGTTCCAGATGAACCCCGGAAGAACAGGAGCCCCACCCTGGAAAATCGCAAATGTTAGGAATGGAGAAAATGAAATCCAAACAGTATAAAATCTGAGATATCTTCCCCTGATAATTTAGTTTGGGGTGGTCCAAAGGAAACAGAAAGCCAGCTAATAACCCAGACTAACGCTGCTTCTACTCTGGAATCGAGAGCACACTTCCAGCTTGGATTGGTGGTGCTTGCCCATAACCCTGGCATTCCCAGAACCGAGGGTCCATGGCTGTAGGTCTGGGGTCAGTGTCTCTTCTTGGTAGTCCTAATTTTGTTCTGCTAGCATGCAGTCTGCTCCATGACCAGAGTGAAAATCTGTTGTAGCCGATTGCTTCTGGGATATAAGCCTGGATCTTTAGCCTAGCCTCAGGGACTAGCCTGGAGTCCTACCAGTTCCAGTTTCTGACCTGGGCCTTTGCCTCACTGTTGGCTACATGATCAGGTTCCCTGCTTTCTCAAGCTGGAGTTTCCCTGCCCAGTCATTCCTTCTCACTCAGCATCACTCAGCAGAAATTCAAGGTGAGCCTCATGGGTAAATTGTTCTAGTAGCCACATTAAGCTTCTTTAAATAAAGGAAACAGTAAAATGAATTTAACAGTTTTTTAATGTAGCTAGTACAACCAAAGCATTATTTCCACATGATATAATTTTTAAAAGGTTTATTTATTTTTATGTATGTGGGTGTATGTATGTCTGTGCACCACATGTGGGTCTGGTACCCATGGATAACAGAGATGTTATCAGATTCCTTGAGACTGGAGTTACAGACAGTTGTGAGCCATCATATGGGTACTAGGAATCAAACTGGAGTCCTCTGGAAGTACACAGTGCTCTTAATGGCTGAGCCATCTCTCCAGCCCCACTATATAGGGTTTTGTTTATTTTTTGAGTTTTTTTTTATTTTTAGATAGGGTCTCACTGTGTTGTCCAGGTTGACCTAGAATTCACTATCCTCCTGCTTCAGCCTCTTGAGTGATGGAATTGCAGGCAACACCACCACACCCACTTCATGATAATTATGACCGAGTGACTTGAAGCTCCTTTCTTTTTCCTTGCATGAAGTTTGAAATCCGATGGCCCTGTCATCTGTTTGTACTGATACACGTGGCCTTGGCCACTGGGCAATTCAGCTCTGATCTGTTTACATTTGTGTTTCATTCGCAGCACTGACGATGGTGCTATGGTTTCTGCGTGTTCTTCAGTGCCTCTGACTGAAGCAGAAGCTTCCTGTTTGTCTTGCCCCCTCTAGACTAAGTGTGTCTCCCTGTAAATGCACAGTGATCTCTGCTCAGCATCTCAGCGGGCATGTGGCCAAACACATAAAGTCTCCACTAAGCATGTAGAGGCAGCCTGGTAGTCAGTGTCTTTGATGCCTTTCCTAACAGGGCAGTTTAATGTGCAGGCTTCCTTGTCACCAAGAGTACTATCCATTTTGTATAACTGCTGTATCAAGGACCATCCTGATTACTCTCCTGTTAGGATTTTGGGGAACAGTAAAACTAGGGAAGAGTTCAACATGAGGCACCTCAAAGGGTTGGGATCCTTTGGAGTTTCTGTTGCTTAGGGCTAACGTAGATCAGGAAAACCTGCAGAGGGACAGTGCTTTGAGACACTTGTAGTGTCTCACCGGCCCTAAGCACCCCTACATTAGGCAGAGGAGTTCCTACTATAGAGACCAGTCTGCTGAAGACACACATACTGCAGTGAGAAGCCTAGCTATGATCAACGGAGAATGACAGGATGAAGGTCCACCGTGCTGTGGAGAGTAATCCACGATGCCTGCTCCATCACCTCTGGCAACATAGGGAAGGTCCTTATCTAGGAACTTGGTAATTCCATGCAGACCTCACATTCTAATTTCCTTTTGTCTCAGGTTGGAGTCTCTCAACCTAATATTTCTCTCCCTCAGAAGACAGAACAAATGAGAGCAGCCTCCAGTGAACGCTGAGAGAAGGGAAGGTCACCTGTAAACAGATCTGCCACAGGCAGTGGGCTACATCTGTACGCACAGAGTGATCCTTGCACTGTTTAGATGCCACGAGTGTTGGCGTGGCAGGACCCTTCTTCCCCATCCACCAGCCATTGACACCTGCAAATTCTGCACCCCCATGTTCCTGAAGGACATGTGTTTATATTACAAAGAGAAGAGAAGAGTGGGGACTGAGGATGTTTAGCTCTTGTACGCGAGAACCCATGAGAGAGTTCCAAGCTTATTTTAGCTCTTATTGTATATGAGCACCCATGAGAGAGTTTGGAGCTGATTTATGATGTTTAAAACAGTGGTCAATTATATACGTTTGAGTTGTATGGTTTGAGGGGGGGAAGGTTACTACTTCCAAATGTAAACTGAAGCTGTGTAGGCTTCCAGCATTGTTTATTCCTCCCAGCTCTCCAGCTAAGTCTGGGTGAGTCTGCATGAGCTATGTGGGGTATGTCAGTCCACCTCTATTCCTACTCTTGCTGTTTTATACCATCTGCTTTGTGGTCTTAAATATCTTTTTTGTGTCTGGTATGCTTAGTTTCTTACCAGACTTGGCACAGAAATATATTCTCTCTCTCTCTCTCTCTCTCTCTCTCTCTCTCTCTCTCTCTCTCTCTCTCTGTGTGTGTGTGTCTGTCTGTCTGTCTGTCCATCTGTCTGTCCGTCCATCCATATCTGTGCCCATGTTAGTTTGTGAGTAAAGTGCCGTGGTTCCCATATGGAGGTCAGAGGATGGCCTTAGGTATCAGTCTTCACCTTCCACTTTATGTGAGACAGAGTCATTGCTAGCCAGTGTGAATGCCAGGTTAGCTGGCCCATGAGTTTCTAAGGATTCCTCTGTCTCTGCCTCCTCTTGCTGTAGGAATCTGGGTTACAAATGGACACTACTTCTCATGGCTTTCCAGGGATTTTGGGGTCCTCTTGCTTCGAACTGAGTCTCCCTGCTTGTGAGGCAAGTGTTTTACCCTATGCCATCTCCTCAGCACTAGGAAAATTAGGCTCTTACGGTTTTCCAGGGCAGAATCAAGGTTCCACTTCAGTGCTGCTGTTAGCATCTGCATCCAGGATTGTGGCATTTGTCTGGATGCTAAGATACTTTTGGTATGTCTGTAGCTTGTGATTGGGATGTAGGCTGTATCCCATTTATCTTCACACCCCTGGAGCTATCAAGGACCTAATCAATGGTTGTCCAATAAATCACCTGCACTCTGTGCAGTAACACCTTGTATCCTCCCATTTGTGCCTTCTGTGGGAAGGACGGGGAAGTGGCCTCAAGACAGCAGCTGTGGACTCTGACTTCTCTGTACCAAGCAGGGTTGACAGCCAGTCCAGAGCAGGAACAGTCTCTCCTGTTAGTGTCCCACAGCCAGGGGACACAGCTTCCAGCCCACCCCAGTACTGTTTCTGTTCGAAGGGTCCTTATCTGTGCTCATCAGTTTTCATTACTGAAACACAATACCAGAGACAGCTAGATGAAGAGAAAGGTTGTTTAGCTCACAGGTTTGAAAGTTCGAGTGCAAGGCTGGGCCACATTGTTGGTTCAGCCTCCAGTGAAAGGAACCATGGCAGAACCTATGGAGAGAGAGTAGTCTCAGCTCCAGCCTGAGCAAGACAGGATGAGCAGAGTCCCAGTGACCTAAGGACCTCTCATTGTGTCTGCCTCTAGACCATTCCTAGCCCCTCCCACACTGCCAGCCTGTGGGCTAAGCCTGTAATGGGATGGACCAGTAGAGGAACACAAAGTCCATTCTAGCTGCAGTGGTTTCCAGGATCCAGCATAGCAAGACTGTGGAGTCAGGCTCTGCCGGCTCTATCTGGACTTATGCAGTAGTTCTTTGGCCCCAGACGACTATGTAGTTTTCTAAGCTTTAAGGCTTCTGTACCCACAGCCTGAAGTAACAGTGGACCTGGCCCATGTGGCTCATTGCCTGGTGGGTTGTGTCAGCATAGTGTTAAGTTGTCATTACTTTTAATAACCAAGAATCCCTTGCCACTGCTGGAAAATCCCATCTGGCTGCCCTGCCTCAAGTGCAAGCAGCATTGGATTTGGCTGGCTTTGACTCTGGGGTAACTGGTGACAGGTTTACACAGCATGCAGAGGAGTAGCCATGTCACACAGGGCCCTGGGGAGGATGAAGCAGGGTCTCCTCCGAGATACCTGAAAATCCACTCTTTGATTCAAATGCATGGTTTTTATGTTGTTGTTTATTTTTGTTTTGAGACAGACTTTTACTGTGTAACAGCCTTGGCTGTCCTGGAACTAGCTCTGTTGACTAGGCTGTCCTTGAGATCTGCCTGCCTCTGCCTCCCAAGGGCTGGGATTAAAGGCGCGAGCCACCACCCAGCTTCAAATGCAGTTTTATTGAGAGAAAAATTCAGAGAGCTGTAACTGTAAAACTTCTATAATGAGTGGCACAAAATCTTTGAAATATTTAGTAAGGGAGATTTAAAGTGCTGGTACACAGCTGTCGTTTGAGCTACAAAGGAGGCTGAGACATTAGGAGCACCCGAGCCTTTGAGTTTAAGACTCGTGCTGCCGTTTGAGTCTGCATCCAGATTTGTGGCATTTGCCAGGATGCTAAGATATTTTTTCCTTGTTTCCCTCCAAAAATCCAAAATTCGATAGTATTTCAGATACCAAGTGTTGGTACATAATGAGGTGCTGCTCGCGGTCTCTATGTGTGTGTCCAACTCTCTCAGTTCTCATTCTCTCTCTCTCTCTCTCTCTCTCTCTCTCTCTCTCTCTCTCTCGGTCTCTGTGTTTATTTCTCTGCCTCAATATTACTCTCTCCATTTCTGTCTCATATTGTGTCTTTCTCTCTCTGTTTTGTGACTGATACCCCACCCCACCCCATGAGTGTCTCTGTGTATGTCCTTCTTTGTGACCACTGGAAAGACTGAGCAGTCTAGTCTGATCAGAGGCATGTGGAGAGATGGCATTCCCCCACACTGTATTTGATGGATTCTGACCCACGGAGCTCATTTCGTCTCTTGTATCAAGTTATCTGAAGGATCTGGTGTGGCATTTTAGGAAGTTGTCTAAATTCAACATTCTGCGGCAAGAGGCATGAAACTGAGGCCAGTCACTCCAGGAAAAGCAGTGTGTAACGTGAGGCCACGGGGACGGAAGGTCAGGTGTGCTCTGTCAGACTCAGGCCTCTGTTCCTGAGCCTTGCTGAGCCTGGCCTGCTGCTACTAAGGACCCAGCCCCAGTGTGGAGAGGTTGTGCAGTGTCGCTCCTCTCTGCCACAGAAGATGAGGGTGCGGCTCTGGTGGCTTGCCTGGCCACTCTTGCTCCTTTCTTTGGTTGCCATACCCCACTCCCATGGAGGTATTTGAACAGGTGAAATGCGGCAGACAGGCACAAACACTCTCCTGCTCGTTTCCTGGCTGGGTGAGGCAGAGGCAAGTGTTTTGTGTTGCTTATCTGTGGTTCTGACTCTTAGGCAGTCAGTAGTAAAGACTCTGGGTCATAGGTGTTGGTTTAGAGGGAAGGAAGGGGGTGGGCGGATGCCTGGCACAATGAAGGAAGTTGAGGTGACCTTCCTGTCAACCAGGCTGGGCCATGCTGTTCAGGGAGCTGGCTGGAAATGGAGCTCCACCCAGGGACCCTGAAGAAAACCTGCAGCATGCATTGTTGCTCCTGGCAAGGACTGAGGTTCATATTGTCTCAGCAGTTTTAGAAGCATCTGCTCTCCCACCCCAGAGAGTAACCCTCATCTTAAGGGCAGTCTGCGTTGCTGGGACTCATGTGGTTTTCTGTAATTACTGCCCCTGACCCGCACACCTGGCATAAACTTTCTCTGCTGCCCTGGATTCATGGTTGATGCTGAAGAAGGCCAGCATGGGTATACTCAGAAGAGTGCCTAGCAGGGGTTGTCACAGTGGCAATGTGCAGTGTGGCATCAAAATCAAGCTGGTTATAGCCCTGGCAATGATGCATCTGGCCTGTCAAGTGAGGGAGGTGGTTTCCTTGTTAGCTCTGGGTCATTGGAGCTTCCCAAAGAAGCCTGGTGGGACTTGTTCTTGTGTCCCCGTGAGTTTTGCCTGTCATTCTCTCACTCGGTTGTCTTTCTTGCTATGCAGTGTCACCTTTCACATACAGCCACCCTCTCTGAAGTTGCCTGCCCCGTTCCATTAAAATACTAAACCTGCCTGACCTAGTGTGGGTTTTGAGCATGGATGCCTTCCTCCCCCTGGTAGAGGATGAGAAGGAGGCCAGCGTGGGAAGCTCCAGCTCTCCTCCCTTCCTTCCAATAGCCACTCCAGCTGGCAGGGAGCTTGGAATTGACCTTCCTCATTTCCAGCCCCTCTCCAGGTTCCAGGCCCTTGCTGAGCTTCATTGTTGTCATGAGCAAGAGAGACTGTAGGCGGGAACATCTTTGTCCTTTGGGGCCTGCTGATGACAGAGCCTGAGATGACTCATATTCCCAAAGGACCAGGTTCAGAGCTGCCTGTCAGGGGGGGCTGTAGCTGAGGTCCCTCAGGACAGTGGAAACCTGGGAGAAAACTGTGTCCAAGTACCAAGTCCAGGTTCCATGCTGGGCATGTGGTGGGAGGGTGCAGCCAGCTGCTGAGTCTGGGGTCTCTAGAGTCCCCTCTTTCTCTTCTTTTTCTCTTTCTTTTTCCAAGTTTATTTTGTGTTTAATTTATTTTATGTCAGGTAAGAGCTCTGCTACTGATCTACACTCCAGCCATCTTCCTAAGAAAGGGAACTGGTCAACCTTGGCTGTCTTGAACACTCCACTACCTCTGCTGCTTTTCTCCCTGGTAATTTTTATGCAATAAAATAGATGTCTTTGGGGTATATTTTAAGATGCATAGATTCATTAAATCACTACTGAATTCAGTTAGGGAGAAGTTCCTATTACCCCAAACTCCCTTTAATGATGGCCCTCCTCATCTCTACCAGACAAAGGCATCTCTCTGTCTTTTGGAAGATGTTTCAAATGGAATCAGGTGAACTTTCAAGGAGGCTCCCTTCACCCTGCTGAGGCTCACCTATGCGTTTATGCCTGTAGTCTAGAGTGAGGGCGTGATGGCTGACGGAACCTTGTTGTCTCTAGCTCTTAGTGTGGACACTGCTGAGCAGATCTGAGATGAGTTACTCCCCTCAGAGCAGTGCACACTTGGAGTGAGCTTGCTGGGCTCTGTGGTCACTGCGTTTAGCACTGTAAGATACCCAGGCCTCCCATGCAGAGGGGCTCCCAGTGATGTATGCAGAAGCTTTGCTCTGTGGAGTGGTGCCTCCATCTTGCTTCTCAGGTAAGGTCATGAACAAAATAGGAGAGATAAAGAGATTCATTCTTATGGCTATAGAGATGGCTCAGCAGTTAAGAGCACTTGTTGCCCTTACAGAGGACTGAGGTTCACTTTCCAGGATCCATGTTGAATGACTCACACCTACCTGTAACTCCAGTTCCAAGGCATCTATACACAGGCACCTATACACACATAATGCACTTATAGAGAAGCATGGTAAGCACATACATGTGTGCACATGCACATACACACATACACACACAGAAAGAGAGAGAATATTTAATTCTGCAGAAGAGAAGAGCACAGAAGAGAAGGACACAGCAACCTGAAGCCCAGGGCCAGCATCTATCCAGAGCCCAGATGTGGTGAGAGAGAAATGGCTTTCTCTAAAGACTGTTCAGCTACATCCCAGGGCTATTTACTTTCCTCTCTTTGGATTTTTGGAAATAGGGTCTCATGTCCTCAAACTCAGCACATGGCTAAGGATGACCTTGAGCTTCTGATCTCCCTGTCTGTGCCTCCTGAGTAATAACAGGCATGTACTGTTATATGATACTTCCATCTGGTTAGCTGTGCTTGCCTGCTCCTCGAGATGTCCTCTTTCACTGTTGGATTATATGTGTGTGATGCACGTATGGTGTGTGTTTGGATGTGAGTGTCAGAGGGTGTGAAATGATTCTCTAGAACTAGCTTCTTGGATCTATGGGCTTTGTCCTTCGTCAGCCATGGCTTTGGGGGTTGTGGTTAGTTTTGGCTTGCTTCTCTGCTTTGTGCTATCTTTCTTTCCAACGCACACATATTGGACCCTTTGCTGCTGTCCCTTGTCTGCAGGCTCAGCTCATTTCCTTGTCTTTTCTCTGTTGCTTGGATCAGATGCTTGCTGACCTTTTGGTGTTCGCTGGCTCTGCTCTGCCATCCCGTTCTGATCCTCTCAAGCGAGTTTCTAATTTTCCATTCTACAATTTCTGTTTGATTTCCCCTTAGCTTCTTCTCCCCTGAGACTTTAAAATTTTTTTCATTCGATGTCAGGACCACCCAGCTTTGCTTCTTAGAGTATTTTTAATCACAGCCATTCTGAAACCTCTGTCAGCTGATTCCAGTAGCGGTGCCCTCTCAGGTGATCTGAGCATTCATCTCTCTCCTGAAGACTTTCCTGGTTCTTTATATGCTGGGTAATTTTGGATTAACCCTGGATGCTCCGGATGTCAAGTTATAAGACTCTGAGTCATGTTTAAATCTCTCAGGGAGTGTTGGTTGGTATCTTGGCTTTAGCAGGCATTAACATCTGCAGGTTTTGGTTTTGGCTGTTTCCCACGACTTTGCCCAGCTGTCTGATCTTCTGTTGACGTAATCTTTCTATAAAGTGGTTCCCATAGATGCCTAAAACACTGGTGGAACCAAACTCATAATAGAGTTTAATTTCCAAGTTAGGCACACCAAGAGACCAACAACAATAGCAATGTGATGAGCAGTTACACAGCACACTGTAATGCTATGAGCAGCATATAGCTCTTTTACTTTGAGCCATTATTGAATAAAATAAAGGCTACTGAAACACAAGCACTAGGAACTAACACAGTGGAACTGATAACCAACATAGATATCAAGTGATATCGAATGGGCAGTGTATAGAATGTGAATACGCTGGACCCTAGGCAGGACGGAACAGTGTATCAGGAGGTCCCATCACACTATTCAGAACAGCACATGATTGAAAACAGGAATTTTATTTCTGAAAATAAATAAGTTTTCCGACTTCAGCTGACTGAGGATGACAAGGACACCATAGATAAAGGGAGGTTTCTGTGTTATCCTCTTGCAGGCCCTCCCCTCGGCCATCCTTCGGCCCTCCAGTCAGGGCCTTACAAGGCTTCCCTGTGCTTTTCCTGTCTAAGTGTTTGCTTCCTTGTCCAAGAAGACAGGAAAAACAGTGGGGTTTCCATCCATTCACACTTTTCTAACTGAAAGGGGGTTTTCCTCCCTTGGGGCTGAGGTACCTGTACACAGGTCACCTGTAGCTGAGGAATGGCCTGGGGACTGGCCCGCTGGAGAGCAAAGAATAGAGACAAGACAGTAGTGAAACCTAAAGGATTTGGCTCATTGTCTGGAAAGCAAGCCACCTTATTCCTTTCCCCTAAGCCAGGACTGGATGGCCAGCCCCCCTCCCCCATGCTACTTCCAGGTATTGGGCTATATTTAGTCCAGGCTGGGAGCAGCAGGAGCAGAAATAAGTCTCCTACCACTCTGGTGGTACATTACATATTGATCTCTTCTATCACTTATCAACCAGAATTAGAGTTCCAGAAGCATTAGTCTACATTTTCTACAGGTATCAAAGCCACATTTGAGGTGAGGTGGGTGACTCAGAGCCTAGAAGCCCCAGCCTGTAAGGCATGGAACTGAGAACCTGGACTGAATAAAGAAAAGAGGAAGTTACTGCATGTCTGGCCAGGAACCATGTGGTTTGTGTGGGGAAAGAGGAAAAGGGTGGATAATTGGGCAAGGATAAGTACTGCTGCTCAGGGGCTTTCTGCTGCTCCTTTGCTGAAACAGCTGGTTTTGTGTTCACAGAGTGAGCAGCCTTCTGGGCTAAGCTAGTGAGTGACACCAGATGAGCCTCCTCTATACCTGGAGCACAGGCTGAGGATCTAGAATCTGAAAGTCTAAAATTCCCAGCCCTTCAGAGTTTGAAACCCTCAGCACCAACGTGGTGCAAACCTCATGTGAGAGTTCAAGACAACATAGACACACAAAAATACTGTATAAAATTATCTTTGAGCTATGTCTATAAGGCACATATGGAAAATGCACGTATTCCAAAGTATGGTGTATCTCAGATCAGCCATAGGCAGCCTGGATTAGACAATCTTAGATGGATATGTAAGGAAAGACTTCTGAGAATGGAGCCTTGAAACCAAGGTGTTGGGTGTTAGCACCCAGATGGTCACTATGTGGGTGCATCCTGCAGCAGAGACCAATCTAACTCCATAAAGAAATTAGTATCTAGCCAGCCATAGTGGAGCACAGCGATAAGCCAGCACTCCAGAAGATGAAGCAGGTGGTTTCCAGGCCAATCTAGGCTGCAGAGTGAGGCCCTGTCTCAGCAACAATAAAAGTTATGAGTGTTTGTACATGGTTGTGCACTCTCATTATCCCTTTCTTCATCTTTTTTTTCCTCTCAAGAAGCAAAGCTAATGTTGGGTGTGATGGTACACATTTATATTCTCCGTGAGACAAGAGGGTGGTCAGTTTGAGGCCATCCTGAGCTACCTACTAAGTTGTAGGTCCACCTTGACTACAAAGTGAAATCCTGCCTTGAAACAAAAACAAACAGAAAGACAAGCAAGAAACAACCAAAAACCAAGGGCTGGAAATGTAGCTCCGTTGGTAGAGTGCTTGCCTAGTGTGTTCCAAGCCCTGGGTTCAGCTCCCAGTACCACATAAACTGTAACCACAACACTCTAGAGCTGGAGACAGTAAGATCAAAAGTTCAGAGTCATTTGGGCTGCATAATGAGTTTAAGTCTATCCTGGGCTACATTAAACCCTATCTCGAAAAGAAATTTTTATTGCAAGAATGATTCTCAATGGATCAAAAGACTTCTGAAGGACTGCGTTCAAGATCCCATCAGTGAATAGCCACCTGTACGTTGACCATGGCTGTCAGGGTTCTCCTTACTGGATTTCCATGCTGAGCTCCCTTCAAACACCTGTATTAGCTAGCTGCTGAGTGCTTCTAGCTCCCAGACAGGCCTCCTTCATCACTCATCTGATCCCTACAGCAACTTACGAGGGCAGCCAGGTTTCCCAAGGGCTGTGATCATCTTACTGCTCCCCTTTCAGTGTAGTCTCGTTCTCATCTAACATAAACATTTCCCCCGATGCCCCACTGTCATTATTGCTCTCATATGTCAATGAAGTGCCAGAGTTAATGTAACAAAATTTACATAATGTTTTCATTGCGCATTTTGGTTATTTTCCCAACTTTGCTGTGTGCTTAGGTTATTACCCTATGAGAGACTAAACAAGCAGGTGTGATGACATGAGGCCACCAGTGACCTGCAGAAGGCACCCGTATATAGAACACTGTCAGCTTGAGATTTCTGCATGTGCAGGAGCAGGTTTCCAGCCAGCTAGGGGTTTAGCCAGAGGGGGAGGCAAGGTAGGAGAAAGTCAGTCTTGAAGGGGTAGGGTGTTGATGAAGGTTCAGAAGAGCTCAAGTACCCTCCTGAGATTGCTTCTGAATGCTGGCAGCATCTCTGCCTTTGTCCCCAGAGAGCTGTGTGGGCAGTGTTCACAGAGATGACAGGTGTCCTGAGTAGGCGGAGATGGATACTAGTGGCCTTTCCGCAGAGGACTTTAGGCAACCTTCCAGGGCATCCTGCCCCCGGGATAGTAGCTTGATCTCTCCTCCCACGGGACACAGATGTCCTCTACACATGCACAGCTTTGTGCTTGACCCTCTCCTGGGTCAGCAGACAGCAGTGAACCTGAAGAGAACCATCATTGACTCCCATCGTGACCTCCAGCGGAATTTCAGGGAAGGCACACTTTCATATCCTGTGGGAACCTGTCTCCATCTGGGGATGGCCGGCTCTTTTTTTCCATACCAAAAGACAGACACTGTTTATGTATTTTGTCAAATTAGCAAAAAGGATGTAGAGTCAAGCCAAGCCAGCTTGTCCAAATGGCGTCCAGCTGTCTCAATTGTTGGTTTTCCTGTTAAAAGAACTGCAGCTCAGCCAGGTGGTAGTGGTGCATGTCTTTAATCCCAACACTTGGGAGGCAGAGGCATCTCTGTGAGATGGAGGTCAGCCTGATCTACAGAGCAAGTTCCAGGACAGCCAAGGCTACACAGAGAAACTCAAAAAACAAACAAACAAAATAAAACCAAACAACAAAAAACTGCAGCTGATCAAATTGGTGGCACATGCCTTTAATCCCTGCCACTCAGAGGCAGGCAGATCTCTGTGAGGTCAAGGCCAGCCTGGTCTACTTAGCCAACTCCAGGTCACCTAGAGCTACATAGTGAGAGACCCTGTTCACAGAAAAAGGACAGTGACATTGACCTGGAGCATGTGGTTGTTATGGAAGCAGTGGAATTGGGGAGTGGTGAAGGTGGTAGAAAACAGTGGACTTGCCTGAACCATTACCTCTGGGTGTGGCTTGAGCTTTGAGTGGCACACAGAAGCCCAGGGCTCAGACTTGGAGGAGCTGTTCCTTATTGTCACAATCTCTATCCTCCCTTCATGGCCACTTGGGCTGCTAGACTGTGGTAGCCAAATCAAGGAAGAAGGAGGAGAAAGCTTGTCTCTGCCATGCGATGCTCCAAGCCTGCGGCACAAATCCTGGCTCATCTAGGCATGGGCAGTGCTGCCGGTTGCTGTTCATGGAGAATGTCCCCTGTTGCTTTCTCCTGGATTATGGACCCACAGTCAGTTCTCTCTTTTTCCCATGGCCTTGGAAATATGTTAGCCATCTCCTTCCCAGATATGATAAACTTGGCACCCCTTTGCATGTAACATGATGAGAGTTGCAGCAGAGAAAAGCTAGGTTGAATTTTACAGAAAGACATCTCAGAGGGAAACAACAGGAGCCCCTCCTTGTTACAACATTCTGCTTGGCTTTCCTGGCAAGAAGATTCTATGTTCAGGGCCATACTGGTTAGTGGGCCTTCTGTTGTTAGAACCCTACCAGTTTAGTTCTTCCTACCCAGCCCCTCACAGATGGGAGAGCTATCTCCAAATAGCTGTCCCCAACCATGAATTCCCTCCACTTCCTCTCCGATGTTCCTGTGACAAGATCTAGACCTGTGGCAGCTCAGCATGGTTTAATTTCAATACCATTGGATGCCAGGGAGATTCTCAGCAGCTCACTACATTCTCTTTTCATCTTAAAAATTGTATTGATTTATGTACTTTATATATAGGGGTACATTATCTACACATACATTTGCAAACCAGGAGAGGGCATTGGATCCCATGGGACTACAGTTATAGACAGTTGTGAGCCACCATGAGGGTGCTGGGAATTGAACTCAGAAACTCTGGAAGAGCAGCCAGTGCTCTTAACTGCTGAGCCATCTTCCAGCACCCTCCTCTCATCGTGTTTAAAGTCTTACAAATGCATCAAATTAAAATGCCTTTGCAAATCTATTCTATATAAAGTGATGGCTCCAGGGTTGCTCTGAACTTGGGGATGCGGTTAACAGCACAAGCAGATAGCCAATATCTAGGGCTGTGGCTACTCACAGTGTTGCTGTGGAAAGGGAACCAGATCATTGCTTCCAAGGTGCAGAGTTGCAGTGTTCTCAGCATTCTAACCAGCACAAGCACAAACAACATTGTTTCCTGGCTTTAGAGCACACATGTGCCGGTGCATCTCAGGATAGTGATCTTGAGATTGTGTGGTTGTTGCCCTGACACATGGATTCATAGTGTGTCCTCGCCCTTTGATTGCCTTTTAGCATGGTATTTCTTCCTGGGAAGGCACAGGCCGTGGCTGTTCTGTCCTTGAAGCTGACCACATGGGTGTATTCACTTTGCAAGGACTCTGTCAGCAATGTGATTAGGGTTTATTTATATGCTTCATTTGTTTTTGCTTAGGAAAAGAAGTGGCAACCACATCATGATGGGTCTGTGGTAACGGGAACAGTAAAGGGCATGTTTCATAGGTCCTTTATATAAGAATGAGATATAGTGTCTATCAAGCACTTAATTAGTGTCAGGTCACTTTTTGCTTTGTCCTGTCATAAGTTTGTCACCTGTGTGTGCTATTTCCATGGTGGTGTGCTATTTCCATGGTGGTGGACCTTGGACATTCAGACCATCAGCTGTTCTTCCTAGCTCTTGCCACTCCTTCTCTCTTGTGCCCACAAAACATCCTTGGTGTGACTTCTTCCTAGATTCTGCCCCAATCCCCCACAGGTCCTTTCGTGCTCCTCTCTTGCCTGAAATGAAGAAGCAGTCTATGTGTGAGACTCACCAGTGATCAGCTCTGGTCTTCTGGATGGACATAGTTCCATGCCAGCCTTAACTAGCCCCTGAGAGCAGCTCCATTCAGCTGATCTGCACCCTAGACCTGCCTGCTCCCCCTTTTCTCAAATGTCTTTAGCTCTTGTGTTGGTTCTACACTCTGGGTGGTCCTGCTCATGCTGCTGGTTCATGACTCTCACCTACTTCTAGAGCTACAGCCATGTTTCCCCTCCAGCCTTGTACCCAGGGGTTAAGCTATGCTGTGGTAGGTGGCATATCAGTCATCAGTTCAGATCCAGGACCCTGAATGAAGACCCCACACTGTGTTATCCCCATATAACCAGTCGTATGTTGCAATCGCCTCTCACAAGGCTACTTGTTAGCACTCCTAAACACAGTCTTTAGTTTTCAGTGTAGACCAAGACCATGACACAGCTGCTCATGGGGCCACCCTGCAGTGGTAACACTTGGTGACCCATTTCAGACCTACCTGTGGGCAGTGTCACAGTTGAGATGTTGCTCCCTCTCTCTCTCCCCTTACCACAAAGTGACCCACCCTGTTGATGTTATTCATGGTCTCCCCTGAGAATCTTTTGTCATGGTGTGCTCCTGGCCTCTCCTCAGCCATCTTTCCCCAAACCCTTTGTCTCTTCTTGATGACAACCTCTTTGTCCTGCTACCCTGTTAGATCATTAGGTTGTCCCTATTACTAGAAGTGTGCCTTTGGAGATTGGGCTGAGGTAGAGATGCTGGGAGTTGCTTCCTCTAGCCTCCTTCACATGGGAATGTCTCTTGCAGATGTGTAAGGTTCTGTTGATATCTGGGGACATAGCCAAACTTCCACTCTCACAGCCTCACGGCAGCTCCTTCCCTGGCAACTGCAGCGCCACTCCTGTTTTGGCTGCCACCTTACCGTACTGGCACTGGAAACCCTCTTAGAACTCCAACATGAGACATCTGGCACCTGATGGGAGGCTTGCAAAATACCATGCATGTCTTCGCCTGGTGGCAGTCTCCAGCCAGCCAGATTCCCATTCCAAAGGCACAGGATAGGGTGCCTGCTGCTTTCTAGACTCCTGTAAAGGAGCTTTTGATCTCTGCCTTGTTAGAGACTTTATCATTGGGACAACCAGTGTCTTTTCATGGAGAGGAGAGGAGAGAGGCTCAGCAGGGGCTTAGAGAAAGTGATGGAGGGTGCATCTGGCTGGACGAAAAGAGTCTCACAGCACAGCATGTGTTGTCTTTGGTTTGACCACGAAGAAGTTCTTCTCATCCCATCCCCTAAAGGCAGTAATGGGCTTACGTGACACTACAAGTCTGTAAATTGCTCTGGAGCCATATTAACTGGGTATAAATCTATAAACAACTAACTCTGTATCCTGCTATCTAAAAGATAATGTTCTCTATGGCTTGACATACTTCCACTCATTGGAAAAACTACTGTCTCCTAGCCCAGCCAGCTACCACTTCCTTCCTGGTTGCACTTACCCTCAGTGAAGAGAAGATTGGTTGGTCAGAAGCTTTGGGGTTGAATTCATCAGCCTGGCAGAGTTGAGGGTCCTCTTTTGGTCTCAGGGTGGGTGGCCTGCTTTCCAACTTCTTGGGTGACTGCCACATCATTGGAACAGTAGGCACCAGGCTTTGTTGGGGACTTTGTCAAGCATGGTGTCACAGTCTTCTGGGGTTCCTGTTAGGTCAGGAAGGATATAAGGGAGGCAGTAGGAGCGTATGCTCAGAAAACACAAGCAGTCGCAGGAAGCAGTGTTAGAAGCAGGTTGGGGTGTGGGGTGGGCTGAGGCTCTGAAGCCTTGGATCATCTGTGCCTTCCTCCACTGTGCTTATTCTTCTGCATGGGGCATCTCAGCTCCTTCCTGTTACTGTGCCAGAACAGCTGACAAAAGCAGCTGCAGGGGAAAGGACTTGTTGCAGTCCACGGTTCCAGGTTCAGTCCATCGCAGTGGGAAAACCAAGGCAACAAGAACCTGAGGCCCCCAACGGACAGAAATAAATGCCCGTGCTCAGCCCTCTTTCTTCTTTTTATCTGGTTTGATACCTCAGTCTGAGGAATGATGCCACCCACTGAGGGTGGGCCTTCTCGTTTCTCTTTACCTAATCAAGAAAATCCCTCTCAGACCTTGCCAGAGGCTAACCTAATCTAGAGGTGTCACAGGTACACCAAGGGCTTATCTCCAGGGTGAGTCTATGTCCTGGGAAGTTGACAGTATGAACCAGCACTCTAGGTGACTAGGTTGAGCACCTGTGAAGGAAGTGAGATATTGGACTCTTGGGTTTCTGTCCCATTGAGGCCAGAATTCTAAGCCAGGAGGCTACTCTGCCGACTGCCACATTTGCACCCAGGTCAGCATAGTCAGTTCCCAATCAAGCACCATCCAAGACACCAGAGGACACTGTTCGCACAGGGCCACTGTTGTGTTTGCAGCTGCCATGAGAGAAGCAGCCACTAGCTGGAGGCAGAAGATGAAATTGTTTTCTAGTGTTGAGAAAAGACAGATGCCGGGCATACTGCCGGGCTAGCAGGAGCAGGTGGAGGGAGCGGGTGCCTTGCCTTCCTGCCTCCCAGCCTCACTGCAGCATATCTGAGGAAGGGACTGGGAGTCTTCAGAGTCTCAAGTGACCAATAGGAGGAAGCAGCTTTAACAGGCCATTACAGGAGCCTGTTAAGTCCCAGAGCAAGTCGGAAAGGCATTTGTGGTGGTTTCTGCTGGGTGTGGGCCAGTCAGGCCCCAAACTTCCACAGTACCTTCAACGTCTCAGTAGGTTTTTTTTTCTGGCACCCTGGGGCTACAAGAAACACCCAGATGTTTATGACAGGTATTTATGTCTAAACATTTGTCTTTCTTATTGCTACTAGAACAAATGACTGTGCACATAGTGGCTTTAGCGGCTCACATTTCCTGCTTTACTACTGTGGAGCTCTCAGCAGCCTCATTGGGATAGTCTAGGGACTGGCAAGATTCCTTCTCAAGGCTGCAGGGGAAGTTTGCTTTCCTGTTTCTCCAGTTTCCCATGGCATCTGCCCACACTCCTTGACTTTATCATCAAACCCAGCAGCCTAGTCTCAGCATGTTCTTTTTTGACTCTGACCCCTCTTATTTCTAAGGCCTCTGGTGATAACTTCAGGCTACCTTCATAACCCAGAACCACGACGCAGTCTCGCCAGACCCCTCCTAGCCCCCACTCTTGTCAGTTTTAGGACAAGAGGTAAAGCAGATACATGCAAGCATGGTGCTGTGTCCTGTTCATGCAAGGGCTAGGCTACCGGGAGACCAGAACATGCTGTCCACACACATACACTGCATGCACACGTACCCTTTTTGCTCAAAGTTTCCTTCTAGGGAAGTCCCAGCCCTCTCACTCGGGTGGTGTGTTGGGAAAATCAGAGTTTGAGCAAAGTTCAGGGGATGTGGCTAAGTGCAATAGCAGGCGGTCTTAACCATAGTTCCTCCCGAAGCCTGCTGGGAAGGGTTGAGGCAAAGGTAGGGCTGGGAGGAATCCAGGGAGGAAGTTAGGGTGCCTTCCCTACCCTCAGAATGCTGATGCCACAGCTGCCTCCCAGGGTCTGCCTGTTCAGCTCTGCCTCCCTGGTCTGTACTTACTTTCCTCCCAGACTTCCTATGGCCCATTCAGAACTTACGTAGCCAGGAAAGCTTGCCTGGTCTGCTTTTCCCATGAGCGGCTGCCCAGCAACTGCCAGGGCCTCCTAGGCAATGGTCACCTTAGGACTTGTGTGTGGTACTGGTTTCTGAGGTCCAGGTCTCCTTCCCAGACCTAGCAGAACTGTTTGGGGCATTACCTGAGAACATCTCAGTAGTGTGCGTACTTGTTCGTGTGTGGGGGAGGGGTGTGCACGCACATGCATGTGCACTTTTGCATGTGTGCATGGAGTCAGAGGTCAATGTCAGATGACTTTCTCATTTGTTCTGTGTCGGGTCCAGAGCTGACACAGCTGTTCTCACTTCCTCCCCTTCCTTAAACTTCCCTTGCTCACAGGCTTCCCTCCCCCAGCTACTCATCCTCCTTATAACCCTGTTATTTTGACTGTGATCTCTTCTCTTTGTCTTCACCTCTCACCCTCCCCATAGTTCTCCTTCCCCCACCCCCATCACTCTGCTCTCTTCCTGCTTTTCTCGTGGTCAGGTCCAGTCTGCTGGCCATGTTCAGTCTACTGCTTTATCTGGACCCTTCCAGATGCCTCTGGCTGTCCTCGCTCTCATATCCACAATAAAAACCTTCCCCTTAACCATACCACGAAGCAGTCATAGCATTCTTTTATCCATCTGGCACCTTGTTTTTTGAAATGGGGTCTCTTGCTGAGCCTGGAGCAGATTTGGCAAGGCAGGTTGGCCAGCCAGTGACCTACAGGACTCCGCCTGTTTTCATATCCTCGGTGTTGAAATCTCAAGTGCTCATTGTTGCACAAGGCTTGTTTGTGTTCACATGGGTGTAGGGGATCAAGCGTAGGGTCTTGTGCTTGTGTGGCTAGCACTTTGCCAACTGAGCTGTCTCTATTTTTCTCTCCCTGGATCTTGTACTTTGTGAACACTCTTGCTCTTGACTGTGCCTCCATCTCCCCACACAGTGGTTGATTCACACACAGTCCCATCAATGAGACTTGTGGCATGAAGGAATCTCACCCGAGTGTGGAAGTCACAGTTACTTAGCAGCATCTTGACCATGAGCCAGAAAGTGCAGGGAGACAGGTAGCTCTTCCGGAAGCCTGAGGAAGCCCGCACTGTGGAGCAGAGTCCTGAGACGGAAAGCCAGTGTCTTAGACTGGACACCACCAGGGCCTCTTGGAGCCCCCTCCAATAGACTGAAGTGCAATCTACAGATTTAGGGCTCACAAAGTGCTTTGAAATGAATTTAAATTGCCACTATTGAAAAATTAGAAGAGTCCAGATAGAAGATTTCAGCATGCCTTGAAAACTCTAGAAACTCTGATACTGCCAGACCTGTGCTTCTTAATGGAAGCCCCTAGCTGGCCCCAAGCAGAGACAGTGTCAGTTCTATGTCCTCCGGCCATCCCAGACCTTTTCCTGAGGTTAGCATGAAAGGTACAGTGGCCAACACCTTCTCACCTGGAAGCCTATAGCTGTGTTGCCTTCCTGAGGAGCAGGCTGGGAGCTGGTGTCCAGGTCCTTATGATACACACCACCTCACCAGGACATCCTGGCTCTTTATGTAGGGTTGGCCAGCTGACCTGTTGTTCTGGGAGGATGAGACCATGATACTGAGCATCCTCAGAGGCAGGGACACTGACCTGTTGCCGTGCACAAGGCTAAGGACCAGCATCTGCTCCCTCTGATTCCTCTCACCTTGTCTCTGGATTGTGATTTTTGTCACCATCTGTGGTGATAGGAATAGAAATAGTCCCCATAGGTTCATAGGAAGTGGCACTTTTTGAAAGGATTAGGAGGTATAGTTTTGTTAGAATAGGTGTGGCCTTATTGGAAGAAGTATGTTATTGGGAATGAACTTTGAGGTTTCAAATGCTCAAGTCAGGTCGAGTATCTCTCTCTTTTCCTGCTGTCTGTGGATCCAGATGTAGAACCCTCAGCTCCTCTCTAGTACCATGTCTGCCCACATGCTGCCATGCTTCCCGCCATGCTGATAATGAACTAAACCTCTAAGGCTGCAAGCAAGCCCCTGCTAAAGACTTTCCTTTATAAAAGTTGCCATGGTCATAGTGTCTCTTCCCAGCAATAGAACAATGACTAAGACACAATCCTGAACCCGGAGAGGCAGAGGTTAGCTCTGTCCTCTGGGAAAGGGTGACTTATTTACCTTGCCAGCCCAGTGAGCTCCATATTGGATCAGAAGTAGCCCTCCTGTGCTGGCAGGCCCACGTGGCTCTTCTGTTCCCTTAGACTGGTTTCCATGGCTCACGGGTCATTGGCATGAAAATCGACTGAAGAGGGGACCTGGACTCAGCGTCATGCTGTAACCAGTGCTGTGCATGTCTGCAGCCCATTCCCATATGACTCCCTTTCATTCCTATGTTCCCAGTGCCCCAACTGGGATGGTGCACAGGAGAACACTTCCCGCAACTCTTGACTCTGTCCTCACTGCCTTAGTCAGAGGCTGCTGTGATGTCCATGCTATTACTTCTCCACTCACTGTACATAGGCGCCTGTTTGTCAGAGTCACAGATACTATGTAGTGACTTTTTTTTTCTGTGTCACTGATTTTGATGGTTTGAATTCTTTCCTGAGGATAAATTCGAAGCATTCAAATTCTTTAATGGGAGAAGTGACAGGCATGAAATTTCTGAAGCTATGTCTGCCCTTGCTGCCAGGAAGATGGAAAATGTGTCATTTTTGCTAGAACTGTGGTGATATTTGGATTGTAAGGTTTTTGTTTTGGTTTTAGGTTATTTGTTTGTTTATTTGTTTTGTTTTATTTTTCAGACAGGATTTCCCTGGGTAACCCTGGTTATTCTGGAACTCACTCTGTAGATGAGGATAGCCTCAAACCCAAAGATCTACCTGCCTCTGCCTCCCAAGTGCTGGAATTAAAGGTGTACTGGATTGTAGGTTTGCGGGGGATTGATTTTTTGGGGGGGGGTTTCAGGACAGGGTTTCTCTGTAGCTTTGGAGTCTATCCTGGAACTCTATAGACCAGGCTGGCCTCAAACTCACAGAGATCCCCCTGCTCTGACTCAGAGTGCTAGGATTAAAGGCATACACCACTACTGCCCAGCTGTAATTTTAAAATTTTTGTAACTCAGTTTATAAATGTTCTGTGTGTTTTTAAAAAAAATTGAGACAGGGTCAAATGTAGTGTCCTCAAACTCACTTTGTCAGTAGGATGGCCTCGAACTCTGGATCTTCCCATCTCTACCTGGGATTACAGGCATGAGCCAGCACACCTGGAAATTTTGCATATATCTGTGTGGTGATTAGTATGGATTGCGACTTGTCCAAGCGTTTAGTGACTGTACTTCCTCTTGTGTGTTCTCCTCAGTGATCTGTATATTAGTGAGAATCAAGGTTTTGGTTAGCGGTGCATGAATCTATAAATGTGGTAGAATTAACAGTGTCCCTGCCCTGGTCATTCTAAATGCTTTCCTTGTGTGTTTCAAATGGGTATCCACAAACATGGGCCCGTGTGCATGGCTTTCTGTCCTTTGGAGAGTAGGAGTGTGGTTCCACATGGCCCTTTGACATCTAACTCAGTCTTGCTGTCTCACATAGGGAGACCTCCCCAGAAAGCAGAGCCACAGGCAGCAGATGTTACTAGGAGAGGGAGTCCTAGTGCCCCTCTTTCTGAGCTGCCACTCACTGTCCTCTGACCTTGTGGACCCTTGCTACTGTCAGAGCCAAGGTTTGTGAGTCTCCCCTGCACAGAAGCAGGTTTTATAGGCTCTGCCGCACGTGTACCACTGCCCCTGTGCATGTGTGCATGAGGATGGTGACCAGAGCCAGCTGTTCCATCTTTCTGACTCAGAGGATCTAAAAATACCTTGGACTGGGCGTTTGGAGGGAACTATGATCAACCTGTGAGTGTTAAGCTCTCAGGAGTCAGCGTGTGTGGGTTTGAACTGCATTTCCCCCAAAGATGCAATCATCTCAGCAGTACAGATGGCGGTCCTGCCCCCTGCAGTAGCCTCCTAGGTATCTTGTCTAATAGGCCAGAGCCAGGGTGAGGATGTTTCCTCCACCACTGAGCATGGCTGTCACAGGCTTTTGCTGTTCGGCTGCTGCCCCTTGGTATTGGTAGGAAGGGCTTCCAGAATGGCAAATACATCCTGAGCCAGTGCCAGAAACAGGGTTCTCATGCCCTCTCAGCTCCACGAGTGTGTTCCCAGTGAGGTGTGCTCATTCATGTACCAGATGCTCAGTAGAATCTGCTCTGGCTCGCACATGAGTCTAGATGAAAGGCTAGTGCCAGGTCAGCAGGGACCGTAATTGATTTTGAATTGCTGTGGATTGAAGCCTCTCAAAAGATGGACATGTGAGCCTGGCCTTGAGGGTGAACAGAATTCTGCAGTGGGGATAGGGAGGGAGAGAGGGAAGGAGACAAAGGAGAGATGAGCAAAGGAGAAGGGAGAGGAAGAGGAAGAACGCCAGGCTTCATGATCAGTGTGCAGGAGGTGACTTCCCATTGATATCCAGGCAGCTGCAGCACAGAAAAGGGGAAGAGCAGGGTAGAACCGCAGAGACTGAGGAGCAGCAAGAGGCCTGGGCAGAGGGAAGACTGAAGAGAAAGGGTCTCTGAAGGCGAAGGGGCTGCTGCTTAGCAGGGTGCCACTTGCACAGCTACTGAGGTCAGTGAACCCATGGGAGCATTGTGCCTGGTGGATGCATGCCGCCAGTGAAAATGGGCGTCATTATGTTCTGATTTGGTTGGCTGGAGTTTGTGGAGATGTGGTGTGCTGCTTAGATGGGAGGGATACTGACGCTGGTGTCCCTGGGGCTCCTTCAGTTAGCAAGTGCCAATGGCATGCTACCACATGGCAGCAAAGCGGGCATAGGAAACAGACTCTGGCTGGTGGCATCCCAGATCCTGTAGGTACAGAGATGATGATCAGCACAGGAAAAATGTGACTCATGGCTTCCTCAAGTTAATTTGTGATCAGTGACTTTCATTGGGGGACTGCCTTCTCACAGTGACAGTGTTTATGTCTGTTTCCATTCCAGATGCCATAAGGCTTCTAGGCTGAGCTGCTAGAGACTCAGCCTTGGTGGCCAGAGGCTCCCAACACACTGGTGGGTGTGTGCAGCTTCAGGAAACTGCTCCTCAGCCTGTGCCCCTCCTGTTTGGCAGCCCGGCTACCATGGAGGCCCCAGAAGTCCCTGTGGGCTCCCTGATTGACTTTGGGACTGAACCACCTACCTCCCCTCCCCTGGAGGCAGCACCTTCGACACTCCAGGACCCAGATGGCTCCTTGGGTGGCGGTGCATCTGAGAGTGAGACCACGGAGTCTGCAGACAGTGAGAATGACATGGGCGAGTCACCCTCACACCCGTCCTGGGACCAAGACCGCCGCTCTTCCTCCAATGAGTCCTTCTCCTCCAATCAGAGCGCTGATTCAGCCCCAGACGAGGAGACCCTGGCACTTCGAGAGTTCATGCGCAGCTACGTAGAGAAGATTTTCTCTGGAGGGTAGGTCCTTTGTGGGATGGAGGGTGGACCCTCTGTGGGATGGAGGGTGCACCCTCTGTGGGATGGAGGGTAGGTCCTTTGTGGGATGGAGGGTAGTAGACCCTCTTTGGGATGGAGGGTGCACCCTCTGTGGGATGGAGGGTAGTAGACCCTCTGTGGAATAGAGGGTGGACCCTCTTTGGGAAGGGGATTAATCCTTCTTTGGAATGCAGGGTAGGCCTTCTAAGGATACTAGCCTGCTGTCGAGTCCCAGGGACCTGATTCCTACTGTAGGCCTACCCTAACTGTGGTGTCTCTTGGCCATCCTAGGCTGCCTATAGAGTCACATTGTGAGGTTTTAAGAAGTTTCAGTCCTGGGGGTTGGGAACTTAGCTTAGGTAGAGTGCTTAACTCACAAGTACATGGTCCTCAGGAATAATAGGTAAAGACTTCCCAGTCCTGGACTCTAATAACCCAGACAAACTAATGCCTGTTCCCTGGAGCAACAGGTCACATACCTACAGGCTGCCTGGACTGTCTGGGAAGCAGCATATTGACAACTCTTAGGTGGGATACCAGCACCAAGGGTGTCATAGAGGGAGTGATCTACAGCCTGGCCAGGCCCATGTTCTCTGCTTATCCTGGTGGTGCTAGAACACAGACTCAGAGTAGCCAATTCATCCATTTCCCCTTCATTTTCTCACTTCATGAGTGGCTCTGCCTAGGCCTCATGGGGACCAAGGAAGCAGATAAGAAACTGTCTACCATGGTGTCTGCAGTCGCCTGTATGGCACGGGCTGTGCCCTTATTGCTACACAGGCAGAGGACACTGCAGAGAAACAAATAAGCTCTGTTAGTTGTTGACATATGTCATTTCAGAATTTTTTCCGTGTATTCATTTTTCCTAAGGGTATTGAGGATTGTCTTAGTTACTTTTCTATTGTGAAGAGACATCATATCCAAGGCAACTTATAAAATAAAACATGTATTTAGGACTTACAGTTTTAGAGGAAGAATCCATGACAACCGTGATGAGGAGCATGGCAGCAGACAGACAGGCAGGGCACGAGATCTGAGCATTTATGTCTTGATCCATAAGCACAAGGCAGAGAGGGGTAATGGGAATGGTGTGGGTGTCTGAACGACACACCTCTTCTGTCAAGGCCGTGCCTCCTAGTTCTTCCCAAACAGTTCTACCAACTGGGGACTAAACATTTAAATGTATTAGCCTATGAGGCCATTGTCATTCAAGCCAACACAGAGATAGCATGTCCAGGCCTCATACATGCTAGGCAAGTGCCTTACTGTTGATCTACTCCCATAGCCACTCTGCATTCGTGTGTGTGTGTGTGTGTGTGTGTGTGTGTGTGTGTGTGTGTATAGCTGGGTCCGGTCTGCCTATTTATGCCTGTGTATGCAGAGACCAGAGGCTGAAGTTGGGTATCTTCTTTATTCTCTCTTCACCTTTTTGAGAAAGGGTCCCTTCTGAACCGGAGGCTCCTTGGTTTGACTGGTCTGACTGGTCAGTGAGCCCTCAAGATGCTCCTGTGCCTGTCCCCAGCCCTGGAGTTAGAGGTGCATGCTAGCTTGTCTAGCTTTTATGTGGGTGCTGGGATCTAAACTTAGGTTCTCTTTATCAACTATGTCCCTTCCACAGCCCTGCTCTCTGCAGGGTTCCACTCTGCACCCCCAGCTCCACTGACACCTGCCTTACTTTAATGTTGCTTTGGCCTCCCAGCCACCGGGCATGTCCAGGGAAGCTTCTCCAGCTGTCTCAGAGCCTAGCTGGTCAGGAGGCGGCACTTATTGCTATAACTAAATTCAGAGTGATAAGGGCACTTATCACTTATCAACTAAATCTGGTCACCCAGCCTCCTGGTGGAGTCTACAGGCAGCTGATTCCTAAGTAACTGTTTCCTCAGAGTCTCTTCCTGGAACCTCTCCGTGGTCTTTTTATTGTGGTTCTTTTTTAATTAATTAAGAGTCATGGGGTCTGCCAGGTGTAGTGGCACATGCCTTTAATCCTAGCACTCGGGAGGCAGAGGCAGGCGGATCTCTGTGAGTTCAAGGCCAGCCTGGTCTACAGAGTGAGTTCCACTCACTCTGAGGGCTGTTGTACAGGGAAAGCCTGTCTTGGAAAAAAAGAAAGAGCCAGGGAGTTGGTGCGTATGCTACAACATGTGTGTGTGTGTGTGTGTGTGTGTGTGTGTGTGTGTGTGTGTGTGTGTGTGGTGGGGAGGGAACAACTTTAGGAGTCGGTTCTCACTTTCCACCTTGCTGAGGCAGGGTCTCTCTTGCTGTGCTGCTGCATGGCTCACTATAGACTAGCTGGCCCTTCAGAGCCAGCTTTTCACGTGGGTTCCAGGAATCAAACTCAAGTCATCGTGCTTGCCCAGTAGTAAGTACCTTTATCCCCTGAGCCCTCTCCTGACCCTCTGTTATGGTTCTTGAAGGAGTAGGGTAGGGTACCAAGAGCAGAGGCCTGGGAAACAGATGCTGGGGTTAGAATATGGCCTGAGCAGGGATATCTCTGGGTGAGCGCCCAGCTCTGCCTGACCATGTCACTGTTAAGTGGTACCTCAGCTGGGACACGGAGGTAGGTGCCAGCCCAGAATCTGAAGGTCCTGGGTGTAGCACTGAGGTGTTAGCAGTTACATCAGCTTGCCAGAACTTAGGTTCCTTATGGACCAGCCACATCCGCGTCTCCTGAGTTGCTGGAAATGCAGAGCTTCAAGCACTGTAGCTCCTCTGGGTGTGCACCAGGATTCTGTCAAGCCTGTCTTGTGGGGGGGGGGCAGTCTGCCCATAGCTGTAGTCTTGAGGTTTATGGTGTGATGGTCCACTCTGGTTAAAAACAATACAAATTAAAAGCAATACAAATGTTTACTTGTTGATCTATGGCTGGGGCTCTTCTGGCAAAGTGCTTGCCCAGTGTGCACGAAGCCCTGATTTAATCCCAAGCAATTCATAAACCAATCATGGTGGCATATATTTGTGATTCCAGCACTTGGGAGTTAGAGACAGGAGGATGGATGTTATGTTATCCTTGACCACATAACAAGTTTGAGACAAGACTAGTATAGAGACTCTTATCTAAAATATGTATATAATATATAATTATAATATTATAATTAAAACAATAATATTAAATATATTACATATTTATAATATTTTAGACATTATTTCTTATTGTTAATATATGATATATTAATATTTATATATTTTATATGATTGAAAATATTATTATTGTCTGGTGACAAACCCATAAGTACAAATGACATAAGCTGACCAATATCCAGCTTTCTGCTCCGTTTTCTTCTCTAAATTTGAGGAAAATGTTTGACTGCTCACAGGGAGGACTTGGACCAGGAAGAGAAGGCCAAGTTTGGGGAGTACTGCAGTGGTGAAGATGGGAAAGGCCGTGAGTGGTTCGCACGGTTTGTGAGTGCACAGGTGAGTGCAAGGTGGGCAAAAAGAACGAGCAACCTGGCCAGCACCACCATGGTAGAGAGTAGAGGGCATAAGCCAGTAGAATGAGGCCACAGACAGCTGGGGCAGCATATAAAGGCCTACCCTTGACTGGAAGCTCGAGTAAGGACTATGGCAAGCTTGAAATTTCTCTTTCAGAGACAAGCATATGGGCTCTGTCCATGCATATTATTTTTATGTTATATTTATATTAAATAACCCACAGTATTCAAATTTTGTCAAATAAAACATTTCAAGGTTGTGACGGGCAGGTAAAACCGGATGTATTGCGAAAGCATGGGAAGAATCACATCTTGCATATTCCCATTATAGGGATGTATTCTTCATAGAGAAGTTAGAAAATGCAGAAAACAGTAATTAGCAAAGCCCAGAATAGCCAGTTGTCACCTGGGGTTCTGTCACACCGTACTTCTCCCCATGGAGAAGCTTTACGAAATCCTGTGAGGACAATGCAGGAGAGCACCTTCTGGGCTCCAGTGCTGAGTGCCTGTGTCCTGCCCAGAGTCCTGGCAGAAGGGAAGCAGCCATTGGGGCCCATCTAAGAAACGTGGAGAAACGCAGAGTGACAAGCGTCCAGCCTTGCTGAACTGCTGCATGTCACCAGGTCTTGCTGATTTTCCTGGTTCTCTCTGCACAGCGCTGCAAGTCCAAGTGTGTGTCTGAGCCAACCTTCTACCGCCTGGTGCAGTCCTTCGCGGTGGTGCTGTTTGAGTAAGTGATGTCCTCCCCAAAGCCTCCTGCAGTTGTCCGTCCCACCTTTCCCACCTGTGATGAACCAGCTGTAGCAGCCACACCAGCTGTCACCCTCTTTTAGCTAGAATTCATGACCAGAATCTTCTGGGCTCCCTCCTGCCTTGGTGGGAGATGAGGTTGTTCTGTTTGCCCTTCTCATTCACAGTGCAGCAACTGTAACTGGACTGGTATAATTTCCTTTTTTTAAAAAAAAGCTTCTTTCTCTCCATGTGTTTGCTAAGTTGAATGGCTGTGTGAATATTCCATTAACGTTTGGTTGTAATCTTCAGCATACCGTGGTACAGTGAGAGCAGCCCTTTGCATCTGTAGAATGCCACACAGTATGTCACTCTCTTGTATACAATAGTTTGTTATGGTTTTCAACAAGTGACACAGAAGACTTGCATATTTATCTACTGTGGTTCACAAGTGCTACCCCTGGACCAGAAGAGTAGGGACAGCAATGGCCTGGGGTCTTGTGAATTTTATGTATTCTTACCCCGCCAAATCTCTGAGTCTGAGCCAGGGGCTGTCCAGTGGTGCATGTCCTAACAGCCCTCCAGGATGTCTGACACCCAGAGCCAGGCCATGCCCCTGCAGTGGCTCTCCTGACTGCATGCTTGCATGTTTCTGTCACTGCCTGGCAGTGTCTTGGTACTGAGGCTTCTGCAGCACTTTGGTCCTGCTTCGTCAATTTACAGAGGTGCCTGGTTATGGCGCACACCTTTAATCCCAGCACTTGGGAGGCAGAGGCAGGCAGATCTCTATGAATCCAAGGCCAGTCTAGTTTACAGAGTGAGTTCCAGGACAGCCAGGGCTACACAGAGAAATACTATCTAGAAAAAAAACAAGCAAACCCACAAACCAACCAAACAAGCAAGAACAAAAAGCAAGTATTCATGGGAGTCAGGTAGTGGGGCTCTAGCCGGCCAACTTTACTTTCATCCCAGGTGTCACCAGATGGACGACTTCGGGCCTGCCAAGAACCTCATGACCATGTGCTTCACCTACTACCACCTGGGTGAGTAAACCTGAGCAGAACAGCCACCCTGGAGTGAAGTTATGTGCTGTGCTGGTGACATGACATGGAGGGAAGCTTTGTCTAGTACCAGCCTTCTATCCTGCAGTCCCTGGGGACCACCTTCAGGTACTCTCCCTCTCCCGTCCATGCTGCAGATCTCTCCTTACTCCCTTTCTCTCCTCTCTCAAGGCAAACCACACCTGCTCCCCACAGAGCCCAGGGAGAAGCCGGCTGGCAGCATTGACTCCTACCTGAAGTCAGCTAACAGCTGGCTGGCAGAGAAGAAGGACATTGCTGAGCGTCTGCTGAAGAACACAGAGAACATGAAGGGCTTCTTTGGGGGCCTGGAGACCAAGCTGAAAGGGCCGCTGGTCAGGAAAAATGAGTGAGTGTGAGCACAGGCCTGAGCTTGTATGGAGACAGACTTTGGGGAAGCAGGTGGCTTGCCTAGTATTGGCCCCACAGCGCTTTTGAGTCACACAACTGTCAGCTCAGCATGACTCTACACTCCCAGAGCTTCCCATGGTTTCCACATGCTGTTTGCTGGCTGACACACTGGAGTCCAGGAACCGTGTTTCTGGGAATGATGGGAGCATATGGTTTTGTCATTTGGCAATAGGGAAACCACACTCTCTGCCCCCCCCCATTGCTATCATGCAAATTCATGTGAGCCAGATCAGGAAGGCCTTGGGTGCCACTGCCTCTAGGAGAGGCTGTTCTGACAAGCAGTACTTTTTTGTTTGGTTTTGGTTTGTTTGTTGTTTGTTTGAGACAGGTTCTCTATGTAGTTGTGGCTGTCCTGGACCTGGCTACATTGAGCAGGCTGGCCTTGAGCTCATCTGCCTGCCTCTGCTTCCCAAGTCCTGGGATTAAAGTCAGGAGTAGGGGCTGGAGAGATGGCTCAGAGGTTAAGAGCACTGACTGCTCTTCCAGAGGTCCTGAGTTCAATTCCCAGCAACCACATGGTGGCTCACAGCCATCTATAATGAGATCTGGCGCCCTCTTCTGGCATGCAAGCATACATGGAAGGAATGTTGTATACATAATGAATAAATGAATAAATAAAACTTTAAAATAAAATAAAATAAAATAAAGTCAGGAGTACCACACCTGCCCCAGAGGGCTCTTGGGATGGGTGCGTTGGTCATAGGAGTGCTGAAGCTGAGCTACCATGACGAGGGGGGCACAACAGTACAGGGGCAATCATCCATCCAGGGCCCTGCAGTACCTGAGGCCTGGTTACAGTCAGGATACACAACTTGTCCCCATCCACACAGAGGGCTCGTGGAAGATGGTGCCATGCAGTCTCAGCACCACAGGCCTCAGTCCCTAGACCTGTCATTTGTCACTGTGGCACTGGTTCGCAGCCTCTCTTCAGACGAGCCACACAGAGAACAGAGCAGCATCTGACAGGAAATGTGGCATGGGCCACCTTGTCACTGCTTTGGTCTCTCTCCCTCCAGGGAAGACGAAAACAAACCCAAGGACAGACAGATGAAGACTGGTAAGAACACAGCTCTCTGGGCTGTCCAGGAAATGGGGCCTTGGAGAGGTGGGACCTATGGCGTGGTGGAACCTGGGGATTGATACCTGGGGCAAAGGGGTGCCTGTAAAGGAAGGCATGGCCTACCTCTCTGGCTTTGTAACCAAGACATACCACCCAGGACTCTTAAACTGGCCCACCATTAATCATCAACAGAACAGGCAAGTTGCACATAAAAGGGCTTTGCTGGAGGGCAGGCTGTGCAGAAACTAAACCCTCCATCCCAGGAAGTTATGGGCCACACTGGGAAGAAGCCCTAAGCTAAGGATGACCAGGAGCTTTCTGGAATTAGGACAGTATAGCTTGATGGCTTTTGGGAGACCACAGTGTCTGCTGAGTGTCCATAGGATCTCCCAACAAGGAGTGTCCAGCCCAGGCTGCCCTTTGATCTCCTTACTTCCGCAGTGACTGTGATCAGCCCTGAAGATGAACAGAAGGGGGAGAAGGTTTACCTGTACACGCATCTGAAGCAGCAGCCCATCTGGTAAGGCCCACCCACATCCTGCCCCAACTGACCTGGCCTAGCTGCTGCCCAGCCCCTCAGCTGCCTATGTCTCCAGCAAAGATAGCGACCATCCTCACCTCTAGGGTAGTCACAGTGAGAGGATAGCTGCCAGCAAGTGTTAATAGGGATGCGAAGGCATCTGACTCTCCACAGAAGTGGGAAGGTACAGTGGCATGGCCATTGTGGAAATGCCGGACAGCTCCCCAGGGGCTAACAGAGTAGCCATGTGACTAGCCATTCCATTGCAGGTTCATGCATGTACCTATGCAGAAATCTGTATTACAGCGCACTGTTCGGAGCAGTCCCAAATGGGCAAGGCTAGCTGCCTGAGTAGGCATGCCATCTTTCTGCACCCGAATTGTGGAGTAAGCCTGCACACAGATCACCACACAGTGACCCCCCTCCCAAGCCGTTGTACTCAAAGAGAAGGCAGGCACAAAAGACCATGAGTCATCTCATCCTGTTTGTGCAGGATGCAGGGAACATAGAGTCACAGTAGATAAGCGGCAAGGGTGATGAGTGATTGTTGTGGGCTCCTTTAGGGGACTGCAGAAGTGCCCTGGGGCTAGACAGTGGGGAGCGCTACACAGTTGAATACACTGAGCAATCACTGAATTGCACGCCTCATTTATTTCTTTATTTAACTTTCTAAATTATTTGGAGTGTATTGCTTGCACGTATGTCACTGCACCATATGTGTGCCTGGTACCCTTGGAGGCTAGAAGTGGGCCTTAGATCCTCTAGAACTGGAATTGAAGATAATTGTGGGCTGCCATATGTGGGTTGGGAATCAGCACCCCGGTCCTTTGGAAGAGCAGTAAGTGGTTTTAACCACTGAGCGCTAGAAGTAAGGTCTCATGCGAGGACTCTGCCTGAGCACCTCAGGAAGGGATTCAAGTAGTCACCACACTTTCGGGTCAGTTCTTGAAGTATGCTGTGAAGCAGGGCTGTCTTGTTCACTTGGCCTCTCCTGGCCATGTTGGGATGCAGCCAGGGACCCTTGCCAGAACCAGTACAAGGCTGTTGGAAGCCTCTAGCCGTAAAGCTTGAGTCATACATTTTCTGAATATATCATTGTGCTAACATCACCAACCGTTAGCACAAAACAGACCAAGACAGTAGCCGTTAGCTCTGGCAGCCCTTAGTGTTGCTCAGAGCCCTGGGGAGCCTCCCATTTCCCATTCTCTCATCAGTGAAGAGCAACTCTAGCATGTAGTAGAATGTATCAACATGGCTCCTCCCTCAAAGGTCACAGTCCAGCAAGGGCCATGTGAGAAGTGTGACTGAGAAATGCAATGGGAACCGCCGGGGCAGGGGTGCTGGGTAGAGGCTCGTGAGGTCAGCACAGGGAGGCTGGACCTGAACCAACTGGAGACACTGTTCAGCAGAGGTGAGGGCCTCACTGGGTCCACATTACCCCAGAAGCTCTGCTGGACCCCTAGGTACCTGAACTTGGTGTAACAAAGGGTCTACTCTTGTGGACGCTGGCTCATGTGGTCTCTGTTCTCCCACACGCTATACTGCGTAGTAAAAACTGCCTGTGGCAATGAGCCTTCATGTGCAGTTGCAACATAGGCCACAGGCCACCCCTGATTTTCCAGCTTCCATGTTCCCGTAGCTATGTTCCTATAACTGCCATGGTGTGTGGCTTCTGGGTTCCCATGTTGGTGAGGAGATCCTATTCAGCAAGAAGGGGTCTAGTTGTCCACTTTCCCTTGGAAGCCCACTGCTGCCTGCCTGAGCAACTGAGCAGGCTAGCTTACTCCACTCTCCCACGGGCCTCTTCAACTCTTCCGTCCCCTGCCAAAACAACATTTTACTCACCTCTCAGGCTTCCCAGACGCAAAACGGGAAGCTGTTATTCTTGGTGTGGAGGGTAGGGAGGGCGTACGTACTCCTGGGTAGATCTTTACCTTGTCTCATCCTACAGGCACACATTGAGGTTCTGGAATGCAGCCTTTTTTGATGCTGTCCACTGTGAGAGGCGGAAGCGATCCCCCACCACCAGGTATGAGCCAAGGGTGTCCCCTCCAGCCTTGGGAGAGGACCAAGTCTTGGCTCACTCTCCCAAGTCCTTGGGAGCCAGCAAGATGGCTGAACTGCTGTTGGGTTCTTCCACCCATATGTCCCAGAGCCCTGCAAGCTGCCTGAGGGGTTAGTGCTCACAGCTTTGGGGGTGGAATGCTCAGCTTGCATGGTGCTTTCTGTCCTGGGGCTCTGGCATGACATGGCCTGATCCTCCTGAAAATACTACCTCTGCCCAAGGGAGAACACTGGCCTCCACTCCACCCCTCTGTCCACTGTTAGAATCAGGCCTGGCAGTGTAACTACCCCCTGGGCCCATAGCTGCAGCCTAAGCAGACCTTCTCAGCCATGCCCACACTAGTCCTGTACATCCAATGGCCTTTGGGACCCTGATCAGAAGGCATGGAAAGCAGGGAAGGGCTTGTCCCCAATACCACAGAGGCTCTCTTTGGGAGCAGGCGCAGGTTGCTACCCTCTCCAGTTAGCTGCAAGGCAGCAGCTCCTGTGGAAGCACAGCCAGCCCTACTGGCCCACAAGTGTGGGACTTTGTAGCCAGTAGCTCAGAGCTTGGATTGACTATCAGTAGGGAGGCCCTGTGTCTTCTCTGTGTTTGAGAGGGAGCGGATGAGCAGAGCACCATCTGGTCGAGGCTCCTCTGCTGGAAAGTGATTATTTGAGGTAGAGCCCTTCCTCAGAGGAGCAGCTGAGGCCAGTGGAAATGAGGTGGCTTGCCTCAAGTCCCATGATCCTCTGTTGGGACTGTTTCCTGGGGAAACTGAGGGAGCATGGGTTGGACAAGGCCCTAGACTTCCAGAAGACCCTGGGGGAGAATTCCACTCTGTCTGGAGACTGGGCGGCCTCCAGGCACGCCATTGGCTTCTCACTGAGCTCTCCCAGCACCTAGGGATCCATCTGTTCTGGGTTCCCTGTCTCTCTCTGTCCTCTCCGCTCCCACCTAGAATAATCCTCTCTGCTTGTTCTTTTCCATCCACATATCTTGCATGACTTTGACATGTGCCTTTGTTTACCTGTTTCTGCTGCCGCTCCAGAGGGGATGCTGGAGAGCAGGAGGAGAAGAGGTGTGTGTCCACGTGACTTCGTTCCATTTTACAGCTCTGGGGTTCCTTCCAAGGCCACTGCCAGGAGGGGAGGGTGTCTTTGGGGAGGCATGCCTTGTGCTAGGTAGGCTGGTGACAGGGCCTGACCCAAGACAGATAGAGCTTGCCAGGGTCAGAGCACCCTAAGATAGTTAGAAAACAGGACACTGTGAGCCACCCCAAGAGGCACACATGGGCAAAAGACTGCTAGCCCTCAGGGGCATGCCACTCTCCGTGGACCCCTCTGTACCTGGGCCAGACACAGGAATCCCACTGGTGTGGAAATGGAGGGTGGGTGTGGAAAAGCTGTCCTGTTTGCAGCTCCTCCCACTCCCCCTGAAGGGATGTGCTACCTGGTCTAGGGTCACATAGAAGGACAGTTGTCCCTCTCCTTCAGCCATTGGGTAATCAGAAGAGCTAGGGGTGGTCCCTTGAAGCAAAGATGGGCTGCCTGCCTTTGAACCTGCATTTTTAGAGTAAAAGCTGTGCCGAGTCATAAAGAGCTGTGAACCCAGGTGGGTTACCCTGGAGCCTGGACACGCATCTTTCATGGCAATGGTTCACAGCTGTTCTGCTCTGACGACCCTTGCTACTGTGACTTCACAGTAGCTGTGAGGAGTATTCAGGCCTGACATCCCACTCGCAGTATCAGGGACCCATACCCCCATGTTCTCTCAGAGAACCCTGTGACAAGCCAGCTTCCTAGGAACAACTTGGGCCTGAAGATAGGCACTGTCACAGTCCACCCCCACCCCCATCCCCACCCCAGACAGCTGAGCTGGTCCATGCTACTGGCTCAGCGACCTGTTCTGAATCCAGCTGAAGGAGCTTCCAGCTGCCTAGGCCTCACAAGCCACCTCAGTGGAGCCCAAGCTGCTAACTGGTCAGCACAGGCCTCCTGGAGAGTAGCTGGTGTCACTCAGGTTCCCCAGCCTCCAGCAGCTGTCTTTCTCGGTGTCCCTGCTAACAGCAGGTTCCTTTCCATCGCTTAGTCCCAGAGGTTCCCATCAAGTGCTGGACGCGTGCACACACACACACACACATACGCACACACACGCACACACACACATGCACGCACACATGCACGCACACACGCACGCACACACGCACGCACACACACACGCACACACACATGCACGCACACACGCACACACATGCACACACACACGCATGCACACACACACATACACACATGTGAACGTACACACGCACGCACGCACGCACAGGGAAAGAGAGTGCTAAGATTTATGATCGATGTTCCATGTGTAGGTCATTGCAGAGGCCTGGACTCAGCTCTCAGGAAGCAACTAGACAGAAGGCACCAGTCAGGCCAAGTTGCTCATGACTTTCTACTCTTCTTTCAGAAGTCAGGTGACACCTCAGTTTTTTAGTCCCGTCCACAGCAAGGAGAATCACTTCTTTCTGGGGTCGGGCATGAAGGATTGGAGCCGCTGTGCTGCACAACTCAGTGGTTTACTGTGCACATCTGCACATGGCAGGCCGCTGGTGGTACAGGGCTGTGTGTACCCAAACTGCCTCAGAGCAAGTGCTGGAAGGCTGCACGGTCCTCCGGTGCATTCTGGGATCTCGATAGGTGTGCTGCCTGAGCATGCGGAGGGTGCAGGTGAACTCTACCCTGCCGAGCCGTGGCAGTCAGTGGCCTGGGCCAGGAAGAGCCAGGCCTGGGCTTTCGTCCCTTTGTTTTGTTCTCTCCCTCCCTTCCTTCTGCTTCTCCACGACTGACCTCTTCGTCCTCCATGCTACTTCTCTCCCTGTGCTCTGATCTTTCTCTCCACTCTGCTGTAGTTAGAGTCATCCATCCTGAGACTTCTCTCTGGAGGAAGCGGGCCAAAGTGAGCTCCCCTCCCATGGGAAGCCGTGTATTTGTCCTCTGAGTACCAGGGTCTGACTTCACGTGGGCAATGAGCATAGACACGGGGGGGGGGCTGCTCTGCCCTCTTAGGGGCTGTCCAGGAGTCTCACCAGGAAGGGGAAAGCCAGGGTAATGGGTGGCAGGCGACGGTCTTGCTGTGTTAGTGGCAGAGGTGTTAGTGTAGGCACCTTTCTCTCCGACCCCTGGGCCTCTCCTCTACACAGGGCAGGTGGATGCTTACCCGGGTGCTCACCCCATGCCACCTGTCCTTCTTAGGAGAACAGTTCTTCTTAGAGACTGTCCACAACCCCATTGGCTTTAGAGTATGGGCTGGCTTCATGATGGCCACATGGTCACAGACCAGTGCCAGGAAGCCTGTAGGCAGAGTGTGGAGTGACTGTCCCCTCCATGGTGGGAAACAGTCATGGTGGAGACTCCCTGTGAAAGTGTGGCTGTTTTATATTCTCAGGCTCCCCATTCCGGGGTCTCCTGTAGATGCTGCCTTTTGCATATGGTCACAGGACACCAGGCAAGGCCCTACACTCTCTGAATTTCCTGACCTGTTAGGTGGACCAAGTCCTCAGGACTAAGAACCGCCCAGGTCTCCAGGATAACAGAGTGTTATCTTTGTGGGTCTTCATCTTAGGCAGGGAGTTTGCTGGTGTTCGGCAATCCCCAGACAAGTGGCAGTCTCTGGTGGAAGGTACCCCCAAACCAGGTCCCCATGTGTCCAAGAGCCAGTGCAGACTGCCAGCTCCACAGAGCAGGGGAGGGAGGGTCCCAAGCCATTCTGAAGCCCATCCTGTCCTTCCTGTGCCCACAGGGAGAAATGGTGCCACATGACCCAGGAAGAGCGGGATGACAGCCTGCGGTTCAATGAGAATATCACCTTCGGGCAACTGGGGTGAGAACCGACCCATGAAACCAGCCTGGGCCACCTACCAGGATGGGGTGGTGTAGTGGGTCTGATTTTGCAGGGGCACAGGGATTGTTAGTCAGTCCTTCTCTTGATCCTGGGGTGCAAATTCCAGTTAAGAGGTATGGGTAAAATTTTCACCTGTGCTGCCCCAGGTCCCAGCCATCCCCCTGTCTTAGAGCCCAGTGTCTTGGCTCCCTTTTCTGGACTGACAGGAGGGTAATGGCCATGGGTGTTTCTCCTGCAGTACATTCACCCACAACATGCTGGCCTTTGGCCTGAACAAGAAGCTGTGCAGTGACTTCCTGAAGAAGCAGGCTGTGATTGGCAACCTGGATGAGGGTGAGCTGGGCAAGGGGTATTGTGGGGAGGCGGGAGCCAGAGCAAGCCCTCTACACTGGGGCTTCTCACCCTGCCAGAGGAGGGCACCTGCCGTGGAAACCTGTTCCCCTGGCTTACCTTCTTTCCCGAATCTGTGGAACGTATACTCTGGCTGTGTAGCTAAAAGTCGTGTCTGGTGAGGGATGGCAAGTGATGTGAGGCACAGCCAGGTCAGAAATGAACATGGCTCTGTCAGTCTGTCTCTGCACTTGTGCAGAGCAAAACCTTGGCCACAAGTGAGTACCTTCAAGAGTGCCATCTGGTTTTGAACCACACTGTCAGGGCAGGGTGGTGGATAATGGGGGGACTCTGAGGCTTCCCAGAGTCCATTGCTCTGCCTCAGCAGAGAGCCTTGTGACTCAGTGTTGTTGTCTCAGCATTGCAGCAGGTTCGTATGTTACCATTTGCTACTGGTGTTCTCCTGGACCAACGCCTTATACTTAGACCTCTGTTTGATAGACTGTCTTCGTTTCTAGCCAGGAGGAGCCGCTGCAAAGGCACAAGGGCATTTGCAGCCAGCAGGCAGCCTCAGTGTTATCTCCCCCTCCATGTGGCCATCAGAGCTTAACAAACCTTCTGTTGGCTACGGGGGCCGCATTCCATACATGACACCATTCCTGTAAAAATTGTGTTTCTCATCAGAGTGAGGACCCACTCCCAAGAGTGTGCTCCTTGACAAAGGCTCAGCTCTGAGCTCTCGCAAGGAGTGTCTAACTACCTGTGACTGACCATGACTTTAGCCAGTAGTCTCATCCATGGCCTGAGTGTGCAGATTAGGCCAAGTCATTCCTGGCTACCAACCATCTCTTCTGGAATAATCCTGTCTTCTCTTCCAGAGCAATACAAGCTGCTAAGTGACCACATTGAACAAATGGCCACAGAATAGGAGGTCAGCACACGCTGCTCTCCCGGGAGCTGTCACCCCAGTGATGACCCTGCATGACACCAGCAGCACCCAGAGCCGTTCCTGGCTGCCCTAGAACTAGCAGTTAAAAGACTCCAGAAGCCTGTCTCCCCCTGCCTGTGTTTGCTCCCCACTCTATGTACAAGGTGTCCCTTTGGTTACACAGCTAAAAATGAGGGACCATCTACCCCCACCTATCCTTGAGCACCAGGCTTATGAGATGAGACAGACGGTGGAGGAGGCCATAAGCTAGGGTCCCAGAGTTCCTTCTGAGAGCCAGGGACATGTGGACATGGAGGTGCAGGAGGGACACACACAGCTATAAGGTGCAAACAGAACCTCCACTGAGGGTCACAGCCAGCCACTCCCTGCCACAGGACTTTGTGGGAGCATAGCTGTGTGGAGGGACCGTGGAGCCTTCCTGAAAGGTCTTGGCTACCTGCTCTTTGTCACCTCTGCATGTGGCAGGAACTAGAAATCACAGGAACTGGAAGAGAACTCAAAGGTTGTCACTTTCCTAAGGGTGTGAGTGTTCTGCCAGCCACAGCCTTGTCTCAGACTCCAGAAGTCTGTCAACAGAACCTGTGAACTGTCCACTCGACGCCGTCTCTCCTTCAGTAACAGAGAAAATTCTCAGTTCTCAGACAGCAGCAATATATGTCATGGAGTGCAAGAAGCATGGGGGAATGGTGTCGTCGGCAGCGCTGGGAGGACACCCTTGCTAAGACTGCTTAGAGCTGGAGCACACAGAATCCATCTGACTGAGAGGAGGCCACAGGGAAGTGAAGTTGCCTGATAGCTCCAGCCCGTGCCCTTCTCCTTCTGAAAGACCCACAGGGACTTGCCTCCTCTGCACCCATGTGCCAGACAAAGTCTAACCCACAGCATCCAGTGTGCTGGCTCCAGAGCTGCTGTCCCCATCCACCCCACCAGCAGCCTAGGTTCCTTCTGTGCCAGCGACAGCCATTCTGGTCACTGACCTTGAATTCGGCCTTGCAGGCTCTGCTGTCACCCTCCATTGCCTCATCGTTCCCCATCCCTCAGCCTTCAGTCATATTCAGTCAAGGTCTGTCTGCGAGCACAGCAGTCCTCTCCTGACAGCCATGTACTCAGCTGCCGTAGGCAAGCTTTCCCTGTGGGGAATGTCTCCCTAGGATGTCCAAAGAAAAGCAGATGGGGTCGAGCTTTTGATCGAGCATTTCTTGGATGTTGGGGGTGACCAAGGCCGTTCATTCATCGCGGAACAATTCAAACAAATGCTGACAGCCTGGTCAGCCCCCGATGACATAGGATGTATTACTGGGGCCAGCTAGGACACCCACCCCAACCTTAGGACCCCATAACTGTGCCTGTCTCCACTCCTGTGTTTTAGGGAAGTGACATCAAGTTGGGATCACCCCTGCTGTCCTCTCTAGAGCCTTCCTCAACTGTACAAGTATGGCAGCCTCTCCTTGCTCCTCCCAGTCCTGCGTTAGTTGAGCTCAGGAGTAGTGAGACTTGACTCCAGCAGCTGCGTTGTCTGATTTCTGCCTTGCCCCGTGCAGCCATGCACAGCCTTAAGGGGAAGAGAACCAGTGGTTCCAGCACACGGTCTTTAGAAGTGACTTGGAGACTGTTCCACAACAACTTTTTGAGATAACCCTTCAAGGAGAAAAGGAAGGATGGCTCTGTTATCTGTTTTGTCTGTCTTGCTTTTTATTCTTGCAGATCCAGCCCTACAGAGTTGGGAAACTCTGACCCATGTTAGATCTACAGGCCACTGCTAAGTACTTGGTAGCCCTCTGAGGACAAGGTGGCCCTTGATGGGAGCAAAGATGCAGGTGATGGAGGTGAGCCCACCATCACCTGCAGATGTCCTGTGTTGACAACTAGCCTTGTCATCTGGGAGTCTCTGGCCAGTGTCTCTGGGAGGTCACTAGTCTGCCCATGAGTTATCTTGTCTTCCTGTGGTAGCTTTCCCCTAGGGCTCACCAAGCACTGGTGAGCCCTGGCAAGCACTCCTTGGCTGCCCTGCTGAGCTCACAAGCAGGTCAAATTACCTGGATAATCCCAAGCAGTATCTCCAGTCTTGGCTGGTAGTGGCCCAGATCTGTGCAGGCCCATTAGCAGCACACTCAAGCCTTTCTGACATGTGACCTTCAGCGCTGTGTGAGTCTTTGTCACTCACAACAGTGTTGTCACCAGTTCTGAAAACAGGCCAGTGGTAAACTGTGACTCTGCTGCGGTCAGCTTTGTTAGCATATTATGGGTGTCGGTTGCAGAGCGTGGCAGCCTCCAGGCTGAGTGTCTAGCCACAGGCGGGGCCACACTCGGGTCTATTGAGAGATCTGCATTGCGCAACCTGGCATGCCATGATTTTTCTCTTGGAGGGCAGTGTCTCAACAAGCGGGCTGCAGACAAAGCTGGTGTCCAAGCTTCATCCACATAGGAAGGAAGTCTGCCTGGCTGGGCCTACTGTACACCTGTAATCCTTCACTCAGGAGGTGAAGGCAGGAGAATCAGGAGTTCAAGGTCATTCTCAGCTACATAGGGAGTTCAAAGCCAACCTGGGCCACACGAGCCCTGATCTCAAGGGAAAAAACAAAAACAAAACAGCAAAAGGTGATCCTGAGAACTCAGGGTAGCCTTAGAGCCAGTGTCCCAGCTGAAGAGTTAGCCTGATACAGATGGGGTCCCACAGCCTGCCTTGTCCCCCCTCACCCAAGAGGAAGCAGTCAGTGCTCTGTTTCTGTGGATCAGGGACACTGGAGGCTCCAAGGGCAGCTTGCTACTCTAGAAACACCTGCCATTCCAGGTTGCTGGTGTGAGTGACCCAAGTTTCCCTGCTGGGAACTGTGTGAAGAGTGGAGGTCTAATTGTGGTGACCTCAGAAGTCCCAGGCGAGCTTGACCTTCCTGGGTCACGTGACTAGCTGGTTTTTTCATGCTGAGTCTGCACAGCTGGAACAGCTTTATCCCGGTTCCCAGACTGCAGTTGGACAGCCAGAAGACTCCAAAACTAGAGGATTCTTGTGTGGAACACATAGGAAGGGCCTCTAGGAGGTGGCTCTGAGCCTAAAGCCTCGGGGAAACAGTGGTTCCTGGGTTCCAGGCTCCTGCCCCCACACCTCCCATCTTCCTTCAGATCCATCCTCACAGCCACAGTCTCAGGTTTGTTTAGCTTGAGAAGCTGCCGGTAGATGCCCACGGAATGGGCCTCATTGACTGGACAGGCCTCTTGCTGCTGGGTTCCTGTGCTCCACCCCTTCAGGGAGTACACTATTAGGTCAGAAAATGAGCGGACCCGTCTTTTCCAGACTGCTCACATGTGGTGAACATACCCCTACTAAGGCCACCTTCCATGGCAGGCTCCTGCAGGGCCTCCATTCTGTACTGCAGTTCCCCTGGAGACTCTGGCTCAGCATGCCACCTGCTCCTGGAGAGGGATGGGGTCCAGAGAGTGATGTGGGCCAGTTTGCCCTGCTGCAGGGTGACAGGGAAGCTTATGCAAATGTCCCTCTGGTAGTTAGTCTGAGCTTTGAAAAACAGAGCTGGGAGCACCACCCCAAGTTGGGCTGTGTTCATGGGGCTCCTCAGGAAGTTGGTGCTTTGGGGGACCAGCTTCACTGTAGACTCCAGGCTCTGATGGGAAGTGGTATGAGTTCAGTTACAAGCTCTGCTCAACTTCAGAGAGAGAACTTTATCCAGAAAGGACCCCTGCCCATGGATTGCCTTGGCTTGGCTCCTGAGCTGAGGAGCCCTTACTGCTAGATGATGGCTGTGTTCATGGAAAGGAGGAAAGAGACCCTGCCTGGGGTGGGGGAGAAAGGTTGGCTCACCGCCATGCTTGCAAGAGGCGCTAGCATAGGGTCAGCTGGGGAGAAGAACGCTGGTCAGTAGCCTGAAACCGTCACTTCATTCAGAATGGGGATCCCTGAGAGGGATGAGTTGGACATTTGACTGTTGGGAGACACTAGTCTCAGACAGCAGCCATGTATCCCCATGGAGCATATGTGAGGACTTGGACCGTCGGCTGCCTTGCCATACCCGGTTCCCAGTGCAGTTCCTGTGGGGACTCCGCCTGTGCGGTCTGTTCTCTCTTAGGGTTCCATACCCATTTTTTGCCAGAAGCCCCCCAGTGATGCTGTGTTTTATATGTTAGTTACACAACTTGGTGCCCTGCCAGGTCATGTTCTAAAATTAAGGTTGAGAAAGTTATGAGGTTGAGGATCTCAGGCAGGGCTGTTTCCTGTGAAGAAAAAAAAAAGTGTACCTATCCATATATATAGTACCTTGACTTGTCAGGAGGTGAAAGCTGAAATAAATTATCTTTGAAAAAAGAAGTCATATTAACTTGTTTTCACATATCTGTGAGGACTTCGCAGAATACATAGTCACGTCACGAGCTTTGCAGAAATAGATAGCCCCACCCCCCTCTAGACCCGGAAGCTGGGCTAGAGTTTGCCTGAGGACAGAGTGTGGCCTGCTACTTGGACATGTGGGGTACCTGATCGCCACCTGTCATGTGGGGCCAAATTGGGGTCTCCCACGTGGGAGTGTTTTGGCTTAGAGAGGAGGCAGGGCCAGGGGCACCCTGATGCCTAGGGGGTGATCAAGCCTGGGCTCACCCAAGTTGTCTGTGGAACTCACCCATGAGTACATTGTTTCAAACTTAGGACCTTTCATGCTCATGATGGCCTCATTCTTCCTAGGGAACAGCTCCCCTGAAGAGTGTGCTCAGGGATCACCCTACACATGCTCCTGGAGGTGCCCACCCACCCTCTACCTACCCCCACTGTGAACCTCTGTGTGTTCATGGCCCCGTGGCCACTGTATAGATCATGCCATGTCTGTGTAATGGCTGAGATCTGTGCCTGTCTGCCAAGTTCATGTATTGAAGAATCAAGTCCTGGGGTGCAGAGCCTGCAAATGGTCCTTGTGCAGGGGTTCGAAGGCAACCACAGCAGGGACCCTGAGCTTACAGAAAGGGGCATTTGGGTACAGACTTAGATGCACTCAGGAAGAACACTGTGTAGAATCAAAAGCAGACATTCGGCATCATAGCCATAGGAACAGGCTGTACAAGCCAGAAGCTGGACATAGGCCTAGGCTGCCTGTACCTACCCACAACACCTGATGTGGATGGCAGATTCTGGGCAAGGAGGTCTATGCTTCTGCTGCTTTAGCCTCCCAGTTGGTGGTACTTGACCCCCAAAACTAATCCACCACTCTTTAGCATAACGCAAGTGTGGAGACTCCTGTCCCCAGATGAAGGCAGGAAACAGGCAAAGCAAGGATGCTACCGAGAGTCACATGTCTCTCACTGACACCAGGAGTAGGAGTCCGCAGAGCAGCCTGCTGTGCCGATAAGGGAAGTGAGACTACGGGGATCCCTGACCTGAGGACACAAGCAGAGCCCACCAGGGTCCAGGCCAGCTGAGGCCTTCCACCTGCCGCTGGATCCTCTTCCTAGTCATGGCCTCCCTGCTGCTGTCCCCTGAGGTCCTCCAGGGGGATCTCCTCCACAGAGTCTGCCTCGCTCTCCTCCTCATCTTTTCCTTGGTGTGCCATGGTACTCTGAACACTCTGAATGATGGAAAGAAAAGTCACAGCCGCAGCACCCAAACTAGGAGCAGTGGTGACCAGGAGCTGGACAGGTGACTCTCCTGTACCACTATAAGGAATGACTGTAGCTATGTCCACCCCCTCACAGTGTCCACCCCCTCACAGAGTCCACCCCCTCACAGTGTCCCCCTCCTCATAGTGTCCCCCTCCCTCACAGTGTCCCCCTCCCTCACAGTGTCCACCCCCCACAGTGTCCCCCTCCCTCACAGTGTCCACCCCCTCACAGTGTCCCCCTCCCTCACAGTGTCCCCCTCCCTCACAGTGTCCCCCTCCCTCACAGTGTCCACCCCCTCACAGTGTCCCCCTCCCTCACAGTGTCCACCCCCTCACAGTGTCCCCCTCCCTCACAGTGTCCACCCCCTCACAGTGTCCCCCTCCCTCACAGTGTCCACCCCCTCACAGTGTCCCCCTCCCTCACAGTGTCCACCCCCTCACAGTGTCCCCCTCCCTCATAGTGTCCACCCCCTCACAGTGTCCCCCTCCCTCACAGTGTCCACCCCCTCACAGTGGTCACCTCCCTCAGAGTGACCACCTCTCATCACTGTGACTCTAGGACCATCCCTGCCCTGTCTACATCCTACTTTCAGACCCTGCCAGTCTCCCTGAGGTTGTTGGCCTAAGGCTGGCGACAGCGAGCCTTTCCTTAGAGGTCAGATGACATCTGCCATGTGTGCCTTATTCCTAACATCTGAGAAGTTCTGAATCTGGCCCAGATGGGATCAGGTCAGACCCTATCATGCCAGACCCTTCCCTCCCGTGTACTCCCCTCCGTGTGCCTCTGGGGTGGTGGCCCACGCAGGTGGACACGAACAGTCCTTCTCCAGAGGTGTCCCCACTGCGCCAGCTGTCACCCATCCATCCATGCCCCTGGTTTCTTCCCTTTGTCCTGGATTGACTCCTGTGACATGGAAATGCTCACCTGGCTGACCAGAGGCCAAGGGACAGATGGAGAGGGGCTGGTTTCTGTGGGTGGCCGAGCTTCACCGTGCCCATAAATTCCATGCATCTTGGCCCTGAAGTCCTGCCAAGGAAAGACCAGGGTAGCTGGATCCAGCTTGAAAGCACAAGAGTGGAGTAGGAAGCATAGGCAGCTATGAAGCCTCTCTGGGCATTTCCTGTTTGCTTTTTTATAGACCCTACAGCAGCCCCCTGAGGGGAGTCCTCTAATCCCATCAAACAGATGGGAAAACTAAGGCCAAGGGCACCAGGTAACACAGGGAAAGCACTGATTAGACATTGCTCTCCACCCCTAAAAGAATACTGTAGAGCTGGGACTTGGGCCACATGCCTGTAATCCTAGCCCCGAGGAGGCTGAGACAGGAGGATCATGACAGGCTATCATGGGCCATAAAGACCAATGAAGCTTTGGAGAACCTGGGGTTTTTCTGTAGCCTTCTGTGTGGTTTTAAAGCTTATGTAAAAACCCGTTAATGGATCTTCCATCTCCCATTCTGTTCTTGAGTGACAGCCTTAGCGGGTCACCTGTACCATCCTGGCAGGAACACACAGAATGACTTCCTCTTGACCCCGTGTCTCAGGCTGCTGGTGGTGGAAACCATCCACTGCAGGGAACCTGGGGTAGGTGCGAGGCTGTGGGCTTTGTGGACTCCTGGCTCAGTCACCAAGCTCCACACCCACTGGACCCCCACACTGCCTCCCAAGGCACCTTTACCCTTTCCCTGTGTCCAGAGAACAGCTACCTCCCATCAACATCTGCCCACACAGAAAGACGCCTTTGAAATAGCCCGTCTCCAGACTGTGACCCAAAGCCACAAGATAAAGGGACGGATGATTGGCTCCCAGCGTTGGTTTGGGGACCAGAGCGCTGCAGATAAAGCTGGCTGTGAATCTAATCAGCGCGGCTGGGGACAGTCAGCGCTCTGAGCCGAGAGCTGAGTGCCAGCCACAGAAAGCTTTTGTCCCAGCCGTCTCTCTTCAGTACTAAGCAGTCCTGTGATGCTGAGCAGGTGACATTCCAGGTGACCAGGAGAAGAGTCCACGACGGGGTGGCATCCAGACCAGCTGTTTGAAGTAGCTCATCAGAGCAAGCCCTCAAGCTAGATAGAAACCCTCAAAAGCCCAGACAAGCCCGGGGACCCACCTGCAGGTCTCGCTCCAGGTCGTAGCTCTCCAGGGTCCTGAAAGCGCTGGAATACACCTCCACTGCCTTTGCGTGGAAGACCATCTCGATGGTCACAAAGTCAGAGAAGATTCTCTGCAAGAGAGAAGCCTGGTCAGGGTAGCAGTGTCACAAAGGGTCACACTGTGGATGCTGAGCAACATTCCTGGATCTTTTTAAATGGGGTGGGGGGCAGCCCTCTCCCTAGAGGCAAGAAGACCCCACAGGTGTCAAATCCCTTCCACACCATACTAACAGTGCCCACTTTTGAAAGGCCTCCTAATGGAGACACCAGTTCCCGGCTTCATTCATTTATATACTCACTCATTCATTCCACAAATACTTCCCAAGTATACCCACAACTGCCTGGGCCCTGATGGTCTGGGGAGGGGGGAGTCCTAGTTGATCTTCTGTACGTCAGAGATAAAAGGGGTAAACCCAGGACAGAGGCCTGACTCAGGGCACAGCACGTGCTAAGTCCCTGGGATAGGAAGGAACCTGAGCCTTAGCTTTGGGTGGGGGTGACTGTGTAGGAGGCTGGAAGGCCCCCGGATTGCTACTTTGGGAGGGGCTATTCTTTGACCCTGGGACAAGGTGAGCCAAGGGTGTGAACGCCAAGACTGACAGATCAGAACTGACTGTCAAGAGGTTCCTGAGGTTTAAGGGTGGAAAAGAGAGGGCTGGAGGGTGGGGTAGGCAGGGAAATCCATGGTCAGTCCTGTGAGAACAAGTGGGACTTGACCTAGTATCCCATGATGCCGGGCGGGTGGGGGTTCAGGTGGAGATAAAGGAGACCCTGCCTGCCTCACAGCACCCCAACATGGCTGCTTCCTAAAAGGGCTTTTAGAGCTCCAAGGGGGAGCTAGCTGGACACATTTGGGAAAGAAGAGCAGACACAGGAGAGGATGATGGGGACAGAGCTGTGCCTCAGTATCCTCCCGGTCAGGCGCTGTGCCAAGAGCACTGAACAGCTGGGCGAGGCCAGCCTACCCCAGCAGACAGCAGACAGGCTGTCATCTGCAGCTAGGATCAACTCTCCCAGAGCCCTGGCCTCTGAGGGCTGTGTCGTCACACAGTGCGTGTGTGCCTACTCTCAAACACGGGAATTCACACCCGCTCACGTGCGTGCACACACTCACACAAGGCTGTCACTGCCTACCCGGAGGTCCTTCAGCTTCTGCTCCTGGAAGGCGTCCACTGTCTCTGCCAGGTGGTGGGTAGAGCGGTTGGTGTCCACAGAGGCCCTCTGCGCGCTGGTCTCCGCCTGGGCTCGGGGACACAAGAGTAGAAAGTGTCACAGGGTGAGCCTGGCCCTGAGATACTACTCTGGGTCATTCAGTCCTGCCATCTCCTGTGGGGCACTTTCTCCTGCCTTGGGTGGTCTCTTGTTAACTGGGTCATTGAAGAAAAAGTCAGGCAGACATGGTGAAAGGGTGTTCACTGGGACTGGACAGACCTGCTGCTTAGCTGTGTGTCCTCAGCCAAGCCATTTAACTTCTCTGGGCTCCAGTTTTCTCACTAGTCAGGAGGCAGTTATGAGACCTGCTTGCAAAGTTGGGAGAACTGGATGGTAAAAGTTGGGGAGCCGCTCCACAGGGGAGAGCATGTTCAGCATGTGGGGGGACCCGAGAGCCTCACAGTCAGCTCCAGTACCGCCAGCAACAACCGTCATTTCAAGACAGGCATTTGCTGGTCTGAGCACTACTCGATGGAGGTTCTGTGTTCTTGGTAGCTGATTCCACCCAGGGACAACTGCAGGTGAATGGCCCAGTCCCTCCACACGGGACAAGTTGGCTCTGTGCCAAGACCAAACCCTGAACAACATTCCCTGGAACTAAATCCTGAGTCTGGGGTTTAAGGGCACGTGTGACAGTGAGCAAGTCACCCCTATGGGCCTCTCTTTCCTCTTGTTTAGAATGGGACTCTAACACCAACTAGATGTTTGTGAAATGGAGCTAGGGTCTGGTCCCCAGTAAAGGAAGGGAGCTGGGATCTAAACAGATGGGTGACCAGGAGGTAGGGACACTAGCGGGGCCTGGCATACAAGTCAGGTGCTTGTTCTAGGCTGACGGCCATGCCTGAGCCTCTTGATTCAGGTGTGGTGATCCTCATGTTATAGAATGGACATCTAGAGATGTCTACCTCCTAAATCCTGTGTCCTGTGCACAGGTCACCAGACATGGTCTTCAGGTGTGGTGATCCCCAGGTTATGGAATGGTCATCTAGAGATGTCCACCTCCTAAACCCTGTGTCCTGTGCTTAGGTCACCAGACATGGTAAAGGGCACACTAGGCCACAGTGGCCTGTGGGCTGCTTATTTACTTGACCTGAGGTGTGTAGTGATCCTGAATTCTCTGATAAAGCCCAGGAGTGAGCTGGAGGGGAACTGGGGGAAGATGTGACTGCACAGGAAAGGTGTGGGGAGGGGACAAGGACTGAGGGGCCCAGTGGGACTGTGACCGAGATGCTGGAAGAGATGGGGCCAATCCCCTAGGTTCCCAGAGGCGCAGCCTGCCTACTCATGATGAGGCCAGAGTGCCCCTTGATGGATTCTAACTTCTGATCTTTGAGGAGAGAGACATTGAGAGAGAGAGAGAGAGAGAGAGAGAGAGAGAGAGAGAGAGAGAGAGAGAGCGCTAGAGCTAGACAGTGACTGTCAGTCATGGTGATACCCTTCTACAAGGTCAAAGAGAAATTATGACTTATGTCCCTGAAGGGTCACTTTCACAGTGACAAGCAGGGCAGAGATGACTAGCCCTCCACAGTCCTGCACCCAGCTCACAGGCAGGCTGGAGCCTTGGAGAGATGTCAGCGCCATCTCACTGAGACTGGCATTCATATCCAAGCTTGCCTGAGTTTGCTTGGGTAGTAGGGCTGGGGCTGGCAGTGACTACCCTGTGATCAGGATGCAGGTGACCCCATGACTGTGTGGCTTGCTTGACAGAGCCCAGACCACCTGACCCTCAGCGACCACCCTCCCTTTGCATCACCTTGCTGTGCTGAGCCCCATGGGCACCGACCTCACTGGTTAAGTCTCACCCACCATTCCATGAAGTCTTTGTTACCTGTATAAGATGGGGAGACGCTGCCTGCCCAGGCGAAAATGTAATGCACAATACTCACCTGGGACTGAGGAGGGCTGTTAAGGTTTCAGGTGAAGCCAGGTGGCCTGCAGGTTAGGTAGGTACCCTGATGTGGGAGTCCCCTCTGTATGCTATGAATATGTTTTAATAACATTGGTTAATAAAGAAGCTGCTTTGGGCCTATGGCAGTGCAGAATAAAGCCAGGCAGGAAATCCAAACAGAGATTTAGAGAGAAAGTAGGCAGAGGCAAAGAGATGCCATATAGCTACCAGAGGAGACAGATGCCCCCAAATCTTACCAGTAAGCCATGAGCCTTGTGGTAAAATATAAAATAATAGGAATGGGTTAATTTAAGATGTAAGAGTTGGTTAATAGGAAGTCTAAGTTATTGGTGGTGTGGGACAATTCTGTATCCTGTCAATTATGTTCTAAATAAGCGCTGATTAGCCAGTAGCCAGGCAGGAAGTACAAGCGAGACAACCAGACAGGAAATAGAGGCGGGGCAATGAGAACAGGAGAATTCTGGGAAGCAGGAAGCTCCCTCTGCAGTCTTGCCCAGACACTGAAGAAGGAAGATGTGACCTGCCCGCTGAAAAAGGTACCGAGCCATGTGGCTAACATAGATAAGAATAATGGGTTATTATAAGTTGTAAGAGCTAATAAGAAGCCTGACCTAATGGGCCAATCAGTTTATAACTAATGCAGACTCTCTGTGTGACTTCTTTGGAAGCTAGCGACTATGAGAACCGGGCAGGACAGAAACCACAGACAACAGCCAAGAAGTGTTGTAATTCATATAGTTTCTGTGCGATTGTTTCAGGTCTGGGTGGCCAGGAAACGATCGAGCAGTCTCTGACTACAGTACCCCTTGGCAGCCCCTGCCCAGTGGATCCGGATCCCCAATCCCTCCAGTGCACTGTGTGGAATGGCCACCCTGCCTAGCAGAAGAAAGGATACAATCATTTGTCGATCTGAGGGCGACTTCTGCCTTAATTTCTCCAGCTTTTCCAGTTGTTTGATCTCATTATTTTGGACACGTTTACATTTCTTGATATCTGCCTACGCAGGAAAAGAGGACTGTTTTCTAGAGATCCCAAGGGGCCAGGCCCCACTCCTGCACACCCTGAGGTGCACCCAGCTCACCTGGGTCTGCTTTATCTGGGCTCCATAGAGCTTCAGGGGGCTGATGACCTTGGCCTCCAGCCTCTCCACCTGCAGGGCGCATGGAACAGCATAAGAAAATAGTGAAGACAGATCTATGACCAGCTACCTGCACCCCCGGGAGACACACACAGGGCCCACACCAGGCGTGGCAAGAGCCTGGCCTGGCCCTGCCCTCAAGGGCTCTGGCCATGTGTTTGTCCCACTAAGCCAGCATCCCCAGCTGTGTGCTGGGACAGTGACTGTGCCCCAGACTATCTCAGAGGTTAATGGGACACTTTCAGAGCCTGGGAGGACAACAGCAGACACAGAACTTAGGGGTATCAGTAGGGAGGTTGACATGTTCTGGGGACAGTTTATGTGGGGAGTCCCATCATGACAGCAACAGGACTTCAGGCCCTCGCTTCTCCTGGGCCCAGTGCAGTTCTGGGCTCCAGATGGCCCCAAGGTGTTGAGATGCTTGGAAGAGGAGATGGAGGTTGCACGAAGCAAACACTAGTATAGGACTCCAAGCTGGTTGCTCTTCGTGATCTTTAGTACTGGCAGGGCCAGTGAGCAGGAACAGGAAGCAGTGCAAGACCCTCAGACCTCATCCCAGGCTTCAGATTCCAGGTTCTCTTAGCAACCAGCAGCTCAGGAAGAAGAGAGAAAGGGGAAGCCCCCCCCCCACCCTATGATGGGTTACATTGATTGTCAACTTGACAGGACCTAGAATTACCTAGGAGACAAACTCTGACCACATCTGTGGGGGCAGTTTCTAGATTGGATTCATTGAGAATCCAATGAATTAGGTGGGAAGACCCACCCTAAGAGTGGGTGACACCATTCTATGGGCCAGAGTCTGAACTGAATAAGAAGGAGAAAGGGAGCAGAGCAGTGACATTCGTTTTCCTGCTTCCGGACTACAGATGTGTTGTGACTAGTTGCCTCATCCTAACCACCATGACTTCCCCGTCACATGTGCCAGAATAAACCCTGGTAGGGGGCAATTCTGTATTATGTCAATTACATTTTAAATAAATGCTGATTGGCCAGTAGCCAGACAGGAAGTAGAGGCAGGGAAATGAGAACAGGAGAATTCTGGGAAGAAGGAAGCTGATTCCTCCCAGTCCTGCCCAGATCACTGAAGAAGCAGGATGTGACCTGACCCGCTGAAAAAGGTACTGAGCCATGTGGCTAACATAGATAAGAATAATGGGTTAATATAAGCTACAAGAGCTAATAAGAAACCTGAGCTAATGGTCCAATCAGTTTATATTTAATGTAGACTTCTGTGTGATTCTTTGGGGCTAAACGGCTGTGGGAACAGGGCAGGACAGAAACCCCAACAAGCAAGGCTCCCTCATGTTACAAAACCCTTCCCACCTTAGGTTATTCTGTCGGGTGTTTGACTGAAGCAGTGACAAGCTAATACACCCACAGTGCCCACAGGACCCTGAGGTGGCACTGCTCTGGGTCTTGAGGCTTCACCAGCAGCAGAGGAGTCCCTGGTTGAGGACTGTGCAGGGCCAGTATCTGGGCAAGACAGAGAGGTCTGCCTTCCTGCCATGGCTCCTAGCATCTTGGGGATCAGACGCACCAAAGGAACAGGAGTTGCTGAAGCACCACCAGGCCATTCTTTTCCAGTGCCCTGAACCCTTGAGAGGGACAGCGTCATGGTAAAGGGTCCTGAAAGGGACAGACCGACCCCTTCCTTTCAGAAAGCTCAGTTGCAATTCCTTTCTCTGCCCCTTTGATGTCCTAAACACTTGAAGCAGGTGATGTCCTTCTTGGGTGGCTGTATGAGCTCTTTCTTAGGCTTAGGGCCGGCTCTCAGCAGGGAGAAAGCCAGAGGCCTGCAGCTGGGTGGGGACGCTGGCTGGCACTCAGCTGCCCAGCATGGAGCTAGAAGTTTCAATTGTCCCACTGGTTAGAGAAGGGAAGGGTGCCTCACACCCGTAACCCTGGCACACCAGAGGCTGAGGCAGGAGGCTGGCCTTGAGTTCCAGGCCAGACTAGACTACAGAGTGACCTTGTCCCCTCCAAAAGGACAGTGGGCATAGGCAGCCACCCAGTGACCATGTGGCATCCCCATATACCATTGGAGAAACACAGCAGCCTCTTTCAAGTACAGTTACCCTGTATCCCAAGAGCATGCACCTGCCTGGCTATCTGCGGGTGTAGCAAGAGCTGTCTGTCAGCCAGCCTGTACTGTGTGCACCCCTCTGTAAATCTCAGCCACAGCGTTCCCATGTCTTCTTCTCTGCCAACCACACAGAATGTTTCTGAAAAGACATCACTCCACCGCCTCTCCTTCATCTTCTCCCTACACCCAGGAATCTATGGCCATCATGGGGCTCCCCCCGATAGGTTTCCAGGTCCCCTTGACTGGAATGGTCCTTGTCCAGCACATTGAAGCTTTCTAGCTCTCCACCCTGTCACCAGTGTGTTCCTGAGGGGAGAGAATGTTCCAGCTCTCACTTCTGACCCGGGCTGCCATGCTCACCTCTGCCTGCCGGTAATCCTGCACTTTGGCCAGGTCCTCGGCAAAGTCTCGCATGGTAGCCCGAAGCTCTGGGTTCTCAGTGTTGGCAAAATCCATGAGCTGCTTCACCAGCTGGTCAGCCTTGTCACGCAGCCGGGCTGTCTTGCGCGTGTAGGAGGCCAGCAGTGAGCAGAACTGACCGAAATACCTCTCAGCATTGGTCACAGTGTTCTCCATGGCCTTCACCTGACTGTCCCTGGGTGGGGGGTGATGACACCAAGTGAAGACAAGGTCACGGGCCCTGGAGTCACAGTACCTACCTCTCCAGTGTGGCAGGCACAGCCCGCAGCACCTGGTCCTCAAGCACCTGGTCCCTGGGCAGTTCTAAGTAATAATTCTTGGGTCCATTGAGGCAGAAGACAAGACCTGCCTGTGTCCCATGGCCGAGCAGCAGTAGATGGGACTTTGTGGGGCCTTTGTCCCTGGGGCCTGTGAAGGGGTGCAGCACCCCACATTTCTGTACACACCACTGTCTCAACAGCAGAGGCTCCTCCTCCAACCCTCTCCGCTCCCATGGGCCCTCCCCACGCTGTCCACTCTTCCTCCCTTTTGAGAAGCTTTGGGTTCAATGAATGACCTTTGGGGGATCTATTTGAGACTAAAAGATAGTTTGAGGCCTGGAAAAATGGTTCAGTGGGGGAAAAAAAAACACTATCGAAGACCTAAGTCAAGATCCCCAGTTAAATTGTAGGGTCTAGAGAGATGGCTCAGTGGTTAAGCATGCCTATTGCTTATAGGAAAACCCAGATTCATAACCGCCTGTAACTTCAGCTCTAGGAGATCTGATGCCCTCTGCTGGCCTCCATGGGCACCTACACTCATGTGCACAAATCCACATCTGTATACACACATACATAACTGAAAATATAAAAGTATGAGCTGGGCATAGTCATGCATGCTTTAATTCCAGCACTGGGGAGGCAAATCTCTGTGAGTTTGAGGCCAGCCTGGCCTCCGTAGAGAGTTTCAGAACAGCCAGGACTACACAGAGAAGCTCTGTTTCAAAAACAAAACATACACACATTATTCTCTCTCTCTCTTGAAAAAAAAAAAAAGATCAGGAGTGACACGACATGCACCTGTATGTATCTGCATGGAGGCAGGAGGATGGCTGATTTTGCTGGATGGCAGCCTAGTACCTGGCTCAGTGAGAGACTCTGTCTCAAGGGAGTAAGGTGGAGAGTCACAGACACCAAGTGTCCTCCTCTGGGCTCTGCACAAGTGTGCGCAGGCACACACAGCCAGCCACACACACGTTGTAGACACACAAATACACAATTTATTTTTAAGAGGACTGTTTTGCACACCCTCTCTCATTCCCAGTCTCTCGTTCCTTGCAGTTCATTTGGTACCAGGGATGCTCGGATAGGGGGGGTCATCGTTTTAGACAGCTGTGGTGACTCCCACTGGGTGCGGCATGCTCAGGTGTGACAGATGCACGGTGCCATGTCCCCATCCAGCTACCTGGAGAGTATTTGGGCCCTCGCTCTCCCATTCTTCCTGGTTGATCCCTCCTCCCGCCCCACCAGCCCTGAGCTCCTCTGTGGAGCACCTTGCAGACTCTCGACCACTGCAGTCCACACCCTTGCCCTCCCTGACACACCTACAAGGCTCATGCCACCTCTCCCATGACCCATCCTCGTCCGTCCCTGTCCCCTTCCGTGTAACCTACCCACACCCCACGCTCAGTGATAACACAGGCACTCAGCCTTCCTACAAGCTCAGGGGCCTGCTGCGGTGTCGGCCTCCTTAGGCCTCCCCTACATCCCCCTCTCCCAGGCCCAAGCTGTTGATATCCTTTGCAGCTCTCTCTTCCTAGAATCCAAGCCCCTTCTGCCCGCCCCCACCCCCAGACCTGTGAGGAACATCATCTCCTAATGAGCCTTAACTTTGTAGTTTACAAACGCCCTGGTCACACTCCCCTAGAAGACGTTGCTTTTAAATCAAGTAAACTGAGTTCCAGAGGGGCAAAGCATTCTGTCCAAGGGCACACAGCAGGCTGGACCCCAAGGCAGCATCACCCACACACAGGTTAGACATGCAGGTCCCAGGCTCTGGGAAGCAGGCCCCTTGGGGTGAGACTGGGAAGCCAACTTTTAAGGAGTACCCTAGGTGCATTCAGGGCACCCAGCCTCTAAGCCATAGGGAGACTCAAAGTCAATCAGAGAGGGCAAATAACAGTGAGCCTGGGGCATGAGGCAGAGCAGTGGGCAGGGCACCCGAGGGCGAGGTCTGGGACCTGAGTTGTCAGGGGCTTTCTAGGAGGCACGAGTGGGAAGCAGGGAACAGACCCGTGAGTGGCTGTACCAGTCTCCACGCAGCAAAGGCGAGGCAGGCAGATTGGGTTCTGGAAACCTCTGTGGTCCAAGCTCTATCCTCCCTCCACCTAGAAGGGGTGGCCGGGCGCGCGATCCCGCCAGCAATTCCCTCCCAGCAGCGCAGGCTGCTCACCTGGAGAGGACGACATTCATTGTGGACAGAGGCAATTGCCGCCTTGATCTTGGGGAATAAGAACAAGGTCCCGGGGGTTCCCTAGGCAGAGAGAAGTCAGCCAAGGCTGGGCCCAGCTGTGTGGTCTGGCTGGGCTCAAGGGACTCTGCTGCCTGGTTGCCAGGCAACGGGCCATCCCAGGCAAGCCCTGGGAGGAGCCCAGCTGGTTGCCGGGCAACCAGGGCCTCCCCCGTGGGGTGAGGAGGGCTTGCTTTGGGCTTAACTGCACTCTGAAATGGGGCGGGGTAGGGGGAGGGTAGTAGAGAGACTCCACATGTTTTCAAATATGGAGCTTCTTGGTGTTCAAAGAGCCTGTGTTCACCAGGAGGGGACAGGGAGAGTCCTAAAGGCAGCTTGCCTGGGACTTCACCCCGGGTCCTGGCATAATATAAAGGCCCAAAGGCGGAGGGCCAGGTGGGCGGGGCATAGGAGCTGGTGTTGTCAAGGGTGAGGTGGAGAAGTAGCCGGTAAAGGAGGGGGCAGCGGGGGCGGGGTGGGCAGAGGACTTGCCTGTGAATGAGAAGGAATGAAGGGCAGTAGCTCAGAGCAGCGGTTAGCGTATTAGGCGGTCCTGGGTCTCTCCCTAAGTGTGCGACTCCCACTGTTAGGTGTTAGGAAAGGTGACCCCAGTGTCCGAGCACTGAAACCCCCACTTCCCCAGGTGTATTTTACTCATGATGAGAGGTCCATGTGTCACAGTCTGTCATTTCACATAAGATGCAAAGCTGCCGGAGTCATGCCCAGGCCTGGCGGTGGAGGCAGAGATAGCGTGCGGGAGGCTGATAGCTCCCTGGGGTGGCTGTCACACTGGGTCGGCTTTTTGTGCGTTCCAGCTCTCGCCATGCTGGTATTTGCTTTCAAACACTTGTTAAGACAGGGACTATAAGGTTAGCTGCACCAGGTTCAAATCCCACACCCCAGCTCAGCTGTGTGACCTAAAAGCAAATCACGTGACCTCTCTGGAATCTAGTCGATTGCCTAATTAGGAAGATGGAGCCCCTGGCATTGTGGTGAAGAGGTAGGGTGGGCAGGGCACTGGGAGCTTGGTACCTGTGCAGCTGGCACTCAGGAGCACCCCTGTGTGTCGGTCTCAGGAGCATTTGTGCTATGTTCCCCTTCTAGGGGGCCAGGTCCCCTCAGACAGTATACAGACAAATCTCTGCATGTTCTTTAAGGTACTGCGACCTCTGTTTGGGGCTGTCACAGCCCTTACTATCCACAGGGGCTCTGCCAGTCCTGTGGTTTTCTCTCTGGGTAATGTCAAGTTGTGGTGCCCACAGCCCCAAGCCCTGTTCTACTCCATCCACTATGGGCCTCTTGCTGGGCTGAAAAGAGTCTCCCCAAAGCACAAGTCCGTCCTAAAACTCGGGACATAGCCTTATCGGAAATGGGGGTCTCTGCACATTGGATGAGCAGATGAGTCTCTTTGGCATGGGAGGTGGGGCTCACTTAGGGGCTACTGCTTTGCCCTGCAGAGGAAATACCTACACAGGACACCTGCCCACCTCCTGTGCCTCTGGGGACCCATTCACTGACTGCTGGTGACTTTTCTGCCTGGCGGGGGGGGGGGGTTGTTAATGCTCCAAGGATATGGTCAGATCTTGGGTGCAGGAATGGCTGAACCCTGATAGCCAGAACTGGCCTCTGATAACCAGTGACCTGGTACATCCATCCCTGCCTGCATCCGTCTGCCTGGGATCTTCTCTCTCAAGGGATCAATCAGCTTCCTCAGGAAGCTCTTCCAGTAGTCAACTTCATCCCAGTCTGTCCTGTATTATAACATGTGACCACCAGAGGGCAACAGAGACCATGCTCAGATTCTCCTGCCTGGGGCGGAGGGACTGCAGAGGGTACACAGGAGACTGGAGACACACGTGTGACATAGGTGTCACGGGCAGAGTGTGTGAGGCCTCGTTCACTGGAAGACTTGAGAATATCATGGCTTTTGGAAAAGAAAAACTGCCTTGGGCTACGCAGAACCAAGACATCTGGTGGCCAAAGAGGGTAAGGCTGGGCCTCCAGTTGGCAACCGCAGAGTCCAGGGTGGCCACTAGAGGGCGCATGCTCTCTGTCCTTGTCTGTTTCAATTCGGTCTGTCCTTTTCCTCTGTTGTCTCTCTCTGTTACTCTTTATCTCTGTGTCTGTCTCTGTTTGTCTGTCTGTCTCTGTTTCTATCTCTGTCTGTCTCTGTTTCTATCTCTGTCTGAGTCTCTGTCTCTTTGTCTCTCTCTCTCTCTGCCTGCCTGCCTTTGTCTGTCTCGTGTGTGTGTGCGTGCGTGTGTGTGTGTGTGTGTGTGTGTGTGTGTACCCCTACAGCCGATGAACATATTGCTGAGCCATATGGGACAGGGACACACACTATGAAGCCCAGCTTGCATCTCAGGAAGGCAAGGGCCTGTGTCCTGGTCACTTTCCACTCAAGAGAGGAGCCCAGCTTCCGTCTTGTGGTAGCTATGTTCTCCACAGCTACATGTGTGCTACGTGGGACCCTGTCACAGCTGTAGATGGCTTTTCCCTCCAGTCTCAGGGGCAGGTCTCACGGCAGTTCAGGTGCCTCTCCCATTCTCTGTGGTGTCTCTGAGGCAGTCCCTGACAGCTACAGTCTTGGACAATTAGGAAAAAGAGGGAAATCCTTGAGTTGGATCCACTTTGGAAACCCAGTGGCAGCTTCAATGCTTAAGGACAAAGGCCAGGAGGGACTGGGATCACTATCGCCCCGGGTCCAGAAACAGAAAACGCTAGGAAGACTCGGCGAATAGAACCTGAGGGCTCAGGTGACCCTCGGCGAGACTCTGCCTTGACCTCAGGTGTGGTGTGTGATTCAGGCGGTCACTTTCTCTCTCTGGGAAGCTCTGTGGCACCCTGGGGCAGGAGCCATGGTCTGGGAGCCATGAGTGTTCGCCTCACCTGCCACCATCCTTTTGGTGATTCATGGGTTCCTAGCACCTGCTTACAGTGCCTGCCTGCTGTGTGACCTTGTCCTCTGTCAGCCTACCTTGCTGTCACGTTCACCTACTTATTATGAAGGGTTTCAATACACAGGACAAGAGAAACCAGACTGGGATGTATATGCCTGCCATCTGGGTCCTCGTGGGCACTTTTTAAGAGCTGAGCGCTGGTCCATCCTAGGACATATGTTCAGATGGATGTGATCTGTCACTGGGGGAGTAGGAGCTAAGTTCCTACTGTGTACACAGCCGTCACCAGGCACTTAGGCCGTGTCTGCGAGAGAACAGCAGACACAGAGCCTTGTGTTCACTCAGAGAACATTCTGTCTGGGGAAGCAGGGGATCCCAGCCAAAAAGATGCTTCAGACAGCCACGTGGGCCTCGGTCTTTCTCTCTGGGTTCATGCACCTCAAAGTGGGAAGGTCTCCATGCAATTGTCTGATAATATTCTGAGGGTTGCTTCCTCAGAGTGAGGTCACAGGACTGTCTCCAGAAAGCAGAGGGCCAGAGTCATGCCTTTATACACTGCCCAATGTTGGGGCATTCCTCCACAGCCAGGAGCCAGAGGGGAAAGAGGGAGGGAGAAGACACAGAGCTTCCTCTACAGGAGGCCCTACTGTGTGAGCTCAGTTTCTACCTCGGTGCTGGTGTGTGTGTTTCAGACAAAGTCCACCTTTGTAAGCCCAGGCTAACCCTGGAACCTGAATTCCTCTTGCCTCGGCCTCCAAGTTCTGGGTGGAAGCATGCCAGGCTCTTGTTTAGCTTGGGTTAGCCCCATGGCCCTTCCCTGCCAGCAGATGGTGAGGGTTGTCGATTTTGGTTTATTTTTGAGGCAGGGGCTCAGGTATGCCAGGCTGATTGTGAACTCGCTATGTAGCTAAGGCTGACCTTGAACCCCCGATCTTGCTACCTTTACCTTCAAGTATAAGATGATAGACTGTGTGCAATTGATAAGTTAGCATATGGCATGTAGAAGCCTGGGGTTTCACCACTGTCCGGCTATGAAACAGAGGCCCTGCTTGGTACCACACAAAGTCAGCACCCTCTGTGAATCCCCCAAGCTAGGAAGCAAAGCCTCCTACCCAGGGTGTCTGAAAGCTCGCGATGATAGTCAGGCCAACCCACACAGCCTCTGGGATGACAGAGCAGCCCTGAGGTCAAAAGTGAGGCCCACGGGATACATGGCAACCTCCGACTTCCTCCTGGAGCTCGGTTCTCACCAGTCCTACTTGGAACAACTGGTGATTTTGTGCTGGTTCCTGACGAGTCACCCCTGCCCATCTTGGGGACTCCACAGCCAAACTGTTTGATTCTAATCCCCGCTCTGGAGATGATGAGATGGCTCACCAGACAAAGGAACTTGCAGCCAAGCTTGATGACCCAAGTTCTGTTCTGGAGATCCAACCATGGTGGAAAGAGAGAACCAACTCCCACGAGTTATCCTCTGGTATGTATGCCCACACACACAATAAATAGCTGGATTTAAAAGCTGGATTCCAGCTCTATTGCCTCATAACTGGAGACTGTGGCCAGCATTGATTCTGGACCTCAGTTTCCCCATCTGTGAAAAGGGACTAGTCAGGTATCGCTTCCCTCAGAGAATGGGGACAGTGTGTGGCACTTAGATAGGCCTGGGTACAGCCTCTGCTCTGTGCATGACACTGCATGGTGGCTACCCTGATTCCTCTCCCTGTGTCCCTAGGCTGGAGTCAGGGTGGCAAGCTTGGGCAGGGAAAGTGGGACAATGGCCAAGACAAGCTCTGCCAACTCAGATGGCTCCTGCAGAGGCCAGCAGCCACCATCCAAGCCACCTGTATCAGAGGGAACAAAGAGTGACCTCCCTCTGGCCTGGCTGCACAGGGACGTGTCCCATCCCGAGGTTTTACACAAGTTTGTCCTTTGAACTGCAAGTGACCCTTGGCCAGGCCTTCTCCCCACTGGCTAGGTTGGCTTGTCCACTAGGGAAGCAACTCACCATGCTAGGCTCAATGACACTTCAGCTGTAGCTGGGACCTGGGACCAAAGCCACAGCCAGGCCACCACACCAGGCCAGCATCCTGGCCCCTGCTCTGCTTACCCCAGGACCAAATCTGTCTAAGGCAGCCATGTGGAGGATGGTGCCTGGCCGTAGGCTAACAAGTTTTTGTCGGAGCTTAGAAATGTCCCCAGGACAGAGGGCTTGGTGTAGTACCTGGAGATCAGGTGACAAAGGCTCTTTGGCTCTTAAGGCAGCCAAGGTCGGCTGTGGTCAATGTGACGACACTGTGGGACATTTCCACATCCACCCTTCAGTGTGTCATTGTTGACCAGATCTCTGCACTCAGCCCTTGAACAGCACAGTGCAGGGCGACTGTGTGCCTGCCTTTCCTGGGTTACTGCCTAGCCAGGAGTGGTCTCAAATCCCCTGTACCCCAGACTAGCCCAGAACTCACAATCCTCCTGCCTCAGTTTCCCAAGTGCTGGGCTCATAAGCCATTGCCCCAGGCCCAGCTGCTTTCAGGCCTCCAAGGACCGCTGTGCTCATGGTCCTGTAACATATGTAGCTGCTGTATGTTTGTATGTTGTGTGTGTGTGCACGTGCAGAGGCCAGAGGAAGGCAGTGAGGGTTTTGCTCCACTCTCTGCCTTGTTCCTTGAGCCAGAGTCTCTCGTTGAACCTGGGATTCATAACTTTTTGTCTAATCCGGCTGGACAGCCAACCTTGGTGATCCTGCCTCTACCCCCATAGTGTTGTGGTTATAGGCATACAGGGCCATGCCAGCCTTTTACCTGGATGCCAGGGATCCAAATGCATACCCTTGTGTGCTCTTATCGACGACTCCATCTCCCAGCCCCTTTACTCTCTTTCTGCAGACTTGGTAGCTGCGGCTTCAACCAGCCACAAATTTAAAAAAAAATTAGGGGGAGGTGTCACAGGGTCTCATCCGCTGAGGCTGTTCTCAAAACCTCTGTGTAGCCGAGGATAACCTTGAACTTCCAATCCTCCTGTATCCACCACCTGAGTGCTGGGATGACAGGCATTTGCCACCACGCCCAACCCAAGGCTTTGTGCATCCTAGGTGAGCCCTCAACCCCGTGGGACCACATCCTAAGCCCAAAATGTATTTTTAATTGCATCCGTACTGCGCACCAAGGCTTCTGATGACCGGGGGCTGGAAGGTTCCTGCAGGTGCTGTTGTGCAGGTTGCTCGCTGTGTAAGTGGTAGTGACGACACCTACTGTGCACCAAAGCACATACTGAGCGCTCTGCCGACAATGCTGTCCCATCCTTCACCAGGAACATTCCACAGGCCTCTCAGCCGGGCATGGAGTCCAACCTGGCAGAGATGCCCTTGAGTCCTGGCTGGAGCCAAGGCTCTGTGCTCCATTGCTGGTCCACATGGAGAGACAGTTGTTTTCCCTCCTGTCCAGAGAGCAGGGATCTGCTATCATTTTCTGCTGTCCTTCTCTTTGGTCCCTAGTGCCCGGAATTGACTACTGTGTTACCACAGCAGTATATTCGAGGGAATGAATGGGGGATGGAGCATGCCCCAGTGCCAGGTGCTGAACTGACACCTTAGAACCATCCATGGGGGGCCTGCAGGCCCCTCCTGGCAGGTGGAAGCCCACTATTAGCCACAAAGGGTCAGTATCTCCTTGGGAGGCCTGTCTTAAGGCTGGGTGGCAAACAGCCCAGAAGGGGCCTCAGGGTGGGAATGGCCCCTCCCACTCGGCCACCTTGGCGCCTAAGCTTCCCCCCCCAGCTGGTCCTGTCTATCTCAGGCTCCCCAGCCACCAGGGAGCTCCAAGTAGCGTGGCTCACCTTTCACACAAGAGACTCCCTCTTTTGCAGTCTTTTGGCATCTCCCACCCCTCCAATCTACTCACAGTCTGGATTGCAGGAGGGAGAAGAGAGGTGGGGAAGTGGGGGCGGGGGTGCGCATGCACACGCACGCGTGTGCACGTGTGGCAGGGGGTGTGGGGCAGGCTAGCTAGGACAGGACTCAGGATGTAGAACACCACCCTTGCCACCCACAGGCTCACCCCTGGCCAGGTGAGGAGTCTTTCCACATGCCGCAGCTGTCAGGTTGGGCTGCCTGCTTTAGGCAGGGGGCCAGGGAAGGGACACTGAGCCACAGACAAAAGACCGGAGCAGAGGCACTCATTAACAGTGCTCTGTTATTTCTTCTCATCCAGGGTGGCTAGGTGCTGTCAGACAGGTGGTTCTCCCTACAAAGGAACGTGGATTCACCTGACAGGCCGTGTTGCCCGCCCTGGACTTCTGTCTGTCCCCAAGGGCATTTTTGTCTTCATCGACATACAAAGACACCGTGCAAGCTGGCTGCCTGGCTCCCGCCTCTTGGCTACTCTGAGACTCTCCATGCTCCCACTGGCCCACGTAACAACAGGAGCAGCACCCTGTCTTGAGCGCAGTTGGAGCCTGGGCTGTGTTGAGGGATTGTGTACACAGTTTTGTTCCTGACACCTTATATCATCGCGAGAAGACACCTTTCTATTGCGAGAAGCCTGGGCCACAGATGTAGCACATAATGAAATTAAGTGCTGTGAACCCTGACTGGGTTCAGAGGGATCTGCTGCTCGTTCTGACTCCGGGGCAGTGCTGAGGAGGCTGCCCGCCACTACGCGCCCCTGCGCACACAGCAGGTGCTGGAGGTGGGCACGTGTGGGTGCCGACTCAGATGCCCCGCTCCAGGTGGTCTTATCAGGCAGAAGCATGGGATCTTCACCTCACCTCCCTTTCAGGAGAGACTTGTTCCCACACAGACCCCTCAGGTGGCACCTCTACATCCCCAGGGAAGCTCACAGCCGGCATCTGCACAGACACAGGTAAAGGGGGCTCCAGAGAGCAGCTGTGCTCTGAACGAGGGGAGTGGTCCAGGCCCCAACCTGACCTCACCCATCTCATCCTGCTGCTACCACCTTTGTTTCCCCAGCTGAAGCATGGGTGACCATCCTGTCAGGTTTGCCGTAACAAGGCAAACAAAGCAGTCTAGAACACACCCAGGGACCCGTCAGCACACAGTAGGTACTTAATAAGCGAATCGTCTCCCGTCACCTTGCCACCATGGCAGACGAGGATTTGTAGGTAAACAGTAGGTACACAATAAGTTCCCTCTTCTGCCTTCTTGCTGCTGTGGCATATGGAGGCACACAGGCATACAATAGGCAGTGAGTATGCACCCCTTCCCTGTCTGCACATTCTGTAGCATGACATTCTAGAGCTCCATTCCCAGGGACCCCTTCTCCCACTCCCATGGTGGCCCTGGGCCCTGTCCTGCCCTAGGATGTTTCCCTGCTCCATCTGTTGGTGTCATGAATATCAAGGCAGCAAGAAGCCTGCCCCAGACTTGACGTCAGCACTCAGCCTAATTGGTCCTGGAGCCTTGTGAGTCTCTGGCTGTCCGGTGTGGAGCCCGTGGTGGCTGTAGGAGGTGAGGGCTGTTTGCACCCGTGGCTTGAAGTGAAGGCTTTGTCTTCATGGTTCTTGGCACAGACACCTCGCCCTGGGCGCTCTCTCTGGTGTAGAAATCTGACTTATCACTTTTCTTGGGGAGAGAGAGGCATAAATATTTAATTACCCCACTGCTAAGAGGCCTGGTGGAGCCGGTGAATGAAGGGCTGGCTTTCTCTTCTGGCAGGGCCACTCAGGGTCCTGCCAGCCAGCCAACTCCTCCGATCCTGCCTCTCATCACTGGGGGACCCTGAGCCATCAGGCCTGTACCCATGTCTTGTGGTATCGGTGAGCTTGGATCAGGTCTCAGCTCCCAGGCACACTGTGTTTTCTTTAAAGAGACATGGGAGGCAGTCAGTGGTGGTGGGTGGTGGCAGGTCAAGTCCCCTGGCCAAGAAGGAAGGCCTGTGGCTGCCGGCTAGAACATTCTGCCCCATGCGAGCCAAGAAATTCCAAAAGAAACACCGCAGGGTCCAGCCTGGGAGAGGCGGAAGGGGACTTCCTCTCTGAGTGGCCTCTGAGGTCTCAGGGGCCTGATTGGTGGGGGCCTCTCTGGCAGCCAGAATGGAGGGGCGTGTGCAGACACAGGAAATGGGGTCGCAGCTCCAGGCATCTCCAAATTGGGAGACACTCAGAACCAAGAGTCTCAGGAACAGAGCAGAGAGGACAGTGTGTCCTCCCTAGTGGGAGATCTTGCAAACAGCTATATTTTGCTTGTAGAGTGGGTAAGTTGAGGCACAGAGGTGTCCTCCCTATTTCTTGTGCTGCAGAGCAAGCTTGCAGCACATTTGAATAGCCCAGCTTCTGATGTACCACCCGGCATCCTTAGCACACCAAAGGCTAGTGGTCAGCTCTTGAGACAGACAGGGGACAGCTCAGGCGGGCAACATTTGTAAGTTACTCTGGGGTTCGTTTGTTGTCCACAACAGTGCAGCTAACCTGGAGGGTTGTGTACAGTGGAATATGAATGGAAAGAAGATTCCACATGTGTCTGTGTGTCTGCTGTGTGTGTGTGTGGGGGGCCTATGTGTTTCTGCTTGTGTGTATTCCTGTTGTATGTGTGCCTGTGTGTGTGTGTGTGTGTGTGCCTGTGTGTGTATGCAGAGACCAGTCACATCCTCCTCTGTTCATCTGAGCGGCAGGGGATGGGGGGGTAGGGTGGGTGGTGGAGTGGGGTGGAGGAGGGGACAGGATGGGGGGAGGGAGGAGGGGGACGACAGACAGGGACAGGAACTCTGAACCTACCCTTGGCTTGCATTTTCTAGGCTAGGCTAGACGCCAGCACACCCCAATAATCCTCCTGTCTCCACCTGACTTGGAACTGGGGTTGCAGGCTTGTGTAGGACACCTGGCTTGTCACATGGGTGCTGGCATCCAACCCCAGCCTCACCCGCTGAGCCACCTCTCCCATCCCAGCGGCAGAGCTTTAATAGCAACCACCAGGAGCAGCTAGGCGCTCCTTTGTGGCGTCTGATCAACAGGGACATAAAGACTGACCGATGCTGCTTGCTTAGCCCATGCGAGACCCTGGGTTCCATCCTCAAAGACTCATGGGAGGGGGTAGATATTGACATACCATCCACAGTCATTGTTGGAGGCAAAGTCACGAAAAGTCCAGCTGTGCAGATGTGTGGACAGCACCCCCTGAGACACGCAGCGTGCACCGTGGACAACGGAATGTGATAACTCTGATACGCAGCTGGGGCTGGACTTGGGGCTCTCTCTCCAGAGCCTTAACAGACCCAGTGCTTTTGACCTGGTCCTGCTCAGTTGCCAGCAGTGACCAAGGAGGCTGAGAAAGGATGGGACCAATCAATGCTCACATGATGGACCTTACTTGGTCCCTGGGTGAAGGGCTCTGAACAGTTCCTGAACAACATAGCCAGGCATTGTAGTTGCAGGAACAACTTTGGAAGGTGTTAGAGCTGGTGGTATGAGGGGATTTGCAGCACACATACCACTTATTGAGCGCCAACTGCATACCAGGCACTCTTGGTGCCTTACTCAGGGAGATCCTCACTGACTCCAGAGGTTTCAGACCCAGGGGTGAGCAACTCAAGTGGGTTCCAAGTCCCACCCCACCCCATATGTTTCCTTGGAAACAGATCCCTGGAGCCCTGTGGAGAGTTCCAGAGCTGTCTGTGCCTTTCTCCCCAGCTCCCCTCCTTTCCCATAGGAAAGGGACACTGAGACTAGAGATTGGGGGAAAAGAAGAGGAGGAAGAAGTGCTGTGGGAACTCCTTCAGCCCATAGCCTTTAAGATACCGGCCCACTTCAGGCGTGGTCTCAGGTACTATAAATGCAGACAAAAAGTGTACCTCTTGGCTGCTGGATTGGGTTCCAGTTCCCAGCGCACACAGAGGACTGTGGATCACTACTATTTCTATGAGTTTATCCCCTAATAAGTAATCCTCTGTTATTCTCTATTCCGAGCTATTTTGGAACTCTTTGGTATGCAAATGGAGCCCACCATCTGGGGCATGGGTCCACATAAGACCTAAAAAAAAAAGCTTAAGGAAAAAAAAAGAGGGCTTCAAGACCCACAAAAACAGGAGCCAAGCACAGTTTCTTGGTAGCTGCATTTTTTTTTTCAGATAGGCTCTGTTTGCTAGAGGCAAGCAGAGGTGTGATTCCTTTAAGAAAAGGCATCCTGACTCAGCAAAAGTTGCATGGCTCCTTTAAAAAAAAATGGCTTCTTGATTTGCAAGAATGGTTCTGGATCTTTGTGGCGAGGGTTCTGATATAGGGCACTTAAATGAGGTCTGTAAGCAGCATATTGCAGATTGTTTAAAGGCAACATAGACCCACTGCAACCCTGGAGCTGGGACGGTGAGCATGGCTCACAGAGGCAGTGAACATATCTCCACCATGTTGGACTGGATGGAGCAAACAGGCAGGGCCACAGAGTTGGTCCTAGCCACACCTGCTTAGCATTTTAAGTAAGAAAAAAAAAGGTGCTCCTGGTCAAAAAATAGTTACAGATACGTAATAAAGACAGATTCAGACAGAAATAAACCTCTGAATGGATCATTGTATCTATAATTCTTGCTTGATAACTGTTTTATTTTATGTAATTTTTCTATGTTAAAGTTAAAACCTTCCTTTTTAATTAGACAGAAAGGGGGAGATGATGTGGGATGTCCTTCTGTATACATGTTGCTTTTATTGGTTAATGAATAAAGCTGCTTTGACCTATGGCAGGGCAGAATATAGCAAGGTTGGAAGAGCTATATAGAGAGAGTAGGTGGAGTCAAGGAGATGCCATGGAGCTGCCAAAGGAGAAAAATGCCCAGAACCTTTACCAGTAGGCCACAGCCTCATGGCTATACACAGATTAATAAAAAAAAAAGAGTTAATTTAAGATATAAGAGTTAGCCAGGAATATGCCTAAGCTATTGGCCAAGCATGTTGTAATTAATATAGTTTCTGTGTGATTATTTGGGTCTAGGCAGCCAAGACTAAAAGAGCAGTCTCCATTTACAAAGGAGAGGAAAGGGAGGGAAGCAGAAGAAACAGCAAATGAGGTAGCCTGGGCCCAGCTTTCCATTTTTAAGGCTTATTTTTATTTCTTTTAAATTATGGATTTGTGTGGTGTGTGTGTGTGTGTGTGTGTGTGTGTGTGTGTGCATGCCCACACATGTCGACATACAGCGAGTGTGTGCCACAGAGGGTGTGTGATGATCAGAGGACAATTCTGTGGAGTTGACACTCTCCTTTACCTTCACGTGGACTTCAGGACTTGAACTCAGGTCACCAGACTCACACAGCAAGCACTTTAAACACTGATCACTTTCATTAGCCCTGGCCTTCATTTTAGGGGCATCCATGAACCCTGAGACATGACTTTGTCCCAGAACCAGCCCTGAGAACATTCCCATAGGTCTCAGTTTCATGCACAGCCCAGTCTGTACCCCACAGGATCCTAAATCCCACCAGGATGAGGTCTACTGGCTCTGACAATCTAGATACCCTCCCAGAGCCTGCCCTCTGTCCTAAGAAACCAGGGCTGGGTTTCTACTGGATGTCTGGCTAGACTGCTGGCCCTAAGGACAGAGCCCCTCAGCCAGAGGCGGGTCCCTGTCCTCTCCCTTACTGGCTGAGGGTCCTGGACAGATCTTGGTAGTATGAGTTTGTGTGCTACCCCCGACCACTGCTGGGAGAGGCTTTGTAACCTATCTCTTCTTTCACCTACTTCTTGGAGGCCCTTCTCAGGGCTGTGATCTCAGTTGGCAGGAGCACAGGCCTGTGGTCATGTTCACAGGGTTGTCTTTGTAGGTACTGTTCTGTGGACTGGATCACCTCCTCCCTGCTACCCTAGCCTGGTAGGTTCTTGGTTGTTAGCCCTCAGTTTCCCCTCCCATTGGTCCACTCTGGGCTTTCTCCAGTGACTTCCCGAGAAGCCAGCTCCTGAGATGCTTAAGTCAGGTTACGGCACCCCTGTGGCCTCTCTGGGAGCCCCCAAGGGAACAAGGACCCAATACTGACCGCACCTGTTGATGTGTCCCCAGAGCATGGGGCCTGGCACTGTTAGAACCCCATCAGCCATGGCAGCAGGAGTGCCCACACCTCCACTCCACTCCACTGCGCTAGCTCAGGGTTGATGGCTGCTGCCGAGGCCACAACCCCAGCTGCCACTGAGTCAGGAGCTTGAGATCAGTTCCCACAGACCCCTGCACAATGACTGTGTCAACACCACTGGCCAGGGCCTCTTGTAATCAAGGACAATGCTTGGCCCGTTGTCCCGAAGGACACCCCTGGGTCTCCGGAGGCCAGTAACCCTGCCCAGATACCTGGCCCTGTGCCTGCAGGCAGCCTGCCCAGGGCGGCCACCTGGAGACTCCTTCCTTCCAGCTGTAGTCCTGGCTCCAGGGGTTCCGGCCACACCTTTCCTGCGCCACCTCCAGTGTTGGGTCCCCACCCTGAGCCTCCACCCTGCCACAAGCTTGCTCCTCCAGGACAGAAGGGAGGGCTGGGGCAATGGTGCCACCACTGTTCTAGCGGATGACATGTGCTTGTCCTTGGTAACCACTTGGCTCTGCTCACCAATCTGACACCGAGGGTCACTGTTGTCCTTGCACAGATGGGGAAACTAAGGTTCTGAGAAGTTAAGTGTTTTGACAAATTCGCACAACTAAATTCACAGTAAAGAGAGAATGCCTCCAGCAGGCAGTGTCTGATCACATCTCTACCCTATCTTACTGGGAACATACCAGCCCCAGGATCCCACTACCTCTGAGCCTCTTGGGCCTACATGGAGTGAGCCAGGGTTGGGGTGTCCCTGTGTCTCTAACTCATGGCTCTGGATCCTCAATGGGTGAGTTGTGACCAGCTACAGCTGGAACAGAGGTCCTAACACTGTCCTTAGAGGAAGACGCCATGTGGCACCCTCCTCTGGGCTTCTTCAGGGCACACCTAGGGGAAGAGGGATGTGTGTGACCACCCACAACCTGGGACAGAGGTGTCTGTGAATTTGGCACTGTTAGGCCGAAGGTGGAGGCTAAGAGGAGGGAGGCTAGGGAGACACTGGGGATACCATTGCTGGTCAAGGAGTGTGAGGGGATAGCATGTGGAATGTGGTGGCTTCCCTGGTCTCCTGCCAAGCTGGTCAGTAGGAGTCAAAGAACTGGCCTGGAGCCAGTCAGCCAGATCCCAGACTCAGCTCTGTCAGGCTCAGCGCAACTTGGGGGAGAGGGTCACTGTGACCCTTGGTCTCCTCCTCTGTCAAGTGGGCAAAATATCATCCACCTGAATGAAAGCAATGAAATGGAAGGAAGGACAGGACTGCTTCCCAGGTTTGGTGGAGGAGGTTTCGTGTAGATAAAGGGGAGAACATAGCCTGAGACACAGGGCCCAGCAGAGACATCTGGTCGAGCCCAGAGCGGGCATGACCCTGAACCAAGCCACCTGAGGAGAAGCGAGAGGTTAAAGGAACTGTGTTGACTCAGGACCCTCAAGACCAAGTTCCCAGAACAAAGGGGATTTATTTGCCCCAGGAGACAGGAAATAAGAGACAAAGATGGGAGATAGAGGATGAGGGAGAAGGGGAAGGGAACACGGGGAAGAGGGTCAGCGGGGAGGGGAGGACAAAGGACTGCCTCTGGATAGAGAGGAGATGGATGTGGCATACAGGAAAATGGTGGTTTATAAAGGGGCAAGAGAAAACCCAGTGTTGGGATGAGGTGTTTCATTTTAATTGGGCATGTTAATTAGGTGATCCAAAGGGGGCTTTTGATTGCTGGACTTCAATACTTTGATAGCTGGACCTTGGTAGTCAGCCTCGGAAAGGGGAAGTGGCCAAATAAGGGAACAGTCCTTGGTGGCTAGCTTTAGGAATGTCATTTAATGGCTTTCACAAGGCAGAGGGAATGGGGGAGAAGGGTGAGGCCTGCCAGGGCCATTTGTGCTAAGCTTGAGCTGCCTAGAGTCCCTTCAGGAGGGGAGAGGAGTGAACCAGGTACCTAGGTACAACCACCAAAAGGGTCAAAGGGCCCGGTAACCAAAATGTCTGCATTATATAGGGAAGGCAGCTGGGAGAAGGGCATCCTAGCCCCTGGACTGGGGGGTTCAGGGTAGGGGGCAGGATATACCAGCCATATATGCCTGTAACAGCTAGGGACTGAGGGATGATGGGAGAACCTGGCAGCCAGGTCCACTTTTATGTTAAACAGGCACCTCAGTTAGCCATTTGTCCTGGGTCTGACACCTCACATCGCCCCAAGGGGCTGTCATGAGGAGCAAACATCAGGAAGAATTACAGGGGATTCACATTGCAGAGAAAGGTAGTGAAGATTCAGAAGGGCCTGCTGAGGGTGGAGGGATAGCACCCTTTCTTCTCCAAGGCCTTGAGTTGACCTCTTTCTTTTTTGAACTTGCCAGCCAGCCTGCCCTCCTGTGAAAGTTCCCAGACCTTCTTGTCCAGGGAATGGGCTCCAGGCTGAAGCGTACAGGGTCCAGTCGGGAGGGCTCCAGTTGTGGCTTCCTGCGGCTGCTATGATTTCACGGTTCTTGTGTTCATAGACACTGTAGACACTGGGTTGCCCTGTTTGTCCCTCCCATTCCAGTGGTTGGGCCATCTGAGTCGCCTGCCCTGGCCAGCGGTACGAACCCAGGCCATGAACCCTAGCCTCATAGGGGAACCAGACAGAGTGAGGGTCACCCAAACATAAGTTGGTTAGTTCTGCTGTTCCAAGGTCTCATCCACCTGGGTCTACCTAGAAAGATCTCAGGGAAGGACACTAACTGGGTCTGTTTGGGTCACATGTCCACGTCTGCACCAATCACTGTTGCTGGGAAAATGGGAACCTGCAATTGGCTGGAGTTGGGCTATATGCTTTCTTTGTTGCCAAGGTGCAATGGCAGACTACTAAGCTAGGCAACTATCCAGAAGCTGAGGAACAGTGGGGAGCAGTCCCGGGTCAGCTGCATCACCTCCAAGTATGGAGAAGAATTTGGGGTGCTGCTGACCCCCCAAGTCTAATGCAGAGCCTTGCAGGATAGAGGGAGGACAGGACAGCGGAAGGGGGGTCCTGCACTGTGTCCAGGAGAGGGCGCAGGGACACCTCTGTGCATCCCGTTCTGTCACTGGGGCGCATGTTGCAGCCATCTGGCCGGCCTGCTGCTGGGGGTCCCCTCCCGGAGCCCTGCTGCTGACAGGAACCAGCGCCTTTTACAGCCGCCAGTGCATCTGGGAACGCTCTGGCCTCCGGGCTGGAGTTGAGTCCCAGCCACGCCGGGGAGCAGCCCCCACCCCACACCCCACACCCCACGTGACAGCCTGCTGGACACCGGCCACCACCGTTGTGTAACCAGCCTTGTCCAGGAGAGAGGCGAGGCTGCGGGGCAGGGCTCCAGCTGGGGCTGCCGCCAGGTCCCCAGCAGGCCTGGGGTGGCTGGGGACGTCCGCAGCAAGGGCACTGCCCCCTCTTTTCTACACTTTTCTTATATTCCTCCTGCCTTTTCTCTGGGCTCTCTCTTCTCTGTCCCCATCTTTTTTCTTTCCTCCTCTTCCTGCTCCTCTCTTCCCTCCCCTCCTCCTGAGTTTTCCTTTCCAGCTGAAGGGGCCCATTGCATCTCAAGATCCCCCTTAGAGGTGGGAACTTGAGTATCTTACAGGACTTAGGGAGTGGCCGTGACCCCGCATCTCCACACCATGTCACACACTCCGTCAAGCCTTTTAAGGTCAAGACCAGCTGGATGGCCGGCATCCAGCTTTGGCCCCAGATCTCTTTGGGATAGGGATCATGGTCATTTGCTACCAGAATGAAAATGGAGTAGAAGGGGTTTCCCAGGGCTCAGGGACAGTGAAGATCCTGGCTGGGACCCATAGCAGCCCCTCCGGCTCCAGCCTCAAAGTCATGTGCCCTGCCTCTCGGAATCTGGGACTCCAGACCTCTGTTCTCCCGTCTGCCTGTGGCTCCCTCCTCCAGTCGCTCAGCCCTGTAAGGAGCAGACCAATGCTCCAGGCAGCAATGCAAAGGTCCCAGGGCATAGAGAAGCTTGGTGGCCTCCTGGATTTAGATCCAGGAATGAAGCCCTTCTGGCCTCAGGGAGGGGGGCAGAAAAGGTGCGGAGGGACGGGGTCTGGGTATGGCAATAGGGGAGGCACTCTGTGGGGTGAGAGGCAGGAGCATGCCTGGATCCCTATGGGGGTCATATAGAGAAGACCTGAGGGTGAGCAGGAAAGACAGTAGAGAAAGACTGATCGTTGAATTGGGATGGTGCTACGGGTGGGCTTCTGGGAGAAGTTTAAGAGTTGGGAGATGAGGACCAGCAGAGAGGTGTTCCTAGCAGGGGACTGGCTGTGCCCAGAGAGGAAATGCCCTCGGGGACCTCCGCGGCTGTGTTCTTGGTTTAGGTGTGGAGATGCAGGGTAGGGATGCGGTGTGCCTGGAGTCCAAGAAGCGAAGGGCTTTGGGGACGCTAGGGCTCTAGAACGTGTGAGCTGAGGCTGCTGGTGCCAGAAAATATGGCAGAGGGTGGCTCTGGAAGGAGCTGCTGTCCTGATGGGGCTCTGCCTGTGGTTTTAACTGTCAACACAATCCAGAATCCCTTGAGAAGAGAGCCTCGATGGAGGAGTGATCTGGATCGGGTTGGCCTGTGAGCATGTCCATGGCGGGTCGTCTGGACTGTTAATTGTCACAGTCCATTATGGGTGGTACCATTCCCTAGGTTGGACCCTGAACTCTATCTGAAGAAAGACATCTGGCTGAGCATGAAGCCGACAAGCAGGCTGCCTGGGGTCATTACTTCTCTTTCCTGTTCTTGACTAGCTGCTTGAGCTCCTGTCTTGACTTCCCTCGCTGGTGTGCTGTGAAAGTGTAGCCTGATTAACCCTTTGTGCTCAGGATCGTTTCTTAGCACAGCAGAGGTAAAGCCAGGCCCTGGGGAACCAGCGGGTATCCCTGGACCAAGTGTCAACACCAGTGCTGCACCCTGCACGTGGGAAGCCAGTGAGGGACAGCCATGCTGCCACATGACCTCAGGACAGCAGTAGGACCCTGGACTCCAGTTTCTTCACCTGCAGACCAGGAATAGGCCTCCACCCAGCCTCTAGGAGGGTTCCAAGGACTTGACGGCGACAGACTGGGTGATCAAAGCGCTCAGATTGGCTGCCCTCAGTCCCCAGATGACTGCCACAGCATTGGTCAGAGAGGTGGTTTCAAGGCCTCCTCGCTACACTAGCCCTGAGGAGACACACAAGGAGTCATGAAGGGTTCTGGCCAGAGCCTTGTGATGATGTGGAGACAGGTAGATAGCCTGAGGACACACGACAGGGTCTCACTTGTGGAGGAGCCACGACTTCAGAGCTCCGGTCTCCACAGCTCCTGCAGGGCTGATGTTCAAGGTGACCCACATCCTGCCTTGCGTAAGGTACCTGTCCCACCTCAGCCTTTGGAAGGACAATCCTAAGAATAGAACTTTCCACTTAAGAAACATTTCAATTTGCATTATTTGTGTGTGTATGTGTGTGTGTGTGTGTGTGTGTGTGTGTGTGTGTGACAGCACGCATGTGGAGGTCGGTAGACCACTCCGTGCATTCTGTTGTCTCCTTACACCTTTACATAGAGTCTAAAAATCAAACTCAGGATATTAGGCTTCCTGGGCAAGCCCCGTTGAGTCAGTGCACACACTGTCTGCTTTGATGGTTACAGGAGTGAGGAGGCAGCATCTCTATACCTGGAATACACAGCGCTGTGGCGTTAATGACCTACCTCGAAGAATACCTTGTTTCACCTTGTTGTATGTCTTTTGGAGCGCTTCACTACGTAGCCGAGGTTGGCCTTGAACCCTCCACTCTGCCAGCTCAGCTTCTCGGGTGCTGAGGTTGCAACGGTATACCCATTGTGTGCCTGGCTTTCTAATGTACTTAAAATGGTCACATCTTGCTGGGATGCGGGGGAGTGGCAGGGAGCTCAGCAGCCAGGCCACTGATGGTGTGGCTTGTTCACAGACAAAGCAAACTCAGGGCTGGGGGTGTGGCTCAGTCAGCAGAGTGCCGTCTACTGTGCAGAGCCCCGAGTTCCATCCTTAACACCCCCAAATAAGCAAAGCAGACAAGACAGTGTGTGGAGAAACACGAGGAGAGACACGGGCTGTGTGGGAAGAGACTCCCATTATCACCCACAACTGTCATCTGAGCTTAGTCC